>NC_051108.1:5658630-6288630 GCF_901709675.1 Syngnathus acus
CAGTGGACAAAAAAAAATTCGTTCTATATATCGCTTTTATTGGCATGGTCCCAGTATTTCTTCTCTTTGACTCGTTTTCATGTACATCCTCTCTTGCTTTTTTTTTTTTTGCTGTGACACTTTTCATCTCTAGCTATTCAAAACTCAGGAAGAAAAAAATCCTCAGAATGTTTACCATAATTCATGCAAAATGAGAATACAGATTTTATACATGGGGGGAAGTTATCATGCAATTAGACTGTAAAATGTTTATGCAAACATTTTCTTGTAATTGTGTACAGGCTGTAAACTGATAACATTCCTTTTTTTGCCTTCTGGAGCTCTCGGTATCATTTTTTTTCTTTTTTTTTTGCTGGCAGATGCATATTTTCTCTTTTTAACCAGCAATACCTTGTTTGGATGTTGACTTTGTGCTTGTTTGGCAAAATGTATATAGTGTGAGCATGATTACTGTCAATGACTTTGAACAGATGTAGGCTTAGATGTTTTTTTTTTCCCACCAAGGATAGAGAAGGCTGAGGAAAAAAAAATCTTCATTTTTGCCATCTCAGATTGTAAATATTTCTCTTCCCCCAACATGGTGGGTGCTCTTAATTCTCAGGAAAACCGCTTCACAGACATGCATATAGACTGAAAGACATATTTCTTAAAATAAACACGACAAAATTTAAGATCCATGTCTACACGTACATGGAGACTAAATGTATGTTTTAAATTATCCGCTCTTCCCTGTTATCTAAGTGAATGAGGATTTTAGGAAAATTGTTTTGCTTTTTAAAAAGCAGACAACCTGAACTGTCTTTCCAATGTATTTTTATTTTCTATTTATAAACTGGAAAAGTCTTGTTTACCATTAAAGGTGTTATGACTTGAAATTCAGCCTTTGGACAATTTAGCCACAGTCTATAAAATTAATGATTGCGATAATTGCCTTTGAATTTAATGGAATTCATTCCAAAATTTGTGTTCTCCTTACAGTGGGAATATTTTAAAAAAAAATGCTTGCACCAAAATTACAAATCATGCCTCTACCCTTGAGAATAAATCAGTGTGATGAGGATTAGTGTTTTTAACACAAACGGTGCTGCAAAAGTAGCCTAGTGTAACAAATTTTATCGATGTCCTTAATAAATGGGCAAATACACTTCATATCAGCATTTTTCACGAGAAAGGTCAAAGGGCTGATCACACTTTTAACACGTCTCAACTTAAATGAATAATTAAATAAATATATAACCACAAGAACTCGGCAATCATAATTTCTGTGAATATTGAGTCAAATATAAAACTCTTTTTTTTACATTATTAGTTGTCAAATATGACAGAATTTTTGCCATGTAAAATTGATAGGACAGGTTTGCGATTGTGTGAAAATGTTTCCTTTCTCTTTATGGGATGAGTCAGCCGGATTTTGATATGTGGATACATGCACCTCCAATGTACAGTGTGTGTGTGTATATATATATCTATATATATATATATATATAGATATATATATATATAGATATATATATAAATTCAGGGGCCTTGACCCTTCCCTCAAAAGTTTTTTCACACTGATCTACCTGTGAAATGACTCGTACCTCTCATAACAGGTCAATGACTGTATCAACAAACTGCATCAGGTGTTTTCTACATGTTTTTTACTCAGATTATACAGACTATTGTTTACTTGCAAGTTTTGGTGCATCATTTATTGGAATAACTTGTAGTTTAAATTGTTCTCATCTTTCTAATTTTGTATTGTTGTTCATTTTAAAATACTGTAATGTGCTTATTCGCTACGAGTTTTTTTTAAAATGGTAAATACAGTCACGATTTGACGGTTATTGTAAATATATTGTGAAAAGTTTTCTCAAATTCATTTTAATTGGCAGTGTTATAAAACTTAAAGTACTGTATCTTTTTTGTCTTTACGCCATTTTGCTTGATGAAATAAACATGCATATCACTGCTGTTATTATTTTTTTGAAATTACATTTTCAATCCAGTCAATTTGGGAGAAAGCTCAACAAGTAGTAATAGAGAAAGCATCTTGACTCCATTTTGAAAAATATGATTCATTGTGATAAAAAAGAATAATAAAACAACTAAAAAAAAACAGCCCTGACATATCTGTGGTGTCATACCAAGAAGTTCCAAATATTTCACCCGATAGAAAAATCAAACCATGAGAAAGGCAGGTTTGTTGCTTTGTTACGGTATCTGTGTGGTCGTACCACGGTGGACTTTCTGGAATATCCCAACCAAAGGTTTCTTCAAGATGAAACAGGAAATAACAAAGGATCACATACAGGGTGGAGCACCATGCAAACAATGAACTACAGTGGGCTCAACTGAAACAAGAAGTACTTTGTGTTTGGTGTTTGCAATCGCAAGACGTGCACCGCTGGAGCAAAGTCGGGTGGGGACAGGAGCAGGGTCGGGGGAGCCACAGAGTGTCTGCGCCGCTGGAGCAGGGTCAGATCCCGCCGTAGGTTTTTTTTTAGGCCAGCGCAGGGTTGAGGAGGAATCGCTGGAGGATGGTTGGCAGCAGCAGAGCATGTGTCGCAGGAGCAGGGTTGGGTGGTCGCCACTCAGCAAGTGTCGCTGGAGCAGGGTCCTGTGGGGCAGTCGGAGCACGTGCGCCCCAGTATCAGTGTTGGAGGACGGCCGCAGGGTTTGACCCAGTTTATTAGAAGGCGGGTGTGAAAAACTAGGACATGCATGAGGTGCGGGTGAGAGAGAGGTGGAGGTGATCAGCAGGCTGAGGTTCTGGAACACTTGTGAAGTTTTGAGCGACCCATTGAGGAGGAGCAATGGTTTGGAGCAGGTGGTGATGTCGCTAGCTTGATGGATTATGCCTAAGACATATTGTCACCCAAGGAGCAGGATTTCGAACCAGAAGCAGACCTGACACGGATGTTGAAAAGTAAATGTCTTTATATACAAGATTACATAGTATATATGGCAGAATAAAGTATACATGGCAGAATAAAGGTGATGTAATAAAAGGAAAACATAAGGACTACAATAACTGCATAGCACTTGAAATATCAATGAACCAGGTCACTATGACAGAATAAACATAAAAAAAAGGACAAATAAAAAAGGACAAGCAAAAGGAACTACTTAAAGGAACTACCAGTCACAACAGCAGAAAAAAAAAAATACATTTCAGAAAAGTAATTAACAAAAGCTGAAACAAACTTTCAGAAAACAAATTAAAACAAAAAAAGAGCTGTACAGTTATTTTGTTTTAATTTGTTTTCTGAAATATTCAAAACTTGGTTCATGGATTGTAAAAGTGGCTGCTTAAATACATGTATTCCTTGGTGTGTTCTTGCAAAACAAATGCCAATCTTTCATTAAAAGTCCACAAATGGGATAATTTTGATGTTGACTAATAGATGCATTGATCTGTTTTTTAAGATCTAAGTGCCATGGTGATCTCGAGTTACAAAAAAAACAATCACAAATAAATGGATTAAATCGACTTCGTCCACTTCCACAATAACTTTGTTTTCCAAATCTATTTTTTCATGATGGACGACAGCTCCAGCAGCATAGTCTGAAAGAGGAGGGGGGGAAATGAAAACATTACCAAACCAGAATCAAACTTAAAAAAAAAAATCTTGTTATACCGTATTTGTATTTTTAAAAATTGGGTTAAAACAATAAGAAAAAAACAGTCTGTACAATGATTTCCCATGTGGAAATTATGATCGCTGCCTTCCGTGACATCATCAACCAAGACATGGTGTGGCCCTATTTGTCATTAAAAATGGGCGTTTTTTTAAAAACAATCGTTTTATTTTTTCACCAAAACGAATGGATAAGACAGAAAATACGAATTTTTTTTGTCAACAATTAAATGTTTTTATCTCAATTAATTGTCATAACATTTGCTGGGTTACTTTAATATATTCTCACCATGGACATTCTCCTCCCGCTAGATGGAGGCGGTGGAGTCATGACAGGACTCTCTTCCTTGTTGAAGTTCGGGGCCTCAGCGCTCATTCCAGTCATAGAACTGTCCGATGGACTGCCCTGCCTACCATCGGACATTCCTCGGGACATGAAACTGCTTTTTCGGGCTGTCGAAAAATGTTCACTACCTGGAGAATCACTCGTGTCACTATACACACCCATTGCACTTTGCTCTCTTAGTTTATTGCTCTGGGTTGCAAAGGTCTCCATGTGTCTGGCCAATGATGAAGCTTGAGGTCCAGTATACTGCAATGTTCCAGAATTATGAGGTGCATCTGAATCATCACTATAAGATGATTGCAAGGTAACATCTCGATTGTGTTGCCGATCCATAGCTCTTAGATGTGGCAAATTCTGGATGTTCGCTGGTGGCTGATGAGTCTTGTTAGATACCTGGATAAGAGGAGCTAGAGAAGTGAGATTCAATGGCTCAGTTTCTTCACGAGTGTTGGACAAAACTGAGCAGACCATTTGTGGGAGTTGCATCAGTCTTTGTGGAGAGGAATTTGGAAGTATGCAGACCTGCTGCACCATGGAGTTTTTCTTCGATCTGCAAATACTATCACTATCTCCGTATTTATAACCGTACAGACTCTGCTTGATTTTCTTCACACCCAGATGGAAGGTCTCAAGAAGGTTGAGGAATAAAGAAACTCCAGATATAACCAACATGAAAACCATGAAAATGTTCTTCTCAGTTGGTCGTGACACAAAACAATCCACGCTGTTAGGGCAAGGTAACCTCTCGCATTTGTACAGAGGAGACAACCTGATTCCATAGAGAGCACATTGACCTATAATAAAACCAACTTCCAATATTGATCTTGTTAAGATATGGAAAACATATGTTCGCAACAGAGATCCTTGAAGGGGAGCTTTCCTTACTTTCTTCTGTTCATCTAATTTCCGAAGCTCCCGTTCTATTCGCTTATGGTTGAGAACAAGGTCTGTGGTCTCCAGTTCAGCTTTCAGACATGTTTTTTTTCGGTGCCTCTCCTTATCGAGGGTCCTCAAATGATACAACGCATGACCCATGTAGACCAAAGAGGGTGAAGATACAAATAAGATCTGAAGCACCCAATAACGGATGAGCGAAATAGGGAAAGCCTGGTCGTAGCAAACATTTTTACAGCCAGGTTGCTCTGTATTACAAACAAACTCACTCTGTTCATCATCCCAGACGTCCTCTGCAGCAACACCAAGGACAAGCATACGAAAAACGAAGAGGATGGTCAGCCAAATCTTGCCCACAATGGTGGAATGAATATGAACCTCCTCTAAAATGCTGCCCAACAAATTCCAATCCCCCATCTTCCGTCACATTTTTTTTTGCTGCCAGGAAAAAAACAGAATGTTCAAACCATGATCAGATCAAAAAAGTTTTTAATTAAGAAGGTTATTTACTTACAGTTATCTGTAGTCTTTGCCCTCGCGAATAGAGGCTGATTCATCATTGTTCTCTTCCGAGAGAGAAAATAACCCTACTGTCCATTGCTTCCGACTATCCAGAGCGGTTGGGAACTAGGTCTCCAGTTTACATTTGATCAATCATGATGCCATAATGGCCTGAGGTTAGATCCACTCTGCTAGTTTTTACAGGTCACCAGACTGGAAATAGTACCCATCGTCCTGTCGATATTTAATATGTTTACAGCCTCCTAACTTAGACTGGAGATTCAATGGGTAAGTGTACGTTTTTATTTTCAACTGAAATAAGAATTTATAAACAGGTATAAGAATAAATAAATCTTAAGAAAGATTCACGACACTGAAATCAATTTGATGACGCAATCCAACAAAAGATTAATTTATTGAAGCGCTGATTTTCTCTTGTACCTAAGCACAAAATAAATTTTTTTAACCAAAAATTAAAATATAAAACATTTTGAACAGATTTACAATTTCTTGAGGTATATAATTTGTTGAATTTAGCTATTAAATTCAACTCTTATGAGCTGTACCTTTAGTCATATGAGGAATTTAAAATGAGCAAACATTTTAAATAAACAGGAAACTAAAGAAATAAGTGTATGTCATTGTTGTATCTTACAAATGTCTCAAAATAATTCGAGCAAAACACTTGGGGTGATTAATCATTCATATTCCCCTGCTTCTTGAAGAGCTTCATGAGCTGGTAAAATCTCTGAGCAATCTAGGAAACAAAAAGGACAACATTACAGTTAAGAGAATTTTCAAAAGATTTTATGGTTATTTATAAAATCAACGAGCAGTGTCGCTGTAAAGACAAATTCGACATACCTGTTCTGATGGTTTCTTAAGTTTATCTGACAGGGCAGCAAATGTTTTTCGTGAAGCACCTTTTCTTTTCAGGTCCACGAGAATGGCTCGATCTTCATCTCTAGAATGTCACATATATTTTTTATTTTAGCAACTTTGAAATAGTAATGCTTTTTTCCCCTAAATTTTGAAAATTCAGGTATATTGTTCTGGAATTGTTCTGGTTTTATCTTTCCTGGAGGGGGATTTCTATAAATACATTTGGAAATATATTGGAAAAAAAAAAAAAAAGATTTATACAACATAAGTAATGATTTAGGTACTGACCTGGTCCATGCGATCACCAAAGCTCCTTTTTTCTTGATCATGTTCATGGCAGACAAACTATTTGGGGATGAAGGAACGGAATTTGATTCCACGTCATTTTTGGAGTTGAAGTCTTCCGTATCATTTTCTTCATCCTTTCTTGAACGCTTGGCTTTTGATTGCTCATGTTGCTTTTTCCGTTTTTTACTTTTCTCACAATCCTTATTGTCTTTTTCTGTGACTCTGACCTTTGACACTTCTTGACCGGTGCTTTTCTGTGAATCAGAAATAATAGTTTCTGCTGGGCAGGGAGGATTCTGACTGCGTTTCTCCATTTGGACTGATAGATTGGGGTTCTCCTTATTTCCATGTACATTGCTCTTCTGCTCGCAGCTTTCAAGTAAAGTTTCTTCAGAAGTCTTCATTTTCAGAGTAGTGTTTTGAGAAGCAACAAGGTTGTCGTTTGTAGCGTCATCTTTTGAGGTAGCTGAAGGGTCTTTATTTAGTCTCAAAGAATCGTCTTTAAAACTGGAAGTATCTTGACATATAAGGTGGTCTTCAGAAAGGTCAGCAAAACTGTATTTTGCAGGCATTACATTACATGAATGATCATCTTTTTGAATCTTTTTGTGTTTTCCTTGTATTTCCTCTCTATTATTATCTTCTTCTGTTTGAGTTAAGCTCACATCTGTCAGTATATTCCCCTGACGGATCTTCACAACAAAATGATCGTTGGACTTCTCCATCACGAGTGCCTGCATGGGTAATTCAGGCTTCAACACAAAAGTATTGTCAATTATTTGTGAGGTTGCACTGTTGCTAGATCCAAGGCTGGAGTTGTCCGTGTCAAGGGCGAGGTGGATATCTTGTTCAGATGCATCTTCACCATCTAACAAAGCATCTTCACTAATGTGAGCACTGATGACACTATCTGGAGGGGATAGAGTATGTATGCTAGATGGTTGGAGAAAGCTCAAGTGGCTGTCAGACTTCAGAGGTGATGGGATAGTAAGGGAAACTGCCAAATCTTCAGCTAGGATCGAATAATTTCTCTGGGACAAAAAACTGGATTGATTCTCGGACGGAACCTCCAACAAGCAGCTTTCGTCAAATAAAACTGGATTCGTTCTGGTCATGTCTTTGGACCGTGGTGATATGCTTGTCCATGTAGCAATGAGTTTGGTGGGGGTATCAAATTTGGTTGGTGGGATTAATTTAGATGGAGATTGGAATTTATTTGGAGTTGTAACGCAGGCGAGTAGCTCTCCGTTTTTCTTTGGGGTACTAAGAGTCCATGATGATGTACTTTCTCCAGGTATTCCAGTGGTTTCAAGTAAGTCCGATCCTTGCAAGAGACACTTGAATATTTCTCCCATTTGAGAATCTCTGACCAGGTTGAACGTTAAACTGGTCGTTTGCTGCTCTGTGAGTAGTTCAAAGTCACTTTTGTCAAGTATGGATGTGCTTTGAGAAGCTACCAAAGAAGTCATTTGATCTGAAGCTGATTTTTTTGGAGGAGAAAGATGGTCGGTTCCTGGATTGGCAGAATTAGATGTATTTGCAAAACCTTCTTTGACCGTGGGAGTGAGTCTGATATCTTTCCCTCTGCTACCAAGACCTGTTTTATGAGGAGCGGCAAACGGTTTGATTTGTTTCAGAGAGGTAAGTGTATCTTTCCTGTTGCAATCTTGATGAATTTTCTCATGAGGCGATCCCAAAAGTCCTTCAGTGCTCCGAGACGTCTTTTCTTCAGGTGAAATTTTTCCTGGTCTACATAGGTTCTTCAGAGTCACGTAAACTTCCTTAAGCAAGAACTCAACTTCATTATCTACAAAGACCCACAATTTTTGTTTCAGATCAACAGCTTGTTGGTCAAAGATACGTTTTACAATCCCATTGTCTGCTACTTTGTTAAAAACTGACACAATTAATAATTTGAGCTTTGATTTCAGCTCCGTTGCCTGACAACATATTTGACCGAAATGTGCACTGTCCACAAATTCCACAAATGACTCTCTGAAATTCTCCATTACACCAAAGAAACTCTTCTTTGGAAAGGATTTGTGAAGTTTCATGTATTTTTTACGGATTTCCAACCGAACTGATGTGAACATTTCCATGACTTCTTCTATTGTTGAAAAAGAAGCTTTGGCCAATGATGGGCAAACTGTTTTAAAACGGCTCTTATTATTGGCTGGACTTTGCGTTGATGCACTTTCGGTTGTCGTCTTTTCTTTTGAAGCAACACACGTTTCTTCAGAATTTCTTTTCAAAAGATTTTGCCTGGTGGTAGCATTGAGAGATGACTTCATTTCCTCACTTCCACTTGAAATGTCGCTTTCCTCTACTTCAGTGTCAGACTGATTTAAAGGCAATTCTGATAATTTGTCATCCGAGTCCTGTTTGTCATGTTTTACGGGACAACCTGGATATTTGTTTTCTTTGTTTAAATCCAGTTTCTTAGAGTTGGGATCATCGACTGTAGTTGAGAACTCTGCACACATGAAAAAGAATACGACAAGTGGGTCAGGAGAAAATACAAGAAAGTTCAAGGTAAAATTTTTTTGCTCAACTTAAACACTGAGGAATAGAAAAATGTTACCTTTTTGCAGGCTTTTCACATGCCCAGGTTTTCCATGAAGAAGGTGGCGACTTGTCTTCATCAGGTGGATTGGACTCCTCAATGGGCTGATTGCATCCGGGATTCTCTTAAGATGGCAAAGTGTTCGTATCATGGAGTCCTCGTCGTGAAATAATTGCACCGGCGTGGAAGGCGCGAGATTTTTTGCTCGAAGCTTTTTCTTGGGTGTGACAGTGAGATCACGATAATCATTTGGTAAAGCAATTTCTTCTGTTGTGCTGCTGACCTTAGACACAGCAATACAGCCAATGGATGTGCTTGAGTCAATTGATGTGCCGTTATCCTTTTTCAAATGAACTGCCTCACGCAAACTAAGCTCCTCTTGAGGAACCGATTCCGCACTTATGGTACTAGATACGGCATCTCTGAAATCATCTTGAGCACAATGTACGTCCTCGCTGGTTGCTCCTGGTTGAGAATCCTGAGATAGAGGAATTTGATATGTTTTACCTCCAGGATTCATCTTGATCATTTCTTCAGGGACAAATCTATCCTTTGGTGCGCCTGGTCTTTGGAAACTTTCAATTGAGGTAGGACATTGTGCAATAGCAACACACTGATTTCTGTGACTTCCACTGGTTAGTTTTTGTAAAGGACTGATTGGTCGGTTAATCATAATGTTCCCAAATATGTTGCTGTCATGACTAGTTTCATCTTGTAATTGGGTGTCTGGACTAAATTTAGCTTTGGCCTCATTGTTTCCATTTTTTTCTATTAGTGACCCTTCTGGTATGTGATGTGTAGCCATGAAATTTGCTTCTGAATCGATGGATTGGTTGGATTTTATAGCTTGGACACAAGTGCCTTCTAGTTTCGGAATAGCTAAACAAGAGTCATTGTGGCTTGTGTGTTTTTCCTGGATTGCTTTCAGTGGCAACATTTCTGAAGTTGCTGCGTCAATAGAATTTGGAGGTAATGTTTTTATTCCTTTAAATTCATTGCTGACATTTTGATCACAAGCAGCTTGGACGCCATCATCTGGCATATTTTCAAATGCAGTGAGTCGATCCTGGCTGGTGTTGTTGGGTACTGGCTTTTTAATTGGTGAAATGGTTAGATTTAGTGTTTCCATGAAGCACAGTTTCCTGTTTTGGGTTTTTTCCTCCACTGGTTCCATTGCTAATGTTTTCACATGTTTTTCTTGTCTTTCTTTATTGCGTTTGACATTGTGGGATTCTTTTGATGGCGGATTTTCAGCTGGTCTGCTTTTCTCCGATGAAAAACTTCTGTGCCTATTGTCTCCCTTCCAATGATAATCTTTTGAAAGCCTGTCCCGCTTCATCTCTTTGGAGAACTCACTGTAGCTTTCTGTTTGACGATTTGTAGAAGACCTCCTCCGGTCGTTTGAATTTGAATGTTCTATTTGTGAATTGCCGCATTTAAGACTAGTCTCCATTTTTTTATGATGCCGCCGAGAGTCCTCTGTATCGGCATCGTGTTGACAATCAATTTTGTGTCTCCTCTCTCCACTTCGCCCTCTATAAGCATCCGAAGAACCTAAATTATTTATAGGAGGACTTCTACTTCTGTCTGATCTGTGATATCCATCGACATTTTTGTTGTCGCTGCTTTTCCTGGAGTCATATCTTCTTCCGGAGTCTTTGTCTAATTTATGAGTTCTGTCTTTCTCAGTTGTATATCTGCCCCGCTTGGGAGATGAACTTGATCTGTGCTTTCTGTCTGTGGCATCAAAAGGCTTCTGACATGGTTTGTCTTTGTGCTCATGATGCCGGGTTGAACTGACGAGAGAGTTGCTGGTAGAATGTTCATTGTGTCTGTCAGGCACGAGATCATGTCCACGTTTGGAACGACTATAAGAAGAAGAGGAGCTAGCCTTGTTAGGGCTGTGACTTTCTCTTCTGGGGGGTTGAAGGGGAACTTTTGGAAGACCACTATCCCTTGATGATGATGATGTTCGAGAAGAAGGGCGCAAGGAAGGACTAGGTGTTGGAGATTTTGGAGTCCTCGTGGAGTTATAGACAGTTTTACTGGAGGAGTTTTGATCCTGAAGATGATTCACTCTTGAATGATGATCTTGACCTTTGTTTGATCTGTTGGAAAATATACGTTAGCAAATTGAATCCGTGCAATTGAATGGGTGTCAATTATTAGCTTATTTAACTATTTGTTAACTTATTTCTTACAAATAGTGGGGTTCACTATATTTCATTTTATAGCTTAACTCTAGTTCATTTGCACATTTACATTTTGAGACTTACGACTGATTCAGCCTTTGAATCTCAGCATCCTTTCGCAAAACCTCTTGTCTGGCTGTCCGTAAAAGTGCAGAGATATTCTTTTTGAGGTGAGTGTTCTCAGTGTTCAGCTTTGTGTTCTAGAAACAAAAAAAAAGTATTAATTTGGATGAGTGATTGTGAGCCACAGCTAATATCAACAGTTCAAAGATGAACCTGCATCTCCATGTTCTGAAGTCTTCTGTGTAACTCTTTAATTTGCTGTTGGGCTGCTTCGAATCGGGATTTCAACTGCAATCATCAAAAAACAAAAGTGAGATTCGTTCACGTCTAAATTGAGATCCTCTACCTGGGAGCAATTTTCAAAAAAATTGCATGTTATGAGGCTAAATTAACGAACCTCAAAATAAGTAACTAACCTCAGTATAAGATGATTCTCTATCCTGTTGTTCTTCTGTTACAATCTCTTCGTATAGATCCATTGAGTCTTTCAGCTGAGAAGGATTTGGAGAGATTTTCTCTGTAAAATAAGAAAATAATTATAACCCAGTCATCTCGTCAAACCAAAACATTTGAGGAAGCCAATTATTTTTCACAGAAATGATTTTAAAACTTATTTTACCTAAACTCCTGGAATGGTTGAGATCAAGGTCATCGTAGATGTCCACAGAATCTTCATTGACGACAGCTGTAGATTTAAAAGTTATAGAGAATGTTATCATGGCATTTAAAAGATCCACATTCAACATATTTGCAAAAAAAATCATGAGGCTCCAGTTCGAAAAATTCGGAAGAATAGGCGTTCGTAACTTGAGGTACCACTGTACTATAGCTAGCGCTCAACCCTTATAAGATACAATATAACTCGAGGAGTTCATGCTGTAGCTTCTTCTGATGTCAGTCCAGTTTAAAAATAAATAAATAATTAATTAATTAAAATTGGGATTGGACCATGTGATTCTTTGCCCCTATTACCCAGCCCTCCATACAAGATTAAAAATCCTCTATAACCGCAATATTTATATACATACCAACAAGAGCCATGTCATTGCTGGTCCTCTCCATTTTTTCAAGTACCTTTGTTGCTCACTTTGTACCTAAAAAAAAAAGAGAAATAAAGAGTGATTAAAGACAGGCTAAGGATGTCACGTGTTAAGGTAAAATAGCCTCCCCATCAATAGATAGACCCATTTTAATTTCAGCTGTTTCCCTGGATTATAGCTTCTGTCTTGTTAAACTTTGTTTTGTCTTGAAATAATCATACTGGTTAATATGAATCCAAAGAACTGACATGACGTGGCATTTTGAAACTATAAAATGTGTATAGCGTGTTCGTGCGTTTTAACACATTTAGTCCGGGAGCGCATTACTGCGTTAGTACCACAGCCAGAAGCGCTATAACGCATTTCTACCTTTAACACCGGGGGCACGGATTATTTTCCTTGACTATTTCTCGATTTTATAGCCAATGAAATGCATTCGAATTTTACACGTCACGGCGTAGAGTAGATTTTTATTTATTTTTTTTGCATTATGGCTGCAGGAATTTTGGAATACTACGTGACAACACGCTTGACAAAAATTAGATCGGGTGTTGTGGCTGAAAAATATATTTATGAATGGGGATGAAGGAGATTTCGAAGGCTTCGAGTCAGACTAATTTTAATCGCGGCTGTTTTCAAAATGCACCCGTCCCAATTATTAAATAAAAAATAGACACGAATTTGTAAAAAAAAGTTTAAAAAAATGTTGCTTCATCTTCAGATTATCATGCACTGTGTGCTAACCACAATGTTATTTATCATACGTCAATGCCACTCCAATAGTCTTGCATCGAATTCCGGCAACTAGTATATTACTATATTACTGACAAGTATGTTTGATTAAGGTGAAAACATCACGATAGCAATCACGTCAAATTGCTTCTCAGGAGCCAGTTGACATTGGCGTGTATACAACATTAACTCGTATCCTCGCTGGGGAAATTAGTACACATTTTGAGGCAATAGAGTCGCAAAACACATTTTTAAACAGCCAAAGCTATTTTTTCTTGGAGTGAAAAACAAACCTGCGCGAAATGATCACACAAAAATCATCGTACGAAAAATGGCGGAACCGAGTCCGTTGTCATGTCTATTTATGTAGTAGAGTCGACCAACTTCCAAAACGTTTTTGTTACGTTTAACGGTGAATACGGATTAACTGTTATTCCCTTATACATTATACGGTATTGAACCATGATCGTGTATGCATGTATTAACTTGTTTGGGTATTGTTCTCTGCAGGCACCGGTTTAATAAGTAGAATGTCGCGCCAAGAGCCCTTGCCACAGGAAGTAACAACGCATCTTCCCGCGAAGAGACCACGATTACGAAGCCATGAACATCTTGCAACACAATCATTAGACAGAAAAAGTGTCCTACTACCTCGAAGAGTCATATCTCCACAAAACCGTGAGATGTTTGAAAAATGAAAAGACTGCCTCAGACTCGTAGTTTGCAATTGCGAAGTTGGTCGTCTCGCGGTAAACCTCGTCGACGGCTTCCGATTAAGTCATCGCAGCATCCGTTGCTGGGTATAGACACAAGCTGTGTCCAAATTCGTAGGATGTGTCCTCGGAAGGCTGGAACGTCACGTGACCCAAGGATCTAGCCTTGAAAGTTACCTTCGTTTCCATGGTGACGTTCTTCTTATTACTTTTTGAAGTTTTTATTTAGGAACTCAGAACAAGGAAACACAACATAGAGCTTAAGAAATAAATCACTCAAATACAAGGTTTTGTGTGCGTTGGAATTTGTGGGCATGCGGCCAAAAATTGGGCTACGGTGGTACACTTCAACTAGGTATACACTTCAACGAGGACCCGAGAGTGTAACGCGGGTATTTGGACATGCTGTCATTTGTCTCAAATTGGAAGTAGTATAACTCGACCCGGAAGTACTAGTTTTCTCACGTGTGGACAGCATTTTATCATGTGTGCTAGATGTGTAACTTAAGTACGCGGAGTTTTGATGAGCCAATTTCTTGAAAACATTTTTAGTTAGTGTGGACGGAGGTTTCCCCCCCCCCCCAACACTCTTTCTTGAGACGATCAATGATACGATGGGTGATTTAGAACTGAGCCCATCAACACTGGCTACGATATGTAGCCATATCGACGAAAGTCACAGTCAACTTGGCCGATTTCTTTCCAAGCAGGTTTGTTTGATTGTGTGGTAGAAATTTTTGTTAAGATATGTTTTTGACTGACGTGTTCATAACATGCCATAAATAATAACATTGCTGGCGTGTATTGTGCTTATGTGTTGTGTCTATGTGTGTGTGTTGTGTAGTCACTTGAGCAAATATTGCTGTACAAAGTATTTTTTTTATTTTTATTACTTGCTTTTACTTCAGGTATGGAGTCAGCATGACAGACATAATATCCTGGAGTGCCTGGCTCAGCTGCTGCTGGAGAAGGATTATACATTGTTGATAGCTAGACATCTGCGACCCCTTGTTCTGGATTTGCTGGAGCGGAATGCAGAGAGGGTTAAATCAAATGGCAGGATCAACCACGATCTCCACGAGCGCCTGTGTGTGGCCCTCAGCAAACTTCTTTGCATTAGCCCCGATGCTCAGGCGTAAGTCCACATTATTTTTCACAACACAATTCCACCCACCCGACTGATCATCTTTGAGTAAAAGTTTTGATTTTGGAGGGATAACTGCTCTCCTTGACCCTTGTTTGGTGTTCGGGTCTGTGGGACCCGTTTTCATTTTTTATTAAAAGAAAAATGATTCAATGAATTAATTTTTCAAACTGAGACTCACTACTTTGGCTCATTTTCTGTGAAGAACATATATCAGACTACATGATATGTTAAATGTGACCTAACAAAGGTAAAGGGCAAATATTAACCATATAGATTGTTTATACTGCTTGTAATTGGAATAAGGTAAACATCTGTTCAGTATTTTAACATAAAAGTGTTTGATTGTGAGGCATTAAAAGCCACCAAATGCAACGGGTCCATCAGACCCACAAACGCCGGCTGAGTATCAACAATATGAACATTTCACAAGCTAATTCAATACAAAAAATTTAAATGTATTTTTGTTTATTAAATTTAATTTAAATTAGGGCTGCACGATATTGACAAAATGGATAAATAAAGGAATAAATGAGGATAAACATAATGAAACTGTTTTCTGCTTATCACTAAAAGGTTTGCTGCAAGGTACTTCAGTGATGCCCCTCCAGTTTTTCAGAGACTCTTCTTTACCAGTGAAGAGGCATCGACTGTTCAGTATGGTCCAAGGCGAATGAAACTGCGCGACCTCATGGCAGCAACCCTTCGTTACCTCAAGAGTGATTGTACCAAGTTTGAAAAGCTCTGGGACTGGAGTCCATGTGTTTCCCAGTTGCTCATGAGCGATGTTCTAGTTCGAGGGTAAGTACTGTTGACCTCTTTTTACCATTTGCAGCTAAAAGTGGTGCCAGTCGAGTGACACTTATTCTCTTGAACAGGTACACTGCTCATTGTTTAGCGCTTGTGACTCATATGACTGATAATCAGAAAAACATCTTTTTGAGGAAGGTTCTGACAAGTGATGAGATTCTGCAGATGAAAATAAGGTCTGTTTTGGTCTCGCTTAAATTCCTTTTTTCATTTATCCAACAAAATGTCTTTTAAAAGATGTACTGTAACTGTTTGTTTGTTTGTTCAGCGCTTTTGAAGAAACTCAGCAGACAACAGTAGAAAAAGCCCTTGTGTTAGCCAATCAACCATCAACCTTATGGCACAAGGAGAACAAGTCTACCCAAGGCCAGTTGATATCCGAGGACTTATCTCAGAACGTCGTGGCTATTTGTGGCATTGTGCTGCCTCGGAAAGCTCCAAAACCGGCTGGCCAGGTAAGAACCTTTTATTTGTCACATTAGGTAATATTTTCTGTTCGTAGTGTGTTAAAATCCTGTTTGCAGGTACATACAAGGGATATGGTGCTGGTGGACTCAACCTGCCTGAATCTGAAAAGATTAGCATTAGCTGTGGCTTCACGGAAGCCTGTGCTCATTGAGGGACCGATCGGATGTGGTAAAACTGCTCTGGTAGAGTTCATGGCTGCTGTTACTGGTCACACAAACGCGACGGAGATTCTTAAGGTCCAACTTGGGGATCAAACTGACAGTAAGGTAAGACCATTGGAAATATAAATATGATTGAAAATTTGAATGGGGAGAATTGCTCAAATATTGAAAACGTAGGAATCGGGCCACACACCTCTCCCCATCTTTGATGATGTCACGGAAGGAAGCCATCACAATTTCCACATTGGACATCATTGCTTAAAATGTCCAAAAACAGCGATCAATATGTCTACTTCAACAATAGGCTACTGAAGTCTCTAATTTTTGTGTTTTTTCCAGCTACTGCTTGGGATGTACCGTTGCAGTGATATACCAGGAAAGTTCATATGGCAACCGGGAACCCTGACACAGGCTGTCTCGAAAGGACTCTGGATTTTGTTGGAAGACATAGATCATGCCCCACTAGATGTGGTAAGTTCAAAATCCTGAAACCACTTTTAATATCACAAGCCTAATACACTATCTTGTAAATGTTAGGTTAAAATCGAGGATTTGGAATATTAAAAATGTTTAAAAAAAAAATTCTAATCTATATTTTTTGTTCTTTTCTAATTTTGACATCTTTTGACCAATTCTGTTGTCATTTTAAGATTCCAAAATTCATGACATTCAGGGCTACTTGTTTTTCCTCTTGTCTTTCCCCATTTACTCTTTTTTTTCTTAGATTTCTGTGCTCCTTCCATTAATGGAAAACAAAACATTAACGATACCAGGACGGGAAGATAGCATTGAAATCGCGCCTGGATTTCAGTTCTTTGCAACAAGAAGGTATTGCATCGGTGCCAACACATCCTGCTGCGAAAATGTTCTTTGGAATTGACACAAGTAGTAGCAAATAAATTGTCAACAATTATTGTATACACTGCAAGTAGAAGTAGTCATGGATTTTCTATTTTCCAGATTGAATTACAGTGGTGGCAGCTGGCACAAACCACCAAACTCCACTGCAGCTTTACTGGATAAGTACTGGACCAAGCTGGAGATTGGTCACATGACACGGAAAGAATTGAAGATGGTAAGTTTCGAAATGGAGGATTAAAACCCTGATTATCCGAAGTGACAAAAAATTGAATTGCATCTGACAAATCAGAAGAAAATTTGATCTGTTTTGTGATTTTAGTTGGTTATTAGCAAGTACCCAACGCTGACAATTGTGGCAGATCGTCTGTTGGATATCTACTGCGACCTCACTGGGGAAATCCATTTGGACCCGACATGCTCCCAAAGCCCCAATGAAAACAAAGAATACAAGTCTGAGGAGAGTTCCACTCAGCTGGAGGGGAGAGCGCTGTCCTTAAGGTGTGGATCAGCTTATTATTAATGATGTATCATGCTATATTTGTATTGCATTTTATTGTGTCTTCATCATTCCCTAGAGATTTGCTGAAATGGTGTGAGAGGATCAGTGTCAACTTTAACAACACTTCTTCAACGTCCGCCCATCATGTGTTTCAAGAGGCAAGGGATTTGTGTTACAATTTTGAATCATCGTTCACAGACTGTTATGGTCACTTTCCCAAACATATTTTAAATGGAACATACCGTATTTTCTGGACTATAAGGCGCGCCTAAAAACCTAAAAATTTCTCAAATGCCGACAGTGCGCCTTATATATGGACCAAATTCCTAAATTTAAACTGGCCCGAAGCATTGTGTCATGAAATCAATCATAAGTGGCCCGCTGAAGACTATGAATCATGAATCAAAAAGACTATGGATCATTATTTTGTGATTATAAAGTCATTTGTTGCATCTGAAGTTGAAATAAAAAAGATAAAATGAAGAATGATTTGATTTGGATTAAAAAATCTGACATGATGCATTAATGGTGCGCCTTATATAAGGACAAAGTTTTAAAATGGGCCATTCATTGAAGGTGCGCCTTATAATCCGATGCGCCTTATAGTCCAGAAAATACGGTAAATAGAAAAACAGACTAAAAGTTTAATTTGGTTCAAATTTAGCTTCAATTTATGATTTAGCTTCCGTATATGAAAGTAATATCTTTTTTTTTTCTTTTCTTTCTTCAACCAGGCTCTCGATTGCTTCACCGCCATGATGTCTCACCCTGAAAACCAACTATGCATGGCGGAAATAATTGGAAGCAAGCTCAATATCTCCAAAGAAAAGGTATTTCTGTTAAATATTACATCCAATGTTGTCATTGATGGAAACTCATTTTAATTTTGGTCCTAGGCGCAGCACTACTGCCAGATGTATCAACCTGCCATCTCATTGACTGAGCATGAGGCCTCGGTTGGTAGAGTGACCCTAATACGAAAGCAGACTAAAACAGCGCAGCTGAGTATGTAAGTGGGACATTTAACACACCAACCAACTTATTTGACCCTCTTTCTACGCATATACTTTAAAGTAGAACATAAGAAATTTTGCAATATTCTCCAGCAAAAAAATTAACATTTTGTCTTTGATGACTTCATTATTTTTCATGGACAATTAACACCATGGAAAAACACATACATTTGATTTATCCCTCATTTATTTATTTCCTTATTTATTCATTTATTTTTGCAGTGATCACCAAACCTTTGCTGCAACTCGGCCAGCTGCTGTTCTACTGGAGCGACTGACCGTTTGCATTGCTAAACAAGAGCCTGTACTGTTGGTGGGAGAGACTGGGACTGGAAAAACCACCACCGTACAACACCTGGCCAAAATCACAGGTGATCAACTGGATTCCCAAATGAACACGAGACCAGCAGAATCGCCAAGTGTTTAATCTGTTTTATTAAAGCGCCTGAATTCGACTTTTCTTCCAGGACATAAGTTGATGGTTGTAAACATGAACCAGCAGAGCGATACTGCCGACCTCCTTGGCGGGTAAATTACACAGCTAACACAAAAGTTGCCATTTCGGTACCAAATGTAATTCAGCGTTTTGACAATTATGCCCAAAATTATATATATTTTTTTCCCCCCTTCAAGTTCCCCCCATTAATCTTTCATGAGTGACAAGTGGTCATGCAACTGAATTCTTCCTTATGTGTCTTAAATTAGGTACAAGCCAGTAGACCACAGGCAGATCTTACTCCCTTTGCGGGAGGCCTTTGAAGACTTGTTTTCTCAGACTTACTCCAGGAAGCAAAACCTAGCTTTTCTAGGTCACGTGCAGACATGCTTCAGGGAAAAACGCTGGCACGACCTACTCAAACTCATGGATCATGTCTGCAAATCTTTCGGCACTAAAAAGTTGCAAGGAAACCCAAGTGGTAAAAAGTTATTTATAATTATAATACTTGTTGTCCTGTCTAATTGACTTTTTTTTTTTCTTCTCTGTATGTATAGCGGCCTTACTGAAGGAGAAGTGGGAATTCATGGCAACAAAACTTAGTCAAACGCAGCAGCAGATTCGAGCCTGTGAGACAGCCATGATTTTTGCTTTTGTGGAGGTAAAGACCTTCAAGCCATGACAATTTGACCATTCTTACTTCAATTAAATTCTCAATTTAAAATATAAAAATCTCAATATAAAATTGTCATTTAAATGCATTCTTGGGTTGGAGCAGTTTCAACCTTTTTTTTTTTTTATAGGGAACATTAGCCAAGGCTGTGAAGAAGGGTGACTGGATTCTACTAGATGAAATCAATCTAGCAGCAGCAGAGACCCTAGAGTGTCTGAGCGGACTTCTTGAGAGCAGTGCTGGATCCCTAGTTCTGCTGGACCGTGGAGATTTAGGTAATTTGTTCTTTTTCACCTGTGTACTCTACAAGGCTGGAATGTTTGTTTGGGAAATATATATTTTTTTAAGCAATTCTTTGCAAGCCTTTCTTCAAATGCTGGTTCCTGAACATTTTTTAATGGCTGTCTCAATTTCACTATAAAGTGAGTCATATTTTATTCGTTTGACCGGTTTTGCTCTAGCTCCCCTCGTTCGACACCCAGACTTCAGACTATTCGCCTGCATGAACCCGGCTACTGATGTGGGGAAAAGAAACCTGCCTCTTGGCCTTAGGAACAGGTAAGGTGGTGCAGACATATAATGAACAACTAAAAACTACCATAATACGAAATGACTATGTATGGTAACGTGTCCTTTGTGCAGGTTTACAGAACTGTATGTCGAGGAGCTGGATAATGAGGGAGACCTTCGAATCTTGGTTTCAGTCTACCTCAAAAATCTGAATCCTCGCAGGAGTTTAATTGATGGAATCATAAGGTTGAAGCAAGATTACAAATGATTTTTTCTATGATGCACATTTGGAGATATGAAAAAAATCTCTGACTTTGATACTTTTTGTATGTGCAGTTTTTACGTGGCAGTACGAGAGGAAGCCAACAAACACCTTGTGGATGGGACGGGTCAAAGACCCCACTACAGCCTGCGCACACTTTGCAGGGCGCTAAAGTTTGTTGCAGCAAACACATGCGGTACTGTGCAACGCTCACTTTATGAGGTAAGAATATGAATTTATTCATGTAAATAAAACACTAGCTTCATTTTGTGTTTTTTTTGTATGTATGTGGTAAAAATCGTCCACTTTATGTTTCCAGGGTTTCTGCCTCAGCTTTCTAACCCAGTTAGACAGGACGTCCCATCCCGTGGTCCAGAAACTGGTTTGTCAGCACATTCTGAAAGGAAACACCAAGTGTCTCAAACAAGTAAGAATTTTCAGAAGGTTATGTATCTTCACTGTCATGGCATGCAATCACTGATTTGTTTGATTTTTTTTTAATGAATTTACAGAATTTTTCTTGTGCATTTTTATCCACATTAATTCTCTTTCTATTTCTTTCAGCCAATTTTGGCTCCCTCAGGCAAACCATGTGTGGCAGTTGAAGGCTTCTGGGTGTCTCAGGGCGACTTAGAACCAACTTTAGATCCCAACTACATTCTCACACCTTCAGTCAAACTCAACCTACGGGACCTCGCTCGAGTGGTATCTTCAGGGTACGTGCAGTGCATCTATTTGTTACAACCTGGTTCCAAAATGACAATGTCACTCCTGTCACAGATCTCACCCGGTGCTGATCCAGGGGGAAACATCCGTGGGGAAGACAAGTCTAATCCGCTGGCTGGCTACAGCGACTGGCAACCATTGTGTCCGAATCAACAACCACGAGCACACAGACATCCAGGAATACATTGGATGCTACTCTTCAAATGACAAGGGCAAACTGGTGTTCACAGAGGGTAAGAGGAGTTTCGACCCAAATGTTTCTAATTTTATAACATTTAGTGAAAATGCACAAAATAATGTTTGGATTTCTTGCAGGCGTTCTCATTGATGCCATGAGGAAAGGTTACTGGATCATCCTCGACGAATTGAACCTGGCCCCCACTGATGTTCTCGAGGCCCTCAATAGGCTGCTGGATGACAACAGGGAGCTTTTCGTGGTGGAGACGCAGGAAGTCATCAAAGCTCACCCGAGATTCATGCTGTTTGCTACCCAGAATCCTCCTGGTCTCTACGGGGGTCGAAAGGTATTCCATTTGGCTGAACTCCATTGTTGAAAAAGAAAAAATGTAGAAACCTGTTAACCTCTCGTTAACCTACAGGTTCTCTCCAGAGCGTTCAGGAACCGCTTTGTGGAGCTGCATTTTGATGAGCTACCTACCACAGAGCTGGAAATTATCCTCCATCAGCGGTGCAGCATGCCTCCATCATACTGCAGCAAACTAGTCAAAGTCATGACAGATCTGCAGGTATGTCTATTTTAGGGCTGGGTTCAAATTTGAGTAGCTTATCTAATATGATAAGAGGAGCAGCTTTAGTGACAGGCTGCTCCACGAAGAAGCTTTAGTGGGCTGAAAAGTGGAAATGATGGAATAGCAATTATTATGAGGATATCTGACCCACATGTTCATGCTCTCTGGCTGCAGTCATTGCGCAGAGGCTCTTCTGTCTTTGCAGGCAAACATGGCTTCATTACCCTCAGGGATCTGTTTCGCTGGGCAGATCGCTACAGGCTGGAAGAGCAGACTGAAGCCTCTCAAGACTGGCTTCAACATTTGGCTGATGATGGTAAGACTTGTCCGAAATTTAGTCTTAATCTGTTGCCTATGTTAATTTAACCCCCCTTTTTTTCCCCAGGGTATATGTTGCTGGCGGGACGCGTTCGAAAGCCTGAGGAGGTGGCCACCATCCTGTCCATCCTGGAGAAGAATTTTAAGAGGACTGTGAACCCAGAAAACCTGTTCTCTCAGAAACAGGTCTCCAACCAGTTTAGTGAGTAAACCAAATAAATGCAATGATAATAATGGCCATAAATAAAATACCTGTTAATATATCGATGCGGGTGGAAGGCATCGATGGTGCCACTTCAGATCATATTCTCATTCCTGTCCATCTGGTTGACAGATGCTTTTGTTGATAGCATTGCTGGAGTACCAGAGGATTTTCACCATGTTGTATGGACACGCAGCATGAGGAGGCTAGCTGTGCTAGTTGGACGAGCGCTCCGATTTGGCGAATCTGTGCTGCTTGTTGGCGACACTGGGTAAAGTGTTGCAATCTGCAGATTTTTTTTGTTTTTTTTTAAACAAGTGTCCTTTCTATCCCCACACACTCACACCAACCCCCCCAACTTTCTCAGATGTGGCAAGACTACAATCTGCCAGTTGTATGCTGCTATGACTGGGAAGAAGCTTTTCTGTGTCAACTGCCACCTACACATTGAAACATCTGACTTTCTGGGAGGATTGCGACCTGTCCGACATTCCCTTCAGGTGCCCATTCACAATTCATTTATGAAGAAAAATGTTTCCCCTCGTTTTTGCTGGTGCGATTTATATTGGGAGGCGGGGTTATAATCCAGAAATTACGGTACATAGAATTAATGGCTTAAAAACGGACAATCTGTTTATGGTTACAGGCTGATGGTGATGAATGCAAGCTCTTTGAGTGGCACGATGGACCCTTGGTTTTGGCCATGAAAGAAGGTGGTGTGTTCCTAATGGACGAGATCTCCTTGGCAGATGATTCTGTTCTTGAGAGACTCAACAGGTACATAGGGAGCATTAAGTTTTACGTCTGTACAAAATCCATTGAGGGCAGTACCAACCATGTTTATTTCTATTGTCAGTGTTTTAGAGATCGAGAAGTCACTCGTCCTGGCGGAGAAAGGCAGTAGAGACGACAGCGATGTGGAGCTGATCAGAGCTGCTGAAGGTTTCCGTTTGGTTGCCACGATGAACCCTGGGGGAGACTTTGGAAAAAAAGAGGTAGATACTGCACTACTGTTGTGTGCATGCTTTTATTATATATATATATTTTTTTTTTATAAATGACTTGACCTACATTTTCTACTTGGACAGCTTTCTCCTGCCCTCAGGAACCGATTCACAGAGATCTGGTGTACACAAAGCAATGACCGGACTGAGCTTCATCAGATCATCCAACACAATCTATTTACTGGGCTGTCACTAAATGGTAAGATAGGTCGGACACATGAGCCTCTTTCACACTTATCATTTATTCGAGAAGATCCAATCTTTTTGCGTGTGTAAGTTTTTTTTTTTTCTTAATTTTTTAAATTGTCCCAAATAGGGGGTGATATCGCAGACGTGATCCTGGATTTCATAAAGTGGTTGAGCCTCCAGGATTTCGGCCAACATTGTATCATCAGTGTCAGAGACATCCTTTCATGGGTTAACTACCTCAACGCTGTGTGTAAACGCGATGACGAGGAAGGAGATGCAGAGTGGAACCTCAAACAAGACACTGTTCAAGCTCTCATCCATGCTGCATGTCTTGTTTATATTGATGGCATTGGTTCAGGTGAGCAAATTGTCTTACTCCTTCCTACTCAGGCTTTTGCTTGATAGGATTTTTTCTTTTTCTTCCTCATTTGCTTTTGAAGGAACCACAGTGTCCAGTTCCAACAACGCTATCATGGCACGCAAGATGTGCTTGGGCTTCTTGCACAAGCGCCTGAGCGAAATCAAAAAAATGGATCAGGAGACACTCGATACACTACGAATCTACGACAACAGCCTTCTGCGAGAACCTCAGTGGGGCAAAGACTTCTTTGGCATCAATCCCTTCTACATTCCCTTAGGTAGGGTTTAAATGGAAATGATTCTCAGCTGTCTACTTTTTTTGTTTGTTTGTATATATTTCAGGCGAGAGGCAATAGCATTTCATAATAATACATATTTGTTTCTATTTCACTTGTTGACTTTTTTTTTTTCTCTCTCTACAGGTCCTCTGGCTGAGAGCAATAACCTATCCGACTACACCATTGCAGCAGGCACTACTGCAATGAATGTCCAGAGGCTTTTGCGGGCATTAAAACTTCCGAGGCCTGTTTTGTTGGAGGGATCACCCGGCGTGGGGAAGACTAGTCTTGTATCCGCACTAGCAAAAGCTTCAGGGAACCATCTGGTTCGAATCAACTTGTCAGAGCAAACAGTTAAGTATTTGTTCATATAACTGTATATTTATTATAAAGTACCTGTGTATTATACTCTGAAATGTGAAATGTTCCGGTATTGAAAATGTACATTTGTTTGTCAGGATATCACCGATTTGTTTGGGACTGATCTACCTGTAGAGGGAGGGAAGGGGGGAGAGTTTGCATGGCGCGATGGGCCACTTCTGGCTGCTTTGAAGGCAGGGAATTGGGTTCTTCTCGATGAGGTAAATACTCGAAATAATTCCTTGAGTTTTTTTTTTTTTTGTGCACGTCAATAAAATTGTCTTTTGCTCTTTGCTAATAGCTGAATCTAGCATCGCAGACCGTGTTGGAAGGACTGAATGCCTGCTTTGATCACCGATCAGAAATCTACATTCCTGAGCTAGGCATGACCTTCCAAGTTCAACAGGAGAGGACGAAAATCTTTGGTTGTCAGAATCCATACACACAAGGCGGTGGCCGTAAAGGGCTTCCCAAATCCTTCCTTAACAGATTCACACAGGTAAAAAAAAAAAAATGTTACATGCTTTTTGTTTGCAGTTTTCTATCTAATATGTAATAATAAATAACTTAAAATAATCAATTTTTTTTTTCTTTCAAGGTGTATGTTGACCAGCTTACAAGCAAAGACATGGAGTTCATTGGAAATTCAATCTTTCCAGCCATTGATAAAGAAATCATTTCTAAAATGGTGGAATTCAGTGACAGCGTAGGTTATTTTTATTATACAATAACATACCATACAGATATATTTATATTACTCTACGCTATTTATACTTTGTGCCTCAATAGCTTTTCCAGGAGGTGACTGTTGAACGACACTGGGGTCAAAAAGGAAGCCCCTGGGAGTTCAACCTACGGGACATATTTCGCTGGTGTCAGCTAATGCTGGCCGACCAGTCGACGGGATTTTTCAACCCCGGCCAACATGTGGCTTTGGTATACGCGGACAAGATGAGAACAGAGGCAGACAAGGCGCAGGTTATTTTCCTCACATTGTTATTTTGATCGATTTATTTTTTTATTCATAATTCTCACTCGTGTTAAATTGTTGGGTGTCTTCTTGCACTGCACAGGTTCTGGCAGTGTTCAGGAAAGTGTTTGGGGAAGACTTCGAACCTTACACGGGTTCTCGACAATTCCATATTACCCCACTCAGCTTGCAGGTAGATCCAAATGATAACTCTTAACACCGTGCAAACATTAATTTCATTTGTCCCTGTTAGGTGGGCTTCTCTGTCCTCCAGCGAAGTGGCGGGGCCCCTGTGAACTTAGATCCGCCACTCTCCATCACACATCAAGCCTTGCAGCCACTTGAGTCCCTCATGAAATGTGTTGAGATGAACTGGATGAGCATACTGGTTGGGCCAACGGGCAGTGGAAAGACCAGCCTGGTGAGACTACTTGCACTCTTGACCGGAAACTACCTCAGGGTCATGCCCATGAACAGTGCTATGGACACGACAGAATTGCTGGGAGGCTTTGAACAGGTTTGTGGATTCAAGATGCAGCTCACCATTTATTTTTTTTTATTGTCAATGATGACTTTATTTTTTTTTAGGTGGATATCATCCGTCCATGGCAACAAGTTCTTGAAAGTGTGTCCTACTTGGTTGCCTTGGTAGCAAGGCGAGGCTTGATGTCGCTGGATGTCTGCCTTCAAGACACGGAGTTTCTGCTGCAGACATGGGGCCTCTTTAACCACTGGATGAGGGAAGAGAAACTGGAAAGCTCTATAAGGACATTGACCTCTGAGGCTCTAAACAAACTCGAGGTCATCATCCGGCTCTTGCAAAAATTGAACACAAAGCTCAAAGTGTTCACAGGTAATGATGCTGTCAAGCAGCCACAATGTGCTATTGTGTACTGCTCATGCATGACACTTTTGCTTTAACCCTCCAGACATGTCAAAGCTGAAACTGGACTTCATGTTAATGAAGGAGCACATGTCACAGTTGGAGAATGGCTGGACCAATGGAGGATTTGAGTGGTTAGATGGAACGCTAATCCAAGCCTTGCAAGCAGGTGACTGGTTGCTCATGGACAATGCTAACTTCTGCAGGTAAGTCATAGTTTTACTCCCCTCCTGAAGTTATAATTGTTTGGACTGAAGATCTCTTATCCTGCCCTTAATAATTTTGAACGCGTGTTCAGTGCCTCTGTCCTAGATCGCCTCAATGCCCTCTTGGAACCTGGTGGAGCTCTCAGCATTAATGAGCGTGGGGTCATAGATGGAAAGATCCCAATAATTACACCTCACCCGAACTTCAGGTAGTCTTCAAGTTTTGAAGTCGATCTTATGAATAACGTTATTTAAAATGCTATTGTTTCAACGAAACAGATTATTCCTGACAATGGACCCTATACACGGAGAACTTTCCAGGGCCATGAGAAACCGAGGCGTAGAAATTTACATCCCTGGGGATGATGACGGAATCTCCTGGGACTCACTGGATTTGAAAACACTGCTGCACACTGCGGGAGCGACCGGCGATTGTGTGTGTGATTTTCTAATGAAAATACACAAAAGCATCAAAACTGCCATCTGGGGTAAGCATCAGTAACACAAATTGATGATACTTTGGTGGTCCACAAAATTAAGTCCGGCTTTCGTTTGTAAAGAATCCCCTGCTTCGTCGGTGGCGTCAATGCTCCATGCTGCCACCTTGTTGTTCTGCCAGCTCCAGAGAGGTGTGGATTTAGCCAGTGCACTGCGGCATGCCTGTCAAGAGGTTTACTCCCTTTGTCAAAGTACCACTGTCAGACAAAAGGTATCACGAATTGAACGATGAAATATTAACGGATATTGGAAGCACACGTCAAGTGCACGTCGGAGCTTTTACGCATGACGTAATGTCACGTTATGTATATTTTTTTCCAGCTCGCCCAGCAACTGATTGAGCAGCAGCTGGCTATTTTGGACACCAAAAACTGGGACACTGGGTTACTTTGTGCCGGCGTCTGGCCTGACAGCTTCCCTTCTGCGTTGCTCTCCACAGAAGACTCCTGTTTCTCAACCGTCCTCCGAGATGGGCAGGTGTTGTCATTTTGCCTCAACACGCTCAGTTTACAGGGTAAACGGTAAGGATCATGAATCCCAACATCTTGATCTATTCATGAGGGATGCAAGGTCATGTCCAATCGCAGTGCGAGTGTTTAATGCTCCATTAAAGTTGGGCTGTCTTGTCTTTAAAGGAAGCGCCCGCTAAGTTTGATTGATCTCCAGAGAGTACTTCAGAGCAGTGGCTTGAATGAAGGGCTGGTCTTTTTTGGGAGAAGGGACAATCTGGAGCAAGGACATGTGCTGCAGATGATACCAACAGCAGTTAGACTTGTCACAGAGCGCGCCTCTCACGGAGACTGGGTCATGCGGAGTTGCTGGCTGTCGCATATTGGAAAGAGCTACACGCACGCCCCTGGTTTGTTATTCTACGTGAGCCACAACATAATGATTGCAAAAAACACAGTATAAAGATTGTAGCTCCAACACATTCTTGTGCTCGTCAAAAGCTGAATATTTTCTAATTCGCTATCATCTTGCAACAAATGACTCAAATCTAAAACATGATTGTCTCTTTTTTTTTTTTTTTGTAGATCTGGCTTTGGTTCAAGTGGAAGCAGGAAAGCGAGCTCTTAAGGCTGTTTTCAGTTGCCAACTCACTGCCCAGGGCAAATCTCTTGCTGAGCTGCTGCAGCCGCAAATTATTGGTAAACCTTTTCTTAAATTGTGTGTGGGACATTGACATTTTTGGAAATGTTCTTTTCTTTGATTATTTAAAAAAAAAAAAAAATTCCAGGATAATTACTTGTCCGCCATTGTTATGTCTCCCCAGATGAGGACAGAATTCTGGTGGACATGCGCTGGAACAAGCAGTACTTGGACATTTTAGCCAACAAGTGTAACTTTGAGGATGAGAAAAGATATTTGGAATTTCTGGAAGAGCTGAATGCTGTTGCTAATAGGTCAGTAAAGCATTGTTATTATTTTATGCAGATTAAATTTGTCATGTAGTTTACAAAATGGGGCAGATAATGCATGTACCACTGTAGATTGTCAAAATTGTCACTTAAAATTAATTATTAAAAGTATGTATCTTAAATTTGAAAAGTCATGTCTGAATTATATGCTGATCATATCAATTTGAAATATTTTACTCAAAACATCTGAGGTGATTTTTTTTTTAATGAAATGCACATACAGTTTCTAAAAGTTAAATATATTTTTAACCCACCCCCCCAAATATATATATTTTTTTATTTACAGGCTCACCCTGCTGATGGACAGAGAAGAGAGGGCAGTCATTTGCGAGTGTGCTGCCAAAGTGTCAGATCAAAACTGCGCCCTGAGAATAGCCACAGCCTTCTCCAAAGGTCCGCACAGGGAATTTAAGTCGATGCATTCTTTATACCTAAAATCCTCCTGACTGCCTTGTAAGTTTTGTAGGAATCTAAAAATGTACTTTGGTTATTCTGCCAATACAGGGACGGTGGACATTGGTCACCTGCCTCATCCAGTGCTCATACACCTGCACAGCTTTTTTCGTCTGTGGGATACCTTCACGCTGCAAGCTATGCACAGTGGACAGACTTACATCTCAGATCCCGTCATGCTTGAGGTTAAATTAGTGCTGCTACTATTAATATAAAAAATACAACTACATAAAAAAAATCTAGATTTGATTTCTGTATATATTTATTTCTCATGCAACTTTTGTGTTTAGATCCTCCAGCTCCTCC
The DNA here is from genome assembly GCF_901709675.1 of Syngnathus acus. Classification (NCBI taxonomy): domain Eukaryota; kingdom Metazoa; phylum Chordata; class Actinopteri; order Syngnathiformes; family Syngnathidae; genus Syngnathus; species Syngnathus acus. The sequence goes on from NC_051108.1 coordinate 5,688,225, forward strand.
AGTGGCTCGACCGTTTCTGGAACGTTTGCAACATATTGCCAGCAGATACTCAAGGGATCGCAGTGATGTCCCTGCACTGGCAGTGGGTCCAAAAGCACCTCATTTTCTCTCTGCCACTGCTCCTGCTGGGAGATGCTGACGTCACATCAGAGTAAGCTTTTCAAAATAAAATGTTTTTTTTTTATTATTATTTATACCCAAGCAGCGACTGCTGCAATGTCCCTCTTGTTTTTCTAGAAATTATTATTACTACTATTATTGTTTTTTATTATTATTTAAATCAGTGGTTCCCAAAGTGGGCGGTACCGCCCCCCTGGGGGCGGTGGAAAGATCTGGGGGGGCGGTGAGGAAGAAAGGGGCGGTAGGGGGGCGGTAGGGGGGCGGCAGTCGATTTGTACACAACACGCCGCTCTGGCCCAGTCAGATCCGACAGCATAGACTACAAAAGCAAAAGCTCAGGTTTGTAATTTCAAGCTTGTAATGTTCAGAATTTTATCTTATAATAAAAACCGCATTCTGGCGGTCAACATCATCTTGAGTTCAAGTCAACATGAAATTGGGGACAGTTGTGTTGTGTTGAGCTGGTTAGGGCAGTGGTCCCCAACCACCGGGCCGCGGACCGGTACCGGTCCGTGGGTCACTTGGTACCGGGGCGCCAAGCCGCACAGAATTTTTTTTTTTATCGACGATCAATTAATTCAGGTCAAGACACTCGTCCCGGTCACGTGACATGTTCCCCCAGTCGAGCCCGCAAAGCTAATATGTGGCGACAGGCTAACTAACCAGGCAGTGAAGCATTCAAAACTGCTTCAACACATGGAGACCAAGCATCCTGCAATAAAAGACAAACCTTAAATCACTTCGGGTGTCATTGTCTCCGATTACGTCTAGATGGGACCGGCTCGTTTCTGAGAAACAAACTCAGTGCTCCCACTAATTCAACGTAATGGTAATGATATTATAAATGTATTATTTATTTATTTATATAAATGTATTATTTATTTATATAAATGCCGGTCCTTGGGGGGGGGGGGGGGGCGCTAGGAATTCACTGGGGAGCCAAAGGGGGCGCCAGCCTGCAAAAGTTTGGGAACCACTGATTTAAATCAATCCTCAGTGCACAGTAACCCGATATTGATACTCGCCCATTCCTAATTATTCTTAATTTCTTTCCCCCAGATGCTACCAAGGGCTAAAGGCTGTTGCAGGAACCATTGAGACTCTTCTGTCCACTCCAGTGTCTGTGGCTACAGCTCTAAAAGGCATCCAGAGAACACTCGGAAAATCTCTGCCGTTCAAGGTTTGAAACCCTCAAGTCATAAATTCATTTCTAACTCCCTGTATTTATTTGAGTAGATTGGATACAGATAAAAATGTAATCTGAAAATCCACAATCATTATGTTTTCTAGATGGAGACTGTTGCGAAGTGTGCATCACAGCTCAGAGTTTGGAGTAAAGCCCTGGAAGTGAAAGAGCTCACTTTTGATCAGACCTTCAGAAATTGGAAGCAAGACCTAGTCTGTCTTCAGGTGGCTGGACTCCGTGTGGACATTAAAGAAAGCTTGCTTGAAGCCTGGGGACTCGTTCTGCTGGCAAACAATGAGCTGGATACACAAAAATCTGGTGAGATTTCATCCAGTCTCGTACAGTATTGGAGTGAATAAAATAATAACCACATTTTGATGTATTTACCCATAAGCAATATTGGAGAGGTTGGTGTCAAGTGTGGCGCACCAGCAGCAGCAGATGACCTCCTGTGGGGTCTTGGAGACCCGTAGCATGTCTGAAGAGGATGGACCCGCAGGAGAAATCTCTCTTTCTCAACAAGAATTACAACACCTTCGCCTCAGGACTCAATTGTGGCCCTTGACTGAGGAAGTGGCTGTACTCAATCAGCTGAGGCTCAGTACAGATTTCTTGCAGCTATCGTCACATGGGTAAAACTTAACTCAATAACATAACAAAATAAAACTATGAGAGTGATTTTTTTTTTTTGGGTCTAATTAATTTACAGTGACCAGGAAGCACTGGACAGCTTGCGCCTAGAAGTCTCCAAACATCTCCGTTATTGCCTCCAGTCCACACCAATGAGTGTCATTCAACTTCAGCCACTGTGGTTTCTGCTCAGGAGTGAAAAGGCAAGTGTAATTCTTTTTTTTTTTGTTTATTTTTTTACCATATTTTCCGCACTATAAGGCACGCCGGATTATAAAACCTTCAATGAATGGCCCATTTTAAAACTTTGTCCATATATAAGGCGCACCGGATTATAAGGCGCACCTTCAATGAATGGCCCATTTTAAAACTTTGTCCATATATAAGTCCATATATTTGGACACGCCTGCCATAGTAGCTCAATATTGGTCCATATATAAGGCGCACCGGATTATAAGGCGCACTGTCGGCTTTTGAGAAAATTGGTGGTTTTAGGTGCGCCAAATAGTACGGAAAATACGGTAATACACAAAAACACACTTTGATGAATTAATCTTCGGGTGATGATTATATACCCAGCAGCCAGCAGAGGAACTACAGTTTGTGTGGTGTGCGCTACTATCCGAAGCTTTGGCTGCTCTGTGGAAAAACACCGCAACATCCGATCCTGACCGTTGGCTGAAATGGGATCCACTCAATCCGAGCAAAAATCCACATTCAGAGCCACATTATGAAGCAAAAAATATGGTATTGGCTCTTAACATATATTTTGACACTAATAGTGTCTCAAGACAACACATTGTATAATATTGTTTTTTTTTTATAGGGACCAGCTTTGTTAAATAAAGCTGTGTGGTCACATTGCGCACTGGGCGTGCTCAAGTGCAGTGCAACTGGAAGTCAATGGGAACCATCAGGGACCGCTCTCTTCATCTCACATGTGACCCTAGGGGAGTGGAAGGAACAGACTAAGCAGCTCCGGGACTTGACTGCCATCTTGTGGGACAATATGTCCTTTGCAGCAATGGCAGATTTAAGGTAGGCAATATTATAATACTGCCAAAGTACACTTTTCTGATCACATCATATGTCTTAAGATACACAGATTTGAGGCTCCAGGGTGTCATCCTACGTCGACAGTTGCAGAGCATGGCACATCTGTTGCCTCCCAACATGCACAAGGTTTATCTGGATAGCTGCGAGAACCTGGTTGAGACAGCCAACCCACTGATTGATGCCGAGGAGATCCAGAGAATTCTTCGCAATTTTATTCAACTTAAATTGCTCCCTGATGGAGTACTGGACGCCTGCATTGCCTGCGTAAAGCAATATGTTGAAAACAAAATTGAAGGCGGGGACTCTGTGGCCTGCGCTGGTGTGTTCTGGGTCAACATGGGGTTGGTCCATATCAATTTATGGGTACCCCAGACCATCTATGACCCAGCTGTCAAAAGGGCCTACAAACTCACTTATGCCCAGCAGGAGGTACGAGCAAACTTTTTCCCATCGAGTTGTGATTTTCGGACAACATCTGCAATAGAAGTGTTTGTCTTCTTCTTAGTTTGCCACTCTGGAGACGGAGTGGAAAGTACGGAGCCTGTCCTCTGAGCTGATGACTGGAGCAGAGTTGGGGGAGTCGAGTACCACTGATGGCCTCCAGCATCCTCGAATCAGGTCCGAACCATTAATAAAATGCAAAAAAATGAATGAATGAATGAAGAAATAAATAACAAAATAAATAAAAAAATAACAAAGAAATAAAAAAATAAAATAAAATAATGGATTAAAAAAATCAGATTAAGCTGTTCCAACTAAGATGCCATCTCTGCCTGTGCCATGTCGTCACATGGCGCCTTACAAAACTGCATTTTGAACTCTGCAGTATACCCATTATTTTTTATATGTGTTTATAGGTATCTGTGGATCCGTATGCAGCAGGTCAAGGCGCAAGTAGCCGAGCTTTCCAGGAAGCAAGCATTCCGTCCCCAGGAACCCAACTACGGAAGGTTATTCCAGGACCTCCAGCACTACCTCTGCAGCATCGGTCAAGCATCTGCAGTGCAAGACCTTCTCTCACGCCTCCAGAGGGCTCTGCAGAGTTCCTCGACATTATCCCGGTCAGCGATCCAAAGTTTGCTGAAGGAGGAGATTGTGTGGCAGAACTCTCAGCAGTGCTTCTTCCAGAGGATCCAAGAGGACTATCCGCTTTACCCCGATGTAGTCGGCCCAATGCAGACAGGAATCCTGCAGCTCCGATACGGCATGAAACTGGTGGCTTCCCAAATAACTCCCTCTCAATATGACATTCCTACACTTTCCAAACTGGTGTCCTGCCTCCTTTCCTTTCCCTCTCTATCCCCCAGTTTGCAATCTTACCTCGCCCATGCTGACTTCCTCTGCTCCAAAGAATGTCTGGGAATTTTGCAGAGTCTTAGGAAGCTACTGTCACAACAAGATCTTAATCACGAGGACCTGCCAAGCTCCACATTGCTTCTCACTGCTCTTCTCTTCGTGCAGTGCCACACACTTAATACAGGACATTTCAGTGATGACACACGAAACATCTTTAGGCACATCTGTCAGGTCAGAACTACTTCTTTTTTTTTTGGGGGGGTCAAATCATTGTCTTGCATGTCGTCGTTATTGTGCTGTCTTTGCTATGATGCCCTTTAGGCTCTAGTTAACGAATGGGACGAGATGGAGAAAAAGAAGAGAGACCAAGAAGAGCAGGATGCTTGTCTGTATCGTAGCCGCAGTCAATTGCATGGTGGAGGACTGACTGAGGAGCAGCAAGAGGAGAAGGACTTCAGATATCTGTTCCCTCAGTTTGACAAGGTATTAAATTCCAACTATTAAAGTTATGTTCACACTATTCAAATTCAGGGTGAAAGATAAAAAATAATAAAAACATAGACTTTCTATGTTAATTGTCAAGAAAAATTGATTCAAAGGCTTACATTGAATTTGAAGATGTGATCATTTTCCATCCAGGACTTTGCAGACATGTCTCTGCCGAGCCTGGAGGGCCCCGCAGATGCGGACATGGAGGAGGATGCCGGGAAAAGGCTTGACGAAAGAAGTTTCTTATCAACTCCTGCAATGAACACAGTAGTTGAAATTCATCAGCGCCTATGTCTAGGTCATGCCCAAGCATTGTGGTACCAGAACCGAGCACCCAACGGACAAAGCAGTGACTATATCAAGGCCCTGCTTTTGTCTTACCAAATAGCTGCCCCCTTGGTTACACACTTCTATCATCTAATTGGTGAGTGTTCTTATTGGAAATCCACATTGAGCAAGGAAAAAACAGATATGAATTCCAAATTGGGATTTTTTTTTTGTGATTCAGATGCAGAACTAAACCAGCAGTTTACAGGCAGTGAGCTGCTGCTGTCAACTCTCCTCCAGAACACAGTGCAAGGCTTACCAGGATCAGATATTATGGTTCTCAACTCTGAAAAGCCTTATGACTTTTATCAACACCCTAATATCAGTGAGGCACGCCTCTGTCTTCCCGTTCTGGAACAAATGATGGCAGCGGTAAAACAGAGGCTTGAGGATTGGCCGGAGCATCCAGCACTTGTGCAGGTGAGTGACATAAGAATTCCAATATTCCAGGATTAAACCTTAGGAAATAAAGACTGCTTGCCTGAGATGTATTGTATCAGGTACAACTGCAATGTACAATGTAATTTTTTTTTTTTTGGTCGTCAGCTAATCGTGGTGATTGAGAGGATCATGGCATTCAGCTTGTCCAGTCCTCTGGCAAAGTTCCTCAATGGCCTGGAGATACTTTTGAGTAAAGCACAAGTAAGATGCAACTTGTTTGATGTCCCTCAATATCGAAAAGACTTTTGAAGTATTTGCGAGTAGATTTTTTTAATATTTCACCAAAGCACGTAAGAAAAAAAATTTTGATTACGATTCAAATCAGTGAAGAATCGCCATATGTTAGATATTTATTATTATTATTATTATTATTATTATGTTAGATTTTTGTTCATTTTTTTCCTTTTTTTTTTTTTTCTCAGGATTGGGAGAATAATGCAAGCCGTGCAGTCTCTCTAGAGAACAACATAGCACCAATAACACAGCTCATTATCAAGTGGCACAAACTGGAGTTAAAGTAAGACAATATAGTCCCGAAACCTTGAAAGTATTATCTTTTTTTTTTTTTTTGTGCAGTTGTAATTGTAGACATCAATGCATTCTTCTGTGGCAGTTGTTGGTCAAGCAGTCTGGACAATGCTGTGGAAAGGCATACTGAGAAATCCACGAAGCACTGGTTCTCTATTTACCAGCTTTTGACAAAATATCTGGAGGATCACATGATGAATGCTAATACAGGTACGCCCCCCGCAAAAAAAGCTCACATCCTGTGTACTGGATTTTGGATTTTTAATGACCATTTTCCAAGTACCGTATTTTCCGGACTATAAGGCGCACCTAAAAACCTAAAATTTTCTCAAAAGCCGACAGTGCGCCTTATAGTCTCCGGTGCGCCTCATATATGGACCAAATTCCTAAATTTAAACTGGCCCGAAGCATTGTGTCATGAAATCAATCATAAGTGGCCCGCTGAAGACTATGAATCATGAATCAAAAAGACTATGGATCATTATTTTGTGATTATAAAGTAATTTGTTGCATCTAAAGTTAAGATAAAATGGAGAATGATTTGATTTGGATTAAAAATCTGACATGATGCATTAATGGTGCGCTTTATAGTCCGGTGTGCCTTATATAAGGACAAAGTTTTAAAATGGGCCATTCATTGAAGGTGCGCCTTATAGTCCAGTGCGCCTTATAGTCCAGGAAAATACGGTTTGTATTAAAGCATTGTTCTGTCTAGGCGAAGAGACGGCAGCTTTGTCGCTCTCCTCGTTGTCGTCCACACTTCAGGCCTTCGTGGAGAGTTCTAGTCTAGGCGAGTTCCAAACCCGCTTGACTATGTTACTCAGCTTTCACTGCCACCTCCTCCTGCTCCCCACTCAGCCTGGACAAGGTGAGATTGCACTTGTCTTTGTGACACAATGCTTACATAATGCACACACAAGCCCCTTTTATCAGGATTTGACTGTTTGAGGTTGGGAATATAATAAATAGCATTAATATTGCCTTATTTTACAGTTACTCTAGCTAATCTTCTGTGGAACCTGCACAAATACTACAGTCAATTTTCAGACGGCATTCAGAACAAAATCAAAGAGCTCAGGCAACCCATTGAGAAGGAGCTTAAGGTACTTTTTTTTTTTTGTAATATATAAAACGTAGAAAATTGTGTACGTTACATGAAAAAAATAACCATTTCAATTTTATTTGATTTAGGATTTTGTCAAGATCTCAAAGTGGAACGATGTCAATTTCTGGTCTATCAAGCAGTCGGTGGAAAAGACGCATCGGTAAGATATGAATTAAAATTGTAGTGCCTTTCTGGCTATTATTTCAAAAATATTTTTGTTATTATTTACCATTACTTTGTGTTGTTTTTCTGTCTAGGACCCTTTTCAAGTTTATCAAGAAGCTTGAGCAGATTCTGAATGGCCCTTGCGTTACTTTTCTGGTAGAACAGAAAACCAACGTTAATAATACTGATCCAGAGGAAACACCTATTCACCGACTTCATCAGGCACTCATAAAAGCCTTGCCAGAAAAAAATGTCCACCAGCAGGTTTGGGTCTTATCTTAGATTTGTAAACATCTCAAATGATTCAGCGCATTGACGATGATGTGGGGATTTTTTTAGAATGAGGGTCAAGATGAGGGAGTCAATTTGGAATTGCTGCAAGGATGTCTACCTGCTCTGGCCAGAAAGATGAAGAAATTATGTGTCCAACATCTTAAGAAACACCCAGCAATGGAGTTGACTGAAGATCTGGACATTTTCACTGGTAATATACCTCTCACTGGAGCAGTTCACGTGTGATGCGGTTTCAAATTATTATTATTATTAAATTGTGAAGTTATTATTACTACTACATGGCTACATTAAAGTGGAGGAAAAACCTGAAAGGCGATCAAAAAATTTGTTTTAAGTCCCATTAAAAATTACAATTAAAATGCAGGTTTCAATTTTGTTCGCTCAAGACTTTGTCCGATAAATATGCCATTTATTTGTCAAAAAAAACTGCATTAAGATTTTTTTATTTTTTCTTCCTAGGTGAAGTCCTGAGAAATCTCAACGAAATGCAGGCACTCACCATTGACACGTCAGTTGAAAAAGAGAAACAGACAGCTCGGGCCAAAAACATCCTGCAGCAGAAGCAGAGAGCTCTGTCTGGCCTATTCAAAATACTCGCCGAAATAGGTTATTTTAACTTTCACATAAAAATTCCAAACCATTCAAAAGTTTCACACTCTATTTTCTCTCATTGTTGCATAAGGTCTGTCATACCGTAAAGGGTTGGTATGGAACAAGACAGCTGACCAAGAGGAAACTCTCTGCATACAGCCACTGGATTTGAGCACCGCTCTTGCTAATGTTATGAACCCCGATTCGACTGAGACTACGTGAGCTTCACCTGTTCATTTCTAAAATTAGATCCCACTGCAGTTGTGTCCTTTAATTGCATTTTATTCTTGACGGTTTAGGTTGTTTTCAGAGTTGATCACCACATGGGATGGATGTCAGCGTTATTTCTATCGTTCATGGGCGAGGATGAATGCTCTCAAGACAGCGCTCCACCATGCTAATAAAGTAAGAAATGTCTTTTTATCTGACTCGTAACTATTTCTTGTTTAAAAACATCAAATGTACAAATTTAGGGAATCATTAGTATGCTGTATTAAAGCTGATGGGAAAGGGAAAAACACTTTAGTGTGTGTGTGGCTCTCTTTTGTAGGACTTGGGTCTGGGAAACATCGAGCGATGCCGAGGTTTTTCATCTCACCTCTTCAAACTACTCCTCAGACAGCGGCAACGACTGGCCAAGCTGACTGAGCAATGGGTCCGTTTGAGGTTTGTCGCCTGCCTAGCCACCAAATGTATAATCCAACATACCGTATTTTCCGAACTATAAGGCGCATCTAAAAACCTAATATTTTCTCAAAAGCCGACAGTGCGCCTTATAGTCCGGTGCGCCTCATATATGGACCAAATTCCTAAATTTAAACTGGCCCAAAGCATTGTGTCATGAAATCAATCATAAGTGGCCCGCTGAAGACTATGAATCAAAAAGACTATGGATCATTATTTTGTGATTATAAAGTGATTTGTTGCGTCTGAAGTTGAAATAAAAAAGATAAAATGGAGGATGATTTGATTTGGATTAAAAATCTGACATGATGCATTAATGGTGCGCCTTATAGTCCAGTGCGCCTTATATAAGGACAAAGTTTTAAAATGGGCCATTCATTGAAGGTGCGCCTTATAGTCCGGTGCGCCTTATAGTCCAGAAAATACGGTAATTAAAAGGAGAATATTGAAACGAATAAATCAACACCAAAAGCAATTTGCTGTTTTCTTCTTTTATCATTAGGAAGCTAACAAGCACGGTCCAAGATATCAAACTCCAAACTCAACGAGAAGACTGCACACTCCTACCTCAGGCATCGCTTTCCAATTGGGTCAGCAAAGGCCAGGCTCATGCTGCTCAGTGTTCAACCCTCCTCCAGCAGCTGTCCTGGCTCATGCAGTGCTGTCCCGAAGCTCTTCAACCACAGGAGGAGGACAACAGCAACTCCCGGCATGACTCTCTGAGATGCACATCCCCAATGGTAGCTCGCCATCAGGCCCCTATTTGCCAGATGCGGAAAGGAGATGCCACCTGGAGGCAGGTGGACCAGCGTGTCGCTGCAATGCTGGAGCAGATCCTGAACTTAAAGACCGCGCTTCATCAAATAGCACAGAAGAACTCCGAGAAAGTACTTCTGACATGGTAAGACACTCTTCTGGGAATGTCATAAAAGAATAAATCCACACTAAATGGCTCAATTACTTTTAGGAAGGATTTCGCAACGTGTTGCTCGGCTTTTGATCAGCTGGCAACTGTGATGTCTCAGTTGTGTGAAATCGAACAGCTCTTCATGCCAGGCACACGTCCGAGCAATAAGCACCTAATGCCAGCCGTCATCCAGAGCTTCAAGTTTGTTCACAAAGAAGCAATGAAAAGCATCACCGAGTTTGCCTCTTGGAAGAATCAGCATCTCTCAGATGGACAAACTACCGCAGGTGATTGGACAAAACTGTAGTGTATTTTTCTACTACAGAAAATTCGAAACTCTGACTAATGTAGTTTCTGGGTTTTTTTTTTGCTTGGTTTTCAGATGACCTGTCTGCATTCTGTTCCGAGTTTTCTGCTGATCTGGACACAACCATAAAGAACTTGCTGTACGCTGTCCAGACACTTGTAAAGAGAAGGGAGACAAATGAGAAAAGCGCTCAGGAAGTTGGCAAGATAGGTGAGAATAATGCTTCCAAAAGATAACCAGTGTCATTCTTTGTATTTAACATGTGATTTGATTTTTCAAATCAGATCCAGTGAATGATAGCAAAGAGGTAGACAAAGAGGATGCGGGAGACTTACTGAAGCCAAAACACTTCACCCATCACTTGGAAGAGGAGCTGGCAGCAGATGTGGAGGCTCTGTGTGTGGGAGATGTGAACGCCAAGCTGGAGAGGCTCCTCAGCTGCTTAAAGATACACACAGACTCTTTTAAGACGCAGAAGCTCCAGGTTTGAGAGTTTTGTCAAATATATTGTCTTGTCTAGTTAGTGATTTGAAACGTAAGTTGGTACTGCGCTCACATGATTTTTTTCCCCCCCTATTATTTTTATTTATTTTTTTCCTTGAGCTCAGTTAATGAAATGCTTACCGTATTTTCCGGACTATAAGGCGCACCTAAAAACCTTAAATTTTCTCAAAAGTCGACCGTGCGCCTTAGAGTCCGGTGCGCCTTATATATGGACCAAATTCCGGGCCGCATTTGGCCCGCGTCTAAATTTAAACTGGCCCGAAGCATTGTGTCATAAAATCAATCATAAGTGGCCCGCTGAAGACTGAGAATCATGAATCAAAAAGACTATGGATCATTATTTTGTGATTATAAAGTAATTTATTGCGTCTGAAGTTGAAATAAAAAAGATAAAATGGAGAATGATTTGATTTGGATTAAAAATCTGACATGATGCATTAATGGTGCGCCTTATAGTCCGGTGTGCCTTATATAAGGACAAAGTTTTAAAATGGGCCATTCATTGAAGGTGCGCCTTATAGTCCGGTGCGCCTTATAGTCTGGAAATTACGGTGATCTGTTAATCGTGTCCCTATAATTTTTTGGTGTAATTTTTTTCCCCTTGAGCTCAGTTAATGAAATGCTTCATCTGTTTGTCTTTTCAGGAGGTAAACAGAGCGTGCAGGATGCTAGTGCGTGTGGAGCCTCTGCTGGGGATTTACTCAGACCTGGTCCGTTACTTCCTGTCTGCGTCTGTGGGAGTGCACAGATGCACTGCCAAACTGCTCTCAGTGTTGGCTAACGTCTTCACTGAGCTCGCTCAGAAGGTACAAAATCAACAAATGTCCACATTGTCGCCGTTCAGTTAGTTATTTAGAAATTGAATCATGTCCTCATTCATTTTCATTTCACGGTTCTCCTTAGGGTTTCTGCTTGCCTCAAGAACTAACACCTGGAGAAGGTGAAGGTGCCACTGAGTTTCATGATTATGAGGGTGGCGGAATTGGTGAAGGCGAAGGCACCAAGGATGTCAGTGAAACAATTTCCAGTGAAGATCAGGTCAACTTCATATGTTACAGTTAATTTCCAGTAATGGATGTTTAATAAAAATGTATTTAAACTACTGGTTGAATTATATTTAAGGTGGAGGACACCTTTGCGGAGGGTCAAGAGAAGGAACATAAAGATGAGAAGAAAATGAAAGCAGAAGACAATGCTGTTGAGATGTCCGAGGACTTTGATGGCCAAACACATGATGGTGATGAAAATAGTGCTGGTATGTAAATTCATATCTTTCGAATGCTCTTCTTCGAACAATGATTTATACATCTCTGACTTACAGATGAAGATGAGTCGGATAAAGAGAATGACCAGGAGGAGATGGATAAAATGATGGGTGATCTGGGTGATGGACAGGCAGAAACTCTCGATGAGAGAATGTGGGGTGGGGACGATGAAGAGGAGGATGATGAAGGAGGAAGTGACAAAGAGGACGAGTCTTCCCACCAGGGCATGGACCAGGTACCAAATTCTAAATTAAACTTAGTTTCATGACTACTACAACTTTTACTAAATTAGAGGAAGAGTTAAATACTCTTCGAATTATTAAAAAAAAAAAAAAAAATCATAATCTTGTACCTTCACACCTGTTTAGTCTGAATCCGTATTAGCTGCGAAGGAAGACAACTTGGATGCTACTGAAGGTGATAAAAATGAAGAAAAACATAATGACCAGGCGGAGGCTGATGGGAAAGACAAAATCAACGAACAAAGAGATGAGGTAAGCATCCGAGAATGTTTATTCTGAGAAATTCAAACGTACCTCTTAATGTGCTTTGATACATTTCCATTTTTTGTTTTTTTCTGTTTACTAGAGAGATTTTGATGAGAATGAAGTGGATCCTTATCATGGCCAAGAAGATAAAAGACCTGAACCCGAGGCTATGGAGCTACCTGACGATCTTAACCTGGACCAGGTTGATGAGATGGGTGACGATGGAGAAGGTGAAGGAGATGGTGAGCCTTGTTCTTGTTGAAGACCACATTGGTCCATTCCTTTTTAATAGAAAGAAAAATAAAGAAAGAAAGAAAATCTTGGATAAAGTTGATATTGCATGATATGGATCCTTTAAAAAAAAAAAAGAACTATACTTTTCTTAATTAACATTTTTCACACTGTCTCCATTTTATTATTATTTTTCAGAAGAACATCCATTTGATATTGACGAGCAAGCGATCGCCGCAGAAGAGAATGGAGACGGACCGAAAGAGGGAGATGAGGAGCAGGAGGGAAATGAGCAGTTAGAGGAAGACAAGTTAACCCAAGAAGACGATGACCACAGAGACCCGGAATCAAAGACTGAAACGGAAACGAGTGATGATATCCAAACCGAAGACAAAGAAGATGATCTAGCAACCGAAGACAAAGAATCAAAAACAGATGAGAATCCGTCCGTTCCAAAAGAGGAAGGGACCGATCTTAAGGTAAAGATATGAACGGCTTGCTCGCCGTGACGGTTTTAGCTTGAATGTGCCACCCTTGCCTACAGGAGGATGGTGACGCTAAGGATGATGTGGAAGAACAGCCGGAGCCAGCTGAGAGGAAAGATCACAGCACTGATGGGCAAACCGGAGAGGAGAATTTCCAGAGTGATACTGCTGTGGAGCTGGCTGGAGAGGCATCAGAGAGAGATCAAGCAAAAGAGGTGGGATTTGATGTTAGCATGAATTAAGGTCTTTGGATAACGTAATGTTTTTCAATCGCTTGACTATCGCTTTTAGGTTTTGGTTGTCTTGTCTATGTCGACAGCTTTTTGAAATGAATGGAAAAACTGTTCTTCAATACTTTCCCGTATACTTGATTTCATAGGAGTGCGGGACTGGAGCAGCTGATGCTAACCAATCAGAAGGTCACCAGTCAAAACTGTCTTCCAGTATGGCGTCACAGTCGCTGACACATAACAACACTCAGGTAGTGTTGTTTGGAATTCTGTCTTCCTGTGAGCTTTTACATTTTTCTCATCTTTTTTTTTTTTTTTTACAATGAGTTTTGTCGAAATATGCATTTCAGAGCTTTAAAAGAAAACCGGGACAAGCAGACAATGAGCGTTCGACGGGTGACTACAGTGAGTTTATTAACAAGCGTCTTCGTACGTTGGAGAGCTCGCGCGAGAGGATGCAAGACAGCGGGCAACGTGAAACTAAACAAGAATCGGATCTATATGAACATATCAGCGACGGGGCCTACGATAGACAAACATACGGTTCGTAGCAACTACATCGTGAACTGAATTATTAATGTGCGGTATGAAGACGTATTTTTCCGAAATCCAATTGATATGTTTGTTGAATGCTCCCAGATGTTGCCAATACAGATCAGGAAGCAGCAGAGTGTCAACAGGTCAAAGATGGAAATCAGGACGAGGAGGATCTTTCAATGCAAATGGAGTACCAAGAAGATGATCTTCAAGATGCTGATGTTCAGGAACTTAAACATAAGCAGCTGGATACAACAGAGGCCATACAGGCGCAAGGTGCTGCTACTTGGGTCTTCATCCAACTGCACACATTAGGATACAACTGCATACATTATTTTTTTTTTCTTACAGAGAATGCAGAGATGCATCCGCAGAAGACGGAAAATAAAGACAACGAATGGGAGCACATCAGGCATCCCAGAGATGGAGAGGAAGCTGAGAAAAACACAGAATCGACTTTTCACACAATTCCTCTGATGCTCCTAGAAGCAACGCAGGTGCACCATCTGGTTGTTTTTCCAGGACATGTGATGAAACAACAAAAAATGCAGCTTTACTCACCCATCTGCACCATTCACATAATTTTGGCATTTATTTTATTTTATTTATTTATATTTATGTGTTTGTTTGTTTTCAGCAATTAGACAGAAACCCAGAGGACATCAGGAGCAAGATGGAGGTGCAATTATCAGTGTGGCAAAATATGACTCCAGGAACGCAGGAGGAGGTGTGTACCAACGTCTTCATAACGTAGTACTAAAGTTTGATGAAAATATGACACTGGGCAGTATGTGTTGAAGGAGAAGAGTGATCTTTTTACTGAAATAATTTTTTGGGGAGAGATTTATGGTCAAAATTCTTCCTGAGCATTGTGTAGGTAGTTTGAGACGCTTTATTTATAATGGAACAATAGTGGTGACTTTATGATGATCAGATCATATTTGATGAAAAATTTATGCAGAAATCCAAAGTGTCCACATCCTGTTCTTTGCAACTGTTTGTAACAAATTTTGAATGACGGATTGATAACTTTAAATTGATTTTGTAGGAGAGTGCAGCAGCTTACATGTGGCGGCAATACAAGACAATGACTTCCCAATTATCCCAACAACTATCGGAGCAGCTACGCCTTATTTTGGAGCCGACGCAAGCTGCGAAGCTCAAGTGGGTATAAATTTACTCATCCTATTTTGACAAACATTTTTTTTCAATATTCTACTCTTCTTCAGAGGTGATTACCGCACAGGAAAACGACTCAACATGAGAAAAGTCATCCCTTACATTGCCAGTCAGTTCCGCAAGGACAAGATCTGGTTGAGGAGGACAAAGCCTAGTAAAAGAGATTACCAGATCTGCCTGGCTGTGGATGATTCCTCCAGTATGGTGGACAACCATTCCAAACAGGTAAACCCTGCTCATCAGAGTTTGCACAGTCCATCCATCCTTCTGTTTATTATTGAAGAATTGCTCCTAGAACACCGAAGAAAATTATAATTAAAAAAATAATAGTAATTATAGTTACATACATGTCTTCCAGCTGGCGTTTGAATCACTGTCAGTGATTGTCAATGCGCTCACTCTTCTGGAAGTTGGACAAGTGTCCGTTTACAGGTATGGCCATTTTCGGACCTATTTCCGGATTGCATGTGAATGAAATATTGCTTTGTTCTCTTTGTTTAGTTTTGGTGAGGAGGTGCAGCTTCTCCACCCATTTCAGCAGCAATTCAATGATGATTCCGGAGCTCGGATCCTCCGATTGTGTAAATTCCAGCAGAAGAAGACTAGAATTGCTCAGGTGGGAATTTAGCTCACTGGACAAAACATTTGAGTTTTCGTGCAAGTTTAATTTCTAGGCATACCTAATTTATTATGCCTTTATTTTCCTGTACAGTTCCTAGAGAGTGCCACCGATATGTTGGTTGGAGCACGAAAGCAGATTTTAAGATCTACAAATTCAGGTGATAACTTACACATTGAGCCATCATATGAATTCATCTCATCCTCTTAAAAACAAAAAAAACAAAAAAAAAAAACACGGAGCTCATGTCTCTCATATTTTGTGCCTTAAACTTCACCCGCTGCTCCACAGAAACAGCCCAGCTTCTGATCATCGTATCAGACGGTAGGGGATTGTTCCTGGAAGGCAAAGAGCGTGTGACGACAGCAATACAAAGAGCACGCAGTGCAAATGTTTTCCTTATCTTTGTGGTACTTGACAATCCCAACTCCCGGGTAAGTTTCTTATTTTTCAGTCCATATATATTTCTACCTATTTCTGAATACATTTGATGCAATCTGTGGTGGTCTGATGCAGGACTCCATCCTGGACATCAAGGTGCCATTATTTAAAAGCCCAGGAGAACTACCAGAGATCCGCTCCTACATGGAGGAGTTTCCATTTCCTTTCTACGTCATACTACGAGATGTGAATGCCTTGCCTGAGACCCTGAGCGACGCACTAAGGCAGTGGTTTGAACTTGTCACGACTGCCGACCAGTGAGCCGACCAGGTGACATTTATAACGAAAAACAATTTGAACACTTTACTCAATATGGACTGATAATGGACTGATGAAGATAGTAAAGTTGTTCCTATGTTGCTTAAGAGAAAAGATGACTTGCTGCTCTAAATGTTTTTTTATATACATATATATATAAATTATTGCAGTTTGTCATTTACCATTTCATTTTTGTCTTATTACATCACATTTGTAAATTACCATAATTATGAATTGTGATAGAATTTTGTGAAACATCTTGGTAAAATCATATATTCCCCTTACGCTGTGTTTCTATGTGTTTTATTTAAGTGAAGACAATAACCAACATTTATTGTGAACATAAAAAGTGAACTGTGGGATTTTTTTTTTTATGTCAGTGGCCTGCCCCAAACTTTATTAGCATGTGTATTTTCCCATGGGAGAGAAACAAAAAGTGTGCTTTGGGAAAATAAATCTTCCGACTGACTGTATAAAAAATGGCCAAATTATTTGGGGTAGGGGTTACTTTCAGTATCTGGCCAGGCATCTTGATGTTTGTTAATAGTGTGTGTGTAGTAGGTGCCATTGCATAGTAACTCCAAAGCATACGTTTGCGTAATAACATTTTTACTGGTTCAAGCCATGTTCATTCATCCTTGAAGTGATTCCAAGTCAAAACAGTAGTTTCTATCAGTTTTCAGGAAGTCGAGAAGAGTAATCCTCAGAGGTTTTTTGAATTGTTTCCAGCCAATGCCAGGGACATTTGAAGCTCCTCCAGGTGCTTGTTTGCTTGTGTGATCATCATACGGATGGCATCCTGATGCAACGATCAGAGGGAAAACATCAGCACATTTATCATGGCAGGTCTACTTGAAATTGTGAATATAATTTCTACCTGGTCTGTGGTATTCTGGTTCCTCTTAAATTCAGATTTTGCCCAGTCTTTGAGGTACTTCCTGTCAGTCTCATTTGGCACATGTTTTATAGTCCTCAACATTTTTCTATATATCCCCAAGACGTTCTGCCTCTGTAAAAACTAAGAGGGGTCGGGGGGATTCAGATGCAAAATGATTGGCCATTCAATTAATGATAGTGATTAAGTTGCTTGTCAAGGTACCATGAGTTCACCTTGTCAAACTAATTAAAATATTTTCCAATTACCATGGTCGCTACGATGTAAACTGTGAAGTCTTTACGTATGAATCATGTTTAATATTGATTATGCGTGTGCAGTATTTACCTGTTTTAAAGAAAGTGCAGTAGACGGTATTTTTGACGTTGTCATCTCTGGCAGACAAATATATTGTATATATCGTAAATATGTCGCCTTATCCCTTTCGTGCACTTGTTCCACACTTTTGCTGGGCTTCCATTACTGGCATGGAATATTACCCACAATCCATTGCGGATTTGACGAATCTCGCGAGACATCGGCGATACTCGGGAGAATTTGTTGTCCTGTGCCGAAAAACGATATATTTTTAAGCGTAAATATCAACAGATTGATTCAAAACGTTTTACTTGGTTATTTTTTATTTTTTAAAGGAGTTTGTTCTTAAAAAATAGCAGCGGACGAAACTGGACAAAGTGAGACTGAAACGCTGTGGCGACCCCAATGGGGAACAGCCGAAAGGTTTCTCCAAAGGTTTAATGCTTTCATTTACTTATTTTTTGCATGTTTTTTCCCTTAGTGTGGGTAGGTTTAGCTAATCCTGAATTACCAGAATCAATAATTATTCCTGCCAGATGGAA
Source organism: Syngnathus acus (assembly GCF_901709675.1). Lineage (NCBI taxonomy): Eukaryota > Metazoa > Chordata > Actinopteri > Syngnathiformes > Syngnathidae > Syngnathus > Syngnathus acus. The sequence goes on from NC_051108.1 coordinate 5,706,322, forward strand.
TCAAATCTCAAAAAGATAACCTTTAGCGCACTCTACCGGACTGAGTCTCTAGTCAGCCCGCTGTTGCTATGACGACCGTTTCCTGCCAACAAGTCAAAACTGAAGTTGCAGCAAGCACGATTATAATATTTTCACGATTCTAAAAATGTCTCGGGCTCTGGCTGTAAGTGTTGTTGAAGCCATCATTCGGGAATTGGTACACGAGTGTACCATGAGAGGAGCTTCTCCACCGATAGATTTAATTCATTTGAAGGTAAGAAACACATTTATTGCAATCGTTTTTGGTAGATTAGACCGGGAATTAGTCTGTATCATTTGTACAGATGTAATAAACCAAGCATAAATGTGCCCAATACATTTATTACCGGCGATGACACTCCTTGGAAATTGACATTTTATTATCCTTACATATCAGCAGCTTATTTTACATTGATTAAATAAACGCACGTCATTTTACACTTTACCGTAACGTGTGTTTTTGACTCATTTGTGAGCGTCGTCGAGTCTCCCGTAACACCAAAAATAATTGCTGATGATTAAAAAGTGATTAAAAATATTGCATCTACGGTAGCAACACTATGCAAGTAAGAAGGCGACACCTACAACTAAGGTAACAACGCAGGTAAACGTGCATCAACGACTCTGACGTGTGGAAGAATGTGACGACATAAAAATGGATTCTGTCACTTACTGACAGCGAACAGAAGTCATATATAATTGCCAAAATGCTGCGCGTAAAAAAGTGACCAAGACTCAAGAAAACCAAAAGCATCCAAGGTTGCAAAGATGATCGCATCAATATCTATAGGCGACTGTGCACGCTCCGTAAAGGTAATGGATATGGGAAACTTTCGCCACGGTTGTAAAACTTATAAAAGAGAAAAACTCCTTCTATTGAGGCTGGAGTCGAAAGCATGTTGCGTTACCTTTAAGTTACACACAAAAAAATAACCTCAAATCTTTATTTACAGTATTAGTTTGATAATATATTTTTTTTTTACAGATGTGCACGGAGACACCTCCAGCCACATACAGTCCTTCCATTGACACAATCAAGATGCAAGTCTATTTTGACATGAATTACAAGACTAGACGTAAGTGAGAGTTTTTCCAAGTTGCACAATTTGTCATATGTTACAGTTAGGGCTATCAGTTTAATGCGAAACAAACTATTATTTCCAAACATCCTGAGGTGACAAAAAAAATGACAATACATTGATGTGTTCAACTTATCAACAAAATGAATATCTCAACCGTGACAGTATTTTCTACACAGGAGAGTTCCTTAAGGGAATCAGCTGGATGCTGGGGACGAGACTAAACCAAGTGAGCAGAGAGATCACTGACAGCAGGGTGAAATCCAAAGAGCAATTAGATGCCCTCTACCGTAAAATCATCACATATATCCTGCTAGGCTCTGGCATGGGCTCTCCTTCAGATGCCAGCTCTGTGCAAGAGGCTACAGGTAAACACGATAACTAAAGTACCGTGTTGGCCCGGATATGCGACTGTGTTTTTTGCATTGAAATAAGACTGAAAAAGTGGGGGTCGTCTTACATTCGGGGTCTAGACATTATACCCATTTACAATGTTAGATGGTGCCAGATATTTTTCAAGCGAATGCTGAACTTAACTCCCCAGGCCAAAGTGAACCCCTGTCACGAAGAAGAAAAAGAAAATAGCGGTAGCACGAAGAAGAAAAATAAAAAATAGCGGTAAGAAAGAAAATAAGAGAAGAAATAACAGAAAATGAAAAGAACAGAAGCCGTTCAATTACAAATGTGATTGCACTTTAGTTTACATATTTAAATTTTCAGATATTAAGATGTGATAGACAGTTTTTGCATGATTTGAATGAGGCTTTTTCTTTCCAAAATATTTTGTTTCAGATGTACTGTAATTATTTTCTGTATAAAAATCAGATTTGGTGTTCAAAAAGTCTTTTTTCCAACTTGAGTCTTGAAAATGAGGGGGTCGTCTTATAATCAGCGTCGTCTTATATTCGGGCCAATACGGTATGTATGCTCACATTGTGCTTGTATCAGTTGCCTTGCAGAGCATTTTCCCATCAAGTGAACGCGGAGCCTTTATGATCCTCCCAAAGCGAGATAAGGAGCAGCAGCTTTCTGAGCTCATGATGACTGTCACGGGAATTCGACTCTTCAACAAAGCTAGCAAGAAAGAACAGGAGACAAACTTTTCGGAATTAAGTATGAGACAGCATCAACTCATACTGGAATTGTGGCATGTCTTATAAATACAGTATTACCATAATTTTCTTTTTTTAACACTTTGCAGTGCCTCCAGCTCTCGCTGAAGCGCTTTCGGCCACCGGTGATGCCATAGAGGTCGAGCTGAGTGCCTCCCAAAGTTTGGCGTGGAACTACACAGCATTGTTAGAAAAGTATCGTGGCAGTTGGCCTGAAGAATATGACGTGTCCCCGGTTCAGCTAACACAAGCACTCTACAATGTCAGGCAAAGTGAAACATTTCTCCGTGTGTTACTGGTGAGCAAACATTTATTTTATTTATATATATATATATATATATATATATATTTATTTATTTTTCCTGATCTGGTTATATTTTGCATTGTTTCTTTGCAAAAAAAATAAATAAATTGATATGGCGTTCACTTTCTACCAACAGGCTGATTCACATTTATGTGTAAAAAGAATCGAAATCTTACAGAAGGACATCTCATCACAAATGTACTTGCTGAAAACATCTGTGCAGCCCAAGACGCCTATGCTCACCGCAAAAGTTTTTGTAAGTTATTTGGCGATGGCTATAAGAATAAATAATGACAATGTGTTATAGACATTATTACTGTTGCTATTATTAAGACTGTTATTATTCACTTTTTTTTTTCCAGCCATTGTTGAAGGACCTGTCAAAACTATGGTCAGAACTTCAAGATGAAGCAGAGCTGCTGAACATTTTAAACAACATTGCACTCAGATTGCAGTTCTTCCGTACCTCTCCGGACAATATTTTTCCCAAACATCCTTTGGGGAAACTACTGGAGGGAATAGAAGTAAAAACAGACAAACAAAGAATGGATGAGCACATAGGTATGGCTGGCAGTAGCAAATCATTTGACCAGAATATAAATTGTAAACTGAATTTCTTCAAACAGGCGAGTACATTGACCCATCACAGATGAAGGAGCACGAGTGGCTCCACCCTGAATCTGCTGACATGCTTATTGACCTCCCATTGCAGTATAATGGATTCTGTGGCTACACCCTTGTTAACAATGATGGTCTTATTCTTCCAGGTAACAGAACTTTATGGTACCAATAATATATGATCAGATCAAATAAAGCCTGGCTTCACAGCATTTACCAGAACAGACAAGTAAGAAAAAAATTAGGGGTGCTAATTGAGTTGATAAATTATAAATCAATGATTAAACACAATAAATCGGCAAATTTACTCATCACATATGCGCGAGAAGATTTTACTTGCACCGTCTTGAATCGAGAGGCCAAATGACTGATTTGTGTACAGCCACTAAAACGAGTACAATAATAAATAAACTATCAAAATGCATCCATTAATCTTACAGAAATATTCATAATGGAATTTTAAATTTTATTCATCTCCCTGACACATATCAAATTCAGTCATAAGAGTGCTACAATGCCTTGGTAAATGTTTTTTTTTTTTTTTTTTTTAAACGTGTGCAATGTCACATGCTATATTATAACTAAACATAAGAACGTCTTCACATGTGACATTCCCCTCATAGGGAATCCATACATTGGTGTGCTCAAGTACAAGGAGAAACTGTATGTCTTCATCTCCAAAGAAGCTGCTATAAAATTTGCCTACAACGCTGATCACTTCATTGAACTGGTGACAGAAAAAGCCAAGAGTTCACCTGAATTGATTCATCTTCTCAAACTCCATCAAACTCCATCTTACGTAAGATATTTGTAGTACAATTGCACTCTGTAAATTGTGTGCAATCTCAGGTTACAACCTACCACCATCTCCATCATTCAAGGCATCAAATCATAACACAGATAAATTAATGCTTTAGATGTTTTACAGGTGCAAGCAGGAAAGAAGCCACTACTTGTGAGTAAGTCCGAGAGCTGGACTCAAACAGATCTTCACGTAATGGCGACAAATATTGTGAAGTCATATGAATGGAATGAGTGGGAACTACGAAGGTCAGCTATCAAACTGGTAAGTCCGAATATTCAATCATTAATATTTTACATCAATTCAGGCCTCAACTTGGAGAAAATGGGATGATCATTAATACTTGAAAATTCTAGGCAGATCTTCGGACAACAGTCACACATTCAACTCAAACCCATCTGAGCCACATGAGACGGGAAAATGACACTCAAACATGGCTCCCCAAGCAGGTTGGTTGTCAAACGAAGAGAGATGGTCAGACAGGTGTCCCGAAACCTCAGATATTCCTGGCTGGCCTTAGAGGATGCAGAGGCGGAAAAATGGAAAAAGTCAACCTTACCAGATCTATTAATGAATAATTGGTGTCTTACCAAATAAATTGAAGCGATACCTTGCATTTTGAGATGTTTTTTATTTATTGTCTCGTTTCTTGAAGGCCTTAAATGACAAATTGGTAGAGATGACGAGTTACCTGATTTAAGTGCTCGCTAAACCTGCAGGTATGATTGTATCTTAAAATATGAAGTATCGCAAGGTGTCAAAAATATAAAACAAAAATAAGCCTGATGGCAAAATCATTTATTTACAGATACACAATTATGGAACGTGCTGTGAGCGACATCGGCTCGATTTGAAACAACTTTTAATACGAAAGCTGTGATTTCAAATCCAAAGCAATGCAACCATGCCATCTCTCATTTGTCATTTGTTCTGTAAAAGCTTGAATTTCACCTAGCTGGGCTTCCACCTCTTCCTGTTGAAAAGACCAACATGGCAGTATATTCTAGCGGTAGTATGAAGGGGCTACAATAGGATTGATAATAATAGGAGGTGAGAATAAGTAATAGCTAGGAAAAGTCATAATCAAACTTGTAGTCATGGGCCAGGTAAATCCTACGGAAAATAAGTGCAGCCAGGATCAGAGAGAGCACCACTATAAGCATAGCAGAGCCTGCGTGGCTCTCATCTTGTGCCTCGTGGACCCCTGCAATTAAAGGTGGTCTGTTTGGGGCTTCTCTGTTGTCTCTTTGAGCATGCCGGACACGACGCTGCCGTGGACTGTGAGGATGATCAGTGTCCAAAGGAGTTTGCGGCCTTTCCACTCTCGCAGCTGCTGACACTTCTGCCTGTAGAGGAAGATAAATAAATTGATAGTGTACTTCCTATTTCTCAGAGACAAACCATACCTGCTCAGTCTGGGGCGGATCGACAACTGCGTCGCCTGAAGAATTCGGGGAGGCTTCCTGGGTAAGATTGGAAACCTTGGTGTCAACGTCACTCTGGTTCCCCGTTTTACTGGATGAACTTGAGTCTGCCTGAAGTTAGAATAAACATTTTGACAATGCTTGACTTTACATCCACAGCTTAAACAAAAACACTTTATTTAAAGGTCCCAAATTCCAGGACCACCCACTTTATTTTGTACCTTGTAGTTCATTTGTTGAGCGAAATCATTTGCCATGTGGTCCTCTGGGCTGAGGTTGCTGTTTGGGGTCAGAGGCAGGAGTGCTGAGCGCAATGTACAACTACATGTCTCGCAGCAAAAATCCTGGGACCTGCAAAAGAAGAAATTTAATATAACCAGGGGTTCACATAAAGTGCTTCCAGTGAATTATGCATGCCAAAAACACATTTTCATTACTTTTGTTAATTTTTTATCAAAGGGAGATGTTTGAAATGTCACTAAACCAAAACATATCTATTGAGCATTTAATTGAAAATCGTACTTTTTGGCAAGGACCCTCCGCTCTTCTGGTGTATAATCAAGAGATCCAATTGCACCCTCTCCTTTTGTTGGCATGAATCCAATTATGGCAATTAGAGCAGTCCGTACTGAAATATAAACAGAAAAATTCAAGTAAACATAACAAAAAAAACATTAAAAGTAAAAACAGCAGACTATTTTAAGAATGAAATAATTATCCTAACTTTAAAGGTCAGCGTATAAATTATTCCCTGTTAGCTGCAATGATGTGTTGCAACTGTCTTGAGAATTGTTTTTATTTATTACAATATTATATTATACATAATGGTATTTGAACACGTACATAAGTAAGAAACCTACTGCTCCATGAAGGCTGCCATGTCTCTGGATGGTGACCCGATATACTCAGACAGATCTTCTTCCCGATTTCAAATCTTCCATTAGCCTGGGTATGTGCAAAGAAGACAAATAGTGGATTGAGTTACTAGACATGACCTGAGGTTTGTTGTTTCTCTTTAAAGCATGATGGTCAAAATGTGAAACACTCTGGATTTTACTGCTGCACGTACATGATATTAATCTGAAGTGTGTCTTACTGTGAGAAGAATAATGCTGGGAGGCTTCATTGGATACTCCGGGGGAAGCACAATCCTGCCATGGTAGATGCCACCATCAAAATCTGAATCTGGGGGTCCACGTACGGAGAAGTGCCATTCAAATAGGTTATCCTAAAAGGTCACGTTAAAGTAGATTATGTTGAGCACATGCTTACCATAAATCTGAAAAAAATAAAATGGTCCCACAAACTTACTTCCAATGGCTGGGCATGGTAGTGCTCTGTGGGCTCTCTCAATTCAGCAGCCTCTTTCATCAACCTCTTCACCGCTAGTCAAATAAATAAAAACATGGATATGTTAAATGGATTGCAAATGTAGATGGGTGGTTGTCAAAAAAAAAAAAATGGTCCAGGAGTATGAAATGAGAGCCCAAAATGAACTTGTTCAAAAAAAATTCTTTTTTTTTATTTGTTACTATTTACAATTTCTTTCAGCCAACCGGAAGTTGTACACAAGAAGTTTTGTTTCACGTGTTTATTGAAAGATTGAACAGTTATGCCGTTTAACAATTTCCATGTATTATGTGTCGAATCTGCAGACAAGAAACACAAGATTACTGCTGACCTAGCTTTAAGCCACATCCGGATTCGTAACACTAGGTTTAGTGAATCTTATTCTAACTCTACTCAAATATTATAACCTGTGGTCATGGAAATTCAATTTTCAAAACATTCCAAACCATAAGATAGAAAAAAAAAAAAAAAGGTAACTTGCGAGTGTAAGACATGTTTGAAATATACGCATTCACTCGATGATGTCGACTATTTTGGGGGTGAATGGACGTAACAAACACGTCATTCTACTGAGGTTTAAATAGTGTAGCACACTGGGTGGAAATGCAACTTACCAGGACTCTTGAGGTTATATTTACTCTCCATAATCTTCAGTCACCTGCAATAAAATATACCGTCGCAGTTAAACTGTAAAATCGCTATTTAAATCAGTCAAATTCGTATAGGTTAGCTAAATTGAGCTATTTAGTCAGCATTAGTGAGCCTCACGATCTACTGAAAGCTTGGTCGGATCGATCATTTGTCACGCACTCAGGCATAAAACGTATTACGTCTAATTTCAGACGTCACAAAATAAAATATGATATCCGTTTTAAACCGAGTTTTAAAACGTCCCTAGCTGTTTGCGTGACATCAAACATTAAACTCGAAAGTAGGGGGAGCCCACTGGACTAAAACAGTTTAGCACATAGACTTGTGTACTAGATCCTCCCTTGAAAATATTGGCATGATAATAAATACATTATTACGTCAGCCATATTGGATGTGGAGGAATGACTCAAAACAAATGGACTGAATTTTATAAAGCGACAACATATAGAGTGCTCTGAACTAATAATGCATGGAGGAACATAGGTGAATTATCACCAGACACAGATGTATTTTTTTATGCTATAATGGGAAAAAAAAGAGTGATAAAGGTAAAGCCAGAAGAAAGATCTGCACTAACCTCTTGGGAAGATTATGGAGAGGATGGTCAATAGCAGGTTAGGGTCAGTGACTGCTGGAAGGTCCCTATTGTTTTTGTAAAAAATATTATTATTAAGGCCCAACCAGCAAACGCTTCGAGGACCCTGTCATTGTTCTTCTCCATAAAGACTAACATTTCTGAGGAACTAAACGAGCGGTGATTGCTGTGGGGAACCTTTATTTTTTATTATTATTATTATTATTTTATAATCATTATTATTATTATTATTATTTTGTGATTGCACGCAAAAAAACGAAGCAGATCATTTACACTAGCTGTCACGATCGTTTGTTTGTATCTAGGTGAAGATCCGGAAGTGCGATGCGGCATTTCCGTTTTCCTGCTTTATATGTCGCGACGATGATATATAACTTGAAGTTGTGCGAGAGTTCGTGCTCGATAAACGTGATGTCTTCGTCCAATCAAAATCCACATGGTAAGAACTGACGTCGTTAGTACACGTTCGAGCGGGAACTCGAATTATATACCAAAGACAAAATAGAATTTAACCGGGATTGATACAACTTTGGCCTTAACAAATTCTGCCTCCAATTGTGCACCACAATCGGAACCCTTGCGTTTAGGTAAATCTGTTTGTTAGTCTTAGCTGATTTTGAGTTGCAGTAGATCCGCTGTTTTCCGTGATTCATTGCGTTTTTCAATTTAGATATGGCGATGAGATGTGAGGGTGCAGTAGTTGAAAATGAATTTGAAGAGGAAGAAAACTGTGGGCCACAGCCTCTTAGCAGACTAGAGGTATGTAATCGTTTTTTTATAATTCATTTTTTATTGATTTTTCCATTGATATAACAACAAACCTATCCACATAAAAATAATGTAAACAAACCAACCCCTAAACAGAACTGACAGGAAAGAAGGCAGTACACCACTTCTATAACTCTGTGTGTGTGTGTGTGTGTGTGTGTGTGTGTATGTATATATATATATATATATATATATATATATATATATATATATATATATATATATATATATATATTCACTGCACACACACACATTTCTTTCTCCCCCTTGGAATTTTTATCTTTGTAGATCTTATGGCAATCTGTTTTGTAACATCTTTGATTTCACCCCTACTTTTTGTGTCATTCAAATTTTTCTGCAGCAATTTGGAATAGGTGCCAGTGACATCAAGAAACTGGAGGAAGCAGGTTTCCACACTATTGAGGCTGTGGCCTATGCTCCAAAGAAGGAGCTGCTTAACATAAAAGGAATTAGTGAAGCCAAAGCTGATAAAATCAGAGTAAGTTTTCATTTGTGGAATTATGTTGTTGTTGTTTTTTCAGGGCTACAATAAATAGCCAATATTGATAAAAATTGAAGTTGGACAGTCACAACAAGCTTTGTGGTTCTGTAATGGCCAATGAAATATGAAACACAAAATTTAATGCCCCACCCTTTACAATATTTCAATTAGACTTGTAAACAATCAGACTTATTTTACAGTTTTTATAAAATGGCAGTTTTTGTTCCAATTGATTTGATGCAGCTATTAACCCATTATCACATGCTGAGTCATTCTGCTAACTCAACTGATTTGCTCTGCAGGCTGAATCAGCAAAGCTGGTACCTATGGGCTTCACTACAGCCACCGAGTTCCACCAGAGAAGAGCAGAAATCATCCAAATCTCTACAGGGTCGAAGGAATTGGACAAGCTCCTACAGGGTGTGTAAATATTTAGACATTTGGACACTCGAAAAAGAAGTAAAAAGCAAACACTTCTACTTTCTGTTTCTCTTGAAGGTGGTATCGAGACTGGTTCCATTACAGAGATGTTTGGGGAGTTTCGGACAGGGAAGACCCAACTGTGCCATACTCTCGCTGTCACATGTCAGGTACCATCTTATTTGTTTGAATGTCAAATGACATCATTTTTTGGTTATTATGGCAATTTTCTTTGTCCATCCCACAGTTGCCTATGGATCAAGGAGGTGGAGAAGGTAAAGCCATGTACATTGACACAGAGGGAACCTTCAGACCAGAGAGACTCCTGGCTACAGCCGAAAGGTGATCGGGGAGATGATATATTGTACCATTAATAAAATGTCAAATAAAAATGAAGGATTTGTCCAGTAACTGTTTTGGATCAACTAGGTATGGGCTGGTGGGCAGTGATGTTCTGGACAACGTGGCCTACGCTCGAGCTTTCAACACGGATCATCAGACGCAGCTACTGTATCAGGCATCTGCCATGATGGCTGAGTCCAGGTCAGTTTGGAAAAAGGATTTGTGATTATTTTTTTATTTTTTTTATTTCGGCACCAATTAAGTTAGGCAATGTTTTGGACCAATGGTTCGTTGTGTTCTGAATGGTAGAGAATTCAACTGTCAAATTATTGCAGCAAGCCAAACAGCTGTTTTATTGTGAATTTGTTTTGGACAATCGAATTTCTTTCATCCATGTACTAAAAGTTAAAAAAAAAAAAAGAGAAAAGTCTTTTGAGGGGCCTGCAATGTATTTGAATTGTAAGCCTTTGCATTTATCTGGTCTTGACAGATATGCTCTACTAATAGTCGACAGTGCCACAGCTCTGTATAGAACGGACTACTCAGGCCGAGGTGAGCTGTCAGCCAGACAAGGACACTTGGGACGCTTTCTTCGTATGCTGCTCAGGCTGGCTGACGAGGTATGGTGCCATGATTAATTATATGTATTTATGATCTGTCAATTGTACGCATTTATTAATCTTTTTCGAACCTGTCTTCACAACAGTTTGGTGTTGCAGTGGTAATAACCAACCAAGTGGTTGCACAGGTAGATGGTGCTGCCATGTTCTCTGCTGATCCAAAGAAGCCAATCGGGGGCAACATTCTGGCTCATGCATCCACGACACGGTAACTGAATTGATTAAAAAAAGGCCCTGTTTACACCCTGTTACATCATTCGTTTTCCTTGCAGATTGTATCTGAGAAAAGGCAGAGGAGAAACAAGAATATGTAAAATCTACGATTCACCTTGCCTACCTGAGGCGGAAGCCATGTTTGCCATTAATGCTGATGGAGTGGGGGATGCTAAAGACTGAAGATGTTGCGCATCAAACATGATAAAAGTGTCTAAACAAACTCCTAAAAAAAAACATCTGTGATGTGGTAAGAACTATTTCTGCCAGGAAAACTAAAATCTGTTAAGGTCAGACTGAGTCAACGTGGAGGTTGAAGCTGCTGCGTGTGTGTGCTCGCGCGTGTGTCTGTGTATACATGTGTGCATGAATAATTTAAGTTGCAGTATATGACAAAATAAACAATATGAAAATAGCTAAGTAGCTGATGTGTGATTGCATTCTGATTAATGATGCTCTCACTGAGTAAAGATTTTTGTTTCCAAGATACTAAGACGTAATCTCCTTATGTCCGTTTGTGTATGAGTGCTTCATACATTTACTCCTATCCTCGAATTATTTCAAATGTTTACAAAATGGCAGAAAGACACACACTGTTTCTTTGTCATCGGATGACGCGTTGAAGCCATGCTCCGCCGAGGTCCCTGCGGGGTGAACGACGCATCTTCATTGAGACAAGCGTCAGATAGTAAACAAATATACTGAAATATTATAGAATATTAGTTAAGCAAAGGTTTATTGACTTTTTTTTTTTTTCAATTGTGTTTTTTTTTAAACATTTTTGTGGTTTACATGTCCATCAATCTGCTTTACAAAATAAACATTGATTTGTTGACTTTTTCATCCGCTGTTGTTAATATTAGTACAATATATTTGTTGTACGCTAGATGGCGGCATTCACCTTCCATCTTCCTGGACGATCAACGCGGCTCTAACTTGACCTCGAAAACTTGAGGTAACTTGCAAGCCTATCAAACACTTTCAGCTTCAAATACAACAGCATATTCACTGCCATGAGAAAGAGGGAACAGATTATGTGTGCACTATATTATATTTTTTGTCATGTAGGTCATCAACCAGCCTGAAAAATGTATTCTGGTTGCATTTACATATAGAGGAGATAATGGGCCTACTATGTGGTCAGTGTGCCATTTCTGTTGGGTGGGAGTTTCCAGCTATACAGCTAGGGGAAGCAGCACAGGATGTCCTTTTCCACATTCCTTCAGGATAGAATAGCTCGGTGTGCGTGGTGGACTTTATCATATTTTTGTTACAGTTCAATATCTTAATCAGACCACTGCATTCAGTCATTAATGCTGTTGTTTTATTTATGTATTATATTTTAATATTAATTATATTTAATTAATATTATTATTATGATATATATATTTTTTATATATACATATATATATATATTTGCTTTGTTGACATGGGGACTTTATAAATCTCTCAGAGTGTGACAGCTGGGAATCCAACTTTACTATCATGTCACATGGTACATGCACACGATCCCCCTGATCCTTCCCCTCATCCCATTCTCTCACTAATGCTTGTCTACAGGACGGGAGAGAGGAAAAAAAAGCTTGAGGGATTTAGATGAGGAGAGGCAGCACGGACAAAGCTTGAAGCAAAGGAATAGCAGTGTGAGGCCACTTTTCAACCAGCAAGAATCTGAAGAAGGAAAGACGGAAGCATGGAAGGTATATAGAAATAAAAATGATGTATTTTACAAAATAATTGAATAGTTATTTCATTTTATGAGAGAATAATAATGATGAGACCAAAATAGCATGTTAGCATGTTAGTCAAGGAAGAGAAGGAAACAGTAATGTGAGTTGGTATGTACAGCTCAGTGTCTTCAGTGGTCTGACCCTAGTGTGTGTGTGTTTTTGTGTGTTTGTGTGTGTTTGTTTATGTATGTTTGAAGACCTCCCCACCCTCTCACAGCTAAATTCACATCGTCAACTTTCACAAGCTTGCTACAACGAAAAGTCATACTGAGCACCATGGACAAGGTGAGCCAAATTATATGCATATACTGTACATGTGTACACACACACACACACACACACACATGACAATTTATCACTTCTTGTAATTTAAATGCATAAATCATTTTTGTGTTTTCTGCGTAGAATTTTAAGGCAAGGTTTAAACCGAATCCATTTTGGAACAGCAAACCAGTATGTGGAAAATGTTAGTAGAGTGAATATGCTAGCATTTTCTCATGTTATATGATACTGTACATTTGTAAAGCATTTTTGAGACTTGAGAGTTTCAAATGCAACCATTTTCACTTTTATATGTGCCACTACCATTTTGTTGTCAAATAAATGTAAAAAAAAAAAATCCAGATGAATTATGGCAACCATCACATTATGGTGGATTCGGGATCCATTAATCTAACTTTTTGTACCATTGTCCAAATGGACTCACTATATATCAGGATGCAATTTGCTTTAAGACCAAGCTCATCTGTGCTGAGAGAGGTATGGATGTGCTTGTACAAATGTGAATTTATTTTCTCCGCTCCAGTTCACTCAACTACATCCGTGCTTAAAATAGAATTATGAAAGCTTGCCGTGTGTTAGTGTGTGCGTTCATTAGTGCGTGCTTGTTTGATCCTGACCTGATAAAAACGTTTCATCATCTTCCTGAGGGTTCTCAAAGGTCAACAGAACATCACCAGTTTCAGTTGATGTCCCAATTGGCTTTTTTTTGCATTATAATCAAAGAGACCCTGGTTGGGCTGAAATTGATGTTGACATATATTTACGAGCATAAATATCTCTCTATCCATTTTTTTATACGCTCATCATCATTAGGGTCATAGGTGTGTGGAGACAGCATTTTATTGTATTAAAATAAATTCATCATTAGTCATCTTCTCAGCCACCTACGTATCGGTCAAGCCACCCTCAGACTAGTAAGAACTGTTCAAATATTTTAAAAAGATGATTTTTAAAGATGAAGACAAATTGCAATTTTAGTAATAACACATGATGCACAATTTGTCTTCATGGACCATATAAAATGATGTGGCGGGCCATATCTGGCCCCCGAGCCTTGCGTTTGATAACAGTGATGTAGACAAAAGGCTGTTTTTAAAATGTTAATCCTTTATCTGACCTGCTTTCTATTGGTGCCACATGCATGACAGATTACACAAGCAGCCGTGTAAAGCATAAAACAACTACATAGTTACATAATAACTACTGCTGGTCTGAGTGTTCATTCATTTTCATTGCTTATTTTTTTTCTATGCACAGCGCCTCTAGGTCAAAAGGAATGTGGGGCATAAGTGAGTCACACATCACATGATGTTAATTTCACTTTGACTTGACTCTCTCATGATTACGTGTCTGCATAGTGATAAAAATGTATGAAATGTTCCGGATAGTCAGTGCATCAACGGCGAGTGAGATAGGATGGGGAAAGTTTTGCAATCTGTGCTAAGGAGAAATACATGAATAGTGATAAAAAATAAAAATAAAAATCCCATTGGAAGTCATGTGAATCAAAAAACTCAAAGGAGCCGAAAAAAGAACTGGGATGTCAGTAACTTGAGATAGAAAGGGAGAGATAACCTCTTGCTCTTTTTCTCGTGTTCTCTATGAGTAGGCTGGGCTACATCGCCGAAGGATGCAAGGAATGTGAAAGAATGTGACAAGAGGGAGAGAGAGAGAGAGAGAGAGCTTGATTAAGTGAAGTAGGATGCTCTGGATGTTGAAGCAGTTCTATTTATTTTTTTTCCCTTTAGCTCAGCTTCAATCCTTTTCTTGTGTTGTCTCAGTCGAGCTGATCTGTGAATTCAGCCGACCACAGAACTTTATAAAAAATCGAACAACGGACAACTGAAGGTGTGCTTAAAAATGATAATTTAATAGTGAATGAAGAGAACGCATTTTTTCTTTTATTCAACCCGGAATGCGCTTGTAGTCCGCATGGAGGTGCTATGCATAGGATTTCAGGTGCCGCACCAGCTCCCTCAGGACATACATGGTGTTTCCAGTGTTCAGTGGGGGTGGACTGTAGCGACCCAGAACCTCGTTGTATCTGGTTGGCAGTATTAAGAATTATTTCACCACAGCTAACCGCGATCACATCACTAAGAAAACCGGGATCCATGAGGATAATACAACACAGAACTTGGGTAAGGTGGGTTTATTGAAACCTTTTGAAAACTCTTAGCAATTTTTTTTCAGTTGGATAATGTAAGATATTAATGGTTTTTATTGGTTATGATGGTTTTTCTTGCTTATAACATTTCTATATCAAGCTATTTTCAGGTTTCTACATTTAACACATTTGTGACCTTTTGGCACAATGGCGATCTAGAGTTTTTTGGATGGCTATTTTTCTAATCCAGAAGTAAGATACCTTGTCTCTGCCTGTGTGGCTATGCATCCCTTTAAAACATAGGTGTCAAACTCAAGGCCTGGGGGCCAGATACGGCCCACCACATCATTTTATGTGGCCCCCGAAGACAAATTGTGCATCAACGTCATGTGTCAATACTAAAGTTACAATTGTTGTCACTTTTAAAAAAAGATACAGATATTGCTAGCAATTTTTGTTACCATCTTTTGAAAATATTGAAGTATGCAGACTTGGCAAATAAAATATTGATTGATTGATTGATTGATTGATTGATTGATTGATTCTTTTAGGCTGTGTAATGTTTTATAGGTAAGTCACAGAACCGTGAAATCGCATCTCAAGTGGACCGGGAGCCGATGCAAGTTGGCTAGTATTGTAGAACATAAAAAGTTACACTTCTTCCTACTCCTTTCGAACATGTATGACTGAAATACTATTACGGTCTTACTATTGCTCCTGGAACTTTCATTTGACGATGAATTTTTAACGTAACAGTGACTTACGTTCGATTATCACAAAATGACTAATAAGCAATTTATTTCCTCTTGATAGGCTAAAGGACTGAAAGACAACATGGTGTCATCCAATGAGAATAGTCGCCAACCACTATCATCTGGTAACATGGCGGCCATGATGTCATCGCGTGGCCTTCAGACCCTAAACCTCCATAAGAACTTGCATGGATTTGGTTTCACTCTGCGACACTTCATCGTTTACCCACCAGGGTCCCACCTCCACAACTCCAAAGTAAAGATGACAAATGCCACTTTTAATGTGGAGAACCTCAAAAATCAACCACAATCTGTCATGATCCAAATTCCTCTAACCTACTCTGTACTTTCCAAAGGATGAAGAGAATGGAAATGCAATTAAAAAATGTGAGTGCCGTTTTTTTTCTTTTTAACATGAATATCCTTTTTAACATCCTTTTTGTATCATAGAAATGTCTAGTGAGTGACATTTTAATGACAGAAAGACTGAACTGTTCATTAAACTAATACTTGTTTTATTTACTTCAGGCTCACTGATTGTTGATGCATCATAAATGGATGTTCATGTGTGTTTGTCACAGGTCGTCAGCAGTGTCATTTGGAGGCTATGGACACCATTTTTGTGAAGAGCGTTAAAGAAAATAGCCCTGCTCATCAAGCTGGACTGTGCACCGGTAATTGACTCCAGTTACTAAATAATTAACTTACGTGTTGTTTTAATTACAATATAAACAGGGCGTGGATAGATTTCTATATTGACCCTACTGATGTGTATTTGTAGTGTTTTTTTTTTTTTCCTGTCAATGACTGAACATGAACGTTCTATCTACCGTATTTTCCGCACTATAAGGCGCACCGGATTATAAGGCGCACCTTCAATGAATGGCCCATTTTAAAACTTTGTCCATATATAAGGCGCACCGGATTATAAAGCGCATAGAATAAATAACTCAACGTTGCTCAAACGTTAATGCAATCACAATATAATAACACTCGAAATAGTGAAAACAATAACAATATATCAATAACTCAACGTTGCTCAAACGTTAATATCACACAACACACAAAATAAACACATAAAGCTTACTTTAATAAATTAGTCCTCATCCACGAATCCATATTGGTCCATATATAAGGCGCACCGGATTATAAGGCGCACTGTTGGCTTTTGAGATAATTGGAGGTTTTTAGGTGCGACTTATAGTACGGAAAATACGGTAATTTGTAAAATTCAGAAGAGCGTGCTCACAGAAACATTTTCAGAATCGGGCAGAAATATTTAATGAAAAAATACTTTACTTGGTTTGACTTCACGCTTGATGGGTGGGCATAGAATTTAGAGACCCTCCCTATATGAAAGATAGTATTAAAAAAAGTTAATTGTGTGTGCGTGTACATACCATCTCAGGCGACAGGCTCGTCAAAGTGAACGGGGAGAACATTCTTGGAAAAACGTACTCTCAGGTGATTCGACTCATTCAAAACAGGTAAGTGGGACGTTATGGGACAAAAATTTGGCTTTGTTTTCATCACGTCTGAAGTGATATCGATTCTCTTTCTGCATTGTTGCAGTGAAAACAATTTGGAACTTTCCGTTATGCCAAAAGATAAAGAAGTCCTGCAGTTGATCAGCGTGAGTATTCGTTTTGTTTTTTGTCCTTCCTTTCCACTGCTCTTGCATTGCTGTTAGATGACTAACGTGTCATCCTGTGTCAACGTCCGTGTGTGTGTGTATCTGTCCTCGATAACATTACCTTCCCTCTGTCCTTAGGTGTACTCCCAGGAGTCCTTGCGAAACAATGACACATTTACAATCGAGGACAATATTCTCCCAGAGCCCCCCCTTCGTTATTGTTCTTCCACCAATCCCATTACTTCACAGCTAAGCCACAAACTTAATAGTGACCTGGACAACTCTCAGTGGAGACCCAGCCCAACGACTTCAGCAATGGACAACCACCATGGTATTGCTTCAACAAACAACTGGATAAGAATGCCTGAGGATGTCAGCAATAAATTCGTCACGACAGTGAGGCATCGTGGCCGCTCCTCCTCAGCAATAAGTGCACTTGATTTTCACTTCGCCAACCACAATGCTGCCATCGCCTCGGCAACACCAACCCGCAAAAGCAGCCTGCCAGCCTTTGGTCACCCTCGTCCTGATTCCCTTCGCCACCAAACGTCGGACTGGTACTGCTGCCAAGCTGAGGTTGCGAAGCGTTCGTCCTCTTGCCATAGCAGTGTGTTGCACTCTGGACCTCCATATGCTGACAATGTCTCTTTCGAGCCTAACATTTTGCATCATCATCAAACTTCTGCAGCTTTTCATGATTCTTACTTGCTTGGGGAATTGAGTGGTATTTCAAGACCGGTAAGCATGTCAGAGAATTTGCTGGCAGCATATGCAAAGTATGAGTATAACTATGGCCGTTTTTTTGAAACACTAGAAAAAGCCTCTGAAATGATTCCACTCTGCTCAGACAGTTCTTCAAAATTTAGCCAACAAAGGGAAGAGAAAACCACAGGAGGAAATGAGCACCAAATCCAAAGTACAGTGTCTTCTACAGTGCCCCCTTGTGGTAAGCAATCAGGTCAGCAGGAAGCTGAACTACTAACAAGGCGACCGGCAGATGAGTTGGTGGGTTACAAAAATGGTAGCACATCAATGTCTCACGAAACTCGCCATCCCTTCCAACATCCACAGACTTTACAAAAGCCAGGTAACTGTGGCCCGTACCTTCGCTGCAGTGCAGAGAGCAGAATCAGTGAGCCAGAAATGACGACACAATCACAATGGACTACCACCCCACCTGCATCAGAGGACCCATTGAAATGCAATAGAGATATCATCTCCCAGATCTCTCCAAAACAGCCTTTGTGTCACAGAACCCTTGCTCATACTTCAAGTCCCCAGTCACCAGAGTCACTGAGTGAAAGCCCCTCGCCTGTCTCTATTGGTCCTGGTTGCAGTCGCAGCACAAATGGCAGCTTGATGCAGCAGGCATACAACTCCCTGTCTTCTATTCCCTTCATAGGTGAGTGCTAACTTTCTTCATTTATTTATTTCATTTTTACTTATTTATCTATTTATTTATTTTTTTATTCATTCATTTATTTATGGTTTCTTAAAGTTAGGGATAGGAATGCGACTATGTTTAACGGGAAAAACTGGAATGTCAGTACAAGTCTATTTTATTTTTATTTATTTATCTATTAATTGTTTTTATTCATTCATTCATTTATTTATGGTTTCTTAAAGTTAGGGATAGGAATTCGACTGTATGTTTAACGGGAAAAACTGGAATGTCAGTACAAGTCTATTTTTAAACTTTGTATTTTACCGTAATACATTGCGTTAGTCATTGTATCTATTATGTCTCATTTTACCCATCTTACTTTTATTTTTGTGGCGTATTATCAGGCAGTATCAAAGGACGTCGCTCTTCTTATCTGCTGGCCATTTCTACCGAGCGATCAAAGTCTTGTGATGAGGGTCTCAATACCTTCAAAGAAGAGGGCCATGTTTTCGCGTAAGCATGGACACAACCTAATAATATTTTGTATTGTCTCTATAATGGGTCAAATTGATATGTAGGAAAATTAAACACAACATTTTTTTTGTTATGTATGTCTTACAGGAAATTACCCAAAAGAGTCAAGAGTTTTTTCATTGATGGGGTGAGTTTTTTTGCTGCTGTAGTTTTCATTTTCTCTGCAAGTCTTTTGAGACACAATGTATTGTGCGTTAGTCTCTTGAGAGTCTGAAAGCACAGGAGGAGGCACAGTCCAAACGCCACTCGACCTCTGAACTGGGAACCATTACTTTCAGTGACATCTGCAAGGAAGGCTGGCTACACTACAAGCAGATTCTCACAGACAAGGTGAAGGTAAGGGACCAGACCTTCCATTTTATTTATCATCAGGTATTCAAGATTAAACGCAAATTTTTGTTTTTGTCTCTACCTGTAGAAAGTTGGTAGCAGCATGCGGACTTGGAAACGCCTATTTTGCGTGCTTCGTTCCCATACGCTTTTCCTCTACAAAGACAAAAGGGAGGCTATTCTTAAAGGGTCAGGACCTGGTTCAGGTCTTGATGAGCATCCACCAATCAACATTCGTGGCTGCCTAATTGACATTGCTTATAGCCAAACAAAGCGCAAGCATACTTTGAGACTGATGACACAGGACTTCTGCGAATATCTGCTCCAAGCTGAAAACAGGGACGACATGTTAGCATGGATTAAGGTTATTAGAGAGTACAGCAAGATTGACAATGAGGTAAGCAGATATTAATTATCTAACTCAAAGCTGACCTGTTCGATTATTAAATTGGTTTCTTTATATTTATTTTAGGAGATTGGCTTTTCAAGACAGGCTCTTATCAGCAAGAAGCTGAATGACTACAAAAGACAGAGGTCAGAACACGCAAAATGGTGGCGGTGACATTGCAAAGAGCCGTAGGGGCCGCACTAACATTAAATTGATGTTAGGTAGGGGCCTGCAAAATATCATCCTGCAGGCCACAAATGGCACCCGGGCCACATGTTTGAGACCGCTATTACAAAGGCTCATATAATTGTTGACAAAGACATTTGACTCATGTTGAAACAAAATTTTAACAGTATAGTGTTGCCTTTTTAACAATTACTACCACATTTTAAATTTTTTTTGTGTCATTTACAGTTTTACAAGTAACAAAGCAGACTCTTCCCTTAAAACTCACCGTATGATGCCTCCCTTCCTCTTGGCTAAGAATGACTCAGTGAATCAATCATCCAAAACCGGTGGGTACAATCATGGCTTTGCTCTTTTATGTAATCCATCATGGGCATTTTGAATTAAACAAAAATTGACACCACTTTGGACTATAAATGAAAACTTATGTCTTCTGGACTCAGTTGAGAAGACACCATGGGGCATCAATATCATGAAAAAGTCGAAGAAGACAGACAAGCCAAAGGTTTTTGGTGTGCGCCTTGAGAACTGTCAGCCTGCGGTAAACCACAAAGTAAGCCTAGTCTTCTGTTTTGATGATTACATAAATAGTCATTCTTATCATTTCACCTGTCTCTCCAGTTTGTTCCCCAGATTGTGGCGATGTGTTGTAGTGTGGTCGAAGCAACAGGTTTAGAATACACCGGAATCTACCGAGTACCAGGAAACAACGCCATGGTGTCCAACCTGCAAGAACATCTCAATAAGGGTTTTGATATTAACACTACTGAGGAGGTGTGGCACATATTTTCAGAAATGTTATCATTGCAATATTTTTTTATCGTATTTAAGTTGGCAGCTGTTAAGTAAAATGTCTCCCTCCTCCGTTTCCACAGAGATGGCAGGATTTGAACGTAATCAGCAGCCTATTGAAGGCATTCTTCCGAAAACTTCCTGAGCCATTGTTTACTGACGGTGTGTAATTCTCAAATTGACCATCTTTCAACATATTCTCAATAAATAAATAAATCCATAAATATTTTTTTTTTGCAGACAAATACAATTACTTCATTGATGCCAACCGGATTGAAGACACAAGGGAGCGCCTGAAGATAATGAAGAAACTGGTATTTAGTTAAAAGAAATATATAAAGGTTTGTCAGTGTAAATTCCTATTATTATCTAACTTTTTTTTTTTTCTTTCCAGCTTCATGATCTCCCAGATCACTATTACCACACCCTCAAGTTCTTGGTGTGTCACCTAAAAAGGGTGGCAGATAACTCTGAAAAGAATAAGGTAGTGCCATATTTAATATGATGTCATTTGAATAAGTATTTACTATACAATTTTTAAACATCGAGGATAGATACTATTTGATATATTATTTCCAGATGGAGCCAAGAAACCTGGCTCTTGTCTTTGGTCCCACACTGGTCAGGACATCAGAGGACAACATGACAGATATGGTCACCCACATGCCTGACCGCTACAAAATAGTCGAGACGCTAATCGTACATGTAAGAACTTCAGAGGTCAAATTAAGTTGAACTACATTGCAGTGATGTTGTCCTGGTTTTTGTCTAGTGTGACTGGTTTTTCTCTGGTGGTGAGCTTGATAAGCATGAGAAAGCTCCAGATGAGGAGATGCAGCCCATGCCGAACATTGACCACCTGTTGTGCAACATTGGCAGGCCAGGTATGCCAGGAGAAACATCAGGTGAGGTTAAGGATATTTTTTAGTCATCAGAAAATTTCCAACATTCTCATTGATTGCATATGTTTATACAGATGATTTATTTTGGATCAATGGTTGAGTTTTGGCTTTTGTGGGAGGTTTTTTTTTGTGTCTGTTAGAGAGCATTAAGTTCAGACAGGTTTGAAAATTCGGACAAATTTTCAATTTTTTCAATGATTAATGTTGTGCTGGTCCAGATGGATGGAGTTGTGAATGTGAGTGAATGGCCAAATTGTCCCAAGATAGCTGCAACATTATTGATCTATAGTAAATTATACTGTACTGTCCTTCCAAATATTTCTTGCTTTTTTCCCCCCTAGCTGAAACAATGGATCAGCTTCTTGGGTAGGACTAGACCTTCCTTTTGTATGTTTATGTTTGATGTTACACTCATTTGCCCTTTCCATTAGTCTTTTTGGTATGCCAAATTAAAAGCACTCACCATTGTTGCAGATGTCAACGTGAACTCTAAGCTGTCTCAGTTGCTCAACTCAATAAGAGGTTGAACTAAAATGATACCAATTTTTGTTTTTGATTATCTCAATATTGCTTCTTGACAGATTTCACCACCAGCGTTTCATTTAAGTCAAAGGTAAGCAAAAATAAATATAATTACATAACAGACTGGACAACAAACATTTGATTGACAGTACTAAACTTGTTTCAGCTTTCTTTGACCTCAGTGAAAAATCGAAACACCAAGGAAATCCTGTCCAAGCCCTTCACCATTGTGACCCGTAAAAAATGTCCCAGTGGCTATTTCCCAGACAGCAGTTCAGAGGAAGGCTCTGTGTATGAACCTATGAAAAGACCAGCAATCATGGGGAAACACAAATGGTTGCAAGAGACAACACAGTTGGACTTGTCCGGGGGGAATTTCTTACTCGTGGTTAGTTGAGCAGTTGTTCCACTGCAGTCAACCATGGATATGTGGGACAAGATGAAAGCTTGGAAGTGCCACACTGTGGTTGTTTAACCCAAGTATACTCATATCGCTCCCCTATCATGTTCCCTAAGCCAATGGTAACATGGAGGTATTAATTGGCATCGAGACTTGCCGACTTTTTACCTCTTTTTAGGTCAGTGTAAACTCAGTGTTGACTGTAATTTTTTTGTCATACCTTTTCCATCTCATTTACCCATGGTACACTCACATTACCAGAAAATACAACATTCACACACACAATTTTCAATTTGGGGATTATTCTGTTGCTTTTTTTCAATTGATTAATCAGATTTCAAAATATCTTCCACAGAT
The DNA here is from genome assembly GCF_901709675.1 of Syngnathus acus. Taxonomy (NCBI): domain Eukaryota; kingdom Metazoa; phylum Chordata; class Actinopteri; order Syngnathiformes; family Syngnathidae; genus Syngnathus; species Syngnathus acus. Next base: position 5,729,439 of record NC_051108.1, read on the forward strand.
GTTGCACAAGAAAATTATAATGTCTAATGACATGGACAAGATTAGATTGGCCAAATATGTGGACATGTGTTTTTTTTTTCTTTCAAATGAGCAAAAGCAGCTGTATCAAGTATGCCAAACTTTTCTTTTTTTTTTTTACAAAGGATAACAAAGTGATGTCTTTTTTTTTTAATGTGCTAAGCATCAAATACATTGACATTTACATCTGTGTCAACATATATTAAAAGTACATTATTCCTCTATTGTTTACCATACCTGAGACAAATGGATCTCAATGTGATGTTAGCATGTTATGCTGTATGTGAATGCTCATGTATGGACTGTGTTTTTCTGTTTGGACCAATTTTGTAACAGTTGCACAGCGGTGATGTTAACCATTGTATGTAACCATTGTATGTTTGATTTACATACACACAGTATATATTAAATTATTTGATTTGATAATTGATTGACTTGATTTTTTTCATCAGATTAACTGCATGTTTGATCCGTTTAATGTTATTGTTTATGTACTGTATAAAATTTATTCACAGATACATTTTGGTAGGTGAGCAGCATTCTTGCGATAGGAATGCATTCAATTATTTGAATTGAGCTTTCTCAGCTACCGTACTAATTTGGTTCACTGAGCGGGTCTTCCTGTGACTACCAGCCGTGATTTGAGTGAGTAATTTAACAACTTTCAAGCTCTCTATTTGCCGTTTATATTTAAGTAGATGTGTATATGAGCATAAATACGCCACGAGCTTCTCGACTTTGTTTGTTGTTACTCGTTACATTGTAGAGATGGCGGCGCCCATGTTGGCCGCGGCCGCTACGGGTCTCAGCATTCGACGAGGCTTTTCACAAAATATGTCGCCTAGGACACTACAAACAACTCAAAGTTTAGTTTATCCATCCAGTAGATTAGCGTATGATCGCCAGCGCCTGCTGGAGGTACGGTCATCGAGTGTTTTCGGACACGTAGCCACAACTACCCTAGTCTGTTTGCGTAGCCTCGGAGTGCTCAGGGCGCTAGCCCCAGGAGCTCACGACGCAGCGGGCTCGCCGGGCAGCACACGCCGGAGGAGGAGTAAGCGTAGGCGGTGTGACCGGCGGCGAAAGCGCGGCTGTCGAGGTGGGCTAACGGCTAAGCTGAGAGCTAACCCCTACAAACCGCCGCTTCCATCCATCTTCCTCTCCAACGTCCGCTCGCTGGATAATAAAATGGACCATCTAAAACTGGAACTCTCTTCAAAGAGGGAAGTTAGAAACTGCTGCGCTCTCATCCTGACGGAGACATGGCTGAACTCATCAATGCCGGACAACGCCGTTAGCCTGGAGGGGCTCGCTACATTCCGCGCCGACAGAAACAGCGAGCTAAGCGGTAAATCCCGAGGAGGTGGGCTGTGTGTCTACATCAACAACAACTGGTGCAAAAATGCTAGATCTGTCGCCAGCTTCTGCTCTTCGGACATCGAGCTTTTGACTGTGAACTGCAGACCCTTCTACCTGCCCAGGGAGTTTACTGTTGTTAGCATCACGGCTGTGTACGTGCCTCCTAGCGCTAACACTAAAGAGGCCATGAGGGTTCTCTACCGGACAATTAGTGAGCTGCAATCCACGCACACAGAGGGGGTTTTCATCATTGCTGGGGACTTCAACCAGGCTAGCATGAAGACTATTCTCCCTCATTTTTACCAACACGTGGATTTTCCAACTCGGGGAGAGAACACTCTGGACTTGGTTTACACCAATATAAAGGATGCATTCAGAGCAGCCCCCCGCCCCCACCTCGGCTCTTCAGACCACCTATCTGTTATGCTAACCCCTGCATACAGGCCCCTGCTGATCAGAGCAAAACCCACAGTGAAGCAGGTGAGGGTGTGGTCTGAGGGGGCCATGGAGGCACTCCAGGACTGCTTTGAGTGCTCTGACTGGGACATGTTCAAATCAGCAGCAACATATGACAATCAGATCAACATTGATGAGTACGCCATGACTGTGTCAGCCTACATCAACAAATGCTCCGAGGACGTCAGCACCACTAAGAACATCATCACCCGAGCCAACCAACGACCCTGGATGACTGAGGATGTACGTCATACGCTGCGAGCACGGAACTCAGCCTTCAAGTCTGGCGACAAGGAGGCACTGAGGACAGCGAGAGCCAACTTGAACCGTGCCATCAGGCTAGCGAAGCGAAGCCACAGTCGGAAAATTCAGGATTTTTTCCACGACGCCAATAACACCAGGAGTATGTGGCAAGGCATACGGGCGATCACGGACTACAACTCACCCTCCCCCCCGGTGGGTGAGGTTGATGCTGACTTCCTAAATGGTCTAAATAACTTCTTTGGGCGTTTTGAGGCACTAAACAGCACTCCGGCAGTTAAAACTGTTCCCCACCAGGAAGAGGAGGTCCTCTGCCTTGACTCAGCCGACGTGTGGAAGACTCTGAGAAGAGTCAACCCACGTAAGGCCCCAGGCCCCGACAACATACCTGGGCGGGTGTTCAAGGAATGTGCAGGCCAGCTGGCTGGTGTCATCACAGACATTTTAACATCTCGCTGGACCAAGCCAAAGTGCCAGTGTGCTTCAAGGCTGCCTCCATCATTCCGGTGCCGAAGAAACCTCAAATCACCTCATGGAATGACTACAGACCTGTGGCACTGACTCCCATCATGATGAAGTGCTTCGAAAGGCTGCTCAAAGATCACATCGTCTCCAGACTCCCCCCAACATTCGATCCGTTCCAGTTTGCCTACCGGCAGAACCGCTCCACTGAGGATGCCATCTCCTCCGTTCTTCACCTGAGCCTGGCTCACCTGGAGGAGAGGAACACCCACGTGCGGTTGCTGTTCCTGGACTTCAGCTCAGCGTTTAATACCATCATTCCACAACATCTGGTGGAAAAACTGGAACACCTGGGCTTCAGCACCCCCCTTCGGAACTGGCTGCTAGACTTCCTCACCAACAGACCTCAGTCAGTCCGGGTCGGACAGAACACCTCCGATGTCATCACCCTCAGCACAGGCTCCCCTCAGGGCTGCGTCCTGAGCCCCCTGCTGTTCACCCTGATGACACACGACTGCGCCCCCAGGTTCACCACCAATCACATCGTGAAGTTTGCAGACGACACAACGGTGGTGGGCCTCATCAGGGACAACAACGACCTGGACTACAGAGAGGAGGTGGAGCAGTTGGTGGGCTGGTGCAGAGAAAATAGCCTGATCCTGAATGTGGAGAAGACGAAGGAGATCATCGTCGACTTCAGGAAGAACCAGCCTCACCACGCTCCACTGATCATCAACAGCTCAGCTGTGGAGGTGGTCAGCAGCACTAAATTCCTGGGAGTCCACATCACAGACGACCTCACCTGGACTGTGAACACCACAACACTGGTCAAGAGGGCACAGAAGCGCTTGTACTTCCTGCGGAGGATGAGGAGAGCCCACCTGCCCCCACCCATCATGAGGACGTTCTACCGAAGCACCATAGAGAGCATTCTGACAAGCTGTCTCTCGGTGTGGTGTGGAGGTTGCAGCGCCTCCGATTGGAAGAACCTGAGGAGAGTGGTGAGGACAGCAGAGAGGATCATCGGGGCTCCTCTTCCCTCCATTCAGGACTTGTCATCCCAGCGCTGCGTGTCCCGAGCCCGAAATATTATCAGTGACCCATCACACCCCCACCATGGACTGTTCTCCCTGCTGCCCTCTGGGAAGAGGTTTCGCAGCATCCGCTGCAGGTCCACCAGGTTCTGCAATAGTTTTTTCCCTGCTGTCGTCAGACTGCTGAACATTCAAACGTAGCATTCCTCTGCACACTTGTAAATACTGTTTTTGTCTCCTGCACTGTTCACATACTTTATCACTGCTGCACTTTGTACTTTATAATTATCTTATCTCATATTTTTATATAGAATGTCACTTTTTTTAACCAGCCGAAATACCTCTACATTGCTGAAAGCCGTATGCAACGAAATTTCGTTTTGTACACACCTAGTGTTGACAAAATGACAATAAAGTTCTGTCTAAGTCTAAGTCTAAGTCTAAGTTACGTCACTCGGAGCTCGCTCGCTAGCAACACAGGTGGCTTGTTAGCTAGCACGCCCACAAGTGGCACTCAACTGTCGATCAAACCGTTAATCTCGCCAAGCGTTTGATTTGAATATTATGTATGTTTTCCACGCAAAAACTGATGTCCAAAGTGGAAGAGTGGAGGTTCCACATCGGCTGCTGGTCGTCCACCTGCACATCTCACTGTCAACATACATAGTTACAGAGATGATCGTTGGTTCTAATTGTGGGTGCAGTACAAAATGTCCCCAGCAGAGAGCACACCTCCTCCATCGTTGAGATTAGTACAAGATTTCTGTCAGTTGATAGTTTGTCATTTTTTGTTAAAGAAAGTTTTAAAAATGAGCGTGTTCATGAATTCATTTCAAAAGAACCCCCAAAAGCTTAAATTGTCAACTTAAAAAGTATATTTTGATCAAAGTTGTGCATTTTATAAATATAAAGTAATATATCTTCAAGATGAATAAAATCACGAACTAAAGGAATGAGAGGAGCACTTTGTTTATTTTTTTATTTTTATACATTAAAAGTGAAATACGACTTTCAACATCAATCTTTTTTTTCCTGTTCGCTTGACAGGATCGTAAAGGTTTGGGACCCAAAGGTGCAGCTGACAGTCTCGTGGGACATGTGGAAGGGACGGACGGCAACACATGATGTGAGTACACAGTGTTATGCACTTGAGGAGCTCATGTGTGATGTCACATTGCGCCACAAGATGGCCGTGAGTGCATCGACCCATCTCACTGAACTTCAAACTATTGCTTCAGGCACTGCACCCACTGTGAACTTCACAGACATTGTCACACACTTCTGGACATGTTTGTCAATGACATTGATGAGGGCCAAGTTAGTTAAAATAATTCAAATCTATATTTTTGACTAACTTGGTTTATGTCAGTGTCATTGAAAGACATGTCCAGAAATGTGTGATGATGATGTTGAGCAGTACCTGGCACTTTTTGGCCCAGTGAGAGATGTCGGATGTGCTCATGTCCGCCTTGGTACCATATGACAGCACACCTGAACAGCAACTTGAATTAATCCCACTCAAATATTGACTGCTGAAATGTTTTCTTTTCTGTCCAGTAAATTGTTCAGCTGAATTGCAAGTCTTGTATGTGTTTTATGAGCAAGTCGGCCCTAAACCTATTTGAAGCTCTTCATGCATGGTGATCGTTACAGTGGCGAAGTGTTCAAAGGCTGCTTGAAGTCTTGAGGTGAGAGTTCAACTTCAGTCACTGCAATGGACACAGGTCTTTGACTGCTCCTCATGTCTCAACATGACTCAAAACTGTAGCTTTGAATCATGTGGGATGGAGGGGAACAGTCAAAGACCTGTCCATTGCAGTGACTGAAGGGCAACTTTGACCTCAAGACTGAAAAAGAGCCTTTGAAAAACTATCTGCCACTTTGCCCGCCCCCTGACCATGCCTAAAATTCAATCTGACCAATCACAATGCAGCCCACAAAATAACAACCAATCAGACTGCAGCAATGTGCACTTTTGACCAGATTGTGTAAAATTGACATAACCACGCCTACTTAATACCAACCAATCACAGGGTTGCACATTTGCATAGCCACGCCCACTTTCCCACCAATCACAGTATTTTATTCTCATTGCACCACCTACTTTTAGAGGCCTCAGCGAATCATAGCGCTTTATTGCAGCCTTGCTCCGCCCCCTCCAATTTTGTTCACATAAAAAATTCCTGGGGTGAAAAAAAATCTCCTAAATGAAATGTCCTAAGTGAAACATGAAAAAGCCTTACTGCATGATCATTTGTTCTCGAAGTAAAAAAAAAACCTTATTATACATAAACAATAAAATATAAACAAAAGTCTTACTTTATGTGGTCAATAGCCCAATAAAGGGTTAGACACAACGTTAAAACAAAGTACATCAGTTACATTATATTAATAAGATATCAAAATATGTCTGTTGACATCTGATGTGTTTGCATGCAAAAGAATATCCATGATCAGCTTTATATGACAAAAGAAATGTAGTTCACTTGTGGTTGTTTTGATATCATTTATTAAAAAAAGGAAACTCAACAATAACATTTTTTTTTACATAATCATCAAGGATTTTTATTATCGTAGTCTCTTTCATCAGTTTCAGCATCATTACAGAAAATGTTTATAGTACAGCGTTGTTCAATGTCTCCTCATTGCTTAACAATAATAATAATTAATAATAATAATAACTTCCTTAGGAGTGCTGGTCACATATCTATCTGTACAATATGGTTCAATTTATTTTCTTTAATCTGTACAATTTTGTGAAGTCGGTTAAAAAGGCCGTCAGCAATTAAAGAAGCTGCTTCTTCTCCTGCTTGTTTTTTTTTCTTAAATAGTTGCTCAAATAAAATATATTTCCCCCGCCCCCCCCCTAAGCTGATCCCCAGGAGGGGATTTGTGGGAGGGAGGGGTGGTGGGCAGGGTGGGAGCAAATATTTCACCTGGTCACCGCAAAATTAAGGAAGCTCCCGTGCCCTGCGCCCCCCATGCCCCCCTTTGGTTCCCCCGCCCAGGCATTTGGCACCGCGCACATAAACAAGACTCACAAGATAAACGACAAGCAAAGCTCTTTGTGAAGCCAATATGATGCATACTAACGAGAGAAAAAGTGTTACCTTGATGGGCGCTCAAAAGAGAAAAAGATCTTTATGTGGCCCCCCCACCCCTTTTCCTCCTAACTGCAGCACCATGGGAAATCTGGAGTCTTCCTCAGTATTTTTCTTCACCCCAACAAAAAAAAAAAGAAAAATAAACAGGGTATCTTCCCACTAAAGATGATAAAATTGTTTTTTTTTTTCTGTCCTGGCAGGCACCTACAGCTGTCTATTAAAATGCTACTGCTATAGATAAGGTCTAGCGTTGAACACACAAAGCAATTGCAATGAAAAGAACAAAGTTGCCTTAATATAATAATGGTAAGAAGAATAATCATAATAATAAGAAGAATAATCATAATATATTACAGAATAAATCTCTTTTTATAATTAGATTTTTTTTTCTCCATTAAAAGTTATATTTTCTTCCTTTGAAATACTATAATCTTTTTGAAATCAATGTTTTCTTATACAGTAATATCTAGGCTGTGATCGAGATGTCGACTATACCTCAATGTTCTCCAAATCAACAAAAACTAGCTGTGCCGTTGCATATTACAGAATAGTCAGTCGATGATATGTGGACATGCACCGCGAAACCGCCCGTCGCAAGAAACGACGGCCGGCCTCCGTCCCCCGGCCCCCCCCCCCGCCGCCACGACATCATAGCCGGCCGATGACCATGACGTCCACCACTTCGCCTTTGTGCAGCTCCACGTATTGCTCGGTTTTGGGAGGTAGCATCAGGAGCCCGTTGGCACTGCGCATGCTCATCAGTCTGCTGCTTACCTGGTTCCCTGCAAGGAAGCACATTCAAATGAACTTCTGCCACGTCCGTGTTACGTCTGCTGTTACCTGTGCTCTGTGCCCACGGCAAAGGCTCCTGGTGATGCCACGTCAGGATGCAGCGGTGGTATTCGGGGCGAGGATCCAATTTCACATCACAAGATAACTTGCGAAAAAACAAAAAAAACAAAGTGCCATCTGTTTGCAAAATCACAGCCATGCTCCAAGCGTGCTTACCCTCGCTTTGATGATAGTCGGCCTTGGGTCCAAAATACCCTGCATCTTCCTCAAGGCAGGGATGACAAAAAGATTACAGGTGACGACAGCGGATACGGGGTTTCCTAGGACAGAAGGCCGCGTGGAAAAATGGACAGCGAAAGGGGGATGGGGGGGGAGATAGTATATGAAGACCACCTCCTCGTAAAAGCGGCGTAAATCAAGTCTTTCTCTCAACTTCACACACTACCTGGGAGGGCAAAGATGAGTTTGCGAGCACCGTCGATATCCAACGTGGCAAATGTGGTTGGGAGCCTGTAGAAGGAAAAAAAAAAAAAAAAAAAATGGACATTGAGTCTGTCAGTCCACCACAATCAACATGTTACAGAAGCTGCCGGTTACCCTGGTTTCATGAAGACCCGACCAAAATGGATCTGAGCATGAAGATCTATATCCAGCACCTGCTTAAGGTAGTCCTGCAAATCAACAGATCATTCCCAAAGTAAACAAATTAAAGCTGCAGTATTCATTTTCCACCACAAGGTGTCAGTAAAACACAGCATGAGCTCTGAGTGAATTGATACCTTCTCTCCCATGGATACTCCGCCTGAGGTGATGATGACATCAGCACGGCTGATGCCTTCATTCAGAGCATTGAGAAGGTCATCGGGGCTGTGGGATGCATACGGTGTCGAATAGCAACTCACAGAAGGAAAACCCAATACAAAAGTGTCGATGGTGAGAAAAAGATGTATACTTGTCTCCCACAATGCCCAGATTGATGGTTGGGTAGCCATGTTCCTGGATGGTGGCCAGCAGGGTGGAGCGATTGCTATCCCTGATCTTCCCAGGATGGAGGTCATCCTCTGGGTTCAGTAGCTGCATAAGAAGAAAAGAAAACTGTACAGTGATACCTGTGAGATTCAACTGCCCTATGGTGGCTGTAAAGTCAACTCAGCTCAACCAAATTGATCATCACCTACCTCGTTTCCTGTGGACATGACGGCCACCACAGGGAACTTCTGAACCTCCACCTCTGTGACTCCCACGGTGGCCAGGAGGCCGATCTCAGAGGGGCCCATGTGGGTGCCCTTGGCCAGCACACACTCGCCACGCTTGATGTCATGACCGATAGGCCTGATGGAACACACAAAACAAAAAAATTAAACAATTAGTGATGTCGTTATGGTTTGTTCCACAAGGGGTCGCCAGAGAGTCAAAAACAAAAAATGACAAAACTGCCACTTTCCTTTTTTAAATGGAAATTAATTTCTGGGAACTAACCTGATGTCCTGGCCTGGCCGAGCCTGGACCAGAATTCGTACTTCCAGCTCCTCTGTGCCCTGAAAGACAAACTAGTTGACAGAAGTATTTTATAACTAATATATGTCTGCATTTCTACATCGGTTTATTGTAATACAATGACCGCTGCAGCCATGTTTGCAGCTTTCAAGGTAAGCTAACATTAGCATGTGTAGAACTGGCTGAGGTTGCCATCCCCTTCCATTCGAGTCGGACTTACATCTTCGGACTCGCGGAGGAGCTCGGTGTCTTCCACCTGAACGACGGCGTCGGCCCCGCAGGGGATGGGAGCGCCGGTTGTCACCCTCATCACCTGGCCAGGCATCACGGTGTGGGTGGGCTGCACGGAGAGACACAAAAGGATGAGCAAGTCATTCCGAATTACATATCATAGGGGAAAAAAAATAATACTTGAGGTGATGAACAAAAAGTGTTTTAATATACAGGTGGGTGCTTTCGAGATGCTAACAAGTGGTGCTACGTGCTAACCTGCTCGCCTGCTTGGGACTCCCCGATGATGAAGCGGTCGCCCGGGCCGTCGGCGGCTAAAACGGCGAGAAAAAAAGTATCAATCAAGTGCGTGTTCCAGACCAGCAGTGTGGGAGGGTGTAATTTGGTTGAGTCATTGTATTTCAGTGGGCTAGAGAATGAACAATCAAGAGGACAGAGAATGTGAGTTGACTCAATTATATATCTTGTAGAACGGTAATCTTTTTGGATTGTGTTATCTAACCTGATTGTGGAATGCATTTCTTTTTTTTTTTTTGAAGGTATGAAATCCAGCCTGAGGTGCTCAGACACAGTTTTGTTCCTTCTCCCGTCCCCATCCAAGAACTAAAAATATGAATGCCCGTGCGGGCCCTCAGGACAGATGCATAAAAGACAGGAAGACCTGTTGCGTACATCTCTACCTACTGACAGCAGATGTTTCTTTTTTTTTTTTTTTTTTTTTTTTTTTTTTTTAAAAGGTGCCCGGAGCTAACAAGCTGCTGCCCCTGCTCGCCATGTAGTCCGATTCCTTGTCGCTTCGTTAGAAACCCGACACTGAAACGTCTACAGGATTTGAACAAAAAACACCTCGAATGAAGTTGAAGCAAATGAATGAGAAAATGTGTGTGTTTGGAAGTCGGACACACATTTTGGAGTGGTCAGGTATGACGTGCGTTACCTCTCACAGCATAGCCATCCTTGACAGAGGCAGGGAAGGGTGGCAGGTTGTCTTTGGCATAAACGTCCTGAGCTAGGACTCGACCCATCCCGTCTGTCAACAGCAACAACAACCAAAACAGAGAAAAAAGCTTTTTCAAAGACATTTTTTGTTTATTATTTCGCAGGCTTTGTTTTGAAACGCATTTGAGAGCATCATTAGTTCATCATTTCTCTTTTTGGACCATTGTTTGCGTCTCACTTGGCCGAAATGGAACAACCAAAATGTTGTGCTGTCAATTGAAGCTATTGTAATTATTATATGACGCAAACATAGTCTCACTCACACTAACGCACACTACATTGCACAGCCATCCAAGCAGGGTAGCTGCTCCAGCTGTTGCCTGTCTAAATATTTCATCGCTCAAATCCCATCGTCCTCGCTGCGGTGTCGCCTCGCCAGCTGTGCTCCTGCAAATCCAGCACATAACCCGCTTCCCACCCCCCACCCCACCTCCTAAAAACACAAAACCCTAATGTATACCTGGCGGGGGCAATAAACCTTACATGGTGTGATTTCATCATTTTAACACTGTACGCACAGACCTATAAACAAATATATTTAAAATAATAAAGAAAAAAAAAGTAAATAAATAAACAAATAAATAAACCCCTCTAAATAAATAAATAAATAAATAAATAAATACATTTATGGTTATGAACTGATTGCAATGTGGAAAGCAACACTGCACCTTTTTTTTTTTTTTGGTGCTCACCTCTGTAATTGATGATCTCAGTGCCCAGGACGGCGGTCATCTCCAGCACAGTGATGAAGGCCTTGTCCATGGAAGTGAGGGGGAAAGGGGACATGCGATGTCTCCGGGCCACCTTGGTAATGTCTACAGCACTGTGACCTGAAATGAATTAAGTGTGACATCACTTTAGACCTCTGACCCCCATCTGATTTTCACCATCCAGAAATTAGGTAGGCCTGTATTGATATAATGTGTTGCACTCATTCATATCTGGATGAGGTTTGGACGCACTTGATAGCATCCATGTTTGTCTAATAATATCTCTCTAATGATAGCAAAGGTAAAAAAAAATAAAATAGAACAAAGAACGTGGAACTAATACGTAATCTGCTCTTTCTTCTCGTTCTCCTTCCTCCCGCTTTCTCTCCTCCTCGCTGCCTCACAGCGACGAATCGGCGTAACGCTTTGATTTGCCTTGACCCAATTCCTTGCCTTTAAACATACACTTACGCTTCGGCAGCGCATTCCGCCGCTCAACACGAGGCTTAACAACCTCCTGGCAAAACATCACATAGGCAAGAGAGAGAGAGAGAGACGCACGCGTAAAGGCGGCGTAACAAACCCACAAAATTACACGTTGCTTGTCACATCAGAAACGCAAATAAAAGCCGTATAGTGTGTACACGCACGCGGTGATAAAAAGCAACATGTTCTCACGAGCGATTTTGATCTTGAGATCCAAGGGACCTGCAGTGATCATGTTGGGACTTGGTTTCAAGTGGAGAGGCTATCATTTAACAGCCTAGAAGTATTTTCAATAATGTTCCGTATGTAAATTTGGAGAGAAGGAGCCGCAGAGCGATGGGATGCACAAACGAGCGACAGCAAAACATTGGCACTCACTTGATCTTAGGATATTCTCTTTGCTGCTGCATCGCGACTGCACCTAGAGATTGGGAGGGGAGGGGGGGGGGACACAGAGGACACAAGGAGAAAGAGAGGGAGAGCAGTGGAAATTGGAGATAAACAGTGGTGCTATTTTGACATGCTTGAGGTAACAAATTTAAAAAAAAAAGTCCCGTCATAATACACTACGCCCTTTGTCCTGCAGTGCGCCGCATCATCCATCTTTATCCTTGTGGGCAAATGCGCTCATGATATGTGACAATGCGATCAGATGGCACTTTGAGGACTAGGAGGACAAAAGGCAGCAACCTGCGTGATAATAATTGATTGACAGTTGTTACAAGTGCTTAAGCGTGACATGAAAATGTGGCGTTGAGTTTGGTTGGAGGCTGCGTGATTTTTATCTAAAACGATGTTTAAATGTTTAAAAAAAAAGTGTTGCCTTTGATATTGAATTGTGAACTGCTAAGCACTTGGTTGCTAACCAAAACAGCAGCACCTATCTTTAACAATTAGCATCTTAATTGACTTGGGGGAAAAAAAAAAGAAAACATAAAATAAATCCACTTACCATAGGATGTTTTTGAATACACAATTCCAGCAACATTCAGCTGCCACAAAGCACTTCAGCTCTATTTTGTGGATAGCCTCAGCACTTTTACAAGATTTTAATGGCTAATCAAATTATTCCTATTATCAGTTTAACATAGTAGAACTTTAGGGAAATTTATACTAAATTAATCAGATTTTTTTTACGTTGAATTTACTCAATTATATTTTGGTATAAATTGAGTAAATTCACCACAATTTTTTAAAAATATTTCTTCAGTGATGACTTTCTCTTTGATTCAGTTTAACTGCCGTCTTCTCACCCCTCATCGCCTATCGCTCTCATCTTAGCGCCGATGTAAAACCTCCCCGGAGTGACATCAACCGTATGAGTCAGACAGTGAAGTAAGTGTGTGGTGTGTTTTGTTCAACTAAAAACAACCCTTTACCTCTCCTCCCCTCCCTCACCGCCATCAAACTGGGCACCAAAGAGCCAAGGTGAGTGGGCGGGAGGATGGTTGGGATGAGACGGGGGGGGGGCAATGAGAGGTCATGGATAGACGCAGACACTGTAGGACCGGTCGGGTGACGGGATGACATGGCCCTACAGCCCGTAGAGAGTTTCAGAAATAAAGGAACACAAACAGGAAGCACACACTGGACAGACTTTGGCTAAACTACAGAGCCCAGACATTGCGAGAAAAGAGGAAGAAACAAAGTCTACTAGAGCGGCCTGATGGCATCTACTTGACAGACATCCAACACACCAGACATTGCTAGTGGAAGCAGACTCATGTTAACCGCCGAGACAGATGGATGAAGCCGACAAAGAAGACGGACAGACTTTGCATGGAGGGAAAAAGAAACAACAGATTTGAGAAGGAGGAGGATGAGAGGGAAAGCAAAAGAAAGAAAAGAGAGAGCGAGAGAGAGAGAGAGAGAGAGAGAGAGAGAGAGAGAGAGAGAGGAAAAAGAAAGGGTGGGGCGTTTGTTTTGTGCGCTCCTCGCAGGAGGGTGAGGCAAAGGGCAGCGGGGCGGGTGGGGGCGGGATAGTTACTCGAGAGCTGAAGGTCCTCCTGCGATCATCTTTAAGCCCCTCCAACCTACACTGGAGCTAGTGGAGATAAAGCATCGAATCACAGGCATCAGTGCATCTGTCCCGGCAACCGCAACACACACACAGACACGCTGAGTGACAGACAGACAGACAGACAGACAGACGGGACAACCCCATTAATAATTTGTCTGAACCTCCCAAACTGTGATTTCCAGTCTTTGGTATTTACAAAACTGTCTACACTGACATACAGAAATGTTAGCTTAATACTGTTTTTTTTTTGTTTTTGCTCTATGTGATTAAAAAAATGGACATATTTGAAGTCACACAAGCACAGCCTGTAAAGCGCGAGGAGATGGGGGAAGGATTTAGGGGGGGGGGAGCTAAAAACAGAAATAAGCAACACACATAAGAAGCACGATTGTCATCAGGAACAGACTCACGATATGAGATCTACCCTAGCAAGCCACTTCATACATAGTGTCGATCCTGCAACTGGAGTACGGCAAGAAACCTCAGGGCGTGAGTGATGAGATGAACAAACAAAAAAAAAGATGGCAGACTCCACCCTCAGAGAGTCGCCAAAAGGGGGCGACAGTTTGACCATGAACACAGTGGCCGGATATGATGTGGTGTGGTAAAGATATGAGAGAGGATGGGGGGGGAAAAGCAACAGGCAAGTCCCTCAACATATCAGCCTCAATCATTACCGCAGGAAGGCTAAAAACTTTGGGCCCCGTCCCTCCCTTCTCATGTGATTCGAGGGGCCCCTTTAGATTTGCCCTTTCCAGCCTCCTCGTAGAATACAAAACAGCGAGCGTGGCCAGGTCAGCGGCACAGAAATCGATAGTGCTCATAACCATCCGAGTGAGGAGACACTGCAGGAAATGATGAGATGTAACCGCCGGCGTGCTAAGCTCAGCACAAAATTAAAGGGGGCTGCCGAACAAATTATGCAAAAAAAAAAAGGGGGGGGGGGGATTTAGATGTCGGCTCGCGTGTGACCATTCGGGAAGCGCTCTCTCGCCTCCAGTGATGGCGCGAGAGGGAGAGCGACGGAGCCATGGGAGGACACAACGTGTGTAGTGAGAACAATCTGCGGCCAAGTTGTCCTCCACGGGCGTTTAGGAGGCAAGCCCGGGAGGGGAAACAACTCAAACTAAACGACAGGGCAGAAGAGATACTCATCATCACAGAATGGTGATGGGGGGTGAATGAGAGTAAATGTGAGTAGAGAGAAACTATGTGGACAAAATGGTTCGGTATAAAGGTAGTGATAAATATGACCAATAAAGCGGAGTCCGAAAAAATCATTTGGATTCCAACAGCAGAAAAATAACATTGTAAGCTTGACCCAACATATTTTTGTCCACGTAGTGTATTTTTAATGACAGGCCGTGTTTTTGGCCAGGTGGAGATGCACATGACACCTATGAAGAAAAAAAAATCGACACAAAGGGCTGTCATTTTTGAACTTTTTGTTCCTGTGCCATGTGTATCACCAGTGACAACACGCACTTCCAACTCTCTCCAATTAAACCTGGTCTTAACGTGCACGTCTGGATGGGGAAAACTCAATAGTAGCATCTCCACGGCACATGTTAAAAGCAGGTTTAAGTAGCGTAAACCTTGTAAAATGACTTGAACTGTCCATAGAGACATCTTGAATAAATAAATAATAAAAAATAAATAATTGAAAATTATTCACAAGAAATCAATAACCTCCAATTTGTAAGTGAACTTACAAATTCAGCAGGAGATCAAATAATCACCCCCCCCCCGGAGATGTAAAATGCTGCATCAGTGTGTGTTATGAGCGTGCTACGTGGGATGCCGGTGGCCTGCATGCCGACAGATCGGATAAGAGGTTGGTAGAAGGTTAACGGGTTTACCTGGTCCAAGGTAGAGTACCTTGACTTGAGCGTGATGACCTCATCCAGGTGAGCCCTGAATTCTCTCCGTGAGGCCTGGGGGAAGCCACAGGATAGTCACTCACCTTCACACCCACCGACACAAACACGCACACGGACGAGCAGGGAACGAGCGTGCATGACCCTTCGCGGCTTTGGCGACATCCAGTCGAATAAAGTTGAACACAATCAAAATCCACAACACCAAACGAGACCTCAGTTCAGTAGCCTCAACAAAACGAATACAGTAGATCCAAAGTGGTGTGACTGCCAACCCAACACAAACTGACACACGAAAAACCTCGTAGCATGTTACAAATTCCATTTTATGTCCGAGTAAGTATCCAAACAAATCAATTTTGGCATCACCTTCTAGCTCCACACACACTGCCTTGGAAGCCAAAGTAATTAAATTCTTAAGCCAAATGTATCTAGACTCTTATTATCACACGGCTACAGAAAATCAATGCGTTGTGATAGCTGATTTGAAAATTATTATTATTATCAGCTATGGATCACAATGACCGAGCGGGCTTGGGGCCAACGCGATACGCGCGGACGAGGCCGCCGAGCACCGAGCTGCTCTTTGGCATTGACAGATTGCCGTATGCACGCATAACAAAGTCACTTTGGTCGAGCAAACATTCAAACATCATTCAAATTCATTCTTCATATGTTGTGAACAGGCAGTCCTCGGTTTACAACTGAGTAGATCCCCATTGAAGGCCCCAAAATACATCACGCCGAGTTCACCGAGAGGCATTTTCAACTTGGGTCGTAAACCAAGGACCTCCTGAATTAGTTAGAAGATGTGAAATTGTGTACAGCAAGGCAAGTTAGGTGGTACCAGAAAGAAGCCGGAGGGAAATTTTCACACTGTCTACACACAAAAATGCAAAACGAAAGGAACAGTCCAAATCATGGCACGTAAACAAACAAGCAGGACAACACACAACTGCAGACTAAAGGAGGGAGAGGGAAAAAAAAATATCATGCCAGGCAGATGATGAAGCCCCGTAAGCATGCATCCGAACACATGCAGGAGTACCTCAGCAATGCTTAGGGTGGATGAACAGGAGGGGAGCCGCGCCTGGTGCGACACAAAAAAAGGGAGGAGAAGAGAAGAGAAAGAGGGTTAACGGACTCAAAGCAGGCGGGGACGGAAGCAGACAGAGACTGATGGGTGCGGTGAGGACAGCGACCCCGTTTTTCAGGAGGGGGAGGGGGTCACCGTGTGACTGTCTCAGATGGGCCAAGGCAGCCAAGGGTGACATAGACAGGACAGAACAGGAGATAGGATAAAGGTGGTCAGGTCAGGACAGCAGGTAGGAGCGGGAAACGGGTCTCAACAGGTTTCGTATCCAATTCCCACAAGCCTTGTTTTGTTCTGTTTAAATATCGCCGGACAGCTTTAACGCTCCGATCGCCATTCGGTGACAGATGGTACGTTCGTGACAGGTGCTAAGTGACATCTAAACACGGCCTCATAAAGCACATTCCTCAAAACCTGACATATTCTTGGCATATCCGTGAGGAAATACCTCATCTCTTTCCAGCAAAAAAAAATAATAGCTGGCGCAGACGGCAAGCTCATTTTGAATTATAACCAAAGCAATTAGTTAAAGCCAACGCTTTCATTATGACAGTAGAATTTTAGATGATATAACAAATTACTTTAATAAAAAAAGAGATAAGAATCGCGCCCTCTTAAATTAAAATACTTGGAATAGTCAAGTTGGCCCAGTCATCTTTAGATTACGTGACATTCATCAAGAAAACCTTATTTTTTAGCTTTTTCTCAAAAATAAACAGCAAAATCAGACTTGAGTCTCACATATTTGGCAGAGCTCAGTGGAGCAGCTGCAGGTAAGCCCAGTAACCAATAAGCAAAGCTGACCAAGCACAAGCTCTTCATCCTCCGGCTCTCCCATGGCCGTCCGTCTCCACGTCCCGACATATTAGAGGGGAGTTAGAAAATAGAAATTAATGAGCTCCTGAGTGACTTTGCCAGCGTTGGCAGAGAGTGGGAGCGAACACAGCACATTTGACAGCCATTTGCCATCACGGCCCACATGCATGATGAGCATGCTCCATCCAGCTGGTCAGACGTTCCTCTTTCATTTCCTGTCTGTCCCTCCAGCGCCTCGTTCCTTTTCTTCTTCACCGCTCGCTGTTCATACTTCCTCCCGTTCTCTCTCCATCATGCTTCCGGCGTTTAGCTTTAGCCGTTTTAGCGTGAGTAATATTGCACGCACACACACGTGTGGTCCCCTTTTATGCAAAGATACCAAAAAACATTCTGACATTGAACAATAAATAAGATATTGGTTCACCTTTGTAAGAAAACACAAAGTCTTTGAAGTGCACACACATTTGCACTCTAAGCCCAGAGCAACTTGACCCAAATAGTGTTTTCCAGTATTTTCTCTTTGAGAAAATATGAATTATTGCGCAATTATATTATACTTTATATGTATTTATATATATATATATATATATAAATTTATTTTTAATTTCTATTTCTATATATTTTTTTTTAGATTATATTTTTATTTTTATACGTACCCTCCACAAGAAAACACAACATGTGTTTTCCTTTTAAAAAAAAAATCAAGTCTGTGTTGTCAGGTGTGACATGTCTGCTTTCATGCCAAAGCTAATAGGTAAGCAGAGCTGCAATGAGTTTTATTAAATAGTGTCAACTCTATGACAACACAGATTTTTTTTTTTTTTTTTTTAAATGCCGGTGAGCCGAAGCTTCCTGGACTGGTTCCCACAACACTGACATTCACATTACTGCCAACTTGGTCTATAATTAACCTAACACGCATGATTGGCTCCGAGTTGGCGTGATGTTGCTGATGCATTCGCTGCCCGGTAACACAAACCGGTAGAGCGACATGAGATGGACGCAAAATAAAAGATCATCGTCTTCATCCTGCAGCCTCTTGCCTGCAGTTTGCTTCATGGTCACATTAGCTGATTACTCAACCTCCTACCTCTGACTCAGGGCCTGCAAACATCAACCCCCCCACCCCATCAGCATCACAACCATTTAGACACATGACATATAAAGCCCCCAAATTAGTCTTCCTAACTAAACTTCTTGTCTACAAAATGCACCACTAGCACACGCAACACACAAAAACTTGTCCCGACGCTACGCAGCAAGAAAAACACCACTTACCATCTTTTGCCCGGAGTGGAGACAGAATGAGAGAATGAGCTCAGCGGTGACACACACGCGCCAGGACGACGCGCGGCTGCTTTACAGCGAGAGGGTGAGTGCGCATGGCGGAGCGAGGGATGGTGGAGAGAGAGAGAGAGAGGCGAGAGAGAGAGGGCGAGCAAAAACGTGCAAGAGGGCAAAAAAGCTAGTGAGAGAAAATCGCAAATGTGGCTTTGTCTCCCTATGTGACGCAAAACAGGAAGAGGTGACTCAGGCTCTACTTCCATCATGGCTGCCATCACTCTCCCCTAGCTTATCTCCTTCCTTCCCTGGTCCTCTCTACGTCGTTAACTCTCAACCGCGTTCTCTCGCTTCTTCTCTCTCGTAAATCCTCTCCACCTCCAGCGGGCCGGGAGACAAGCGAGGCGCTTTATGGGGCCGGCGGTAACGACAACAACGCACACGCTTGGAGATCAATACCGTCAGGCCAAAAACAAACGTGATATTATTTCAACAACAACAAAAAAAAGATATTGAAGCCGTTTATGATAGTCAACAACTGAGTTAAAATCCAAATCCTAGCTGAAAGATGCGTGTTACATTACTCTTTTACACTCACATGAATATTTATTTTGAACAAGTAGCACTAAAAGCGCCGAGGAATCATCTTCCATAAAAATTACAAGAGACATATGCAGAAGCGCTGAGTGGATTGGCGATTTGTTTACAAGAAAAAAAAAAAAAAAAGAGGACATTGCGAGTTCATGAGGACATCCGATGCAACAAGATCCGACCCGCTAGTTGAGAATCACAGTATTAGCAGGAATTCAAGGCATTCCGTGAATTTATCAGCAAGTTATTAAAGCGGTTAGATATTTTCATTTATGGCAACTAAAGTGATTTTAAAATGGTTTTAAAAATGTCAAACCATCCCGAATTCAAAAGCTCTCCTCCCTCATATGCTTCATTAATCCAAACTCACCATTACATAACTGCGCTAAATGCTAACAAGAGTGGGAAAAAAAAATACCACACTCAACCCTCTGACAGTGCGACGAGGAAAAAACTGTTTTACGTGAATGGCCGCCCCTCCATTTGCATTTTTTGGGCATAGCTTTGTGCTTGCATATTAATAGGCTTCACGTAGAAGTTACATAACATAAAAAAATGGCACATGTTGCCGTGTTACCTAGCTTGACCCCTACTTTGACCTTTGCGGATTTGGAACACAACGCCTCATCTCGAAAAAAACGCCCGCAGCTCAAGGTGGCGTACCAAACGCATCAGCAAACAACAAAAAAGCTTCCGTCTCTGGGGACGAACTGTCAACAACATCAGCAGCAGCAGCTTGCAATGTTGGAATTTTCCAAGCAACATATGTCAAGCTTGTTGCGGTGATTAAAAAGAAAGAAAGAAAAAAAAAAAAGCTAGGAACGATACCTCCAAAAGCCTTTTGGCTGTCTGTGTGTTGTCAAACAAGCACTGAGCCACACGCACGCACATTTTGTCACAAGCTGAGTAAAGAGCTGACGTGTGATTGTTCCATGTCCTACAGGCAAGCTAAAAATGGAGTCTGTAGAATATATTTCACCTCTTGCCCCAATTACAGTGAAGATTTTAAAAACACTTCAAAAAAGAGAGAGTGATCCCTCTCCTTGCTGCCTTCTCACACCCTTCCTCTACTATCATCCCATCCTCCGGTTCCCATGGCAACCCCCCTCTTCCATTCCCATAGCACCCGCCTGCTGTCCGCCAGACACATGGCGGCGTGACACTGACACATGAGGTAACAGAGAGAGAGCGTGAGAGAGAGAGAGAAAAAGGGAATGCCCACCGCCTATTTTTTTATTTTTTTTTTTTTTTAAATCCTGCAGGAAAGATTTGTTTTCATTTCAACATGAACGTTTTCATTCGGAAGCTCATTAAAATCCTCTAAAAGTGTGCGAGTGTGTGTTTACATACTTTGGGTGTGGGACAGGAAGCGGTCGAGAGGCGTGACGTGGCCTGGGCGCGGGGCGACTCCGAGGGCGTGGTGCTGAGGGAGGCCGTGTCTCTGGGCAACACCTGCACGCCCCGTGAGATGATGGAGTCTGGGATCTGACATCACAAGCACACACACACATCAAAACCCATTGAAACCATTGTGGTGATTAAAACTTGGAACCTTTTGTCTCACGGGACTTGAGTAAATGAAGACAATGACAAAATATGGATGTTCCTGCATGGGGGGGGGTGGTCTTACCAACATCCATTAGTGACTGGAAATTGAGGTGGGATGTTAGCCTGACAAAAGAGCCCTAAAGCAGGTTCCTGGGCGGGATGATGGGAACGGAGAGACAGCGGATGTTACGTGTGGACAAAAACACACAGCATGCAAACACGCAATGTAGGATGAAGACAAAATGGCGGAATCCAATCTTCCAGGTGTTCGTACCTTGGCGGCGATGGATGCTGCGGTGATGTGGGAGGAGGAGCTGTCCTCGGTGGACGCCACGCCGCTGTCTTTCTTCTCTTCATCATCATCCTCGCACTGCACGCCCTTGTCCTCCGTCTGACGCCGTGGCGAACTGTTGGGCGGCGGCGAGAGAGGCGGCGGCGGCGAGGGCAAGTCCTCCAGCTCGTCCGCCGCCTCCTTAACCTTCACCACGGCGTCACGCAAGAGGTCGATGGCGTGTGGCAGCGCTGGCAGGATGAACTGGAAGCATTCCTGTCATGGATACAGCAAAATAAAAGTAGAGTAGATTCACATTATACACTACCGTTCAAAAGTTTGGGGTCACAAAATTGTTTGGGTGACCCCAAACTGTTGAACGGTAGTGTATATATTTATTTAGATAATTATTTATAGATTATATATATAATCTTCTGTGTAAAAAATCTTATAATATATATGTATACTTATATTCATAGATTATATATAATCTTATACAAATATAAGATATAATTCATAATATCTAATTCATAATATTTTATTATAATAATATTTACACTACCGTTCAAAAGTTTGGGGTCACCCAAACAATTTTGTGACCCCAAACTTTTGAACGGTAGTGTACACTTTCAGGGGTATCCATTCTTTTTATTTTATATTTAATTTTTGTATTATTTAATTATATATATAATATATTTTATTTATTTAAATTATATATATATATATACGTATATATATATATATATATAAAATTATTATTTTTTTCATTCTTTGCTAAACATGCATTTACATAAAAATCTAAAGCTTGTCCATCTTTACCGTCAGCACATTTTTTCCCTGTTTTCCGGTCTCTCACTTTTTAGTGTGTCAGTGTGCCTTTGGCTCCTCGGCTATGCTAAACGCTCCATTCTCCTCTCTCCCGAGACAAGAGCTAATGTGCGAATTTATTTATATTCTTGTATATTTTAAGCACTGAAAAGATACATTATTAATCAAGTCAAAGCTTTCCTGTATCCACACGGCTTGCAAAACGAGTTTCCACAACATCATTTTCCCACCGACACCTTATTAGCAGTCAAGACGAATGTAACCTTGATTCAAATGTGCTGCTGTCTGAACATTTGTGAAAGAACTAAGGCGTCCTGTCTGGAACGAAGAAGGGGGGAAAAAAAGGAGTCCAGACGTTCTTCCTTTCACATTTTGTGCTTTGTGCGGCACGATGAACCTCAGTTTTGTCTCGGAGGTGAACAAACCTCGCTTGTGCTCTTAACTTGAACTAAATATTGCTAAAGAAGATGCTAATATGGCAGCAGATGAGTGAGGGAGGGAGGGAGGAGGCGGGTGAATGATTAATTAAACGCAATAGTAAAAATCAATCGGCGTGTGTGCAACGAGATGCAGACAGATGGTGCGGTCAGCGTAGTGGAGAAGATGGATGGAGGGGAAAAAAAGGAAAGAGTGGGCGGAAAGCAGGCACTCACACATACATCGGGAGACATCACAAGCAAAACACGAGCCCACACGTGCTGTGATCTGTGCCTCTGTAGAGAACAGTCAATGAATCAGTCCGGCCAACACGCCACGACACACACTCACGCGCTCTTCAAATACAAGTTAGCCACTAAAGTGGCTCACACACACATTGACAGACATTTGGCATTATTTTTTTGAAATCCACTCTATCCTACCTGGGAGCCTTTCTTGCTTCCTGGTAAGTTTATAATGAGTGTCTTCCCTCGGATTCCGCACACAGGTCTGCAAAGCGTACATGCTAATTATGAGTCAAAGCAGCCACAGACCTTCATTAAGATAAATCGAGAGCCTTGGCAGAGGTAATAAAGCAGAAAAAAAAATGGTGTGACCTGGAGAGCATGCCGAGCGGTGTGACGTTGAGAGAGCCCATCAACATCGCCAGCGACATCCCCGGAGCCTCACGCTCGATCACCTCCTTAGTGGCCTGGAGAAATGACATTATTATAGACGGATCATCATTTTGAACACCGTGTAGTATGCCAAGAACGACCCCAAGTACAAAACCGAGAGGCCCTGTGAGTTTATTATTTTCTATTCCACTATTCAATATTCACTAGTATAGAATTGTTGCCTTGAGACGGCTTCCAGGAAGACGAAGAAAGAAAAAAAAAGTATTGCCTTCTCCTCCAGATATTTGTGTGCGCTCACTTGCCCTTGACTTGAGTGACACTTCAAACATAACATTAGCAAGGGAGAAGGCAGAACCAAAGAAAAAAAAATTGAAAATAAGACTTCAAAAGGAGAAGAGAATTGTGGGCTTGGGCTCGGGAGAATGAAAGAGGCGAGGGGGGGGGTTGATTGACAGATGCATTATCGACATCGTTTATCATGTAAAGATTCTGATTGGACGACAGGGAGATCGATTGATGGGACATTTACTTCCTGGGAGGATTGAATGATGCGATAACTACAAGGCGTGTCAGAAAAGTTCCAGGATGGGTCAGTCACATGTGTGTGTCGTAAACCCTTGGAGCACGAGGAAGAGATGTGTTCGTCGGCAATCAGATAGAAGGTATTATCAGACATCGTGTACACGTCTTTTCTGCTCCCCTCTCTCTTCTGGCCTTCCTTCCAGGAAGATTGCTGCTGTCTAACGTGATTGATGAGGGCCAGCGATACTGCTGAAGCTACTGCCAAATTGTGTGTGTGTATGTGTGTGTGTGTTTTGTGTGTGGGTGAGTGAAATTGAGGATATTGTGCAAGGTGGCTGCTGTTTTGGTTAGCAAAGGAGTCGGTATGGGCTTAAATATTATAAATTGAAAGAATCTGTAAATTGAAAGAATTTGTATTTATGTTAGAAGTGTTTTAATCTAACTATATTTCTAAAAATATCCCCAGTTCAAATTTTAAATGCTGACAAATAAACTCAACCGCCTGAGCAGAAGACTCATACTGGAAAGAAAAAAAAAAATAAAATCCAAGAAGTGCTCGACACACATTCTGACACCTGCCAGCCATTATCTCTTAATTGCTTACACGATCCCACATTAAGAAATAAAAAAAATAAAAAAGAATCAGTAAGGATTTGACTTCAGCCTCTTTATTTCCCATGAGACCACAGGGCTAATTACACTGTATGTTAATCATCGCTCACACACACACACACACATTTGTGTCAGCAAAATGCTGAAAAGACATCCGGAGACATTTGTCTGTCTTTGTTTTTGTTTTTTTTAATAAAAGTGTAAATATTAGTTAAAAATAGTTCCCTTTAATCTCCAGAATCCCGGTCCATATATTGTACCAACAACAGGAAGTTACACAATCACATTTCTACTCATTTCGAAAAGGAAAGATGCAAACAAATCAAAAATGGACCAGCTGCATTTTTAAACATAATCTCTGAGTGAACCCACCTCCGGTGTGACGTCTCTCGGAGCAAAGCCGGTACCTCCGGTGGTTAAAATGAGGTTAAGCTCCTTTTCATCGCACCAGTCCACCAAAGTCTCCTGTTGATACATACACACAGTTAAGACTCAAAATCTGAGCTGGGGAAAGTTGCAGTAAATAATCTGATTTAAAAAAAAAACAAAAAAAACAAACCACTACCTTGATTTCATCTATTTCATCCGGCACTATTTTGTATGCCACAATCATACCACCCAACCTAAAAGGGGGAAGCAAATAAAAATGAATACAACCAATCATCTTGAATCAATAAAAGGGAACTCCTTTCCAACATGCAACAGGTCTCCATGTTTTGAATTCAACACTTTTCACCAGTTTGTGTGAGTTTTCTGACTGAAGCACATGGGAGAATAGGCCCCCTAAAAGAACCCCCCCCCCAGCCCCGGAAGGACTTTCCACTTAGTACCGCCCACGCAAGAGGAAACTGCTGCTACTGCTGCTACTGCTGCTACTGCTGCTGTCGAACCCTGGCGACCTCCTGTGGTCAAATCGAGTAAGATACCTTCGCCCCAAAACAACCCGAGGCTCAAGGTGAAGGCAGACACTTCTTATATAACCTCCACTACCTCTTTCTTTTTTTCTTTTTTTTGTAAAAGATGTGCATCATGCTTCTCCGGTGTGACAGCCACTTAAAGGCCATGATACCCACCAACATTCATTTTAAATTTTAATGTTTTTTTTTTTTTTTTACCCACTCATAGGCTGACTTGACATAGGCAAGAGTAAAATCTGCAAATTGAAAATAACATTAAGGTGTACATTTAATCCCCCCCTACACACACACACATGCCGCAACTGACATTTCAGTGATTTACGTCTTCAGATGTGCACGGGAAGGATGATGCTTTCCGCCATCTCTGGACTTTTGTGTAGCTGAGCGTGTGCATGTTCTAGCATGTACGCTAGTCCTATAATGTGTGTGTGTGTGTGTGTGGGGGGGGTTACACCTCAGGAGAGTAAAGGAGCTGTCAAGACAAATCACCCCTCTCCCTCTCTCTCCTGAGGTTTTTATGGCGCTCTGTTTCAGCCCAAATGAAAATATGCTCAACACAAATAACGAGGGTTCCTTCCCACTGTTTCCTAGGCAACCCCTCCTGTCTGAAGCCTCTACTTGCTGCGCTGTTCATCATGAGTATGTGTGTGTATGTTTGTATGATAGTTTGTGTGCACCACTGAATGTTTACGAGTTGTTTGTGTTGCAATCACGGCGGGTATTTTTGGGTGAGGAGCTTCCTGATTGGCCGGGGCGACAATGGGATCAATACATGAGAAACGAAAAGATGTGATTTTTATAAAACGCAACATCAGAGTGCTACTTTTTAAGTAATATATTAAAAAGTTAATAATCTCATCTGGATTTTTATATCCACTCATCAAAGTGGATTACTTACTCATGGCAACTCTACAAATACGTCACACACTCCTGAGGTTATACAATCCAGACTTTGAGTTTAACCCAGCGTTGCACGTCAGCTATATAAATCTCCCTCCACTGAAATTCCTCGGTGAGAATAAGACATCGACGAAAGATCATGTTGAAGGGCAGGTGCAGCATTTTAGCCGGAGGTCTGTGCCAAAACAAAATAAAATAAAATCCTGATAAAGGAAAGGGTGAGCAAAAGGGGAGATATTTTGAGATTTCAACGGGAGGTGTGTGTCTACTAGTGTGGTAGCGGTCCAGGCCTGAAAGCTTGGACGTTCTAAATCTTTTATGAATAAAAGACAAGCAGTGTAAGAGGATAAAGGCAGACTGAGACGGAGTGAAAGGAGCGAGAGCACCAAGAGATACACCGTCAGGGGTACACTTAGAGTGTGTGTGTGTGTACCACAAATCTCTATGGTAGTGGGACACTTTTAAGATGAAACCCATCTACCAGGGTGATTTTATTAATAATAAACAAGCTGTCGGCACAGGGTACTCACTTCTACTCTCACGTTCTCTTTCTTTCGCTTGCGAGACGGTGCATTGTGAGGGCACGCACACGAGCACGAGGCTCCTAGTAGTGGCACGGAGCCCATTAAAGCCCATCCATATGTGTTTGGGGGGGGCACCTCTCAATTGATGGAGAGAGGGGGGAGGGACTTGACAAGTCCTTCTCTTTAAATCCCTGACGAGCTCTAAGTGCTCTGAGGGGTTCCATTCCCATGCTTCCACTCCACAGGGAGCTCGGGAATATTCCGAGGGGCAATGTTGAAAGAAGTTCCCGGAAATTATCAGTGGAAAACACCCCAAAGTCAATTATCTGGCCTGGCACCTGGGGGGGACCTAGGATATTTTAGGGGGGCAGTGCCCCTACGTGTCCCCCTCTAGCTTCGCCAGCGGTTGTGTTTTGATTGTCTTTTGTAGATTCTGTTTGCAACATTTAGCCAGCTTTTTTTTTTTTAATAACATTGTATTGTTTCCGATCATACAATTATAATGAGTGATTCATGAGTTCCTGATCACAATCTGCAGCTCGGCCTAGCATGACAAACCCAACATGGCGCGCTCTTGCGTCATGCGCTAACATCACATGAGCAGCCCAAGACATGACAAAAAGGGAGCACTTGATGGGGACAAATGATTTTTTTTTTTTTTTTACAGCGTTATGCATGCTCATTTTTATGTTCTACATCCTTACTCATAAAAAAAAACAATTGCAGATTTCACCTCCTCTTTGTGAAATTAACGACTCCTGCAGTCACACCGAGACAGAGGAGGGCTGCGGCGCTTTTGTTGTTGCTGTGCATGCTGGGAATTTCCTTCCACAGGGCGACACTGAGTCCCGACGCCTTGCGTTGGAGATATTTTTAGTCCCTTTGTTACACTTCTTCATAAAAAGGCTCCCTCCATCAAATGTGTACAAACACAGATATGTGTTCATTTAAAGTGGTTAATTCAAAAGCGTGTGCGTGTGTGTGTGAACGATACCCCTTTTTTTTGCCATCTGCATGAGTCATCAACGAGATGAATACTCACAAGGATGGATCATGGACGAGATCTTTCAGGTTGACGCCACTACGGTCCTCTGCCAGGTTTCGGTAGCAGCTGTCACTCACTGCGCAAACAGGAAAAAAAGATAACTAAAAAGCTACACACGAAATGCAAGCAACGCATTTCGATGCGGAAAATTAAATTGATGTGAATGAGCTTGGATGTATTCAATTTAATATAATCCCGCCACAGCACCTCCCTTTTTAATTTATGATGATACAATCATTGTGTGGTCGCATCACAGGTGCGAGCCACATGAGTCATCACGCGCGACATCGAGAAGACCGAAAGAGGCCAAATGACAGGCGATGGGTGCTCAAAATAGATGCATAATGGGGGGGGGGGGGGGGGGTTATGTTGTAGCATTGGACCAATTGACAGCAAGGCTGGGAGTGCCATGATCCATAAAAAGGCGGGTGGGAGGGTGATTGTGGGGTGGGGGGGGGGGCGACAGGTGAAGCAAGAATGGTGTAAAAGCTGGAAAGTGCGCAGAGGGATGAGAAGGAGGGAGTGTGAAAAAGGTAGGCGGGAAGCGATAAAAGAGAAAAGTTGAGAAAAAAAAAATCAAATGAAGGGAGACATTTTTAGGTGGTTGGGATGGGGCGGCAGGGTGAGGGAGGGGGGGGGGGCGAGCAGCCATGTGGAGGTAAACAGAGTGTGCAGGACGTTGCTCTGGGCGCTGGCAAGTAAACGGCAGAGTGCTGACATTTGCACACTGGGCCAGCTCGGAAGGAAGGACACGGAGAGACTGCGGAGGGAGAGATAGAGGAAGAACAAAAGGGGTGAGAAAGGAAAGGAAAAGGGGGCCATCTTATGTTTGTGCGTGAAGGGGAACTTCCTCCAAGACTGCAGTATTCCTCATACGCACGGACAAACGCACGCTCACGCATAGCCCTTCCTCCCAGCTACCCCTTGATCTATAAATAGTCATTCCTTTTTCCGACAAGAGGCAGCAACCATTCCGAACCAATCAACGTGTTCTGTCAAAGGCATGCGTGCACCCCTTCCCCATAGCCCCCCCCCATTCCACGTGTGCAACAAGGGGAACCCCTGGCTGAAGGTATGAAACCATCCTCTCTGCTGGCAACCTTTTGTCAAAATGGCATAAAGTGCACAACGTTTACTGTACAGAAAAAAAGAAGTCCCAATCTTTCGGGTGGAAATGCCCCGATATAATTCAATGATAGGCGCGGGCCTGCTTTGAAGCATCCATTCTGCTTTTCTGAGTTATAGAGGCCACATGCTGTCAATCTGGCAGCATTCATAAACTATGTCTTTGCCATTCCATCATTTCCAGGATATAAAGCAGTCAGCACTCATTATCTCCCCAAGAACCTACACTAATGGGGTTTCCCCTCAAAGTGGCCAAGGGCACGTGCAGACATAAGACAAATGCCCTTAACATCCTTTCTCACATTTTAGTGGAAGTCGATCGGCGTGATATTCATGATGAGCGAATGTAAAACTTTTTAAGTCTTGTCGTGACATAAACATTATGGGATTTTTTTTATGTTTCTATAGTTGGCACAAGAGTTTTACAACGTGGCACTCTAAAGTTGCCACATCAGCAGGATATCCAAAGGGAAGATGCATTTGCAATGTGATGGCATGGCTAGCAAGCAGCTATATTGCGCCAAATAACCACTGATGAGAATAAAGATGCTCCTCCCACAGAATTTTTTTTTTTTCACTTTTTGAATTCCTGGAAAATTCTAGTCTATTGCAAGTCACCTAATCACATGCACACAACTTAAGTGCAGTGCAAGGGAAACTACTTGTATTTTATTTGCTTGTGTTTTGGTTAGCAACACAAAAGTTAGCCTACGCTTAGCAGCTCACTGCAATTTGTGAGTGATTGTGTCTTGAATAGAATATTTACTACCGTTCTTTTTTTGGGCAAGTGAATAAGGGAGTCATTTGGCGAGCGGCGCTTCTATTCGAGTCGGGCCCACTATTTGGGGGGATGCACGAGATCCTCTGGCAAGGAGCTTCCGTAGCGCTCTGGCAGCCTCTTTTCCGCCAGCCCACTTGTATTGTTTGCTATTCTTTATCTGCCTAACAGCGGCGCCAATGGCCCTCCAGCTTGGAGAAGCCACTATGGAGGTCAGACATTAGATTGAGATGACATCTGCTGGTAGGAGGGACGACACCTCTTCACGCCAATGAGCCTCAGCCAGAGTGTGATCACATCACTTGTCTGCTTTTTTTTTTTTTTTTCCTCTCATTCTGCGCCCAATAGAAACACCGGGCCGTGGATTAAATGATGTCACGATAAATGGAGGTATGAATCCGCCTCCAGATTGTAAAGAGGTGCGGTTGACATCTAACTGGAGGGGCTAGCCCCCCCAAACCTCCTCCACACGCAGTTTACATTACTAAATTGCGACTTCGCACACCAATTACTCACAAACCTCACACACATGCTATCCCGGCCGCTATCGTCACGAGAGTGCGATGCAGATGAATACGTACATGATGAGACGTTGCATTTGCTCACACACGGGGGGCTTACTGTAAGCAGGGGGGGGGTGGGACAATGGGATCCTAATCGTCGGCCCGCGTTTCAAAGCTTCTCCACAACACAGTTTCTAGATAAGATGTGAGGATGCTATTTATATCTGTAAGGGAGGGGGGGGTGGATAAGCCAACCAGCGGCTTGCTTTTCATTTATTTGAAGTTGGATCTAATTTAGGGAGTTACATAACGCAAGGAGAGCGACACTCCACCTGACTGGGTCAGCCATTGCGGAACACAATGAAGGGAAGCAACAAAACGTGAATGAAGACTTGATTGAACGGAGCCTCTCTCTCTTTCTCCAAATGTCCTTTGAGTGACCTTGCGCAATCCCTCACCTGAGCATCCGCCTTTAACAAGTCGGCCTAACTTTGAGATCGCGACACCCCGCCGTTCCTCACAAAGGCCTCTTGTATTGATGTTTTATTAATAAGGCCATAAATATTGAAAAGACACTTACTAATGAAGCCACGCGCGAGGCTCCAGAGACAATTTACAGCGCCGGGGAATGCGGAGACCTTGAATACGACACCCTAAACTTCTTTGTACACCGACCCACTTCTGGATTTCAATTCCCGAGATTGAAAATGTCCCGCAGCTTCCGAAACGCGCACCGATAATAATCTGGTTCTGTATTTTCTTGATCAATGGAATCAATGAATTGAAGGGACTTGATGAGAGCCCCCCCCCCCCACCTTCTGCAAATATTAATCATAAATCACCGGCTCTGTGTTTAATGAGGGTTGCTCATAATGACTCGCGGTATGATGAATGTGCCGGTGGTTTGGCGTGGCATTATAGCAAAGTCGGGCAAGGGTATGCGTGTGTGTGACGTATTTCTGTGGCGATTGAATATGAGCTACCGCATCCCTTTTTCTGCACCTTGCATTATATTTCCATAGCCCGCGGCAAGTCGATGCCGTGTGCGACTGACTTCCGACAGCTGTTTACACACGCGGAGCTAAACAAAATATGCATGGGAGGTTTTCAGAGAGCATGCAGAGTAATCATTCACTCCCCCCCCCCCCCCCCTTACTGCACAGTTGGCCAACGTGATGACAGAATACAAGATGACAAGATAGTTAAAGATATGGCGAGCAGATGAATGTCCCACATTTGCCGCGTGTGTGTGTGTGTAGCTGCTCTATTAGTACACCAGGTACCTTCCTTTTTGTTCAAAAGCCAAAATGAGTTGGAGAGCAGCTCCATTGATTCAAATAGAAATGTGCTTACACCGGCATCAATACAGCTGCACATTTCTAATACCTCCCTTTAGATTTTTCCCTACACTCCTTTTCTCCCTTCACATCCCGTAATCCCCCCCCCCCTCCTCCTTCTTCTGCTGCTTCCTTCCACCTACTTCTTCACCCTTCCAAGCTGCTGATGCAGGGAAACACACAACAACCAAAGCTTAGCTACACTTCCCCGAGTTTGTGTCCTTGGACGAGCCGTGTGAATCCACACGGAGAAATCGGCTAACGTTAGCGACTCAGGCTATTCACCCGACAGAATGTTGTACTGAAGTTGAATCAAACATGATTGTAAAGGACAATTTGTTAAATGCCCCCCTCCAAAATATAATAAAATATAAAAATATAAAAATATAAAATAAAATAAATATATTTAATAAATAAATAAATAAATAAAATTGCGCCGGGAGCTCTTCTCTTTTCTGACTGTGATGTCTTAGAAGCGAGCAAAAAAATAGTGGTTAGTGTAGACGGAAGTTCAACACCAAAACAAATGAGCGCGGATTTAGCAACGGTGTACAACACCAAGCGGACAGCTGGAGGAATTGAGGAAGGCGGGATTATACAGTGTGAATCAATCAAGCAAGGCCAATCAGCTAATGCAGGATTATCTTGAGTGCTGTCTTGACGTGAAACATGGTGCTAAGATAAAATGACATTTTCTTCACACAAGTCTCCCTGCAAGGTTCCGAATGATACGCAAGGAAAAAAAAAAATCCAAAAGCAGGGATTGAGAACCTTTCTCGGCTTTGATAAAGTCCTCTGGGAGCCTTGATTAATTCGTGGAAAAACAAAACAAAAAAACAATGAAATGCTATGCATAAATCATGAACATTTTGGAGTTTTTTTAATCTTTTTTATTTCTTAGTTTTGCAGATCCAACGAGTCACTGTTTAAACAGTTATGGAAAAGTCACATGCAAAAATATTTATTGCTGTGTGTGTTGCTGTGCAAGTGGCTGTGAGGTAACACGTGTGTGTGTGTGTGTGTGTGTGTGTGTGTGTGTGTGTGTGTGTGTGTGTGTGTGTGTGTGTGTGTGTGTGTGTGTGTGTGTGTGTGTGTGTGTGTGTTTGTGAGAGCATATGGGCGTTCATGAACTATCCGGCTCCTCTTATTTCCCAAGATACAGCGTTTTGCACACACAGACTACCCCAGGCCCGCTTCTACTAATGAAGCAGCCTCTTTGCAGCTACCTTCATTACATTCAATTCTCTGGACATTGTCAAGCTCATGGAACCCCCCAAATAAGTACGATGCCATCTTGCCTGGACACCAACAAGAGGGAAGCACCAAATATGTGCTCAGGTTGGAGAACCTGTTGGTATATTGCGCATATGGGGCGGCTGTTTTAACAATCGCCGCCAGGATCCGAAAGGGTTTTGCGGTAGGATCGGGGAAAAAGCGTGACGCTGAATAATTGAGGCGGTGTGTGAAAAACACCTTGACCACACACACATACACACAAGGGTTAGCCATCAAGCGCACCTCGTTAGGGAGACGCTGGCCTCTTCCATTATTCACACATACATGCTCCCCTTTTACCGCTCGCTTCCGTTCTTGGCCGGAGAGAAGGAGTTGAGTGCAGACAGACAGCAAATTAAAAAAACAAAAACCTGAAAGGTGTACTAAAAGAAAGAGCAGTGAGGAAAATGGCAACAGAAATAGCAAGTGAAGAAAATGGAGATGGTTGGAGATAAAATAAGGAATTTCAACCGGGGTGATGTTGAGGGTGGGGGGCGGGGTTAGCGATTTCATGCAATATCCCCCGGCCGTTTATTGGGATTAGTCAAACTAGATTTTAATCATCATTGATATGGGATTGATTACAGCAACTGATGTTACTAATGCATCATGTGAGCAGGCCAATGGCTGCAGCAATTACCGTCAATTACTGAAGCAATGCTGGCAATCTCCATAGCAACAGTACACACAAGAGGCTTCCCTTGTGTAATAAAGTATTGCAAAAAATCAATCTGATAACATTTCATTGATACAAAAATCGGAATATGTTTTCTCACGCTGGATTTACATTGCTGCAAATGTGGATCAAATCTGGATTCAAATTGTATCTTCTATATCTGCATAAAAATGACACATTTGTCCAAAACAGATATGTCACAGCAATATAGTTTCTCCATTATAAAATTATAAAAAACTTCCCACGCTGGATTTACATTGCTGCAAATGTGGATCAAATCTGGATTCAACTTGTATCTTCTATATCTGCACAAATATGACACATTTGTCCAAATCAGATATGTCACAGCAATATAAAGTTTCTAAATTGCACAAAAAAAAAATTAAAATACAAAAATTAAAAAATATCAACGCTCCAAGGCGTTTGAGAGTTGTGTACACACATCTTGAACATCAAACTTACGCACCTCTCCAAACAAATTAGCCTTTTCTTCTCAGACCATGTTTACATGAGACTGATCAAACGGACCAAAATGACAAATCCCAGGAGGTTGCTGTGATCTCGCGACACCTCCACTACTTCAACAAAGTCCTTTAAATTCCACATAAAAACGATACTATGAGCATTAGACAGAACAAAGGCATCCGATGATTCACTTCTCGTTTGTGATTTTTGGCAACGGCGAGGCACTTCTCAAGCTGCCCGCCCCACCCCGCTGACTTCACACCCCCCTCCGTCCCTCCAGGTCTAATTAACACTTCGGCTAAGGACACGGGATCCAGCGGCGGCCGGCGCGGACCAGAAGAGGAAGTCATCAGTTGAAACCAAGTGCTGTATCTTTTATCGAAATCTTCATCACAATCACTCAACAGTCCCCCCCCTTGCAGGTTATCAGGAGGGAGTGACTCAAGCTCAAGTCAATCTTTGTCTGCTCGCAGCAACAAACAACTATGAATCCCGATTGTCCAATGCCAATTATTTTGAGCCACATTGCTGCTTATGGACAAAATGTACACTTTCTCTACCACCATAATGAGAGATGAAAGGACACTACACTTTGTGCGTAGCAAATTGTCTCATGAGAGCCCAGCTTGTCCAAAATGGACCACGATTAATTAACCTTTTTTTGTAATTAACATCTCAACAATAACATTTACAGTAGCTGTGGGAAAAGCTCGCCTCAAACAGTTCATGCTTTTAAATTAACTACAGTGGATTGGAATGAATCAAAAAAAGTGGGCGGAGTACAATAAAGGTCAAAGGTAAAGTGATAGGAAGGAGTAGAAGATGACGAGCAAGGACTATGGCAGAGCGATGTGTGTGCGCTAAGAAGTGGGAGGAGTGTAGGCCTCCACATCAACAACAATTCGCTCCACTCGGGCTGATTCAGCACTGAAAATAATTTCTTTGCGGAGGGACTTAATTCTTATTCTGTTTGTGTGTCGCCGCTTCGGCATTGTCTATTCGGCTCATGTGGCCGCCCGCCTTACCGCTGTTCGCTGTGACAGCTGTGTGTGTGTGTGTGTGTGCATAAAAAGCGAGAGGGCACTCGGGAAAAGAAGGGTCAGCGTGTGTTCCGTGTCTTGATGCAGTGCAGAGCCAACTCGAGAAGAGTTTGACCACATGCACCAAGCATTGACGGAGAAGTTCTGACTCTTCCAAACCAAATCTTCCGTTTAAACATTAGTTGATCAATTATTCGAGCCACGCTCCAACTGAGACGTCCCATGGGCTCCATGTCACTTGCCTTGGTTGGGCTAAATTATGGAGGAGATGGAGTCAAGGTCTCATCTCATCCCTTGATGGATAGCTGACCTTTGACCTTTGCGGGATAGAAGATTGAGCACTGGCGTGATGTGCTTACAACATAATGCAAATTTTTCACAGCGTCTTAAATTGACATCTGATCATAATAAGAAAATATTCCATAGGACACAATAGTATGTTAACAATTAAGGGGTTAAAGGTCATGTGGTGACCCAATACCACCATCATTCCTTTGATACTGTGTTCTCAGTGCCAATGTCAGCCATCCTACTCCATACATGCAGATACATCAAAACGCCAAATACGCCTGTCGCTTGTGTCTCGACGTCGCCGCCATATGTAAGCGGGAACCGCAAACACGGCACAGCAAGATCAAATCGTCAATCTGTCACGCCGTGCGCCGGAGATCCAGTTGGGGGATTCGAGTGAATGATGACGCACGTATAAATTAACCCCTCTGATGTAGTGTCGCCAGTGTTGTAGCGCGAAAAAAAAAAAAAGAGGCAGGGTGTACCGAGAACCTCCGGTTGGTGAGAAGACAAACAGCCGCCCACACGTGGCGGAATTAGAACAACACTCAGTAGAGCCCAGATCTCCACCAACCAGGGCCAACAATTCTAATTTGGATCAGGAGAGGAAAATGCTGAAAAGCGCCTTCCCGCCAACGTTGCCAAATGTGAAAAAATAATCCCCGGATCCGGACGGGTTCTTCCTTGGCTTGTAATCCAGAGCTCCAAAGTTTTCTGGGAACTGAACAATTCTTTTATTTGTCAGGGCAGCACAGCGGATACCTTACGGTTCTGAATTTTCGGGTTCAAATCACCGGCCAAGCAAACCGAGATCAATAAAAACATAATTTAATTGGCTACGTCATGAAAGCAAGTGGAAGTGGATCCAAATTGTAGCGCAGGCGTTTATTCAGGTCTACGCGACGGATGCGGCACTAGCATGCAGCCCCGTTTCAGCACTGTCAGTCTCTCTCCAGCCAGGGGTGGAGGATGGGATGATGTCGTGGGGGTGAAGGGCTGCGCTGGTGCTTTTTTTTTTTTTTTTGGGTGAGGGGGGTTCCCTGGCAGATTTCAGAACACGGTCATTAGCCCTCCGCTCTGCCACTGCATCAATGTGGGGGGGAATAAAGTCTGCCGCATGTGTGAGATCTCGCCTTCCATGAAATATTGATCGAGGCAGCCCCACACAGGATGGACAGCGGGAGTAGAGACGGGAAGATGAGGGACGTGGGGGGGAAAAAATGGGGAGGATATTCCTCTGGACAGCTTTAATCGTGCATCCAGCTCGTCAGATGTGGCAAGTCCTCTGAAATATCATTTAACTGCCGGGTGGTGGGTATGGGAGGGGGCGTGTGTGTGTGTGTGGGGGGGGGGGGGGGGGTGTCAAGACAAGCCCACGATAACATGACAACGCAAGAGAAAGGCATACAAACGACGGCCAACAGATCGAACACATCCCCTTCCCGACATTACCGCGTGAGACGCGCAGTCATCGCGTCTGGTGGAGGATACCCCATCCATACACACGCAAAACGCACACACGCCTGTCCTCTTCTCCGGCATCCAACATGCACGCGGCGTGTGCAACCCACACGGATCCAACATGTGTCCTGTAAACATCCACCTCTCGAGTCTCACACATGAGCATTTTGGCACAGGCCAAGGATGTGCTCATCCACACCGCACGTATTATCCGCCACCTTGAGCAACACCTACAGCCCCCCCCCCCCCCCCCCAAAAATAATGAAATAAAAGCGCTGTGTGTCCACATGCACGCATGTTGAACGGCACGCACACGCAGGCGCGCGCACGTACGCACGCACGCACGCTCGCTCACAGCTGTAATTTGCAGCTTTGGCAAGCAGATCGGCACATGAATTATTCAATACACATAAACCGGCCACCTCTTCCTCCCCTTTAAAGGACGCGACACGAGCGGACACACGGCAACGCCGAGCCCACCTAATTGAGACCCACAAATCCACGGCGCTGGATGGAATGGACCGTAGCGTAGAAATGACTCGTTTTTTAATTAAGTGACGGAACATGCGAGGTGCCGCGACACAAGCAGACGCGTCAAAGATCCACGCGCCTTCGGTTGTATCAAGAAAAAAGAAAAAGAAAAAAAAAAAACGTGACATCGATCGCGCTTACCTGTCAAGACTCCGACCCGAATTTGATGGTCGTGGTTCGTTAAAAGCATCCCGTCCGACGCCATGTTCAGCAGCGCTGTCGCCCGCACCGACAACTCACGGCAGGGCCCAGAGCCGATCGCATCGAACTTGCTGGGGAGAGGGAGGCAGAGGAGGAGGAGGATGAAGCAGGGATGGAGGGAGAAGAGAAAGAGAAGGGAGGAGGTTGAAGATGAGGAGTGTTGGTATGGAGCAAAAAGGGGAGGGGGGGGTGGCAGACGAGATGAGTAGAATGTCGAGCAATCACCGCATGAAGGCGTGCATCGCTCAGCTGGCCCACTGACACAGTACTAGAACCAGGCACGTCACAACTAAAACCCGCTTTGTGTTTGCAATCTAATTACATCCACCAAGGAAGAAATTTAAAAAAATCAATAAAATACAACGGGGGTCCATTTGCTCCACGTGTTGCCCCTCTGCTCTCTCACGATGACCTCAGAAAAAAGTCGGTGTTAAGTCTCAAAGCAGAAACTTCTGGGAGAAGATCACAGTCTGACCTGTAAAAATGCAACCGCATCCCCCGGCTAAAAAGGCCGTGCAGCTATTTATAGACTTGCTGCACGCCTCCGCTGTGTATAATTTCTCTTGTTTGTTCTCATGGAGAAAAAAAACCCCAAGTCCATGCTCTAGGTTCGCTATCAATATACATAATTCATTAATGCACATTTATACACACGTGTGGAAGAAACAGGGCCGCAGTTTGAGCTTGATTGGCTCGCTTCACGCATGTTGCCACGTGTGTTCCAACCGTGAAACTGACATTGCGTCCGTTAAACCGTACGGCCATGAGTATAGAAAGCGACACGAGTGGGATAAGATACAGCATGACTCCTTCTTGCGACTGTTGCCGAGTCATCATTCAGAGCGTCCAAAATCGCATTGCCAAATAAATATGCCACGCAAATCTTTCGTGTGTTTCTGGCATTCCATGAGCCTAAAAAAAAATCATTCTCCGCTGTCACCTCACCTTGTTACGCCGCATTTTAAAATCAGCCATCATAGTTCATTTTACGTTTGATGTATCACATTTGCGTGTCCTAAATATGTTTCTAGTACAATATGTTTCCAACGAGAACCCTTCAAACCGCATCAATAAGGTACACACGGGGGAAAAAATAAAATAAAAGCACACACAGAATTCCCTCGCCAAGCGGAACCCCATCTGGTGATTTTTACACAGCCGCGCGTTGACGTAGCTTGTGCACGCGCATTGTAATGGCGGCGTAATTACCTCACTGTCAGTTGAGCCGCTCGCTGCTCACGGATAGGTGATGAGGAGGCAAGGGCCATCGCTCTCCCCTTTTTCCCTTGCCATCCATCACAATAATAAGGAGAGCCCCCAGCTGACGGAGGAAGCAGTAAACATGTTCTTCCCGCTGGTGATTCACCTCCTTTCCCCTCCGCAAGATGCAGATGAAAGGCCAAGGGCAAAAACGAGAAAGGGCCCTTCCATAGGCAAGTACTTGGATGAATGGGGCTGAAGAGACGGCCATTTTGCTAAAACATGTCTCTAAAGAGAAGCGCTTTAACATATTTACACTTCATTTGGCCCGCTTATCTGCAGCAGACGATTGGACTTGTTGCTCCTTGAGCCAATCATATGTTAGCTTGGACAGTCGCCCTGCTGATGAGGACAAGCTATTCTTTAATTAAAATAAGGGGAGGGTGGGAGGAAAAGAAGGAACAAACCCCCGAGGCTGAGTTGATATTATCCCGCGATGCCTTCCGCGGAACACCTGACTACATTGGTGCCAATGTTAGTGGCGTCGGTGAGTGGAAAAAAAACAATTACCCATCTGCGAATGAGCAGCAGACACTTAATTGCCTGGGCCTCTTGTTTGGAGACAGTAATCAGACAACACAGATTTTACCTCAGGACATCCAAGGAGACAGAGTCTGTGTGTGTGTGTGTTTGTCACGATGGATGGAAAATGTGTGAATCATAAGCGACTCCCACCACATTGCACGCCTTTGATTCCAAACACTTGTTTAGACTTTGGGCGAGATCGTATTGTCATCGAAAGAAACATCGTGTTCTGTGCTTGATGGAGTATTATTCTAGTTTTCAGTATTGATGTATTATATATAAATTTTGTATGTCAAATTGTATTCAAAATAGGAGTGACTTTATTGAATATTTTTAGAATCGATGATTCGATCGACTAGTCCATCAATTAATCAAATCATCTTTAAAGTGTATTGAAAAACACTTTTTTCCCTGATTACTGTTTATAAACTATTTTTGGTATTTGGTATTATATAGCAATTGAGAAAACACTATTGGCCATTGTTTTCCACAGTAAAATCAGATGTTTGCAAATGTCTCATTTTGATTAAACACAAAAGATAAATCAGTCTGCCTTCACGAGGGGCAAGGGAAATTAGAGTTATTATTTTTGAGAGCCTGAAATATTCAATCAAACAAATGTCTGTAAACATTCAAATAGGAGGCGGTTAATTTGATCATCGATTTGTTGTCGATTAATCGATTCATCTCAGCACCTCTAATTGAAAAACTAATCTAATTGGGGTGAACAAGCAGCTGCTGTTGTTTCTCTATAAAGTTGCATTGCCAGCTACTGGCTTGGCATACTCATTGCAGCATTCATAGTCTTTTATTTTGATATCGAAAGTTTACAGATAGCGACCTCGTAGCTTCGCATTTGCATAATTAACAGACTGACATTTGAGAAGTAGAATGTCAGCCTTGGTCACTAAAACTACCGCAGGTCAATTTTTCCAGCCGTGTAATTGGCTGCTAATGCACAAGTGGTTAAATTTAGAGAACACCTCATCCCAAATAGTCCACAAACACTTTTCCGAAGGTGATTTTTTTGTAACATAGACTGAGATTATTGCAGATGTTGGAATAATCTGACAGATTTGACTCAGGCGACGGCATACGTCCATAGATGCCCCTTCTACCTATTTAAAGTGACATGTCTGATGCAACGCTTGTGCAGAGGCACAGACTTGGCTGTCTTCATGACATTCTGAGCACATCATAAGTGACAGCTACAAACAACCTCAAACAAACTGGCAGCGTAGAAGATGGAGGAGCACAGCTGGTACTCGGATTTTCTTTTCCCCCCCCCCCAGACTGGCTTTGACCCTTATTAATAAAGCTACGCTTCAACAAACATATTTTAAGTCATCCAAACCAGTGCTGATTCATCATCTACTTACTGCAGGTAGAGAAATGAATATAAAGTGGAGATATATATATAAAAAAAAAAAAACCAGTGTGCACAACTATGTTCACATCTTTTGTGATGTGGGTGGAAAAAAAAGCAAATTGACCTAATTAAGCAAATGCAATGGTCATCATCAACTGAATATATCTGAATATCAAATATATGTAAAAAAATAACAAGTGACTAATTGCTTCTGAGTGACATTGGGAGTCAACCCCTGGCTAGAAGAAATAACATCCCGTGGCGCGAGAATTTTCTCTCTGGCAGACCTTGGAGGCCCACCTGAGAGAATTGCCAGCACGAGAGCAGAGTGTTAAGCTGTTGGCTGTCGCTGTGTCGCGTCTGTGTGTTAAGAGGAGGCCCGGCCTGTGCCGCTGCTATTACTGCTGCTGCTGCTGCTTCTGTGGGATGCGTGTTGCAGTTTGATGAGTGTTTCTTGCTGCAGTGCGTGAAAGAGAGGGAGAATGTGTGTGTGTGTGAGAGAGAGAGAGAGAGAGAGAGAGAGAGAGAGAGAGAGAGAGAGAGAGAGAGAGACAGAGAGAGAGAGAAAATCAGCCCCCACCCCAACCCATCGGAGAATCGCATTTCCTAGCATAAATATATGCACGTGTTTATGTGCAGGCATGCACATGCATACTTTCTCTGCCCACTTGTGCAGGAATGCACAAACACGCGTGGTGAGGAAGTGCTCGAGTGACCCAGCGTGGAGAGATAAGACTGGCGTGCAATTGAGAAATATGCAACCTGCATGTTAACAACCCCGAGAGCGCAGCCTCCCCGGGGTGCTCTTACTCCTCTCTCTCGGTTTCCTCTGTACGCACAGCCCCACGCTCGCCGCCTCCCGAGCTAGTCACCCCCCCCCACCGCCTCACCTAAC
Source organism: Syngnathus acus (assembly GCF_901709675.1). Lineage (NCBI taxonomy): Eukaryota > Metazoa > Chordata > Actinopteri > Syngnathiformes > Syngnathidae > Syngnathus > Syngnathus acus. The sequence goes on from NC_051108.1 coordinate 5,770,480, forward strand.
CCAACAACAACAGGACAGAGGAGGGCAAAATGGAGGATGTAGAGCAGGCAAAGGGGGGAAGAGAAATGTGAAAGGGCGGAGGATGGATTTATCATCATTTTTTTTTTTTTTTTTGCTGTCGGTCTTGTAAACATGTGCAGAGTCCCAGTGAGCTGCGGCAAAGCGGGGGCAAGAGTGCTCGGGGAGGCGAAACACAACATATGGAGGACTAATGAGGTTTTATTTGGAGGGTTTCTCTGGGGGGGTGGGGGGGGCAAAAAGGATGGGCGGGGCCAGTACAGTTTCAATTAAGAGGCCTACAGTGCCACATGGAAGGTTATCCATAATCTATTAAGTGACAAATAATGGCGCACACACACAGTTTTTGGGCAAATTTAAACTGTTGCTCACCAACATTAGTCCGACAACATGCTAGGCAGCACTGAGGCCCATTTGGAGATTCAATGTCAAAACTCGAGTCCGGCAGATCATAACCGAGCCCAAATAGACAGAAGATACTTTGGTTCTCAAAATATGGCAGGAGAATGACGAATCTCCGCTCTTTAGTCGCTATTGAGACTGTCGTCCACGCGACACATTGACCTGGATACTAATATCAGTCTTTTTATTGAGAGGCTGATGGAATTTGCATTTAGATTGAAATGACTTGGGCATGGCCAGGACACCAGCGAAGGCCGCGGAAAAGGAAAGAGGAGGCGGTGTGGTTTAAGCTTTGTTGGCTCATCCCACTGCAAAAAATGACATAACACCCAACAGAGCCATGTATGCTCATATGCTCGTCACTAATATTGGATAATATTTTTGGTGTTATATTTATTATTTTGTATGCATTGGAAATAAAAAAAAAAAAATCAATCTAAAAGCTTCCCTGCTATCCATGCTCAGACCAACATCAGGCTGACAAGAATCTTTTCTAGACAACAAGAGCACCACCTTGTGTTAATATTTTATACTGGCAAAATCGTGAGCTTGCATCGTCATCAAATACTGACCGTGCAGCCAAAGGACAGCTGACTTGACAACCTCCACATTTAAACAAAAGCATAAAATTACACCCGCCAGCCGGCATCTTATTACATAAACAACAACAAAAAGCAAAAGCTGCATTTGCACAAAAAGAAGCAAATCAAATATCCTTCAAGGAAAGTCATTTAGTTCCAAGTGTTAAATCAATTTCACTGCCTCAGCCCGCGGCGGGTAAAAGGATTTAAATGAGAGAATAGTTTCTCTCCCCAAAAAAATATGAGCTATTCCTTTGCAATTGTAGTTTGGGAGCCGGTAATTAATACTCAGATCTGGTCGATATGAAGCTTGGAACACAGTGACTATGCAGCCATTATGGACCAATCAATAATTATAAGGGGTGCAGCATGACAATTAATTGCTATTGATTCATTAGCCCCTCCCATTACTAAAGCCACAAGTATGGCTCACTTTGGGCCATTTCATGGATCAATAAAACCCATTTATCAAGTGCTAGATTTTTTTTGTCAGCCGGCCATTACAGTATGTTAATTTGTGGTAATGCGTAGAAGACGCTGGTATACTTTTAGTTGGGGGGGTTAGGCTTGCATTAGGAGTTAATAGCAATTTACAAAGATCTCCCCCAGGAAGATTCATAATGTTCCGTGTAGGACAATTTAATCCTCTCTGTCAATATAATCCTGCTGATATTATTAGGGTGGGACAAAAAAAAAAACCTGATGACACGATATTACTTTTTTGCCTCTGAGCCAATAAATGCTAATTTACCTGATGGGAGGGGTTAGTGCGCGAGCATCTGTTCGTGCGCGTGCGTGTGTGAGTGAAGATATAGCGAGAAGAAAATGAATGCTAGGAAAGATTACAGCGAGTGTGGAAGGAATGGAGATGATGAATCATCCCCACAGAGCAAATAGCTCTTGACTACTACTTTAAAGTTTAAGAGAGTCACCATGCAAAGATGCACACATTAAGAGATAAAGAGACAATTTTACAGGCTGGGAATGAAAACATCCACTTGTGGAACGAACCTAATTCAGAAACACAAACCCAGGTTGATTAAAAAAAACAAAACAAGCATTTTTAAATAAATAATAAATACATAATTACACAGAAAATATTTTAATAAACATTTTAACATTCCTGGTTGTAATAAAATTATAAAATAAAAATAATAATAAAATCAAAATAATAGAATTATAAAACTATTCAATTCTTTACATCATATGAAAGACCAAATGGGGAACAGGAAGGTGAAGCCCAAAGTAAAGGCATCCATGCAGAAACTCTGACAGAGATGAGATTCAACCCGGGAGTTAAAGTCACGCAAGAAAAAAATATTTTAGAAGCTTTGGGCTGTTCAACTCGTTGGGCTTCACTCTACTGAAACAATTCTCCACACTTAAAAATCCTCATTAAAATCTATTTGGAAAAAAAATCTTGTCTAAAGTTAGACATGGAGTGCTCTGAGGACACTTTCAATCTTATTTATTAAAGGCGATGGTGGATTTCTTTTGGGGGGGGGAAAGTAGGGCATGACTTAATATCTTAAGGGAGTTTTTAAGCCACTCTTAAAGGCTTAGCTCTCCCCCATCACACCTAAATAATGGAGCATTTTGTATCAAGTCTTGGCCTAATGGTCATATCAGCACATGAATGTACCGACAGAGCGTTTACAACTTTCATAATAATCTTTGCACCAGTCAGAAGCTGACTCCAGTCCATTGGTTCTAGCAGAACCTTTGAAATGCCAGCCATGACCAGCAGGTGTCAGTGCAGCCCAGAAACCGTCATGTGGAAAAGGAGGAGAGCTGGCAGTGCAGAGGGGAGCGGCCTGCAGCGGACTGGCCAGCCAGAGCCGCAGTGCATCAAACACAAGGAGGCTTAAATTGCTATTAATAAGCAAGAGGAGGCTCCGCTGGGGAGTGTGACCTGGCGCGGGATGTATGGAGCATCTCGCCGGCGGGCATCCCACAACTCGTTCAATTTTAATCATCTGCTTGTATCAAATACTAGGGACACGCATTTGTTTTACGTCAGCGTGTGGTGATCAGTCTGGAAAAAACCCAAAACAAAACAAAAAACAAGAGGAGAACCTTTCACCCTCTAGTCGAGGACACCCGGGATCAAACCACATTTACAAAACTGGCGCTCAGAGTAGAAATGGGAACTCAATTAGAAGACACAGCACACACCAGACCTGGAAGCAGACCCGTAGCTAGGGGTGGGCCAAAGGGGGCCGTGCCCACCCACTCGAGCATGGATCTAAAAAATATGGATAGTTCTAGGAACGTGATGTTTAATGAGTACGACATTTTTGCAGTTGAAGCTAGCAAGGTGAATAGGAGAAAAAAAAAATCCACTCATCCGTGCATTTGCCATAGCAACAAGTTTCCTCCACTAAGCAGGAAATCTTACAGTATTATAAAAACAAAACTGAAAAAGTAGCAAAACATTGACGTGGGTTTGTGTGAAAATGTTGACAGAGGCAATGTAGGAAATGGGAAGAGACACCAAGCAGAAAATTGCAAGAAGTTAGTGAGTGAAAAGGATGCGGGGAAAATGGAGCAATTAGCGGAGGGGAGGCAGCGAATGAGCGAGCGAGCGAGCCAAGACAGCCTCTCACTGCTGCAATAATTCAATTAAAAAGGAGCCGCTTCAGAATGGCAGAATCTTTTTCTTGACAGCAGCCAGTGTTTGGGGGTCACCGGCGTGTGGCTGGAGCAGACCTCCTGCCAGGCTGAGCAGTTAGGACGGAAAAAGGCGTCCACCCCGGCAGCGGGGACATTAACGCTAATCCAACACGACTTGTTGGTATATTTCCACCGCGTCATTGATGTTAATGGAAGTACTTGGAAGCCTGCCTGAATGGAAATCAGAGGGAATATTAATGAAGCCGGCCGACTGATGGTGGGTGGAGCACATTAATATGTATCCAGACGCAACGTTGTGAGAAATACACTTTTTGCATATCTCTGTTTGTCTGGCATGAAATAGTGATCCCTAATCAAGTCGCTGGCGTGTGAAGTGGACGCCACTCGCATGCTGGCAGCGGCCGATAAAGTGGCGCCTGCCGCCCGTCGGGGGTTCCTCTGCGGGGGCAAAAGTGCGGCGGCACCATTGGAAGTGAAAATCTCTTTTGAAGAGAGTTTGATCTTGAAGGAGCACAGCTGGCTTTGCCGTGACATCCTGCCATCCAATTACCTGTACATATTGCCTTGGTTACAAGTGGGCGGGGCTTCCATATGTCACGACAGAAACTGGGGCCCTTGCAAAGTTGCTTTTTCAAGGTCAGTGTAGCTGGCTGTAGTTTTTTTTCTGCTTGTACTTTGAGTCCTTATGGCTCAATTTTCTCAACTCAATTGGAATACCTTTTAAAATAAAATCAATTAGCGCTGGGGGCCCTGAAATCTGACTAAATCTGTCAATTTATTCATATCCCACCTCAACTTTGTCTAACCTTTCACAATTCATGAAGATTGAAGCCTGACGTCTACCACTCGGCCTCAATCAATCAAAGCATTTTTTTTTTTTTTCATGTGATGGACTAATCCGACAAATAACCACATTGGGTTTTAAAAGATTACTCTGGATACACACACACCCCTCTGGCTGTAATGGATTAAACCTACTTGCGATAACAAAAAGAAACAGATTGCTGCCTTCCGCCTGATTTACCAAGTCTTCCCTCAGCTCTGTTGTGTGGGGAGAAAGCCAAAATGGAGCCTCGAAACTGTGCCCCGTAGGACCTCCAAAAGTTTGGAAGCACTGGCTTCCACTTAACCAGTCTAAAGCAATTTTCACACATTTTTTTCTTTTGTAAATATTTTTGGCCCATCATCTATGTGCAAACTATTAATTACATGGCTGAAAATGACTTTTGATTTATTTTGATTTGGATGAATTTTTGCATTCATTATTGCTTTGAAATTGAGGGACTTAAAAACAGCGGAACCTCAGTTCACATTAAAATTCAAAATTTGGACGTGTTCCATGCCTTAAAGGCGACGCGATATATTATGGAAAACTGACTTGCATACAATTAGTCAGGACCCTGAAGTGCCCGCCCACCCATAAAGTGTGAAATTACACAAGCAAGTAAATCTCTTATTAGCTGCTTATTTCCCAAAATGTGTCTGCGAGCAAACGGCTCCAAATTGCCACTTTTTCAAATGAGCTCAACTGCGATGTCAAAATCATCAAAGTAATTAAAAACGTCATTTACATGATACGGCTCGCACGCAGTTTGTCCACCCATGACTTGGCATTAAAAAAAAAAAAAAAAAAAAAAAAATTCAAAATGATCACCAGATTACATAAAAGCGTCGTTATACCAAAAGCTCCGAAAAATTGTCATGTGACCACAGTTTGGTTTCTGATATGTGGCACAATGTGAGAAATGAAAATTTTTTGGGCCCCCGTCCAGCGGCTAATTGTGCATCTCCGCATACTCTTCCAGCAGTTAAACACAACCATCATAAACAGCACCTCATCTGAAATCATTCTGACAAGGCAGCGTGTACAGCCAAGGGGAGATTAGAGAACTTGCAAAGTGGGCTCCGAAAACGTCGCTAAGGAGTCGGGCAGCGAGCCAGTTAACCAGTTTAAGGTTCGAGGAGGAAGCGGGGGACGCTCTCGACTTGATGTGCCATTTAGCCAGAAATGAGCGTGAAGGTTGGACCATATAAACAGCCAAAGTCTACCCATAATTCCAAGTTTGTGTTAACCTTAAGCATGAGCGTGCAAGAGCGAGCAAAGGGAGACAAATGCAGCTTGAAGTGCACTTTTTGTATTTTGCCAAATGGAGCAGAAAGATTCCCCAAGTCCTGCCGACACTTGACAAGTGTGAACACTGCTGTGATTTCTAAACCATTGGAACAAATAATGGCAACACAGAACTAGGGGGGGGGGGGCAGAGCGCCAGACAGTCAATCACAGCAAAAAAGCAATCCAGGGCATCTGCTCCTTTGTGCAAGCTAAATTTAACACTCAAGACACTTTGATCAAAGACACGATATTAACAAAATAAGAGCAGAGCCAGAGAGGGAAGAAGGTGAAGCAGGCAATTGCCTGGAGCATCGAGCTGGAACGAAATGATGGTGTAAATGGGAACACGAGAAATTTGGTGATGTCAGTTTGTTCAAGACCTACCTAAGCATCAGAAAGAAAAGTGACAGGTAAGGCTTTTATGCATTCCATTAATTCCTCACCAATTTAAATTGCACTAAGGTACAAAAGCAGGGAGCGAGTTAATTATTAATGAGTGCTGATCAAGGAGAAAGCGGAAAATAGGTTGCCTATGAGCTCATACTCCAACCCGGAGTGTTTTATTACAAAGGGGAAGATGTTCTTTAGATTATATTCATCTTTTTGTCTTTTAATTTCGTTTGAGTAATAAAATTAGCTCCCGCTTTGTCTTTATATCTGAAGATGGGGGGGGGGGATTTCTTATGAGTCTGTCCTTTAAAGTAGCGAATGCTTGACTGGTCGCAGTGGGCAGCCATTCCGCAAGAACGATGCGAGTGACCTTGGCCTGGTTCCGTGGGGGAGGGAAGGGGGTACGGCGGCGGCAGCGTCTCACAGCGATGCTTTCTTTTCCACCGTTACCGATTAGCGGGCGGGCAGCGGGCAATGGACGGGAACTAAGTGTCGCAGTGCAGAAGGCCATCAGTGATCTTAGAGCTACATTCTTTGGCCAGAAGTGGGGGAGGGGGGGAGGTGATGTCAGTGGAACCATATCCTGTGGTGCATGCGAGGAGGGGTTCTCAGATAAAGATAATGGAGGGACACTTTAACAGAGGCTCAAGGTGGACGAAGGGTCAGAACTGATCAGAACACTGAGGAGAATGGGCATTAAAGAATATATATTAACATTAAAAAGTCTCTATATACAAAATATATATAAAATATATTTATAAAAATATCATATATTTATAAATTATAAAAATATTTCTAATATATATTTATGATATATTATTATTATTATTATATATCATATTTATAGTATATATATAAGTATATTATTATATTTATATGATATATTATTATTATATATCATATATTTATAAATTATAAAAATATTTATAAAATATATTATTATATTTACAAAATATTTTCAATTGTTTGGAAAATTTAATAGTAATTGTTGAGAAACAAAGAGGGGGGGGGGCACAGCAGCATGGATTTGGAAAAAACACCGCCGGTTAAAGCTAGCATGTTTCCATTTAGTAGTTTCCGAGCCATAAGAGAATTTGAACGCCCTTGAAGGATTTTTTTTTTTTTTTTTTCCCACGTAATTACGTCATTTCAAGGTTAGCAACGAGGGCTCCCCTCTCCACTGGTTGCAAAACTCCCCGATGATTCCTCATTATATTAATGTAAAGATTCAGAGCGCAAGTTCCTGTCCATCACGCTATAGCATAATGGCAGCCACCTTTCCCACGTCCTTGGCTCCTTCCTTTCATTCCCCGCACACTTCAAGAGTCTACCCTCTGCTGTAAATCTCTCTCCTCTCCATTCAAATCAATTTTAGAAAGCTGCCGGGCGCCATTTTTTATCATTCACAAGCACTGGAAATGTTCTATGAACCTCGCCGAGTTCCTCCATCTTGCTCTATTTCCCTCAGACTTTCCTCATGAAGCACAGCCAATCAAGTCTCAGCGGTAATGCATTGTCTCTCATATTGGCAGATTATTATTGACTCGGAGTCCTTGCGCTGATAATAGGGCCCATCCTCCAGGTGCTGGAGCATGAGCGGAATGTGCGATGGGTATTCATCGAAATTCTGATTGTGCCTTTCACAGACAGGAAAGCAGTGATGGCAAGAAAGTGACGGACATGCTTAATTATTAAATCAGCGCCATTGTGAACGCAAACACACACGTAATCGTTTTGACTATGATTAATGGAGACTTGATGAAAGGGGGAAGAGAAAAAAAATCAATGATGTTCATTAAATAGAAATAGAATATAAATCAGTGACATGAAATCGAATTCTCCCTTTGTTGTGATACAAACCCCAAGTAGTAACAGAAGCATAAGAATTAATGACGAGTGATTTTCCGAGAAATACAAACAAGATTCTTTCACGTTTGATTTTCTTAAAAAAAAAAAAAGAAAAAGTCCCTCATAGTTATTATTAATTGTAATTATCAATCCTAGTTCAACGTGCATTACATTTATAGTGCACGAATAAAGAAAACTCAACTTGAGTAAATCCTGGCTGCTTTGATAGAAGGCTTTACATCTCTCTCGAGGGCCCGCTGCCACACTCGCAGAAGAGCCGCAAATCAATACTGACGACCCAAAGATATGTCTCCTACTGATTAGCAGGCATGACTGCGTGCAAAATCTCAGAAGAAAACAGGCGCTTGTAATCGGGCCACCGGATAAAACAAAGCCTACATTTATTGTTTTTTCTTAGCTTAAATCCTTAATTACGTGTGCCAAAGATTATGTTCATTAAAAAAAAAAACGTCTTTACAGTGCACAACTCAAGTTCCTGGCTAAAGGTTTGAATTGGTCACAGGTATTAATTTCCTCTCACGCTGCGTTCAGAAAAAAAGAATCCGAGCATTCAAAGCGTGCCAACGCGCTCATTAGCAATCACAATGGGACATGACCAAACGGCTCTTACATTAACCCTCCATCCGCGACCTTAATAACCTTGCACTTACAACCCTGGTGTGTCGAAATTGATCGCTCCCCACCTCAAATGCCAAAGGTTATAAATCCAACAGCGACCCGAGCATATAAACACAGGCAGAGATCAACGTTTACAACCGACTGTTCGCCGTATTGCTGACAGGGTGAAACAACATGACCAAGCAAATGAGGCTCACATTGCTAATGCTAGCACAAATTAGGTAGCTTGTCAATGTTCACATTTTATTGGTGTACCGCACAGCTCGGAAACACACGGGATGACATTTCCACTCCCGTCCGACATAGACGCTGATGTATGATTTGAATTTGAGGTTAAATTGTAAGCAGTGGAATGTCGAGGAAAGCGCCTCTGACATTTCTTTTTTTTATACGGAGCAGTTTCCCAGTCACACAATTTAGACATGCAAAGCCTATTCATCAATTTATCTGAGCAATGAGCCATGAAAGTCTGTTTTGCTGCAGCCAAACAGCCGAGATGCTAAAAGCCTAGTGGCAAAAAAAACAAAAAAGAAAATTGACATAAAATGCGGGTTAACATCTGCGATAGAGGTCAGCTAGAATTTGTCAAATGCAATGACTTCTTCAAATTTTATATTTAGAAACTTTATTGCGGGGTAAATAAGTGTGCTGGAGTTTTGAATTTCCAGGGCAGGCAATAAAAGTCAAAGCCTCACACAAAGTTAATGTTTTGTTGACGTAGGGCTACTTGTTAGCTTGAACTAGCTATTTGCTAGCTGAATGCTAGCTGAATGGTTTTCAACCCAATAAATAACCCAGCATTGGCTTGGTCCCTCCCGCCTTCGCTATTTCACCTAGTTTGGATTACTTTGAAAAAAGAACCTAATTCATTTTCTTTACGATAAAAAGGCATTCCTGACTACTTCATCCCACTGCAGATAAATGTGAACTTTGCACGCCAGTGCGCCACGCAGGGCTCGTTGTTGCTCAACGTTCAGGCTTGACGGAGCGCATACTTAGCGTAATGATGCATCGGCTGTGTGTCTAATGAAGATATATATTCTATGTGAACATTTGCCCACTCTGTTGGCTTGTTAATGAGCATATTTGTTTGCATGTGTGTGTGTGTGGAGGGGGATTGCGTGTGGCCGAGCGTGCGTACGTGAGATGAATACGCGGCGGGGTGGGGTTAACGGAAGAGGCGGGGTTAACGAGCCAATCATAGTCCATCGGGGAAGACATTACTAAATAGCTGAGATGAGTTCACCGGTCACTCACTTGGATTTGCCCCCTCGTGCACTTTTGCCTGACACTCGTACGAGCCCATGTTATCCTCTCCAACTGCCTCCTTTTCTTTGCGCTTCACACACCCCGCAGATTAACGTTAAGAGGGATATTAGAAACGGCTTCTTTACCCCGGGATCATTTAGTGAGGTACGTGTCGCTTTTTTGGAAGCTGAGAGAATGTGCAAGAGTCGTGTATGACATGAGCGTGACCTGCAGACGAGTAATGAGAAATTGCTCCAGTCGTGTCACATATCCGCCATCACAATCGGGCTAGCAAACATTCATGGTTGCCAAATTTAGCATGACCTTTCACATTATTACAATCACCTAGTCATAAAAGATTCTCTTTGCTGCTCTTTTTGGACACAATAACTTGTCATAGCTGAGCTAGAGAGTGTCACAAGTGGACCCCCCTCAAAAAAAAAAAATGTAAATTTTGAAACTTAGCTTCCTTCATCATCAAAACCCTCATTTTGATAAATTAGCTGCTCTCCGTCTGTGGAGAAACAACAGAATAGAAGGGGTTGGTTACTATGGAAACTATGCAAAGAAACCATTTGAGATAGAGAGAGGGGGCAGCAGGAGTGTGTGTGAGCCAGATCAGGTGGGTGGCGTGAGGAGAGCACCGTTGCCAATCAACAGGTGCAGCGGTAATATCGAGCCCCCCAAATGGGAATGTAAATTAGATTTTTCGGGATCCCGCCACATCGAGCAGTGGATTAGTCTGCCAAATAATGCCGTCGGTGTCAGCTAAGACCGAGTATGAAACTGAGGGCGCCTCACTTACTGTCACTGCCGCTTGTGGACCTCATTAGTCGATCACTCCCCAGCTTCACGGGAAAATAGTTCAATAGAATAGTAATCAGTAGACCTCCGCTGAGACTCATGTGTAGTTTAGAGAAGAGTCTGCAATTAAAAACACATAATTATTTGAAATGTTTGTCAAAGCAGTCATCGTATTGATAGTCTGGGGGAAAAAATATCTCTAGCGCCATCTCGTGGCTCTAACTTGAGGAAACCACCGCGCCCGTGGAAAAACAACCAATCAGAGACAAAAGATGGGTCAATCATTTGCAAAAAAAATAAAAGTTTATACCAATAACATTGATGACTATTTTTATTATTCTGTCCACTCGTTGCCACATCATGGCTGGAGCAGTGAGGATTTTGCATTAAGTCATCATCGAGTGTCGGTTGCGTCACATTTAAAGGGAATTAAAAAGAGCTGCTTAGATCGGTGGCAGCTTAAGTCAACCGTAAACACTCCCACAACGGCGGAGCCCGCCCACCTACAGCGCCACCGGGCTTTTAAGTGGGCTGGAGGACACTGAATGTTTTGCGGTGAGCAGAAAAATAATGCCTGGAGGAATGAAGCCACATGGACGTAGCTTAGCTTCCAATTACTCATGTCATTTTTTTTTCTTTAGACTGCAAATTAATTCAGACAGATGTCCAGCATGGCCACATTTTCCCCCCAGCTATAATTTGCTGCTGATGTGGAACTCATACATTGCAAAGAAAAAAAAAAAAGTAGCCTGGATGGGTTCAGCGCCTCCCTAGCGTCAAGTCATTTTTTGCTGCAGCTAAAACGGACTTGATAAAAGATGCAAATGCGGGCGAGCGAGCGCACGTTCAAGGGCACTTCAAACCCTGACAACGATTCATGAATCAATAATTCTTGTCAGATGAAATGGGAAGATAAAGGCTTGGCTCTCCTTTGGGGTCATTTCTGTATTCACTGGCTTTTTTAAAAAATAAAAAATAAATCACTCGGCGTGAACTTCAGAACGGGAAACCGCACAAACTGGATAATATTGTGGGATTCATGCAAATTATTATTTTTTTATTTCCTTTTCTGACAAGATGAGAATATGCAGTTAGGATAATTAGGCTTCATACTATTATTGATGACAGGTGTTCGTGCGAGAGGGGTGACGCATGTGTGTGTGTGTGTGAGTGTGTAGTGCCACCTGCTCGGGTCCCACGACAATGTCATTGTAGAGCAACACCTGAGCGCCTGTCACACCTGATAGATGGAGGGCAACCACGCGGGCATACAAGTGTGTGTATGAAGTGAACAGTACTTGATATCTATGCTTGGAGTCGCCACGCGTCATTCAACATTTGAGGAACTAAATAAAAGTGTAACATTCATGGACTTGTCATACGAGTTGCTTTGAGCTAAAAATGGGTACAAAAAATACAACTCAGAAGTTTCTCGTTGATTATCCAGTACTTTCAATAATGTGCAAAAAAATATTTCCAATCACCTGGCAACTGTTTTAAAGCATAACATGTCTTCTTTAAAGACCTACTTTGATCAACTTTGACAGCCCCACTCCAAATTGCCGAACAAACTGCTTTTCCTTATTTCTTCATCCATCTTTTTCTTTTAATTGTAACGAGGCCATTATAAAATGTGATGGCTGTTAAAATGAACCACGAGCAAATCATTGTCAGAGTTACAGTCCATTTAATCCGCCGACATTCATGTGTCAAAATGAGACACTTTTCAACGTCAAAGCGTGACGACGACGGCGCCCCGGAGAGGAAAATGAAGATGTGAGAGGTTTTCATGACATCATGTGTGTTTGAGGGATTATCTCCAGGTGGGAACTTCCATCTACTCTTGTGCTGAGTGACAGCATGAAGAGCCAAAGATGACACGTGAACCCAAGGAAACACAACGGAAAACAAAGCCGATCCGACTTAACGTCACTTGACGGTGTGAAAAGCCAAAAACATGCTTTTGTAGTGCTTTGTTTGAATTTCATTTTGTCATCAATCATTTTAGCGACACTAAAGGAGAATAGGACATTTTCTTGGACCACGTTGAGACCTTGATTATTTTTATGTGAACATCCCCGAATAAAACGGTGATGCCTGTTCTGCTCACAAAAGTTTAACCTTGGAGGATACAGGCAGGTGAACGACGACAAAAAAAAAAAGATGGGACAAAACGGGATAAAGTTGGTAAATACAATTAGGTAGGTGTACATCAGTTTGACAAGGTGAGCGGCATCTATCTGACAATCTTACTGCAGGTCCCGCCACACATACACACAAACACAGATAGCATCTGTTTTAGCCTCCACTCGCACAATTTCCTCTGTCCTCAAATTGATTTTTCCAATCACTAACAGAATTTTGCCCCTGCTGCTGCCAGATTTTGTTGTCCTCTTATGCTTCTTACTGTGAGAAAAAAAAAAAAAAGGCCAAGTACCAGAGGAGCACAAAAGTTGGATCCAGCGTGACATCCAATAATCATGTTACCTCCGCCTGGCCAATGTGATTATGTGCTCGTTGCTATTTCTCGGTCTCCTAGCGGTAAAAGAGAAATGAATAAATAAATAAATAAAAAATAGCTGGCTGATAGCTGATACTTTAGTAGAAATTTTACTAATAGTAATTTAATGCAGTTTTAAGAAAAAAATACTATACTTTAAAGTTATGTCTTTTTTTTTTTATTTTACATATCAAATGTACTAGTGGTATCGATACTTGGTATCGGTATCAGTGACTACTTAAGAGTAAATCAGCAAACCCATAATCGCTTTCCTCAGTTGCCGAGGTGGTATAAAAACAGCCATCTCTTCAACGATGTTTCAGAAATTATTAGTCAGGTTAGAAGTTTTTCTTTCCGCAAACCGAAGAATAACTTGGAAGGCATTGTTTCATAAAATGACTCTGTATTGTTGCTTCAAGGATAATGGCTTCCACTTAGCTTATCTCTCCTCTACCCATGCAAAGTTAAATACTTAGAGAAAGGTACACACCACATGAAAAATGAAAGGATTAAACGCGAGGGTTCAAATGATGAAACGCTGTCTATTTAATGGAAATTAAGCGCAAAGGGTCGATTCAATTAGCCGTAGCCGAGTGCATATAATGCGTTTCGCGCCGGTCTCCACAGGTATACTATTAATCAAACAAATATAACCTTTCACCGAGTCTTTTCTAAGCGCCTGTGCGGGATTCTACGGCGACACACATATGGTAATAACGCAGCTTGTACACTAACCTTCGAGATGATCTATGAGTCACACGCTGCCAACACAAGCCGCTAGAATCCACATTTTCTTGAAGTTGGACAAATGTGTCATCTGCAACCTTTACGTTGACACCATCACGTTTGGAAACGTTAGCTGGATAGAAGAAGAAAAGCAAAATAGGTTTGTAATTCCATATACGGAATTATGTAAACACTACAAATATCTATTTATGCCAGCAACGTGTAGTGACAGGCAGAACAATTCAATGATTCTCCACTAGATGGCAGAAGCACTCACACTCACGTAAAACTCAAGCATTTGTAGCGTTAAAATGATTTTGAAGTTTGCATTCCGAGGCCAAATTACGACACATTCGTACTTAAAATACATGAAAGCAAAGCGGACTGCTCCCCAGACTCAGAAGGTGAAGATCTGAGGAAGAGGTGAGCCAACTTAACTCCCTGCAAGATTTGTCAAATCACGCCATTAGACTTCAGATCAAAACTCACCAAGCAGATGTTTAAATATAAATAGTTGGAAAGTTAACAGGGGTGTGCAGCCATTCAAATCTCAAGTGTTGGTGGTCGACCTGCATTTTGTTGACATTTTCCTAATTGTAAATGGAAGTAGAAATAACCCTGACATCCATTTTCATCTTCGTTAGACAAACAGCCTCACTTTCTGCTATACATTTTCCCATATTAGGACATAAATATGTTTAGCACAATCATGTAGCACGCCATGCAAATCAAAGTGCTTAAGGCCGGTTTAATTAATGATAGGTATGTCAAATTATGCGAGGCATTGTTATTTGTGTGCATACAAAATTTTTATTCGTTTATCCTCATCTGTATAAATAGCGAGACAAGTCAGCGGAGGCCATTACATGCAGCTCAAGGTGTTTTTGAGCACATTAAACTTTCATTCAGAATGGCCAAAGGCCTCAAGTAGTAAAGCTCGCGATGGGAAGTACGTAAGAGGCAGATGAAAGTTGACTCGGCGACAAAGTGGCGAGAATTATATATATATATATATATATATATATATATATATATAAATTTGTCTGACTGAACTCTTATTATGAACTTTTAAAACATGAATAGAAATCCATTAATTATCATGAGGTGCTTGCTTGTGTTTTATTCATTTGATATTTGCATTTAATAATGCATAGCTTCACTGTAAACAAGAAATTCTACATTAATTATGGAATTAGAAATGTAAAAAAACACAATTTTAGTAGTTGGTAAAAATTTGAATGTAGGTATTGTGCGTGCCTATAAAAAATGCATCAGTTTGAGCAGCATGGCAAAAAAAAAAAAGAAAACGCGCTTAAATTATGTACATGCGTGATCACGTTTGTACGATATAATTCCCACTCTCATTTGTTCAAATCAAACTAAATGAAATTAGAAATAAAATATACATGCTGATGAACCTGTTATGAATCACGAGTGCATAATGACACCAACGCCGGATTAATATTAAGATCTATATGCTGCGTATCCTCCGACTTGCTCCCTCTTCCTTGTTGCTTTGTTCCCCAAGAAAATGTTTTTTTAATGTTATTTTTGGCCCGTGTAAATTATTCACTGTGCATTCTCCTCCATTTGTCTCCAATAGAGTCAGAGTCGCTGTTGAACTCTCTCCATCGTTCTTTCTTCTGCTTTGACAAACACACACACACATGGATAAGATCTGTCTTTACCTTATCTCAGCGGCGCCTCGATGAGCGCTCCCAGGAATATTGATCGTGACACCCTTGTGTACGAATGCCCCCCCCCTTTTCGCCGCAACTCTTTGGGGACAGCTTGATGAGGATTTTCATTGCACGCTCTGAGATGTGAACATGAGTTTCAGGCGACGAGGCACAGCGGCGGAAGCTTTTACATGGAGGTAGCAACGTACCTCGGGGCTCTCCAGAGCTCGGATCAGTCGTGGGAACTTTGAATGGTGCATTATTCATCTAGGATGAAGCCCGCTCGCTGTCTTGTCCTCGCCCATGGGCGAGACAAAGCAGCTTGGACTAGTCGCCTGATTTTAGTGCAGGTAGGAGTAGATGTCAGCTTTTCAACACCTGGAATAGGCTCCTGCTTCTTTTGACCCTGGACAAGTTTCAAAAATGGACTGTTGAAAATCAGCACACTGAAAACTGATTTATGGGAAGGCAGACAGTAATTCCATGTACTACGAGTAATTTGGACATGAATATGCCAGCTCAGCAAGATCTTCATTAGCGCCCCGATTGAAGGTTAACCTGTCAAATAGCACGTTCCTATCTCCAGCTGCAGCTGGCCTGCTTGAAGACCCTCCTACTGGTGCAAGTGGAGAGAACTCATTAGCTCACTGATTAGCCTTTTGAATCTCACGCTGTGCGGGCTCCACGCTGGTCAAACCCGAACTCACGGCGCCACTACTGATTTTGAAATACTTTTCCAGCACGGCCGTGAAGGTGTGAACATTTAATGAAGACTACATTCCTAATGTTATGAAATCCTGCAGTTAGAAACTTTCTCGTGGTCACCTTAATTTGTTACGTGTCAAGTAATCACATCTAAACATCTGTGCATTTTTTTTTTTGCTCAACACATGAAATCAAACAGCCCACTCACTGTGCGGCTGATTAATAACGTGCTCACTCATGCTAATAAATACCTGCTCCTAATTCCAACCCGCTCCCCCGTGGTGAGCGGGGACCGCAAGGGCACTTGGGCAGGCATCATTACTTCAGTTCCTAACGCATCAAAATTAGATGTTGGACGATTCCCACAATGGGAGCAGATGTGTACATTGATCGTGACGACGGCATCAACAAGGTCAGTGATAAGAATAGTGATTGCGCAATAAACACTTAGCGCAAAAACAATTGAGCCCGAGAAAACAGAAAGGAAGGGGGGGTGGGGAGGGGCGAGGTGACATTTTTTTTTTATAGGTCATCAAGATACTGAGAATAACCACAAAAGTGTACATCGCAGGTTAATGTCAAGACAAAAGCTTCGGTTAGCTAACGAGAGAAAACATCCATGATGCCTTGAGAAGGTCCACCTTAACAAGACAGGAGGGGAGAAAAAAAGAAAAAAAAAAAAACAGCAGCCACTTTAGAGAGATGAGACACTTTTTTGTAAAGACACACAGATAGGCTTAGCGAGAAGCGCCTTAGTTGCTTTGTGGTCTGACAAATTGAAATAGCTTTTTGTTAAAAAAAAAACAACCCAAAAAACAGGCACTTAACCTGAATCCTTGGGCACCCAAAAAAAAAAAATGCTAAAGGTAATATTTCTCAGAAGCTTTCTATAGTCTGACAATATGCTGTACGGTATACAGTAAGAAATATTGGGAAACACAAAGACTGGAAAAAAATAGTCTTAAAGGAAGCGAGGTGTGTTAAAAAAAAAATCCAACTCCCGCTTTTTTTCGACTATAAGGCGCACCATATAAGAAAGGATAAGATGATTTTAAGTGTGCCTTATTGTCTGGAAAAATACTGGGATATTTTCTATTTCCCAGCACTCCATCCTGATTGATTGCCGGGGGGGTCAAGGTTCACAGCGACTAGTAGGCGGCATTTCGCTGCTTTGCGTTGGCCGCGTACACTTAAGACTCAGGTCATAATGTGCAATCAGGAGCCTTTTATGAGAATGTGCAAAGAAGAGCAAATTGCTTCTGCACTTAGCCGAGAGAAAAGGAAAGGACACCCATCGTGTCCCTGTCACTATATATGTCCGGGCACAAAAAGAGAATGATAATAATCACAGAGGGGAAAATGACAGAGAGAAAAGCACCATTGTCAACTTACTACAATTAGAACTCCTTCTTGGACTTGATCTGTCCATCTAAAAATTTTATTCCGATCTCCTGATAACGAAGATGAAAAGTTTCTCTCTCCTGCCCTAAAGATATTTCCGCATAACCGAGAGCGACGAGGCCATTTGTTTATTCCTCCCGGAGGCCGGACAATATTTTGTTATAATCACCGCCGTTGTATAGAGCAACGCACGACGATATTTGTGTCCCTGAACTGGTAAGCCAGTTTTTCCCTTTGGTGCTAAATAATAAAGTCCACAGAGATTTGGTGAGTGTAGCTTGATGTAGTGCAGCCCATTTTGATTATTAACCCCGACACGTTCATTTCAGCCAAGGTATTGATTTGCTATTAGCCCCCGGATGGTGTCAGAACACTCAGCGGCAGGTAGGGCAGCTTTGTGAGTTCGGGCCCCGCTGCCATTGTGTCGCCCCTGGCTGTTAAAAAGCGCCGCCTCCCTCTGTGGTAAAACGGTATAAGCGCCGCCCTCTGTGGAAGTGTTTTTTTTTTTTTATTGAAAGCTGAGCGACAAGACAGATGGCTTTGAATAGGTGAGTCTAATGTAAAAATGAGTGGAGGATGGCGACGAGCGAGATAAGTGGCAGCTGGCTATTTCTCTCTGGCTGTGTCAAGGCGCGGGCCCCTAAATCACCTGTTATCTCCCGAAGCCGCAGCCAGACACTAATGGTCATCACGGCAGGCAGCGAGCCTGCTGGCAGGCGGCACAGCGGCGAGGCGAAGCGAGGAATAGCTGGGGATTCTCCGTCGCCTCCGTGACTATGACATACAGAAAGTCTGCACACCCCTGCCAAGTTGATGTGACAAAGAAAAGATCTTTTTTTCACCAATAATAAGATCTATGACCAGTAGAATATGTGATTTAAAAAAAAAAAAAAGAAAGCAAAAATAAAACACTGCGAATGGGGTCGTAAAAGTGTGCTACCCCCTCTTATAATTAGGGCTGTTTAGAATTAACCAGCACTACATTTTCAATAAACCAACTTTATAATTTGCAGATTATTTTATGTGGCTAAATTTTGAATTAAGACACTGACTAGAAGGACAAAAACAAACTTGAATTTCAGTCCAATATAACAAAGTGATAACGTTTGGCTTTCGTCTTCAGCGCCATGTGTGTTATTGCTCTCAATGCAACGCTTTGGAAGAGACATTACATTTTGTTGCAGGTGCGGTAAAAGCAGCACAGAGCCGTCAAAATAAAGAAACTATTTTTATTGCTCATCAGAGTCTGGAAGAAGTTTTATTTTGATTTTTCGGGTCGATCTTACTCGTCTAGGTTATGTGATACGGTTGTAAAATATTAAGTCGCTAGCAAATGATGAGCTGAAAAGCATGAAAGAGAATTTTTTTGCAAGGAGGAAAAATGCAAAATAATGTGCGGCAGCAACTTCGGGGGACACCGAGAGCAAACCTGGCATCATTTTTAGAGCATCATACTCACTCAAGTGATTGCAGTCGTCTGCCTAGTCATCAAGAACAACATCCCGCGGAGGTGAAGTGGGCCACGTGTGGGAAGTTAATAGCATCCAATTGTGTGACAGGTCAGCACTCAAAGCAGAGTTTGCAAAGTTTCACGAGGAAAGAGATTGAAAGTAAAAGAACGGCAGACTGAGTGGGCGAACGTAAAAGCGGAAACATCAACAAACGAGACCTTATATCATACACATGGCTCACACTCATCTGCCAAGTTGTTCAAGCGAGAAAAAAATAAATATACACCAGGATATGACTGAACATTTTCCAAATTACACAATGTTTAAAACGCCAATTAATAGAGCCTATCGAATGCAAACTCAAGTCCTCGTGTGCCTCGTTGTCTTCCCAGTAGAGATCCCATCAAAGTCCTCTCCATGTGCCAAACTAAAGTCTTTTGTCGCTCTTCGGCTGACGTGTGCCAACACCTCGCCAAAAAATTCCCTTTACAAGTTTACTAGGAGGTTTACAGTCTTCATCTGATAAATGTCAAGCGGGGAAAAGCTGAGTTGATTTAAGACCAATGGCAGAATGATGAAGTCCTTACTATCTACAGCCGCACAAAGGTGACACTTGATGGTACTCCAGCGCCACGTCGGAGGGCGAGAATCATTTTTATTTCCTCGCCCTTTTTGCATGAGTCGTTTGGAATGAAATCAGATGTCTCTTACGAGATTGATGGTCTGCAGAGTGATGGCGCAGACACTTAGCCAGATAGCATATTTTATCAACACGTATTGAACACAATACCTTAGAATTCAGTTTTTGAGTAATTACCGATACCAAGTACCATTTGATACCAAACTTTGATACATAAATTTTCTCCCCCCCAAAACAATGACAGATCATTTTAAAGAAAGCCCTGAATCTACCAATAGAGCAATTTTACTTACAATTGCGGCTACAGGCTGGTATCGGATACCTGGTATCGGTACTCACTCGTCGCTAATATAAACAATGTAAAATGTCACATTCATTGTATTGTTGATTAAAAATTAAAAATGCGTTAGTGACCCGCAAATGCCTCCGCTGTGTTCCCCAGCGAACAAAAGTTGAACTTGGAATGTGTTAAAAGGTGCTAGTTAAAAAAAAAACAAAAAAAAACTGCAGGCTCCATGAGGTTGGGCGGCCAATTAAGAGAATAATGAAGTGCGCTAACGTCTCTCTTAAACGACTTTGTGACAGCGATGAGCACATTTTAATTAAAGTGGCCTCCGGTTAGCATGTGCATTTGTAAAACCCAAGCGGGAACCGGCTCCCTTTTCAAAGGAGACGTTTCTTGGTCAACACGCTCCAAATTGACTGCGGACTGTTGTCAAGCGGGAGGAAAACAAAACAATACAATTATTATTACCCACCCGTGCGGAAAACCTTCCACAGCTAGCTTTTCTTTTATGAGTATTTAATGAAGCATGCAGATAGTGAAATTAACACGTGATCTCTGATGCTCCCCCCTCCCCTCACGGAGTGAGAAAGCAACAAGACATCACATAAATAAGAAAAAAGAGATTAGGAGGGAAGCAGGAAGTAGGCCAGTAGATAAGAGCAGGAGGGCTACTGGGACACCAATGGCATGAGCCAATTTGCTAGGTGAAGAAAGAATGTTGTGGCTCACTGAAAAGACAAACAGTTGACCTGTAAAATATGACATTGGGACAAAAACCAAAAATAGATTTGCCAAAATAGCCAACAAGGAAAACCTGCGTTGGTTTCTCAAGTTTATTTCAATGTGTGGTCATCAAAGACAATGCCCAGGAGCATAAGTTATGAAATGATGGCTTTTGAGAAGACATAGCATTATTGTTTTAAAAAAAACCAAACAATTTTGCCCTTGTTTATTTTAACAGAGCAAAGTTTAAAAAAAAAAAAAAAATTGAAAAAAGTATGGCCATAAGAACAGAAGACAGTTGTGGAGTGCTTCATTTGGCGAGCGTGTCGATGTGCACCATCCTAATAATCTGAACATTGTTCACAAGGGAGGGTGGGGGGCAAACTTCCATTGTCCAAAGTGTCCCCACAACACAATTACACACATAAGCCCCCCTCCTCCCCTCCCCAATCCTGCATCACCACCAGGCACACAAACACAATTGAGTCCAGAGGCGGCGAAAAAAAAGAAGCAGGCACCAGGCAGGTTGCTCACGTGGCCCCTTAAAAGCAGCACACACATTCTCGCTATCTCACACACACTCACACACACGTGATACAGTAAATGCACAAGCAGCACGCTTAAAAAAATTAAGACCGTTTAAAAAAAAAAAAAGAAAAAAGAAAAAATAATTAAAAGCACAGGGTGATAGATTAAACTTAATTGCACGTGGGACGAGATGGAGGAATGTGGCAAAAAAAAAGAATACAGTACATTCAGTAACAAAACAAAAAAAAGGCAAGTCAAGAGTGAAAAACCACAATAGAATTAAATAAAACACTCCAGTTTTAAAAACTGGGAGGGGGGGGGTGATGAGCGGGGTGGTCCAGTCTTTACAGTAAAGTCCCGAGACAGTTTTTATGTTTGACTGATCTTTTTTTGTTTTTCTTGCTTTATTTAAAATCTACAGACTCCGCCTGAGGAGTAGTGGTGCAAGTTCTCTGTGACCTGACACAAGCACAAGTGCACGCACACACACACACTCGCGCACACACACACATACACTGAGTGCAGTCTTGCCACGTGTGTGTGCAGGTCCTTTCGTCTCATCTAGCGTGCTTTGCAGGCTTCTCTCTTCCTTCTGTACAAAAGCAGCCTCCGTCCCTGGAAACCGCAGTCTACGGTGTTCTCCTTCTCATCTTCCGATGTTTGTTTTCTTTTAAAGTGTATTTTAAAATGTTCCCCCCCTTTTCACTTCTTGTGGGATTCCAACAGTTTGTCCGCCTCGGGGTACGTCGGGTACTTGACCGTCTCGATCTTCTCTTTGACCTTGTAGGACGGGTAGAGGCCCGTTCGGCCCAGTTTGCGGTTGATGCCCTTGGAGTAGCCGTCCCAGTGGTTGCCGGCTACGCCGATCACGTCGCCGGGCTCAAGCGGGATGTCCTCGCTATTGCGCGGCTGGTGGGGGTACACGGCGATCTGATTGTGGGCGTTCTGGCCGCCAAAGTAGTAGATATCGTCCAGGGAGTAGAAGTAGGACGAAGCGTCCGGATGGAGGGTCTGCATGATCTCGTAGGCCACGCGACAAACCTGAGGTGGAACCAACCACAACTCAATACCGGATGGAGGGGGGGGCCAATGATGTGAAATAAAATTTTATTGTCTTCACCATAAATGTCAAAATAATAACCAGCGATGGGAGAAGATGGCATTGAAGATTCCGCTTTGCCTTGTGACAAACATCCGCTTTCCCCCCGTGAAACCCTTTGACTTGGTTTTGTCTGACATCTCGTTTCCCCCGCGGTTATATTAGAAAGACGACTTCCTTTCGCAAAGACATGTACGTCTTTGACTTGGAAGTTATTTTTGTTCATTTAGTCAAACAGCTGGTAACTTCAGCCATCAAAGCCATATAAACGAGGAGACTTTGAAAAAAGAGGAGCCGCCTGCTGAGAAATATTCTGGTAAATGAACTGTCACCATGGCAACTGGTCCAAACGTTTCTGCCGCTGACTGTCGCTTAATGCGCGCCGCAAAACGGACCCGTATTTGCTTATCGGATTTAAATATTGATTAATGTGCAGTCATTCACTTGCTAATGAAGTCAGAGAGAAATGATTACCTGTTAATAAATCTACGTAAGCACACTTGGAACGAGTTGATGAGAGGTTAAAACTATTTTTTTTTTTTAAGCATCAGCAAAATGCTCATTTGGCACCGGCACACATTTTGAATAGTTTATCGGAATTTTTGTTATTTTTGACTCAAGGGTGAGTCATCGTGATCTGGAATCTGGGTCACAACAGCAGCGGGTTGCCTGCCAATTGCAGGGCAAATTAAGACAAAGAACCTTTTGGACAATTTCAATAGCATTCCAGGCTGCCACATAAGTAGCTTTAAAAACTAACCTGCGAGGAGAAGGTGCACACCAAGAAGTCAGTCTGGGAAAGGAAGTGAATGTCCAGGATGACTCCTCTCAGAGAGTTCTCAGTGTAACGGTTGTGAAGGCCCGCAGACCACGAGATGGAGTTGTCGCTGATGAACTCGTAGTCGGGATACCTAAACAAGGGCAACTGTGTAAAAAGGAACGTTCCGAAAATTGCAACAATGATAATAACGCCAAAAGAAATGACTGACTTGATTTTGGCTTCCTGCAGCAACGAGGGGTCGTCGGTGGCGAGGTAGACTCGTTTCTTGTCCACTTGGCCATGCCGGGCCAGATGCTGGAACTGCTCCTCCACATGCAACATGTACTCCTCGATGGGGTGGAAGGCCGCCTCCGTGCCAACTTTGTCTGTCCTCCTCACATGGACGCTGCGCAACACACACAAGGACGGAAAAAATATTTAGCTTCATGTAGCTGTCCCAATACTTTTGTTCCTATCCGTGCAGTGCCAATATCTTCATATAGGCCACCAAGTGAATAGCGGTGACAGAAGGTGTTTGCAGACACGTAGGCTTGCTTGAATTTGGCGTATGTAGGACAAGCCAGAAGCAGAAATAAGCAACACTGTGTCATTTCTTCCAGCGATCCAGGACAGAGTGGGAGCAGACTGCATATATGAAGGTAAAAAAAAAAAAGGAGGGATGGGCGAGAACGCGCATACATCCCATTCCTCAAACTGATGGATACACAAACTCAATTGTTATTCTATCTAGAACTATTACATTACGAAAGCAACCAGGCACATCTGTATTGTGAATTGTGGCCTCCAGGAAGGAATGAAAATTGCAAAATCTATTAACAACAAATAAATAAATAGATTTAAAAAAAAAAAAAAACAGGAGTGGGCTCATTTGTTATGACGCATTTGCAATCATTCTGTTGAAGGGTTCTTACCCAGTTGGCTAAATGGCTTACTTTGCTTTAATTGTGTTGATTTTCATACCATGGTTCATTTATTTGTTTGCTATGCAGAGTCTTTGAGGGCATGTCTCACTGCACGCTCTTCTAATTATCCTCGCGGAATGACCGTCCGTTTGTCCGTCCATCACTATCTATATACAAGCAGGTCACTTCACAAGTTGCCTCTTTGAGCAGAGAGGGGAGGGGCGAGCAGTTACAGGGGCAAGGAGGGAGATGACAGAGAGCAACAGCACTAATTCCAGCATACTTAAGGATGAATTAGCCTTCCAGTCTCTTCTAAAAAAAAAAAAAAAAAAATAGGTCGGGATGACCGGCTGTTAAGGTGGCAAATAAAATAAAAATAAAAAAATGGCCGACTTTTCATCTTTCTTACTCTGTAGTGATTGCCGTCACTCCCCCGATGGCTCATACCAGCCCCAGACATGATTTCAAAGCTAGTGTCTCTATTCAGGCTTGAGCGTCCCAAAAAAACTCAATATACACGAAATGAATCTTTTATTTGCATGTGACGTCAGCACCTTGGAAGACTATCAAAAGGATTTAAACATCACTAGGCAGCCTTAGAGTCTAAGAGTCTTTAGACAGATACACTATTGTCTTATTCAGTTGTTGCGTGATGCACTGTGCGGGATTTGCGGGGGTGGGGGTAGAAGAAGAAAAAAAAAAAAAAAAATCAACAAAAAAAAGCACTTTGTGGTTATGTAGCCACTTTCAGCTGAATATTCATTTGGTTCACGTGTCCTCGTATACCCGCGATGAGTATTCTTGCTGCACGACTGCGAATAATTCGCAAGGCTTAAGGGGGGGGGGAGAGAAAAAAAGATAAACCCCTCCTTTTTGAATCAAACTTTTTCTCTAATGAGCTACACATGAATTCAGTTGAGTGCCCCTATTCAGAATTCCACCAATGTATTCCTCTCAAGTCACTGTGATGTCAAAGCAGTTAAGATAGCATCAGAAGCACATCTGTTCCACCCTCCCACCCCCTTTTTCTTTTTTTCGATAAACAATCGGACCAACTTGCACGCCAGTCGAGAATGCTAAAAACGATACTTACACGTAAATTAGAAAAAATGGGAAAGGGATTCTCACCGATTGACAGGGAGGGGTGGTGTGGGAAAATACAAAGAATCGTAACAAGAGATGTGTGGAGAACTCAATGAGAGCAAGAGGCCCGTGAATACAGATGTGTGCCGAGGGGGAACGTGAGGGAGAGGTGAGAAGCGGCGTGGAAGAAAAAAAAGAGAAGTCTTGGCGGCGAGAACAAACGAAACGCAAGTCGCGATCAGAAATGAGTCAGAGTCGAAGAAAAAAAGAGGGGAGATAAAGGGGCGGAGAGTCGTGGAGCGCTCAAAGACACGGCAGCTGCTCTGAAAGGAGACACAAAGGCAGGTGGAATGCGACGAGAGTCGCCGCGGAATGAGCCGAGCGGGGAGGCGGTGTGAGGATGGCTTGCAGCAAAATGGATGCGTATGCAGATGGAGAGTTGGTGGAGACTCGTGGGACATCATGAAAAGTTTGCTCCATCCCAGCAAAAGGAGTTGAAAGTCAGTTCCTGGCGCCGTGCTTTCCCGTGCCTGCTCATCATCATGCACGTGGGTGCTGAATGATAAATCTCCCATCTGGCTAAGTGAGCGCCTTACAATAATAGCTGATGCGGGGAAGTGCGGCAGAAAGAGAATGGGGCTTGCAGGCAAAAATGCTAATGCTTCCCGAGTTGGGCTGCCATGCGACGAGGAAAAAACCCCAAAAACAACCATGCAGTTATTTATTATGGCCTAAATTCCGAGTCCAGGTGGCGGCAGTCTAAATTGACATGCCCGGGCTTCCCTGTCCCTCGGCCACTTCCTCATGTTCAGTCCAGGGTCAGCTCTGACACACGGTCCCTTCGGCGATGCCTAGTTCTGTCTGAGGTCTACTCCCGGTTGGACGGGTCCAGAACACCATGCCAGGAAGACAGATGAGAAGCAACACTCCTCCAGGAAAGGACTTTAGTGGGCACAATCCTTACTGGCTTCTGGTTTGAAGTTTTTACAACTCTTTGAAAAAACCTTGTCATAAGTATACTTTGGAGTTATTAAAAAGCGTTATCTAAAGAACACGTCTGTTCGCTAAAGACAAAATGGAGTCGGGGGCTAAATTGGCGTTATCTGTCATTAGCAGCACATTAAGGAGAGGCTGCTTTATGTGAGATTAACTCCAAACAGACAACAGTAAGATGTAACTCAATTGGGTGTTTAATACTTTTTAGAACGCTGGAAGTCTCAGCGAGGGTTCCTACTTAGACAATTATTTCTCTCGGAAAATTTTATTTTAGCAAGCGTAATATTCAAACAAGTAGGGTGTCTTGTTTTCTAATTGACAAAAAGGGGATAGAATAAAGAATAAAATGCACAAAACACTATTTTCATTACCATTTGGAATTATTGTCTTAACCTGATATTAACCTCAGCAAAAGCTCCACCAGGGCCCCGAAGCTATGTCTTTGTTTGCTAATAAGCAGTTTCTTTGTTTGCTTTGGAACTCCAAATAGAAACGGTGAACATAAATAGAAACACTTCATGAGAATGCTCATAAGTGAATTAAAAATTAATAAATAACGGCTGAGTTCTCTTACCCAATGATGGGGTGTTTGAAGCCTAGCTTAGCTGTGGTCTGCTGGATCTCCTTCTCCAGCCAAGCTTGGGGCCGCACCAGATACTTGACAAACTGGGACACCCACCACACGGAGGGGTCACCGTGCAGGCGGTGCAGGCGTGGCGCCAGGTCCTCGGGAATAGCCAGAGGCAGGTAGGGGGGGCGAGGGTGAAGACTGTCCACTATGGGCAACTCCACAACCTGGACATCTTTATCGTTGGCCTCCCCTGCAAAGATTGTCAACAATGACTCTCATGATTTAGCAAACACTTAAACATGCATACAAATGACATGGCCGCTGCTTTAAGGCAAAGTTAATCAGATAATCGAGGGGATGGCGGCGGGTGCTTGGTCATTGGAGCCTCAAGGCTGAGTCGAGATTGGCAGAAGCCGTGGGCAAAGCGTTGAGCCGGACCGATTATAAAGGTCACCTCTCTCTGGCTAGCAAAAAAACCCAGACAACCTTGAAGCACTCATGGCAGAACTCTCTACAGAACAGGTGGCGCAACAGTAACTGATGGGAGCCAATGAAAATAACAGTACGACGCAAGCACACAAACACAATCTCATTTTACCAGAGAGAGTTTGCCTGGAAGACAAACTTCCCTTTCTTTCCCTTATAAAACCTTTCAGAAATGTGTGTATATACATTATCTGTGTGTGTGTGTGTCCCACCTTCGCAGATAATCAGGTTTGAGGGCGCCGAAGCACCAGACACAACTCCTAACACGGCTATAAACAACATCTGCACACTTACTAAATAAACGGCGGCGAGTGTGTAAAATCTGCCTCCGGCTCCATAAAAACATGTTAGCGACAAGGGCAGGGATAAAAATGACGATACAAAATTAACTGCACTGGATACGGAAACCAAACTTTTGCTTTCCGTGAAGCTAGCAGCTAGCTGGCACAAATGGACGAATCTTCCACCCACAGCTACTCAATTAGATCGAAAAGCTTTCACCTCCAAGGCTTCATACATATTTCACGAGCCCAATCCAAAGAGACAAGAGGAACGCCGAACGACAAACACCACGCTTCTCCAGTCACTTTGCAAATGAACTGAGTCATACCCTCCCAGGAATAAACCCGTCGTCGTCTAATTACGCATTAGCTAAACATTCCCAAGTAAAACAAGAACTTTTTACATTCAGTTATAATAGCTGCCAGAAATTGGCTGTTTGATCCACACTCGACAATTATGTAATCGTCCCAGAAAATGATAAACATAGAAAGTCCAATTATGTCATCATCTTGTCTGAGATCGTGCAACCAGAGCAAATCAATATTTGGGCCTCATAATCGACTCATGCTAACCACAACTCCGCTAATTAGCATGCCTATGAAAATGCAACCAAAATTCCGAGGACCGACTCGATTTAATCCCATCTTTTTTTTTCTTCCTCTTTTGTTTTCCGCAATTCCCCCCCTGTGCAGGAAGAAACAACCCGTTCCCATAATGACTTTTTCGCTATCTTTGATTCCGACCCCCCGAAGCTATATGTTTTCCAGACCAAAATATCCCCAGTCACAAATGCATATACAATTTGCATCCTCGGGGAAACTCCCAACAGAAGTAGGTTAACGATACAAAAGCTATTTAAAGAAGGTGGCTTGTGAAAAAAAAATAATCAACTGGGCTATAGAACGCCGACCAAATCGCTTTGCTACCGCGACCGTCCGGCTAAATATAGTGTTTAGGCGCGCAGAGAATAAGGCCACGCGTTTGAAAGGGAACATTAACAGCACATCGTTTAAGCCTGCGGTCTCATTCGCTGCCAAGATGGCACTCGCCTACTGTTAATGAAACACGCGCGACAACGGGGACTCGTCAGGTAGCAACAGGCTTACATTAGCAAGGCCAATGTGTCACGAGTTTCCCCGCGGTGACCGAGACAACCCCCCCCATGAGAAAATAAGAATGCAACATGTCGGCAGTGAATGAGCCGTCGGCTCGGGGCGGACAGATGGCGTGTATGGATCTATAGGAGGCTGTAAAGACAGATAGCGGAGAAAGAGAGAGCAGCTAGTCGAAAAAGGACGTATGAAAGGCAGAGGGGGAAGAGAGGCGAAGCACCCCGAGAGCGGCAGATAAGAAGGAAGAGCCCAGGAGAGCGCCAGTCAAATGAGGTGCTGGGAGAAAAAATGAAGAGCTGAAAGGAGGCGACCAGAGAGAAAGTGATAGCGAGGCAGTCGCAGCCCGATAGTAAAAAGCCTCCGATTCACTTATCGTCTTTTGCAAACGCTTCACATTTGTCACTTTCGCAGAGGCAAACACTTTTTTTTCTCTCTCGTCTTATAAATCGTAAGACTATCTAGTAATCATATCAAGGCCTTCGATTCGTAACTCAATACTAATAAATGACCGTGCTACATTCGCAACCTATTTTATCATGGCATTGATCTTTTTGTCTGAGCCATTCCATTTCATGGTACAAATAAGCCAGCTTGAACACGGTGTGCCCAAAAAAAAAAAAAAAAAAATGTTAAGGAGGCAGGTCTGCTGCCCTTTTCATATTTTCCAGGGCATCAAAACCGTTTAAGAAGGAAGGAGTCTCTTAGAGTGTTTGTTTAGCTGTGGGCAGACAATTCTGTTGATCTGAATTTTTTTTTTTCCGGTAAACACCAGCTGTGTTTAGACAGCGGCACGTGTCAATCCTCCCATAAAAGTGCAGCATCTTGCACTTTTCCCGCCACCGCCTGTTTTTGTTTTATTCTGGATCCCCATCAGGGAGGCTTAAACAAGATTCACAACATTCACCTTACAATGTCCTCGGTTTACAACATTGCTGTCATACGAGTTTTCCGGGGTTACAAATGGCGTCGAATGGAGTCGCTCGAGCGGCATATCTGATCCCACGTGTTCTTTCTTTCCGTACACTGTCACGACCGATATCGGTTGACATCATAAATAACCACGTGGGAGAAAAGTCATCTGGATTGTTTTAGTTTCGTGGATATGTAGCATGAGAGCTAGCTAGAATGCAAACTCCACTTAACCTCGCTACCGGTGGACTTCAAAAAAGGTTTAATCTGCCGGGCCTCACTTTCGAGGTTCGTCGTCACATGGGCGATTGACTGGGAGAGACATTTTAAAAGGTTTGTATTTCTCTGCCAGCAAAGTAAATACATCTCAGCTAGCATGCGCACGCCAGTAGCGGCTCGCGAAAGTGTGTGTTTTTTACAGCGTGGGGGGGGGGGGGGGGGTTAAGGGCACCTTGCGAGTGTAGCGGCAATAAAGGGGGAAGAGGAAATCCCCCACAAATTTGATACAATTTCTCTCGCCATTAAGTGCCGGAGAAGTGCAAGACACGGCTGCGATGTAACAATGTTCTAACCTTTGGCCACTCAATCGAGGAAACCATTCGGTCAAACTTAATAACCTGCGCGCCATCCTTGGATGAGAAGCAGCCTTGGTTCACAGTTGACGAACAAACTATTTTTTTTTTCCACAACATAAACTTGCTCGCACTCTTTTATTGGACTCTCGTGGGAATTTCTCGGCAATGAAAGCTTTGAGTGGTGAGGTTCTGCTCATGCATTAGCTGCCAAAGTGCTTTTACAGGAATTGCATTATCCTGCCTTTGTACACTTTTTTTTTTTTTTTTTGCTGTAGCAGCAGAAAAGAAGGGACTCTTAATTCAGCCAGAGAATACGATGAAAGCTTAACAAGTATTTTGTATTTGGGAAGGTGTTTGTACGTACCCGACCAGTGTCCAGTGGTGGCGCCAGAGCGGTCGGTGCAGCTGTTACTGACGGGGAGGAAGACGCTCTCCCAACCGCTCGGGGCGTAACGCCAGTTGTGGGACTCCAAGATGAGCGTCCGCTGGGTGCCGTACGCAATCATGAAGCAGTAGACCACATGATGGAGTTGGCAGCCGTAACCGCAGCCTTTATTGATGTTGCACACCAACTTCCTGGCCTTACTGCAGTCCGGAGGGTTCTAGAAGAAAACACATTGTTTTGAAAATCCGCTTTTATTGCTTGACCTTCATCTCACCCAAAGAGCCGACCTGTGAATTTTAATAACACGCGACGACTGATCTTGTTTGTTATGTTACTTTTATTTCATTGTACAAGAAGCTCTTTCCAACCTTGGTCTGTTTCTTTTGCTCCCTCTGATAATCCTACCTTACACTTTATTGCCTCGAAATAAATGAAATTACTCTTGATTTATTATTTTCACTGGACGTGCTGAAAGAAAATTGCATGTTTTTTTATATCCATGCCATTGATCTCTGCTTCTGCGGAAACTATTAAAAAAAAAAAAACATCATTAGCAGCACCAACGGGCCTTGCTGCTCCACTTGGTGACATGTTCCATTATTACAATGGACAAGGTGTGTTTTTTTTCCTCTGCCAATTAGCACACACACACAGGTCTGCTTCCATAAATATTCGTGAGCTCATTTTACTCGCTAGCTCAAAATAGACCGCCGGCAATGCAAGTTCAACTGTGTGCTCGAAAGATGTCAAATTAGGTAATGGAGGCAGACGATTTTTTTATTTATTTTTTGCTTGTACATATTTCAACCTGACAGCCAATGTGTGCCCCGATGCTTTAAGAGTGCCTCGTCATTGTGGTGCCATCCAAAGGAGGATATATGTACGTGTAACATCCTTTTTGTGACAATATTCAAATGACAACTGACATTTGAGTGTAACGTGGCATTTAATGGCTTTCACTATACTGGTTCGCCCAGACTTGCTTTCCTCAACCCTACTTTCCCTTCCCATCTCATGAATAAGATTTCCTAGGATAAAAAGTGTTGGGTGTGGAATATCAAGTGACACTCTGGGAAGAAAATACAAAAAGCAGCAAAGCTAGTTGTTTTGTAGCGGAGCGGCGCGGTTGTGATTGGGAGCGACTCGGCGATCCCCCGCGCCAACCGGCTTCCTAAACAGCAATTACATGGGAGTGTTTTCCTCATTAGAGTTGCTGCTGCAGCTGCAGAAGGAAGATTCGGAGTATTCCACTCGCATTTAGTAGCAGGGTGAGGAAAAGGAGGGGGGGGGGGGGGGTTGAAGTCAAACTTCCCTTCTTTGTGTGCCGACTTGTGATCATGCCGAGATGCTCACGTAGCAATAATCTACAGTAGGAGCCTCGTGAGGAGCTTTTGTTTCGGCTTTCATACTCGACTGACCTTGGGGAGGAAGTGACATTTACATGTTTCTACCACCGGCGTATCCTTGGAAGGTGGAATAACTCTCAAGCTTGTGGTTAAAGAATAACAGCTGCCATGTTTACGCGGGCGTCCTGTGTTTACGTGGAGTGGCGGTGAAGCACAAGAAGCGCAATGATTCACTTTGGGTAAACCACTTGATGTTGTTGTGGCAGGAAATGGTTGACAGGAACTCAATGTGCGAGAGCATTGAGTCATTGGAAAGTGAAGCGGAAAGTGCTTTTGCGCAAAATATTAATTGTTGATGTGTGGGATGGACTGTTTGTTAATCACAAAGCACTTGAGGGACAATAAAGCAGCGCTACCTGGCTGTGGCCAGCAGAGGCGCTGTTGAGTCAGTGCAAAGAATTTGCTGAATGACAACTTTTTCATTTGGTAGGAGTCGGCCGGCGAACGTTATCGTTCATGTTTCTTCGATACGACCTGGCTCGAAAGTAGCAAGCCGTTTGTATCGGCAGCCGGATTTAGATTGACAGTCACAAACTTTATTAGTTGTGGTACTCTATAAAGAAAAAAAAAGTTGCCGACTCAAATGAACGTGCTTGTAAAAAAAGGCAGACTTCAAATGACTTCAACCTTCGCTTGCCAGCGAGTCTTAAACCGGACGTTTGGCTGTAAACTAAAAAGCCCGGCGCAAATACACTTCCAGGATGCAGTCATACGGCTTTGTTTGGCAATAAAACCAACAGACTTGCTCGATATTGGACCCCGACCAAAACTCCCTGCTGGCTTTTATTTGGCAGCCTTTTTTATTTCTGTTTGCTATCTGACGGGTGATGCACATGTAATGTACATCAAAAGACATGCGCATACAGCCCGCATGGCAACGACACAAAGCTGGGACAGATTCTTCGCCCACTTGAACAGATGGAGGGGATTAATTCATCATAATGTGCAAATAGATTTCGCTCGACATTTGTTGTCGCCTTAACTTTGCAAAGTCGCTCTCGTGTGCAAAAAAATGGGCACACGCTTAATTGCTCACGCAAACAGATCTGGTAAGCTGATCTGCTAAGCGCACTCATGCAATGAAATTCATAAAACCCGAGGCTGATTTTGCCTTTTTAAATACGGGAGAACTGTTCGGGGACATGGAAAACATTTTTAAATGCTAAAACCAAAAATGATTGTCTAATCAGCAGTTTCTGAAAGTATAGCTAACATTACAGGCTGGTGAAGTAGTATCGGTGTCCAAGTATCGGAACTTTTTTTTACGATTCCGAGTACAGGCGGATGTGACAAGGAGCGAAACCTCCCTTTCAACCGCACTGCACGTCAAAAATGCAAAAGTGGCAAAAAAAAAAGCTTGTCTGACAGAAGACTCTCGAAAGGAGCTGCCATGTTCGCTGTTCGAGTGGACAGATGGAGCATGCAGACATGGAATTAGTTAAATCGGAAATGAGGGGAGAGAATACCGCGGGTGGCGCAGACGGCCGGCGGTGTGTAGCTTCGTGCGTGTGTGTGTGTCAGTAAAAACAAGAGAGTCGCATCAGGCATCTCTGTGCAAACGTGGAATAAGCCCGGCACAGGTGTGTGTGTCTGTCTGTGTGTATGTTAGTGTG
The DNA here is from genome assembly GCF_901709675.1 of Syngnathus acus. Classification (NCBI taxonomy): domain Eukaryota; kingdom Metazoa; phylum Chordata; class Actinopteri; order Syngnathiformes; family Syngnathidae; genus Syngnathus; species Syngnathus acus. The sequence goes on from NC_051108.1 coordinate 5,803,996, forward strand.
AGCCCATCTGTGCGTAACCGTGTCCGTGTTTGTGTGTGTGTGATAAATTAGTAATGGCAGCTGGTGGAGCGGTGCGATCCCTCAGCAGCGGCGACAGCAGCTGTTAGTGGGGCCGTCTCCGCCCAGCCGGCCTGACTAGGTCCTCTTCATCAAACACGTCGGCTCATTAATGCTGCGGGGCCCAGCGTGGCACCTGAAGCGCGGCGCCGGCGCCACCGGGGAGGAACGCCGGCGTGCCGGCTGGGGGTGAGCGTCCTCGTGCCACCGTGCGTATAGAATTTAAGCATTTGTGAAATTGGTCAAGTAACGCACATTTAATTTACTACTACCTAAAATAGTTGGTCCATTTCTTGAGAATAGGGAACGTAAACAAACACAGGTAGCGCCAGAACACGCCACCGCGTTTAATATTTATTCCGCTATGCTGAGCTGTCATTTATTCAATTTCTGGTGCCCTTCTATTTTTGTGGGGTTTTTTTGCGCGCCGTGTTTTCACAAAGCGTCCGACCGGTTAGGAATTAGAGTGCCGAGACAGCGTGTTATCACACCTCTCACCTGCCACCTTATAAGGGGAAAGCGACGCCGCCAGTTATGCACGGTGCAGATGAGACAAGCGGGTGTGGAAGATGGTGATAAAAACACATAAGGGCCTTTGTTTAAGAGAACTGTTTGCAAGGGTCTCCCTCGCTTTTGCCGTGCCGCGAGAGAGGAAGATAGTCTCCAAGTACCTGCAAGTAAGTGATTCTGTTCTGGACCAAATCCGACAAGTCTTTGGCCTCCTTCATCCGCCACTCGCCCACTCCATCTGCTTGGCTGAGGTAGTACAGGTCTGTCATGATGGACCTGAAACCACAACAAGTGCTTCGAACCTGGGGTGCCAAACTCGCATTATGACTGTCAACCCAAATAAATATATTCAAGCATAAATCATTTCACATTAATTTGAGATACAAGCTTGGTGGAGGAACCGATCGAACGGGTGAATCGAATCGACGTGCTCGCGCGTTTCGCCGGATCATTTGGTCTTTGTGCTACTTGCAAAGCGAAGCGAATATTTGCACAAGAAGCGAACGGCGCCGTCTTTGATCTCATTCCTGGCCCCCTTTTTCATCTTTCCTGATTTCAACAAGCACAAGTTGCCAAACAGCGCGCAGATTAAATCAACATAAAATAAACTTGCAGATTTATTATTCCCGTCTTTGAACCCCAGCAGGTAGATGGAGGTGCACGGGTTTTATTACTCTCCTCCGCGGGGCATTGGACAAACCTAAAAGTATCTTCCGATGATGCAAATAGAATATTACACGGGCTCCAAATGTTTTATCTGCATCTCGCTGAGTGACAACACCATGTTGCGCTCGTTGAGCTCTTTCCGGGATGAATCCTATCTGCGAGACTCTGACAGCAAATGTGTGTTGATGTCACGCGCTGCCAAATATCGTGGACATCCTCTCCGCAATTTGCCCCGGAGCGTAAGCGCTGATGTATTCCGCTAAAGGCGTACGCAAACACACACATTTATGCAAGCGTAATTTATTACTCACTTCTTTGACCCAAATCAGTCAAAGTCTGTACGTCTGAGAGTTCTTATCCAGATATTTGGTAGCTCGTCCAAAGACGAGTGCAGCAAAAATGGAGCACGGTGGATATGGCCGTGACTTCAGTGTTACTCACTGTCCCAATTGGAATTTGGAAGCATGGATCGTGAGTGCGCCAACGAGGAGCCACTATGTGGGGAGCCAAAGTAAACAAGGTGACTATCATGAATCAAATACAGAACATCAGCCATGTGACAAATGTGCCATTTCAGTCGAGCCGAAGAATTGTGGAAAAACAAGAAACAAGCCAGTGCACGAAGAACAACAACAGAGATCAATGGGCTTCTTTCTGCTTTGTTAAAAGCAAAATGGGCCTTTTGTGTTCTTCCCGCCCCACCAATTTTTGCACCGCCATGTGTCGAGCAGCATCCATTAGGCGACATAAGCACTTAAGTTGTCCAAAGGATCATATAATAAAAAAATAAAAAAATCAAGATGTACTGTACATGCTTCTGGCCGAGATTGATGTCGCGACGTTTGCAATTGGACTTAAACGTTTTTGAGTGGAGCCTTCTTAGCCTTTGCCCGGAGCACTTACGGCGACTTAAAAAGGGAACCGACACGAAGGTCTGAGGATTCAGTCTTTGCAAAGCAGCTTAGGCTGCAATGACTAAGACAATGGCGTCGGTAAGCCACTTCGGCGGGATTACAATGAATCACTTGGATAAGTTGCACCGGGGCTTTTCTTCATCCGTGGAAGTCTGCCATCTAGAAAGAGTGAGTCGGTGACCTTTGAACTTTTGTTTCCAAGCAACGGCGCGACATCGGCTCGTGCCTGTCTTACTCGCAAACTTTTCCCCAAAACGTGCTCGATGTGAAGATTGAGCCGAGGGTCTTGTCGCTCAAATTGCAATTTGCCACCCGCAGGAGTGCAAGATGGCAAATTGCACTTCTCCGCTTCATTAATTTGCGCGAGAGATGTGTGACTTGCGAGCACGTCGGCTTGATAAGTGCAGAGACGGATTATTCACAGCAGGACTACTTTTGATAATGAATATATAATAAGTGGAGTTGGACTTTTGTGTGTGTAAACGGTTAATTTGTTAGTCAGCAAGGTCATAAAAATATCTTATGAGGCTGATAAAAGATTCGAGGCATCTGTGCTCACCTTTGCTGGTTTCCCAAATGGGTCAGGAGTGTTTCCGCATATTTCTGCCTTTCGCTGACTTCAATATTGGCCAGTTTCTTCACCTCGCTGCGAACAAAGTACCAAAACTCCTTGACCCCGTTGTCCACTCGGCGCCGCAGCTCCTCCTGAGTGGGCCCCGGGCCTGCGGAGGGGAGACGTGGGTGAAGAGGAACATAAATAAATAAAATATATTAAAAATAAATAAATAAAAACATGATGACACTTGAAATAAGTGACATATAAATGACTTCAAAGCATTTACAAGGGAATTAAATTGGAAGAAGATGCCACAAGGTTTCTCTCTTGTTTTTTTAGGAATGTTTGTGCAAAACATTACATGAGCGAACGAAGGAAGTTTCCGAAGTTGCCGAAAAGAACCATTGGAGTTTTCATCTTGTGTCCCTAGGTGGAGCTTTGACCTCATTAAGGAGCCCTTGATGGCTGTTTTCCGCCTCATAGTGTTTCTCTCCTCATGTGGTTTTTCTCTCATATACTTCGAACAACAGCCAGCCTCAGCCAAACAATGTGAAGTAGCACACATGGATAACACAGCTGCCTGCTCTGGTTTCTGCCTAGAGAAACACCCTCCAAAAAAAAAAAAAAAACCAGGCAGAAGGAAAGCCAGCCTCCAGCTCGGATTTTTTTTTTTTTTTTTACGCGCTATCTGGCATTCTCTTTTCTCTCTTTCCCTTCCTCGGCGAAAGAAAGCTAGAGGGTATTTTTAGCGTCGTCTTACCCCCGCGGCGAGATGGAAAGGCTGACCCTGTGCTGCCCTTCACGCTCGCATGTCCCTCTTTATTTTCTCTCTGTCTGTCTCCTCTCTTCCCTTTTCGCTCGTGCCACTGGGGGAATCGGCCGTGCTTCCGCTTTTATTCGCACCTTTGCCGCTCACCTGACAGCTTGGCTGCACTTTCTGACCACTGCTTAGAGGTAAACACACACACAATGGTTTAATATTTGACTAGCGTCACACTCGTGAATCTCCAACATTTGCTGCTTACCGTCTCCTGTCAGTTTCTGGAAGGTGTGGATCTTCAGTTTGGCTCGGGTCAGCTGGTCCTCAAGCGAGCGTAGTCTGCCCGCAGCCACGGAGCCAACCTCTGCCTGGCCCTCGGGTATCCTGGTGAACGGCAAAAAACGGGGAGACGTTTTGTTTAAGACTCAATATAACATTTCTTCAACGCCGTAATGGCAAATAATAAAGATACGGACAGAGTGGTTCTAATTAAAATTAACCACACATAATGTAGCACTAAATCCAATGATTACTTGAATTGCCACCAGAGCCGTACCTGGTTTTCTTTTCCTCTGTTCAATTTGTGCCAGTTGTCAACACCGGCCCAAATTGTAAAGGTTAATGAGTCCCGCAGTATCATTTTTTTCTTCCCCCCGTGCTACAAAAGCATTCCAATAATGACATTAACCAAAGAGGGTTTGTTTTGATTCCACTTTGCTCCGTCAGCCAAGGAGGTTTTCTATTCCTCGCAATTTATTTTGTTAGTGAGCACGATTACGTAATACGTACCGGGAAAGCAAAACCGAATACAACGCTATCATATTTCCGCAGACCCCAAAGGGGAGGGGCCGTGATAGAAAGAAAGAGGCCATTATATACCCTACTTACAAAATGTTAAACCTAAAACACATCAAAAGCTTTTCGGGTTGACTTGATTTGATTTTCTCTAAACGTTAGCATCCTACTGCTTAGTCAGTTATTCCATTTTCTTTTCCCCCACCAATGCATTTTCAAGACAGCTCTTCGGATGACATCACCATATTTATTTGATATGAGAGAACCGGCAGAATCCGGTCAAGGGATTTGGTTACTTGATAGTCCATCAAATAAGTGACTGGACTCGCAAGTATTTGTCAGATGGCGTATTTCAAAGGATGAAACAAATCTGACAAGAAAATGAGAAGACATTGTTTTACTTTGTTGCTGATGTATTCAAAGGACAAATAATGAGCAAAACATTGAGTCAACAAAGGCGGGCGGGCAAAATGTTTTTCTTTTGAAAAGCTCCGCGGGGGGGTTCAAAACTGTGAAAGACGGAAGAGTAAAAAATAAATAAACGGCGGCGTCTGAAAAAGGGACACTGCCTCTTTGGGAAGGGTTTACTGCTACCAAGTAAAATGAGACGAGAGAGTGCTGGCCGACTGATGTGGTCACAAATTCTACTTTGAATTCCCTAACCCTGTAACCTTGATCACAATACATCAAACAAGCTCCGCCGCTGTGTATTGCATTGACAAGGTATCGCCTTCACTGTTGTTTTTTTCTTTCTCGAATAATGGAATCAAAATTTGCTGGGAACTGACGCAAGAGCCCAAATACGAAATCCCCGCTGACTTCTATTCATGGATGGTGATGACGACGAGGACACGGTTATCCGGTTCAATGCAATAGGGAGAAAGGGGAGCTCCCATTCATACACGTGTGAGAAGAGAAAAAAAAAGTGGAGGGAACTGATATCGGAGCTTTCTTTGGACAACAGATGATTCACAAAAACTTGCACACACAACAAAACGCTACTGAGCTCCTTTTTTTTTTTTTTTTGGAGATCAATTTATGCACTGCTCAATTCTGCCTGGGATGGATATCTGAATGCATTACTTTGACTGGCAATAGGATTTTATTTGGGTTTTTAAATTTATTTTTCTTTCTGGATGTTCTGACTTCATGTTTCCATGGTTGAGTATATCAGAATAATGCTGCCTGGAGGTATTTCCAGATTGGGAAGTACTAGCTGTGTCGAGATAAGATAAGATATTCCGTTATCTGTTCCATACGGGGGAAACTCCAAAAGACTGCTACACAGCTTCATTGCAAATTCTGCCCCGTCATATTCCTCACGTCTTGTAACATTAATATTGTCCGAGACTCTTTTTTTTCCTGATTTGTGTGGCACTGAAAAGGTCAACTTTTGAAAGGTCGCAGATGATTTTAGCATTTGTGAGTGATGACTCAGCAGTTATTAGCAATTTCTATAGCTTAATGATATAGCATTTGTAATCCCAAAAAAATTACCCCCTTAACATCCCTGCTACCTCAAACTATTACAAAAATGGAATGTGCCAAAATACACAGGGGCATCGGCAAAGTGCTGCAAAGGCCACGTTAATGAGTCATCAAGACGTGCAAACTCAATTTGCTCCCAGAGTGACGAACATCAGTCGCTGGCGGGCATAAAGACGAGAAATTAAAGGTGCAACGGTGCTTCCTGCTGCACAGCCTTCCACGCCATGAAAGGAACTGAGAAAAAAGGGGGAGGAGCATGTATCGATTATATTACGCAATGGCGGTGTCAAAAATATGTCTCCCTCCTTTGTGTCCACTTGAGTGACACGCATTTGTTGAAATATGAGCGAGATGCATTTCCTGTCTAACGCGACCACACTCGAACGAGATAAAGCGTCCTTCGAAATCCACAGCAGCGGTTAAACAGCCAATCAGACACGGCTTCGGAAACACCCTGCCCAAATGATCCCAGATGGCATCTCTGGAGAAGCTGCAAACAGCTGCTATGGCACACTGGTACCTGACGATCGTGAAAATCCATCCATCATCCCATTTAGGGTCATAGAGGGGCCACGATACGTGACACAAATGGGCAGAAAAGTTTGGCTTTCCCATGAAAACCAGCCAAAAAGTATCCGATTGGTTTAAAATGCATGCAAAGTGAAATTTCGAGCAAACACAATGAAGTTGTGTGTTGACGATCCGGATTGTGTCAAAATCGGTTATCGGTTGTTCCTTTTGCGGTCTCCGGAATGTGACCGTAAACTCGACAAAGGCGATTGGTGCATTCTTGATTTGCACGCTAAATTGCTCGACAAGCACATCTGGCCTTCTTGACAGAACGCACGACACTCACAATGGACCCAGTGTGTGTGTGTGTTGACCTCTGTTCACATCTTGAGGCAGATTTGTTTTGGTCTGGTGGCCAAATGTTATGCTAGATCACAGGGACCCTGGGAGCCCAAATCCTTTTTTTTTTTTAACCTCACGAGTACTTTAAAAGAACCGAGGACGGCATGGAAGGCGTTCTGATCTTTTGGCCAGAACGTCTATCACTTGTCCTCACAGCGTCCGCCCGCATCACCTCCGCCGACATGCCCGGGGATCAATCAGGAGATCATCACTCAGCACAGCTGTCAGCGTCACCCCCTCGGCTCTCGCCGATGTCTCACCGCCGGGGCTCGTCGAGTGTTACCGCGTCGTGGCCCGGCGTCTGAAGGTGAGTGGCAGCTGCGGAGAGGGCGGGGCCTTGACGGATTGAGCCGCTCGACCCCTTGCTCACCTCTCATTAATGCTACTGGCTCGTTGGGAGGTTGGCGCTGTTCCCGGCGCTCGCTAATAGCTTGAATAACCAAAGGCCAGGCAGGCGATACGAATTCGAGGCACTGACCTATTAGTTCAATTGTCCTTCCCTTTTTTTTTTTTTTTTTTTTTAAATGACGGGGAACCTTATAGAAGAGAAAAACGATGCATTCATTAGCAGCGGAGGAACTAATTGACCGTGGTACATAAACGACGTCTTGAGGCTTTATTTTTGCTATCCTGCGCAAATTAATAACGTGTGATGCCTAAATCAATAACGTGCACAATCAAATGAGCTCAAGTAAACATGACCTGGAGTATTTTGAGTGCGTAATTCTGCTCTTTGATGCATAAGTTCAAATCGGGAACTCATTTGCCACGCAGCGGGGTTGCTCGTCTCAAGTCCACACTGACGTCCAAGCCCACTCCATGAATGTAACTTTTATGGATCTGAATTTCAATGAGAGAAGCATGAAACCATCCAGAAAGGTTTTTTTTTTTCAATATCTGAAGTCAGTGGGATGCTTTTTAAGAGTGTCTCATTTTGTTGACACTGACGCAGTTGTGTACTATCAGTCCAAACCCGCGGGACATCGCAGGCAGCGAATTGGGTCAAACGTGGGCTGAGCTAGTCAATCACAACGTGAGTGAGCTGGTACCGAGTCAGTGGGTCTGTCACAAAGGTCTGCGGGCGGCAGTCTGGCCGGGCGCCATGGCGCTGTCAGCAGTTTGGTGGTGAAAGGTGCGGGGAGGGGGGGGGGGGGGGGGGTGGGGGCAGTGACGGGCAGTGCAGTAATGCTCGCTCTGCGACTATTAGGACAGTAATTTAAGGATAATAGGCGCTCCTGGATGAGGTACTGGAGGAGTTCTCGTCCACATGCACAAAATGCGACTGCCACATGCACAAACTGGAGCTGAAGAGAAAATGCGACTGCTCCGACTCAGAGCTGAGCCAAGCTCGGCGGATATACTGTGGCAAGGAAAACAACATTCGAGGCTAAGAATATAAAGCAAACAGGCTCATGAGGCTTAAGGTGTTTTGGATGGCTTTGCTGTATACTGCAATACAAGCTTGAGTTCAAAATGGCTGTTTTCATTATAATAATAAGAAGCAACGAGCAGAGAGAGTGTGTCCGAGACCCATCTGGACGTTGGTGGACTCAAAGCCGCTCTTGTTTTGACTTTTTCCTAATGCTATGAATTCAACCTTTGTTGCTGGGCCAATTTTGAATAATTACAAAAAAAAATAAAATAAAAAATAGATTCATTCGGGGACCAGCTGCCCGTGGCAAGGCATGTGTGGATTTTTAGTGATCGGGAACACTGATGAGAGCCGCACATCAAAGTGAATGGGGGATATCAGAGAGAAGCGGCGATGGCAGCATCTGAAGCGCACATCAGGAAGTACCGACGCGCTCATCGAAGCATCGCCCAAAACACGGACTTATTGTTAATGTGCAAAAAAAAAGAAACGCTGTCAGCATGCAGGAGTAGGCGGAGAGAACCATCTGTCTCTCCATTACGCAGATCCTGAATGTGAGAAAGACGCTGCGTGCTTAATGGGCTTAAACAACAACGCAGTTGTCTGCCAAAGTATAATAAAGCCACAACAAAATCTGCTGAGGAGTGTGACCATCCATTTTTGTTTGTCGCACAAGTATTTTGCACCGCCGCTGATTGGCTTTTGATGAAGCCACGTTTGTTTATGGGGGCCGCTTGCCTCGCAAAATAAACTGATGCAATCAAGGGGTGGATCAAGTTGAGGGAAATCAAGAAAAATCATCATGGCGACGGATTTGAAAATGACTGATTAGACCACCGGGGGCCCAAGAGTGGCTTTTTAATTGAATCACTGGACCAAAAGGGAAAAAAATATTTCAAGTTGCCTCCTCACCTGAGCGATTCCGCCATGCGCCGCAGGTCTTCATTCTGCTGCTTGAGCCGCTCCAACTTGGCCAGGATCTTGGAGAGCTCTCGGCTGGACCGCTCCGGGTGCTCGCTGTCTCTCACCAAATGGCCGCCGATGTAGAAGAGTAGCGTCCCCCAGGCCAGTAGCACCAGGGTGATCCAACGCCATGAACCCGCCCAAGGCCGCATGGTGCGACCTCTAATTGCCTCCTTGATGTGCTTGTTCCCCAAAACGACCCAGCGGGCTGCTTGCCTGACGGTCCACTCGAGTCCCGTCACCACTTGGAATGCAACTTTAGCATCTTTGGAGTGATGGAGCAAGAACTTCTGAGTCGATATGAGCGCGGAGAGTCCTCTCCAGCTTTCAGCCAGAACGGTTCCCCTCCGTTAGCTACAGCATGGTTAGCATACTCCGGAGTCCGCCTGATGGCGTCCTCTCTAGCCAGCTCAGCGTTTGCCAACCTTTCCCGGACCGTCTCAGCAACTTCTCCGAGACCCCTCGGATTTGTTTATTGAAGTTGCGCCCTGCGGAAACACACAAAGTGTTGAGTTTGTTTAGTTGGGGCAAATCTTTTTGGAGCTTTTGGGTCTAAGCCAGGGAGAAACAAAGCGTGCAAGATGTTTGGCAGTCAACGTCATCCCGGCAGCCGCAATTCAAGGTGATACGGCGAGCTCGGAAAAAAATCCCTCGATCATCATTTTCCTTCATCCCCGAGCAGCAGGGGGGAGCCGGAGATGGACGCACGCTGCGTTTATGAAGCAACCTTCCCTGTCATCTTTACTGACAAAGCCACGTCAAGGCGACCGGGTGCCGTCGTGTGACGAGATCCAGACTGGCAGATGTGTGTGCGCGTTGCTCCGCCGCGCAAGCTATCATCCCACGGCGTGTACCGCGGCAATCTAGAATAATACCGAGCATCTTTGACTTTCGCAGCGGGCGTTGATTGACAACATGGCCGACCGAGTCTCTTGTGAGAGTTCGGCACAGAGAAAAGTGCTCCTGACGGGATTCGCCTGGCAGCGGGAAAGCCGGCTGACAGTCGCCAGTCTAGTTTACCATAGCAACAATTGCTATGTCCAACGTACGGTAGATGGCGGGAAAGGCTGACATTTTCCAAGCCACTCTTTTTTGCAAAAAAAAAAAAAAATCTCAGCTATGTAGGTCACGGTATTTGAGGAAGACTTGAATCAAGAGTGGCAGGACTTGTTTGCGTTGAGGTTTTTGGGAACATGCCTCATCCGAGAGACATTTTGGGTTTCGAGAGAGGCGGGGAAAAAAAAAGGCTGTTATGTTTTACGGGGCTGTCAGTTGGCCAAGGCAGCAGGTTATCGGGAGTTTGCAAGTTCCCACGTCATATTCTGTCTTTTCATCGTTGATGTTGTTTTTTCCGGAAATCAGAACATTTGCTCCCGAACGCTGCAGTTGTTGTTGTTGTGATTGACCTCGGTCGACGCAAGCGGCGCTGCTCTTATAGCACGCACGCATGCGGGCGGGTGGGGCAGGCAAGCCGAGGAGGATTTTTATGATGGAAAATAAGAGCTGTGAGAGGGCCGCACTCCAGAAGGCTAATACACGACTGGGACTTAACAAAAAGGCAAGCTTTTCACTGGGTTTGAAAGCCATAATGAGGTTTATGTTCAGAACACTAAAACGGCTAAATATAAAACCGCTGGATGAGGCTGCCAAGGAGAGAATATTAAGATAACACTTGAAAGTTAGCTTAATGATGAGTTTCCGTGACATGAATAAAACTTCAAAGTGATTTTTTATTTATTTTTTTATGTTGAAGCAGGTTATTGTGTTCATAATGAGGGGAATTACCAGTATTGATCTTTTCTAATAATTGCGCAGGCTCATCCTTCAGGAGCTGAGACAAACTTAAATATTTCAGTTTTTTTTAAATGACAAAAACCCAATCTGGCCTTGGACTTTGAAACACTGAGCCTCTCTGTGCCCGTCCTCCCTTTGTCAGAACCGTATCGGGTGGCACGGCAGTATATGGATTGTGCCACTAGCCCCGCCCACTCAGTGCCACACGGGGGTCATTACCGATTCAATCTCGGATGTGAGTCTTCTCGCAACAGAGGTCATCTATCAGCGAGGCCGGGCTCGCTAGGCAATATGCCACGAGATGAGGTCCACCACTGAATTATACATGGAGCTCAGCTGAGGTAGACTTGGATTACACAAACATGACCGCTCCGGCAGAAGCATGAATATATCTCCGGTATCAATATATGTTTTACTTATGTCAACGCGACACAATATATTCATATGTGTTGCCGTGGGGGACGCATGCAATGTTATGCAGGGATAAACCGATTCTACTTTTTGATACCAAAGCCATCATATTTGAGTATTTTATAGCTGTGATACAAAAAATGGCTAAAATGATGAAAAAATTGGGCTAAAAGCTAATAAAATAAAAAAAATAAATTAATAAATAGATAAATAAATTAAAATGAAAAAATTTTGTCAAGCGACATCACCGCTCTTATTAAAAATGACAACAAAGGTGGCGGCCAACCGACGTTGCGCAACCCCAAATACGAGTATGCCGAGCAATATGGTGTCGAAAAGCGTTCCGATTTAGCAGCAGCTGTTGCCGCCACACTTTGCCCACAAATAAACTCTAAGCAGCTTTACTGGCCATTTTCTTGGTCGGGCGAGTGCTTTGCAATGTATTTTCAGCCTTTTCCTTGGGGGACGGATGTGAAAGAGTCAGATTTAACACGGGAGAAAAAAAAAAGGAAAAGAAAATGAGCGTGAGCTGGTGTCTGGCCCTGAGCGATTCATCAAAATATGATTGAAATGTGACAAAGTGTAATATCCAAATCGCTGCAACTGCGGTTTTATGAGGTCAAACGTGTTCGAATAAAACATCGTAAATAAAACTCTGGGGGTACTACAGAGTTGCCACCGCCTGCAAATCATCAGCCAGATGCTGTGTGTTTGGTACAGACCTCAGCAAAAAAGGGCATATTTTATTTTTTCTACCAATTTTAAATCTCCCGTTCCCATTACTTGTAAAAAATGAAAAATAAAAGCACTTAGGCTTGTATAGGACTCCGTCAAGGCTCAAAGATTTATCACCTGCAAAACCATTTTTGGCTACCGAGGAGGATCTAAAGCGGCATAGCTTCCGAACAAAGTCATCAAAGGAGAGATGGTCGAGGCGGACAATCGTAAACGTTAAATCTGTTCCATATTCACGAGCGCAAATCCTTGCGCGAGGTCAACAACAGAAACTGAAACAATGGTCATCAGCTTTACCAACCAACATGCAATCACAGTTATTGCCAGTTACAGGCCGCCAAACACAAACCCCACAGATTATATTAAAAACCTATCCAATATTACTAAAAATATAAAAACAAAGGAATATATCATAATTGGCGACCTGAACTTAGACAAAGACAAATCATCCAAACCTCTAAAAAGCATGGCAGAAAAATGAGGACTCCACCAACTGATAAAAGAACCAACTAGAATATGTCACACTCGCAGCTCTATTCTCGATCTCATCTTCGCCAATCAACCCGCAAAATATAGCGTATCAGGAGTCATCCATGTAGCTGTATCAGACCATTCTCTCGTATACACAGTTACGAAAAACTTTAAACCTCGGAAAAATCATCAACAGTGCACTATTTCAAATATACCAAGATCTAAGCTACCACAGTATGAAACCGAAATAAAGAATATTGATTGGAGCAATCAACTAGCACTCACCGACCCAGAACAAATCTTAGCAGATTTCCAGAATCGTATAGAAGCCATACAGAAAAAATACACTACTACCAGAAAACTCAGTCTACGATTAATCGCACAGAAAACCACTGCACTGAAATTGTATAGGTCAATAAAAACCATTGAAAATAAAACAGCTCTCACACAGCTTCGAAATAAATGCACCTTAGAGATAAGTAAGGCTAAAACCACTTACTTCCAGGAGCAAATCACTCAGGCCGCCACGAACCCCAAAATCCTCTGGCAGATACTAAAATCCATCACTGGGCAAACTCATGAAAATACAAACAACAACATACAAATATCTTTACAAAACACACTCACTACTGATCAGGAACAGATTTCAAATGCATTTAATAATTACTTCATCACCTCTATTCAAGAACTGACAGAACACTTTGATCCTCCGGCTCCACCCACACCTATAACTCCCTCATCAGACAAGCTAACCTTTTCTGAGATTACGCTCTCAGAGTTATCCGGTATTCTCAGCTCACTCAATAACTCAAAGGCCAAAGACATATATGAACTAAACACAGACTTTTACAAAACCCATGCCAGTAGCTTACCATCTCCCACTGGTGTTCCCCAGGGCAGCATACTGGGCCCATTATTATTCATTATGTACATCAATGACATGCCCAACATATGCAAACAAACTCAAATCATATTATATGCTGACGACACAGTTATTTTCACCTCAGATCTGAACATCGAAACCATAAACTCCAAACTTACTTCTGATCTCCAGCTCCTACATGACTGGCTAAAAGTAAACCATTTGACGATCAATATAAAAAAAAAACTGAAATAATGTATTTCCACTCCCCTAGGAAAAACATCTCCATAACGGTCCCCATTACTCTATCGGATCAAACTCTAGTAGTCACAAACATATAAATATCTTGGAGTGCACTTGGACTCCCACCTCACCTACAAAAAACAAGTTAACACTCTCACTAATAAGCTCAAACAGAAACTGTATGTCTATAACAAGATCAGGCCATATCTCACCCATAATGTCTCAAATATTTATCTACATTCTATCATACTGTCTTCCCATTTGGTCTCTCACCACAAAAGAAACTCTGGATCCCATAGCCAGACTATACAATAGAGCATATAAAATACATGGCAGACTATCAATCTGGACCCATCACTGCACGTCACTTGCACGCTCCAATGCACTAACCTTCCAGAATTACACAATTCTTATGGCAATAAAACTCTTCTATCGACTACACACAAATTCTCTCCCACCTATAGTTAATTCACTCATCCCAGGCCGTAATGAAAGACAGGCCCGCATCACCCGCTCAGTTACACAGGACCTCGTCCGAACCCCAGCATACCAGAACAATTTTGGTCTAAACTCATTTATCCGCACATCTATTTTGATCTGGAATAAGATACCCCTTCAAATCAGATCAGCCACCTCTATTATGCAATTTAAACGGCTATACACATTTTTTTAACAACAAACCAAACTTGCACCCATTAACAATAATATATATATATATTGTATTGAAATGTATGTAATGTTATAGGAACCTGCTGTAAAACAGTTCTTGAACTGAGTAAGGCCAGTCCATGAAACTTTGATGTTACATGTCGACCTTTCCTTTAAATGAACTGAAACTGAAACTGAAACATCCAGTTTGTGACGTGAAACCGCAGTTAATTGTAAAGCGTTGTTGCCGCGCAAAATTTTCAATTTCGTCCCGTTTCAACCAGCGTCTTTAACTCATTTAAATTCACAAGCTTCTTATTTCTTCATTTCACTCGCCCATGAATATAACATTTCAAAGCTCAAGAAGTCGGGTAAAAAGAGACATGTGGCATCAATTACCGGTAGCTGGATATGAATTGCAAAATTCTTCACCGTATAGATAATGAATGCAACTATAAGCAGTATAAGGCCATTGGTGATGACTCGATAACTGCAAAATAGAATGATGAAAGAGCGCAGGTCAAGTGCCTCGGAATAAATACAGCGTAGGTAAGAGCCGAGAAATTGAAACTGAACGACTGCTGAGATGCGCCGTCAAATTGCATTGAGCACTATACCGCTTGCTCATATAGCACATTAGGATAGCGTAGCAATCCCCCAGAAACCATGCAAATATGCCCCCTGAGTTTTATGAGTGGGATGGCAAAAAAGCAATTCAGAGGCCGAGTAAGTGCTGTGCGGAGATGAAGGACTGACTAAAGTGAGCAAAACTGAAAAGTAAAATGCGCCTAGCTGGCTTGGAGTTTGAGTTAGCCTTCTGTTATCTTAATTGCTAGCAGTGCATGTGTGTCAAAGTAAAACTTGGAAAATCCCGAAAGAAAAAGTGCAACTGGAGGAAGTGAGTTGCTTCTTTTTTTGCTTTTTTTTTTTGTAAAATGGCTGCCAGCCTCAATGCAGAGGTGGCAGAAAAGGTCCAAGTAAAGTTCGACTTCAACAACCACCGACTAGCAAGCTAGCGGTGCGTACGGGAGTAAAACACTTGGGCTCGCCTCCAAGGCTCTCGCTGCAAAGAATTTGCTGACACACACGCTCACACACACGTAGACACACACACACACACACACAGAGCCATAAAAATTACACGCATCAAATTAGTGGGGGGCAAGCAGGTGGTAATGGTTTATGCAAACAAGTTTCTAATTAGAACTGGGAGACATATGATTAGCAGTCAAATTTAAAAAAGCATCCATCATTCTCGTCTTTTATGACTTTTTATGTCCAAATAAAAAATGGGGGCCCGGGCGACGGCCTCACCTGCCATCCTAAGATGCCTCGTGATGAGTGAAGGTGGATTCCAGGTGCCGAGACGTGTCAAGGTCGGCATTTTAAATTCGCCGTGTCAGTGAGCGTGATGAACTGGCTCTGCATTGGGGCGAGTGTGTGTTTGTGTCACACACAGGGAAAGGGAAAAGAAGTCTATTGCTTTCGGGCAGCTGCGGATGACAATTTATAGGGCGCGTTAGGGGCGTTATTTCAAAAAATGATCAATTAGTTTTGACGTGGTAGTTTTGAGGAAGACAATTTTTGAGGGAAGCCAATATCATAAAAGAACCTCAGCCGTCATTATCTGTGGGAGTTTGGACTAGTTCAGACTCCTGCCAGCTCTGTGCCCCCTTTGGAATGAATCCCAATGACGGCTGACCTTTACCAGCCTGGGGTGCAACGGTTGTCAGCGTGGGTGCGTCATAACCGCGTACAGCGCTGGCCGACCTTCCCCAAGTAGTCTGGACGAGCTCTTAATGAGAGTCGGAATACACCGGAGGACGAAAAATTACAGCTTTTACGAATTAAGCCAATTAATAATTGGATTGACGACTAATTATGAGAAAATGGGGTGCACTATTTGTCAGTTGTTTACTCCCAATCACCAAAGTTAGGACCCGAAAACAGTGCGCTGTGCCACCACTCGAGCAATAAGCTCTCAATAAAAACTCCCAGCTCAGCCAAGGCCTTTAAACACTCTTTTTCACCTCACTCATCTTCTGTCCCAGAATTTATGATGTGCGGTTGACTCCCATTATACCCTGGCTGAGGAAAAAAAAAAAAAAGAAAATTCTAATACGAGCCAAGGTGGTCTCTTTCTATGTCTTTGACAGAGGAGATGAAGGCAGTAGGTGGGCGAGTCGGAATATAGAGGGAGGCAGGAAGAAAAAAAAGAGAGGGTCAAAATAAAGAGTGTGTTGTAGGTAAAGTGGAAGCCGGGGAGGTAGTAATTGGAAGAAAGATGGTGGCTGTAGAAAGCAAGGCAGCAGGCGGGGGGGACGGCTGAAGAGTGCTCCCCGAGGGATCCGAGTCGGGACTAATACAGAGGGGCACTTTTATACAGAGCAGCTCCAACCGATTCATCACTTTCTGCTACATTAGCTCAACTCTTTGTCTTTGAACCACATCGCCTTTGCTCTGCGACCTCAGAATCCCCGCAGCACAGAGTGACATATCCATTTATTTTACGGTCACTCTTAAAAGCTTGCTTTTCCCCGGGCCGAGAAGGGATGGAGAGGAAAAAAAAGTCGAGATGTAAACAACATGGCCGCCCTACCGTTCATCTTTTCAATTAAAAAGACCACGACGTTTTTTTCAAACCCTTAGACGCTTTCTCTCAAGGCTGCTTAAATAAGTGACATTTCCAAAGCAGGGCGCCCCTGACCCCCCCCAGTCCATCCCTTCAAGTTCCTTCTGCATGCTCCAATTTCTTCAAGACTCCAAAATGCCCAAAGGTGCATCCTTCTGTATTCATCCATGAACTGACGACAGCTATGAATAAATATAAATGGAGACTATGAAATAAATAATTGACACACAGAGACGGACTGGAGCCTTTGTACCAGTGCACCTGCCTGCTGACAGCACCTCTTGCCCCCCCCACACACACTTCTGCTTAATTCCGCTTGCTGGCTCCCTCACATCTCCATTTTTTTCATCATGCCTCATAACAAACATCATATTGACGGAACGCTTTGTCCCCGTCACGGTTTTTGTGCTTCTGGTTTGCTCGCTCGACTTCCCCATTTTCTCACTCGCCGCCTTACGGGCCATCGGCTTACACTCGAATACCCCCCCCCCCCTTTCCGCTCGATTGTGACCTCTTTGTAGGTTATTTTGTAGATACGGGGCGGGGGTTGATGTATGAGGCCTGGTGCCCAAGTGCTATTACTCTGCAAGATGCAGTGGCAAATGCCATAATCTCTTTTGACCGCTTCAATAAAAGTTTAATCTGTTGTGGCAAAAGAGTCGCCGTCAGCAGAGCGGAGGGTTTGGGCTTTGCCGGAGGGACGCCGTCATCACTCACGAGTAGCCACCCTTGGCTTGCTTGAACACACAATATTGTATGTTGTTAGTGGAAGAGGCACCTGACACACTCTCTTGCTCTCTCGGCCGTGCTTGGGCCGAACTGTTAGGTTCTATTAAAATAAAATAAAAAAATAAAAAAGACAGCCTAGGTGCAGTTATATATATATATATATATATTAAATAATATATATTAAATAATATATATTAAATAAAAATTATATATATATATATATATAAAATAAAAATAATATATAATATATATTAATATAATATTAAGGAGAACGCCCCCAGTTATTGTTCTCTAACAAGTTGTTGAAAATGTGTTCAGGAGATGGAAAAATTAAGATGGAAAGGCAACAAGGCAGTCTTGCCCAACCCCTTATCGATTAATCAATGAAGAGATGCACGCCAAGACTTGCGCATCGCATCCTGCTGGTCGTCCTTCTGCAGCAGGTGCTGACAGTCGTCCAGACAGCGTCGTCCATCAATCTTTCTGCTTGCTCAGCAGGCTTTTTGCATTGACTGAGCGTTCCTGATCCGCGCCGTCTAGCCAATGCTGGCTAACCAAGTGACGGGAGCGCTTGGCAGGCAAGATGACTGACGGCTGTCATTTCAGACGACAAAGTTAGTAAATCGAAGGTTCTGCGGTCGAATGCCTTGACATAAACGCTACGGCTGGATAAAAGTTCCATAGCGGTGTGGAAAATGTTTTCGTCACATGGCTAAGGCCTTGGTCTGCACACACATAGCAACGACTTCCATATTTGGGGCGAAACTATGACACAATGAGAGAGACGGTCACGTGAGCACATCCAGTTCTTGATGTCACTGCTGGTGAGCGCTGGAATTTTATCATGCTGGAGGATCTTCCAGTTGCCGTTTATCATCGTTTGCAGATGCTTTTGCAGGGTGGCGGCGTAAACAACACACAAGCCCTCTGGGACGAGATGCAAATAGGGAAGAAAGTTGTGTTTGGCTTGTTTCTGGTTCAGGGACAGGTTGATGCGCATCAAGACTCGAGCCAGCCCGGTTCCAGTCAAGTAGTGCTGTATCAGCTGGGACCGCATCAATAGTCCGGATGAAAGATGGCTTTTGGAAAGAACACAATGAGGTGGGGGTGGCTGAGGTAATGTGGGCGGACTTGGCAAAGCCACCGAGGCCGCGGCGGGCGTGGCCGCTCGCCGCGGCCATCGCCGCAGATGTTGGCGAGTCTTCACACAACATTACGCTCGGAGTCGAGAATCTCGCAATGAGGGAGGGGCCGGCGGAATAATCAAAGTCCGCTTGACAGCTATGATGCACAAGCTGCGGGATGCGTTTTGACGCCGACGACGGGGGGAAAACGGCGCTTTCTGTTACATACTTGCCCGGAAATGCAAGCTATCAATACGACTCAAGCTGAGGAATGAAACGCTTCCTCAAAAGCAAATCCATCCCTCAGGCACTATTAATGGATTCAATTCAGCAAACTGAAGCATGGTGAAAAATAAAAAGTCCCCAAAAATAAGCCAGTTAACAGGTCTCGACTGTTTCGGATACCTTCGCCGATCCGCGTTTTCGGTTCGGGGCCGTCAGAGCGCATTGGAATGATTACCTGTGCGACACCACGCAATTGCCACGCAAATTCCTGGTGGAGCCGATGCGTGTTATTGCTTTAGATTGCCTTGTAATCCAAACGGGCGGTGTGTCGTCTGCTGCATTATTGATCCGCTCGTGTAACACAAACACAATAAAGAAGCGTGACAATAGCGCTCCGTCACCGCACGCAGGATATGAGTCGGAATAGATTCCGAATCATAAATAAATACGGTCCATCCGGGAACCATTTAACGCAGGAGCAGAATAAAAAATGATAAATGCAGTGGAGGGAAAGAAATGTATTGATGCTGTGCAGATTTGTTGCGGGGAGAAAATATATCACCAGCAGGGGGCGATTTCCTGATAATGTATTTTCAATGATAGTACAAAAAAAATCTGACACAGCTAAAGCTTTTTGTGATGCACTTAGAAACCGCTTCCAGAATTTGTATTATTTTTCCATGATTGTGTTGAAACATTTCGAATTTTCCTCATTTTATCAGTAACATTCTTCTTAGTGGTGTTTTCATTACCGACGGTAATTCCAGTTAGATTAAAACGAAACTATCGCATCACTAAAAACATTTTAAAACCAACAAGGGAGTTTGAAGTTTACAATAATAACACTTGTCTCAATCAATCATGATGAAACAAAAAAGGTGCCATCTTGAGCTTGACTCTCAATGTTGATAACAATCCACGGCTATAAATCTCCTCCATGGACGTTTCGATCTTATCCCTTCCTTACTGCCGTCTGCGGTGTCTGGTTTCGTTCCCCTTCCTGTCTCCGAGCCGAGGACGGACGGGCCTGCCAGCGGCTTGGCTTGGTTGTCTGGCTCCGCGCAGCCTGGTCATTACCGCTGGCTAACAAGCCGAGCGCGAGGACGTCTAAGGCTGCTCTATCCCTTAACTAACAAAGAGACGGCAGTGGATTCGGTGGCGCGGACTCCTGCTGGACCTATAATGGCGCTTTCTCATTATAATCTTTCTCCTGGGGAAAAGAAAAAAAAAAAGGAACATGCTGCGTTTCGCGTCCTTTTAACTCGGCTTTGCGGGAAGGCAAGGGGAGCCGGGAAATGCTTTGAATTAACATCCCGTGGCGACGGCCATGCGTGTGCATACAGGTGGTTTTCTCAGTACTACTAAACTGGAGACTTGAATGCATTTATTGTCATATTGGTGTCACGAGAATGCCTGGCTTGGTTTGCTTCTCTCCATGGACCTTCATTCTGCGGATAAAACCGTGTTCCGAAGGTCGATGAAAGAAGGCATCCCCTGAATTATTTTTCCGATGTTTGGCTTAGTTGATGATTTGCTGTCAGATTTTCAGATGACATGTTCAAGTGGAGCCGGGTCCAATATAGTGACTGGATCGCTTGAGTGACACACCCAAGGGCGATTGAGACACTTCTATTAACATTACATAAATGTTTTTTGTAGCGCGAGAGGAACGAGTAGCTAGCACTGCTGACGGATACAAAAATCGCATAGCCGGTTTTTACATATTTGTCAATGTGCAGTCTCGGAAGTGTTGTTTGGCGACGACGACGGAGACTAATAAAATACTCGGGCCACTGATTGAACACTCTTTTTATTGATTTCCAATTGCCTAAATTGGAGCGGATTACATTTTGGCAGGATTTTTGTCGACTCTGCAATTAGCAAGTCAATATGGCTGTCCCTGGATTAGCAGCGTCATTTGTGTCAATTTATTCGGGACACTATCCACAAACTCATCCGTATGCCAATTTAACATTGCAATAAACTCTTTTATAAGGATTGTGTTGTGTTTGTTTTATTTATTTATTTTTAGCTCAAACAAGCTCCTTGGCTCAGTTCTGACAGTCTACAGATGATCTACTGTACCCCATTAGCACTCGGGAACAGCGCTATCCTTAATAAAGTCATCTCACGGAGTTGATCTTTGCGCACGGAGCAGTGAAGCCGCCCAGAGACCAAACCACAGACCCCTGGTAATGGGTCTCATGGGGGGTAAGTCTAAACTGCTCTGCACTGTTGTAAACGGGCTGGGGTTGCTTCACTTTCTATTGCAATGAAATACAATAAGTGCAC
The DNA here is from genome assembly GCF_901709675.1 of Syngnathus acus. NCBI lineage: Eukaryota > Metazoa > Chordata > Actinopteri > Syngnathiformes > Syngnathidae > Syngnathus > Syngnathus acus. The sequence goes on from NC_051108.1 coordinate 5,825,155, forward strand.
ATGGGATGTTTTTATAAAAATCTCAACAAATATTGTCAATTTTGACATGGTCGAGCATATGCGATCGCGTGAATATGAATCACGGAAATGATGAGGGCATATGCTGCATACAGGCGTGAGCGGATGTATTAATGCGTGCATGTCTAAGCAGAGCTGAGGTTGGTGAAGCTTAGCCGGCTGTGGAATGTAAACTAGCCACTGCAGCACTCCTGCCTGGCCGCAGTCAGACGTCCCTCCACCGGAGGGGGGGGATCCCGACGTCCGTCGTTTAATCGCTGCATCGCCCCCCTCCCATCTTAACAACCCAACCGCGGTCAAACGCCCCAGCTCACGTTGCAAAGTTCCATGCGCACCTTTTACTTTCAAGCAGGAGCATTGATTGGAAACGTAAAAGCCGCAGTCGTTTATCGTCCATAATCACTTTGCGGCTTTTTTTTTTTTTTTTGACAGCCGTGCGCCTCACGCCGACGCGTCACATCTATCTCCTAGCAGACAGTGGCCCAAAGCAAGGTTAAACACTTTCATCTGATGACAAATGATTTGATTAGGTTAGCTAGCGATTAACCTCTCCGTCTACATTTTCGGTACCTGTAACGGAGAAGCCCCGCCCCCTCGACTCACAAACGTCAACTCGTCTTGATCTATTGTGTCATACGTGTGCGTGAGCTCGTCGCAGTCCACCGAGGGACACGATGACGGCTGACTCGCCCATTAGCCCAAATTAGAGCCATTTTTCCAGCATTCGCGACAGAGCCGCCGGCGATGCCGTGTCGTCAAAGCCATTATGGAAAACATGCACTAAACTGATTTAACTTTGCAAATACCATTAACCGGTGCCCCGAGATTATAAATATCCCACGTTCCAATCTGAGGGGGCAAATGAGGAATCGTGTTAAGAAAATCTTGCATCAATGTCAGACGTTTGCCAAAGGCAGAGAGAGGGACGGGTTCGAGCCAAATAAAATGGCGGACTAAAAACAATCCGAAGGCCCCACATCACCCAAAGTGCATTTCCACTAAAAGGGACTATCAAAAGCAGCCTAATGAACCTTCATCTTATCAATTTATGAAAATCATCGAAGTCACCGCTAATGTAGCTTTTAAAAGAAGAAAATGGTGCTCTGGCTCCATTTATCACCGGGAAGAAAAATGCTTTGGCAAGCATTTGTTTTACACGGCGGAGTGACAATTTATCAAAACAAACTTCACGATGGTGGAATTTGCCATTTTGTCCACTTATTTGTCTGTATTGCAAAGACAAAGCGCCTCCCCCCAACAATCTCTTTACCTTGAGGGTTCCTGTCGAACGGTAACAACAGTTGCCTAGCAACAACATTTCCACCCTGCAGAAATTGAGTAGATTACCGTAATTTTCGGACTATAAGTCGCACCGGAGTATAAGTCGCACCAGCCATAAAATGCCCAAAAAAGTGAAAAAAATCATATATATGTATATAAGTCGCTCCTGAGTATAAGTCGCCCCCCCACCCAAACTATGAAAAAAACCGCGACTTATAGTCCGAAAATTACGGTATTTATTTTCTTTCCGCTCACAGTTCATACTTTGGAGAGAAAATAGATATTTTAGTTTATGGTGCAAATATACAGTACTGGCTTTGCAAAGTCATATCATCTATTTGAGGATTTTTGATGTTAACTCACGCAGTTGCCATCCCCGTGTGAACCTGAAAGAGGAATTAAAATGTTTTGTTTTGGTGAATCACTCGATTTGGCGTCATCTGATATTTTCGCATTTAACCGGCTGCCGATGATACAAAGTACGATGAGGGTGGTGGTGGGGGGGAGTCAAATCACTGACATTTCCCAGAATCAATCGGAAGTTCCAAATGCCACGTCGTGAATCAATCAACCGATTGGACCTTAGCAAAAGGGTACTTGTGAGAATTTGCTTTCCTCGGTTACATTTGCAACACGAGCGTGGAGAAAGACAAACACAAGGTTGGGCTGCTTTCCCCCCTTAATCATTTTAAATCATGACCGAGCCTCATAATGCAAACAAATGTTGTGAACTAGGAAGCCAAAGTTCAAATCGGGCCCTCTCACAGATCTCACAGCCAAGACAAACACGGCCGCGCCGGAGACGTGTCACCGAGGCCCACCTTGTGCGCCTTATGCAAATATTTATCTGCATTCACACTTGGCTTAATTTGACAAGAGCGACCTGGACTGGAATAGCTTTGGATGCAAAATGGTAATTACTCCTAAACCGAGCTGGAATAATGAACTTGTTAGCATGCTCGGCCTCCTGGAATTCATTATGGCGGCGCTGATGGATGGAGCAGAACCTGCTCTGATTTCATTCCGAGGTGCTTCGAGGCCTCTCTTTCATGCCTTTGACGCGTCCCGCGATCAGTCACTCGGCAATCGCGACACACGTGCGGCCAAGGCTCGTGCGTCATGTGACGAGACGGACACGATTTGTCACTGTGTCATGAGGACGGCGCCGCATAATAAAGCGAAAAGGGGAAGCGTTGAGCAAAGGGGGGGGCTTGAACGAAGGCATTGACGGCAGTTTTGCTATTAGATGACAGAAAAAAGCTTTTTCATATTCAATAACAGAGATGGCAGCGATCGGACTGGAGCCGGATCTGTTTTTAAAGCGGATAAATGCTCTCTATGGACCATGTGACTTGTCAGCACGACCATTCTGGTGTCATCCTCTCATGAGACGCCGGGAGGAACATTTTTAACAGTAAAGTACAAAAGTCGATACTGGGCTCAAAGTATGGCCGAGGCATTGATACGGCCGACCCGATGCTCCGTCTCTCTCCGGCTCCTCTAAGCACCCATCAATTGAGGCAGTGAAGCCATCAGCGCCCACGCTCGGCCAGCCCGCTTTCTCGCACGACTGGCTCGGTGCGCGTCGGAGCTGTGATTGGACTCTCGGCATTAATGAACGGCGACCGCTCGCCAGTCCTCTCAGCCGTCAATCTGGATGGATGGATCAGTGTGGACCCCATCCTAATGGGCTCCCTTTGCCATTTCTCTCGCTCCGTCAGCTCGCCATCACAGACATCAGGGGGAGGATCTAATCTCGGCCTTTCGCCGCTCCGACCTGCCTGGAGTATCGCGACTGGGGGGGGGGGAAAAAAAAAAAGAAAAAAAGGACCCGGCTCACCTTCCCATCAAATGACCAAACAGAAACTGGATCAGAGGGTGACATTTGAACAATAATGAGGAGAAAAATAGTCCCCGAGACATAAAACAGAAAATGCGCTGGCGGACTGTAATTGGGGTTTTAATGATCATAAGCTGCTGTCTGATGAAAACTGATGCGCCCAATTAACATTTTTTTCAAAGTAGAAGACTATTTTTAAGCTATTATTCAAATCTGCCTTGTGATTGGCTTGTGACGGGATAGACTCCATCTATGTCGGTTTGATTTAATGGCTTTAAAGGGGAAACATTGATTTTCCTTCTTTCCTGTCATATGCTAGGAGGAGGATTGTTGCGTTCTTTGTGTCATGTGGTTGACGATGGGAACGAGGGGAGGGGGTCCAACTGGGAAAGGTTGGATTGAGCTGGGATTAAACCATAGCTGTGAACACAAAGCAAACACATTTTGGAGTGACCAGCATCTCAAAATGGCCGCCCTTGAAGGCTCCACTGTACTGTGGAAATCAGGTCGAGGGAGACAAGTGGTCCATCTTCATTGTGCTAATGACTCCACAGAATGCGTTCACCCAGCAGGGTCCGCTCCATGAGACGAGACTTTATGGAAAAAGAGCAGACTCGTGTCCTTAACCCCGATGTTTTATTTAAAGAGTCTCTGGGTGCTTGGACTTCATTTGCATACGGTTGTCATCCGTTCGTGAGATCTTTGGTGCCTGATTTGCTTGGAAATTTCAAGCGTGCGGCGAAAAAAGTAATTTATTTCTCCTCCCTCTTCTGATGAAGTGGTTCTTATCATATTGAAAGCCCTCAGGGCGGGGCCGCGTCCCACTTTGATGATGTCACAGCTCGAAGAAGCGAGGGGGGGGAACAGGTCAGCGCATGTGCCACGGACATCAGAAGCCGTCGGCGGTGCGGCGCCATGTCAGCCGAGCGAGCGCCGGGCTTTTGTGACGAGGCACGGACAGACATGCGCGGGGGGCCAAATGTGACAAGGCGAGCGGAAACGGGGATGATTAAAGGCTGCGGGCGGGCGAGATGGCGGCGGGCGGGCGGGAAGAGACACGACTCGGAGGGAAGAAGAGAATTGGAGCGCTGTGAAGAAATATTGAGAGGAAGGGAATTAAAAAGATTGGCGGGGGGAGGTCGTATGTGTAAAATTGGAAACCACACATGGTCGGACGACGGACTTCAACAGGAGCCAAGATGGCTGAATTAAAGATGAAAACAAGTCAAGAGAGATGACCATGTGACCCAAATTGGCCAGGCTGAGGACAAATAAGACGCTCCGAGATTTGCGGTAGCACTCACAGCAAAAGTGTGCTGTGAAGAATACGGGAAAAAAGACACGCAAGTGTGTATGTATGTGTGTGTGTGTGTGCGTGTGTGTGTGTGTGTGCGCCTCGAGTGAATTGAACTTGTTTTATTATGAGTGTGAAGCAGGCCAACACAGAACAGAAGAGCAAAGTTGCACTGAATAATTGAATGATCTTTGGGTTTTTGTGCATTTTCACTGGGTTATTGAATTCATGGTATCTGCTTTTTAAAAAAAATAAAATAAAAAAACTACCTTCACTTTGAAGTTACGAACTGGAAAGTTTTATGAACACGACAGTTGACTCTTAACTTATTGCTTGTATTTATATTGCTTTCTTGGGGGGGGGGAGGGCTTTCAAAATGTGAATAATTTTGACCTTTCAAGTTCCACCCTATTCATAAATCACAACAACCTCCAAGTCAAGCTATATTTCAATGTAGGAAATGTAAAAATTGTAGACGGTCACAGAGTATTCCGCCAAACAGTAACCGAATCATTTCTCCGAGCGCTGCCCTTGAAACTGTCAACTCGGAATCGATCATCGTCAAAATTGAAGAAAGACATGCCGTTTGGCTTCGCGCCGTCGATTCAAAGTATCGTCACGGACATCTTTTGAGAACTGACCTCCGGTCGAAAATAAGTTACGTACAAACTGTTGAATTTCTTTTTTTTTTCTTCCCTCCGCAATGTTTTCATTGGCTTCGGTTATTCGGCTATACCGAATGTTTCTACTCTCAACAAACGATTTGTAGGCAACTTTTGCCTCGTTTCCAGAGGGGAAAATTGCCGGTGGCTCTCGGAGTGAATTTGCAACGCTCAGATCGGGTCCATCTGGACAATCAGTGGGAGTGTAGAACCTAACAGTGGGAACAGACGGCCACCTCGTGCACCGCCGAGCTCCGGCCAATGTCATGTGACTAACTTGAGTGGAGCTGACTCGCAAACGGAAAGTAAGTAAGTCGTCCGTGAGCTCACCTAAATGGGAGGTGATCACATTTAATAAATAGAAGGGTCAGAAGGCGAGACGGCGCTTTATTAAGTTATTCCTGCAATTCCGATTCCATTGTCGGGAGTCGGTGAGGGGGAAGTAAGCATGAAACTGTGTGCGCTGCGGAGAAATAAGGACAGATAAAGAACTTGGATGGTGACGTTGTTTATCGTGATTGTTAAATTATCTTTTAATGACCGTCAGTCTTGACTGGGGCGGATTAGCTCAACGCTTTTGACAATCGTTTTGTTATATTCGTTATCGCCCGCGTTACATTCTGTCCACTGACGGGAAATTAGAAGTGAATTAGGTGAAAGTTGAAGCTTTGTTTTAATATACAGTTAATTTGCCGGCCAGCTCGTGCCTCCGTTAGACATAATGGCGAAGAAAGCGAGGCAAAGGAAGATCAATCATTTGATTGAGCGGAGTAGGGGAGTTTCAATTTCATTTGGAAAGCGCAGTATGGAATAAGCCCTGCATGTGGAAATGCAAACACTCGCTCGCTTTCAAAGTGAATTTTTGCACCGCTGAAAATCTCAACATATGTCTCATATTATAGATGTGTGGGACAACTAAGATATTAAATCTTTAATAGCCATCGCATGGATTTTCTTTTTTTTTTTTTTTTCAGGTGACAAATGTTTACGCCTTGGCAACAAGGTCTGCGCTCGCTTTGTGTTCTTGTTTTATGTTTAATCGATCTCGCCTTTGGTTATCTTGGCATTAAATTAGAAATACAATTACTGTAGCCTCTGTCGACAAAATATGAAATGACTGCATAAAAATCGACCGCCGTTCGCTGATGATTTTTTCCATTGCTTTTGGCGTGGAGCAATATTTATATACTAGGTCGTTTTATTTATTTATTTATTTATTTATTTGTATTTATAATTTCATTTATTTGTGATTTATTTGTGATTGATTGATTGGTTATTTATTTATGTATTTATTTATTTATTTTGGGGAAAAAAGCTTCTTCCCATTCTGAAATGTCTTGATGTACAGTCTATGTAAAAATGAGTTCAGGTGAATTATTTCAAAATGTGTTTGTGTTGGCATGAGCGCGGTGCCAGAAGCCTTTTGAGGAAGGAGCATGTGTCCGCTCTTGTGTTGGGTCACAGATGTCACCTGCTCCGGCAGCCAGTCTAGCGCAACTCGCCGACCCCCGCCGCTCACCCACATGCCCCAAAGCGCCGGAGAAAACAAGCTCGCCATGTTGTTAGTTGTTGTATGCTTTGCTCTGATAATGGGATTAAAAATGTGGCGCGCTGAATTACCGCAACGGGCCACGGCAGTCCTTCCAACTCAAACTGAACGCTACCCGGAGCTCGTGGCTATACGTGCCGCTTTCCGCAGTCCTGCCAAGTGGCGGCGATGTTAAGTTGGCATTAATGAAATGCTACAGGCTGGACCAGTAACCTTAAACAAAGCAAGAGCCAGGAAGAAAATCGTACTTAATATCAACCACAAGCGAAATTAGAAAACCACCATGCGTGACCACGGAACAAATCAGCCAAGGGTGTGTGGGCATGTGTGTGCGCGTCTGTGTCATACGATTTTTCGATTGTTAATCTTTGAAAGGAGCTTTGTCAATGGCGTGGCCGTCACTGTTGGAAGGCCTGAAATTCCTTTTTGCACGCCTCACCACTTGTTTGCTAGGGAAACCCACAATGCTTTACCACAAGATTAAGCCATGCAGATTGCTGATATGGGCATTTTATTTCTCTCTGACTCACACACACAACACACCCACACAATCTGTTGGATGACAAAAGTCCACGCGAGTCCCTTTCAAGCGTAACGAAGACCAGGAAAAACACATGCAATTGACTTCAAACAGGCTGACGGGGGATTACGGTTCCGAGTCGCGGCGTAGCAAAGACAGATTGTTCGGGACTAAAAGGCTTCTCGACAAACACGGGGGGGGGGGGGGGGTAAAAAAATAAGTGTTTGGCAAATAGCACACAACAATGCAGGATATTAAGCAAATGTTAGCGGAACTTTACTAGCGCTGTCACTGCAGCTGTCAGCTCAAGACGAGAGGACTCATCGGCAGTCACAACTATGAAGTTTAAAAAATAAAAAAGTCTGTGTTGACCATTGAGGAGGGCTAGGGGGGGGGGTTGCTAATCCACATGACCGGCAGACAAGGTAACAAAAAGAAGCTTGGTCAAGAGTTAGTGGAATTAAAGCTAAGCCTATCCTTTGTTGTTATGCTAATCCACGAGACAATCAAGCGCAACATCGCCTCTGAGATGAATGTGGCTCAGAAAGAAAGGAGAAAAAAAAAAAAAGAGCGAGAGAGCCTCAATTAGTCTGCACGTTGCCAGGAGAGAATGGCGCAAGGACATTTCCGAACAGACAAAATAAAAACGTTGTTTGGATATTTCAGTGCTGTGGATCCCAATGCACAAGGATATTTAGAGAAGCTTGACGATCACACGGCTGACCTGCCGTCTTGCTGTAACATTCCTCCTCCTCCTTCTCCAGAGGACAAATATAGAAATTCTACGCGTGCAATTATCTCTCAAATTAAGACACCTCTTCGTTAAATGACAAGGGACAGCTCTTGATAACAACTGGATCGCGTCGTGCATTTCTAATCTTGATAATTAGATGACACCCGATTGGATTGATTTCATCCAATCTCCACATTGCACACAAAAAAATGACAATAAGAAAAAGAAAAAAATATGCACGAGGGAGGAGGTGACATCATGTGACGGGACACTCATGCGGCGACATGACAGCTACGCCTGCTGCGAACGGCTCCCCTGCTGCTTTGCCAAGGACTTTGCCATAGGTAAATGCCAAGGCTGCCACTCATACGGATACTGAATAGGGGACTAAAGGTCACGCGCAAAAAAACCACCGCGCTACTCAGACGCGCAAAGGAAACACGCCGATATCCTAAAGTCAACTCAGAGTGACTTACGAGTAAAGTGGCTTTTTGCTTTCCAAATCTCGCCCGACTGTAAAACACCATCGAACCTCTTAAAAAAAAAAAAAAAAAAAAAAAAAGGACACTTACCGGACGGCCTTTTGGGGTCCAACCAACGGAGCTCTCTTTTACCAGCGATGCTACGGTTGCTCCGGCAACACAGACTCATTTAGGTCTGCAATTTTAAAAAGAGAAGTAAAGTTGATGGAATCGTCAACAAACATGACAGCAACGTGTGTTAACAAATCATCGTGTATGGAGACGTTCAGACAAATCGGAACTCGGCCCATAAGCTCACCGTGCGTATTGATATTTCTGGCGTTACAGAATGCAATATCTTTGAGCAAAGCTTGCTTTATTAGTGCTATAAATTTCGTTTACTGCTCAATCAATAGTAATGCGATCGGGGAGAGGTACTTGTCAGGGTAAACGGACCACCTAGTACCGAGAAATATCACAAGGTTGCGAGGTCCAATGGGAGACATTCCCACAATTATCCAAAAGGGGATGCTGCCTCGAATCAAATCTATCATGATAATCAAATCGGAATTGAATCGACTGCTTTGCGACTGCTAATTATGTTGCAATAATGCCGCTGCTATTTAAGGCTTGCGGGCGGTAGCTAACAATCAAGTCAATCGGAGCTCACGTTCGACCAAACCGCCTTCCTTTGCATTGCTTGCAATAAATCGAAAATGGTGGTGCGGGCCCGTTACACAGTTTCAAAATCGTCCAATTTGATCCGATGATCATTTAGCGGGGATGAATACCACGCCAGTTGCAGAAAACTGAGCTTACGCCACTAATGTCCCATGTATTATTAAAATCAAATTAAATGTTAACGCTTGGAGGACGGCGGATGCTAGTCACTTGTTATTCTTCAGAACACTGCACATGAATACATTTGGAATGACCAAAGACTAAAACCTGACGGCGTTCCATTTGACTTTTTTTTTTTTTTTTTTTTTTGGTGTGTGTGCATTACGCAACGGTGAAGCTGTCAAATGACATTCATGAAGTTTTTGCGCTGTTCTGTGAATGCTCGCGACTGCCGGCTACAAAGGCAGCGTTTGCCCTACATTCGCCGTGCTCACAGTCTGATTGTTTGCCTGCTATCTTTCTCAGCACCATGCTGGGTCAGGTGAGGCAGCCACTGAAATCCAATCAAGCCAATCCTTTGCAATCTTGCCCAGTGTCTCCCATGGCAAGCAGAAAAGTCACAAACTGATATAAAAACAGATCGTTGATGAGGGTATCAAGATGGGAAATCAAACACCCATATAAACTAGGGCTTAATGCTAAATGAAATACCGGATCCCTTTCAGGGCAACTCATTGGAGCTGACTTGGAATTCTGACTGACCTCTCAACAGAGGTCATAGATATGAATTAGTAGTACCTCAGGGATCAACATCGTTGCCACTAAAATTCACAAACAATTGTGCCATGCGAGCTCAGTCTTGTTTTTTTTCGTGTCACTGGGCAAGACCCATTTGGACCAGCGTCACTCTGATTATACCGGTCAACATCTGAGTCTCTGCTTGCATTTAAATGTGTTCTTTTTTTAGGGTGGGGACATGAAGGGAAGAGAGATTTGGAGAGAACCATGTGATGCGACGGTTTGGTGCCTCAAGTTCTGCAGCTGTCCCAATTATTACCTCGTTCTTTTTCCCCCCCAGATTTCTCCTTCATCCCCATCTGCTTCTTTTTGCCCCACATTTTTTATGTGGCACCCAACCGTGGATGCCACTAGTGGGTTTGTGCTTTCAGGACACTCCCGTGCTGAGAGTGCTACAGAGATGGATGTGCCAGTGTTAGAATAGCTGGATGGATGCAGTCCAGCCTTGGGATGGAGACCAATGTGTGCTGAATAGCAACTAGATGATGCACTCGTGTCAGGTAAATTGAGTTTTAGCAAAATTTCTCCTGTGGTCCCTCTCAGGTCTGGTTCCGGTATCAATAGTGCTGACAGAGTTGTTTTATGGACCATGGGTTCTGGAGATCCTGGGATTTGTGGATGGAAGGCATTTTTACAGTTTTGAAAGAAGTATATGGACCAAGTTAATGTATAACTGTTAATTTTTGATCGGTCCAGCAGTATTTCTGGACATCTTAACTAGGGAGGGACAGAAAGTTGGAAGACCCACTTTGCCAGCTGCAGCAGCAACAATTCTTCTTGAAACACACATACAGTAAGCCAACACACACTTGCACAAAAAGCACACCCTCGCTGTTGAAAGTTGAAAGCACACCGCGGGCCGCACGGCCTCCGTGCCGGGCCGAGCCTCATCGGGACGGAGCGCTCTTTGAGGGGCTCCCCGAGTCAGAACCTCTGACAGGTTGCAGCAACCGCGAGAACAGGGATTGGAGCGCTCTCTCCAAACAAATCCGCGTTCTAACATGGTACCAGGTGTAGCAGCTATCTCAAACACACACACACACACACACAGCGGAGCCAATATCAAGCATTACACACACACATAGTACACTGAGCCAAAACACTGTGACGCTTGAAATTAGAATGTCTTTTCATGCAAACACAGGCGCCTGCTGTGCAGGTGACAGGCTGCTGCTGCTGCTGCTGCAGACGGCATTGAAATGAAAAACAAATCCAAATGCTATTTTAAATAAAATTCCACTCAGCGGAGGATTGCGGCAGCCAACTAAACACGGGATTGGCTTATGCTCGCGCCACTAATAGGCACCCTGTTTCATGCAGATAAAACTGTCTGACGAGTCACCGCCCAGTTTGACTCGCCGTGCTTGATATCTGACCTCGCCGGCAAAGTAGGACTAATAAGTTTAATGAAGTCATTAGTCAAAAATGAAGACAGACACGTTACGGAAGGTGGAGGCTCAGATGAAGGGCGGAGGAGGAGAGAACTCAAGAGCCTTGTGGAAAAGTACACAACTTGCAGCAGACATTCCTGTGAACTCGCCAAAGGTGAAGGATGATAACAATCTTTGCTTTGTGGGGAAATAATGCAGATGAGTTGAGATGCATCTGCCCAGCCCTGGCAATATGTGCGACTGTTTACTTATTCATGAATAGATTCGGGCCGCTAACTCAATCAGTCACGTTATCGTGGTGGACTTTATTACATAACATTAATGATGCATTGCTTTCCATGGGTGTCGACTTTCTACCGCAATGGCATCAATTCACATGAGAGTACAATCGGTCCTGCAGTATTTTTTATTCATTATTAACATATTTATACTCTAAGAATGTTATTCAAAACATCACCAAAGTGTATAAAGCCATGTCTAAAGACCTTCGTTTCCCTTCGTCAACCGTGCATAATGTGATTATGAAGGTTGACCAGTTGAGAACTCGCAAGAACCTCCAGCATGTTTTGGGCACAAACAAGAACATTTGACAGCCACTTTTACCCGAATGTATAAGTTGAATGACGATGAAAACAATCAATAATCAAGAATAGTCACGGTGCGATATTGCAATGTTTATATCAGAGGATCACAACCACACCTCCACTTGACAACAAACGCACGCCTGACCTGGATGATGAGCTCATGCAACATGCAGCAGCAACGCATCCACAATAGAGGCAACAACCAAAATGTGCGCGGGGGGGGGGGGTGCACCCAGTTGCATTGCAGTGCGTGGGTGGAGGTCACACATATGGACCGCCAACAACACGAGACTGACAGTTAGCTTCTACGCTAAACGACTCGTAGCAGCATTTAGCTTCAACTCATGCTGCAAATCAAAACGGAAGGCTGCATGCAAACAAACCATGACAGTTCAGCAGCTGCACCGGGTTTGTTTACCTGCTGCTCTTCGCCGCCTTACTGACAGGAACAAGCGACAATGGGAGCGGTGAATGGGGAAGCACGTACACGGGTCGGAGCGCAACATCCTTCCGGAGATTAGAGCAAAAATAACGCGATCGAGCAGAGAGCTGCTTGGGCCACCGCCGATCGCGCACCGATCGCGGCAGACGACGCAGGCAACAGGCCGGTGATGTCGCGTGCTGGAGGTTAACGGGTGTGTGTGTGTTGAGGGGAGGGGGGGGGGGGGGGGGGGGGGCTTTACGGACCGCTACATAGACAGAAAGAAACGCGGTCCTTACCTGGACGTGCAATCCTGACTTCCAGAAGCATCCGATCGAGACTGACGAGGCTGCAGACGAACTCTGTGGATGCAAGGGGGGGAACAATGAGTGCAATCTGGAGAGGCGGCCGAGAGAGTTACTGACACACTGGGGTAAAGAGTATGAGCTGCAAGGCTGGACTGTGACGATCTGCCGGTGTCAAAAAATACGAAGGAAGGGTAGGATTGTACTTCCGGAAAGGGCTTTTCACAATAAGAACATATTTGGGGTTGGGGGTAGCGCACATTGGAAGAGGATTAGGGCCAGTCAAGGAAAGAAAAACTGGTAGACAGGATTCTGACTTTTTTCCCACAGAACTCTGAGATTAAAATCAGAATTCTGACAAAAAAGTCAAAATCCGATAAAATCCCAAAAATCTTTTCTTTACTGGCCATAATCCTCTTCCATACATACAGTGGTAATGAATATAAAAAATAACTTATTTTTATTGTTTTATAATTTTGGATTTCACATATTATTAATGTCATGCTTGTTTTCTTGACCTGCAGTATTTGGACCACCTAGAGAATGACTAATTACTCATGCCCTGCTATCTGATGGTGCCCCCCACCCCAATGGTTCTGCATGGTACTTTCTGATCTAATATTACAAGTATATTGTTGCGTCTGAACATTTTGGCGTATAATCATCGCTATTTTAATAACCAGCCGAATTATGGTCAGGGGAAAAATAATAACACTTTAACATGTTCCATACTGTGACCCAGAAGCTATTTCTGTTATATTACTACCTAATAAAGTGTATTGTATTGTTTTTCCTGAGATGAATTTCCTCCAGGGATGAATGATTCTGTTATACTATACTAATGGTAATATGAATGCTTATTGTACCATTTTTAAGATTAGGAATCAGCAAATATAATTTAATTACGCCAATGACTGTTTTGTTTGATTATTTATTTTGAAGGCAGCACAGTTTTGTTTCCGTTGTGGTTTTGATCCTGTCCCCCTCTCTTGACTGATGGTGAGCCTAGTCGTTGATCAGTGAGTGGGCAAATTGCAGCGCGCCCTTAAGTGGTAGAAATGTGAACTACAACTTTTTATGACAGATTGTCCTGGAGTGGAGGACGAACGACGGTCAACAACCCCCACTGGGTAAGGTGCACGAAATCCAGTGCAGCTCTGCTTACCTTCAGTCTGCAAATTAATGGCCACCAAAGGTATTTAGCTATTTACCCGCCCACAGATAGCAGATTTCCCACTCCAGTCTCATCCCGAATTTCACAACAAAGAATTTAAAAGTCAATTTTCCCCTAATATGTCCCCTTTCAAATAACACTGAACATTACAGGGTCCTTATCGACGCACGCTCCTATTCATAACAATTGGCACAGTTACATTTCTTTTTCATTTAGGAGATAAGCCAAAGCAAAGCAGCTTCTGAAGATTTTATCTTGCATGATAAATTCACAACAGGGGGAATATATACAAAGTGTTGAGGATAACAACGCCCCCAGTGCTGCAAGTACAGAAGAGAGGGAATTCAATTCAGGATGAGTCACTCAACACTCCTGCAGATTTTTACACTTGATGAATTATTTTGCATGAGAGTCGCCACCAGATTGTTTCAAACATCTCGAAAAAACGTTTTTATTTTCCTACGCGCATCTCGGAGACATTCATTTCTGCGACGTTCAAGGACTGGGAATAATCGTGTGAATGTGACAGGAAAAGCAAGCAGGTGCCTTTTATTCAGGAGTAGAAAACAAATAAAGGGGATTGTTTTTGTTAGTTTGAAGGTCAACCGAGATTGATGCAATGGTTTGAGTATAACCACTTAATGAGCATTTGCGCAATGTAATTGCCACTTAAGTGAACAGCAATTGAAAAAACAACATTTTGAATTCTCACACAGAGCACTTTCAATGAATGTTACTCAAAATTGGGTCAAAAGCTTTCGCGCATCAAGACTGCAGCTCAATGTCAACACAGATTGGATGGATGTTCTTTTTCCTTACACATCATTTGATGGAATCCACCCACTTTGATTATACCAGGGGGGATGCTCACTTCCACAACTAGATACTAAAAGTAATTTAATGCCACTCGACTGTTTGCTGAATGTACGTACTGTACACGTGCCAAGTAGATCATTTATATGCTGCTGTCGCTGCAAAAAATAGGCATTACGACGGTATAAAGGTCGACTGATTAGGCCCGAGAATAGCATTGGCCCATTGGTGGAGTCCGTCACGCTGCAGTAAACTACAAGTGTAAAGTCTGCACATGACCACACTCAGCAGTCCTACCCTGGCGAGAGCTGCTTATTCAGTAGTTCACAAATGCAAGATTGAGATTAAGCGTCACTTTGGTTTGAGTAACGTCTCTGCAGAAATTGCTATTGATTGCAAATTCAATCCAAACAGCTTCATGTGTTTCCTGTAATATGGTTGAGTGTGTCGTTACCTCTTTGCACTATAGCTGAAAAGGACTACGGTAAATAAAAATGAAAAAAAAGACTATTCGTGGGTGTTAGTGCCTTTTTTCTCTCCATGAAAAGATAAAAGCATTTTCTTCACAATAATCGCTCTTTAAAAACACAATAATATTCATACGGTGGAGTAGCCAATCTCATCCTTCACTTTTTCTACGTTCAAAGAGAGCTGAGTTTAAAATATGGTCCAGCACTGCCACCGTGTGGGACAATATGCACATTACAAGAAGTGTACTCAGAACGGGCAAAGTGCTATAATGTAATATTATCTATTTAGTTACACTCTTTGCTTCGACTTTGTTCCTATTTTAGATTTATTCCAGATTTGGTTATTGCTGATATCACATGTAGGTACATCTCAATCAATCAAAGTGGAAAATTTAATATATTTCTATGGCTCAATTCATAATGTGAAACAAATAATAGTTTCAATAAATAGACTAAAATGTTTTCTAATTTTGAATATAACAATTTATTATCTTAAGAAATTAGAATATTACATGAGAATCAACTGAAATGATTTTGAAAACATAAATGAAGTGCTAATTGCCTCTCTGATAGGCGCTCCCCCTCCGGAAATAATTTAGTCTTTATTCCCGGAACCAGTTTATGGTATTAACGGAAGGCAGGTTTGTTGCACTGAACGGTTTTGAACGCTAGATGGCAGTACAGTATTGAGTTTGCTGATCTACGCTTTAATAGCACCTTACAGCTCATACTTGAACATTTTTGTTCGCATTTAGATAACAAATCACTCACACTGTTCTCCCAAAGACAATTAGCGATTTTACCTGTTGTAAAAGTCCAGATTTCTTTTTTTTGGCCCATTTTTCAAATCAATGGCCTCGGCTGGCTTGTCATGACACCACTCCAGCAGATGTCAGCATCACTTGCAGCCAGCACTGGCGCCTCATTAGCATCCGTTGACTGCAGTCTGCATGATTCCATCCCTTTGGCTTCCTTTCCACCATGGGCCGATTTGTCTGCAATTGCAGTAGCATGATTTATACATGAAGGGAATGAAATGGGAGGAGAGGTTCTGTATATTATGGAAAGCAAAAGAGTGCTTGCCAGGAGATAAAAATCACAGATGCACAAGGATTTCAATCATTTGCATTCCATTGTAGTGTACTGGTTCCATATGTTGAAGGTCACAGTTGATCTTAAATAAACAATGATGTGGTGTTATTCACAAGCCGTATTCAAACACATTCAGCGCAGACATTCTTCCTTTCACGAGCGGCTCTCAGTAATTTCAATAAAGCGGCATATTCCAAAGATAACAAAACGTGATTTTAAACGGCCTTCATTTGAAACACTGTTGACATCAGCTCGACCTATTACCGCGACGCGCTTAATGGCTCTTCCTGTGTTTGCTGTTGTGAGGCGAAGCGGCCTCCACGGGCAGGCTCGTCTGACATTTCGGTTCGATGAAGAGAGGACATAAAGCCACGGCACAATGAAGCTCATCAGCCGCCCTGACAAAGTAACAGCTAACCCATCTGACTGCTTTGTAAAAACAGGCCCAGAAGGTCAACGGCTGTCCTCAGATTAAATACTCCATTCAGGAGTAGCCCATATCTTGGCCGCACATCCCTTGTCAGCGCCACAAAAATCATTGCGCCAAAGGACCGCCGCATCGCAGCCAGCCAGGCGAGTGCGGCGCTCAAATGGATGGGAGAGAGAAACTGTCACCATATTGGTGCCATTGGACCATGTGTACTGAGGGGGAGTGGGATGAGTGACACTTCTAATTTGAGAGCTGGTGGGTTATCTGGCCAATCTGTTACTTTGACAGGGAGATGTAGCTGCTGAAAATAGTTGGAGAAGACACCCAGGCAGTGGAAAGTGCGCACATATTTATTATTATTATTATTATTATTATTGGCAGTGGAAAGTATGCACATATTTATTATTATTATTATTGTTATTATCATTTTATTGTTATTATTGATGTGATTATTGATATTATCATTATTATTTTATTTCATTTTTTTTATTCCATACATCAATCACCTAGTAATTTTTTTAGAAGTTGCTTTGAGATTCTATCCTCCAGCATGTGCGGTGGGGCAAAGCACACAAAGAGTTCAGAGGCTTCAAAGAACTTCAGTATCGAGAGTGTAGAGGAATTACGGCGAGGAGAAAGATAAAGAGAGGTCACTTTTTGAACCTTTCTTATCGAAAACTTTTCCGTCTTAAAAGTTTGACTCTCAACTTTGGAGTCTGAGCCATGTGGGAGCTTGCGGAGTTGGAAGAAGAAAGGGAATTTCGAGGGGAGGGGGTTCCAAATCATACCAGCAACTACGATCACTCGAGCTTCAGCGAACCAACACTCGGCCATGCAACAAAAAGAAGGGATGGAAGAAATCCTCTCGCAGCTTATCGCCTCCACCGTGTTGGGAAAACAACTGTTGGGAGATAACAGAGGGGCAATCAGCGATCACATCGACGGCCGTGTTGTGCTTTCAGTTCTGGTGGAATGACGAGCTACGAGGTAGCGGCGGCCATGTATTGATGACAACATGGACCGCTGGAGACAAGGGAACTTTGTGTGTGTGTGTGTGTGTGTGTGGTAAGCATATGCATAAGTCAGCGGAGGATGAGGCAGTAAAGATGTCGCGGGCGGCTGTCATACCGCCAGGCTCATTTGGCAAGGGCGTCTCCTCCCTTCCGACTAAGAAAAGAGAGCGCTCGATAAAACTTGACAGCAGCCCCCCCCCAGTCTAAATCCAGACACGTACTCAACCTCTAAAAGATGAATTCGCTCGATAATGGGAGAGAAGAAATTTTGGTAAAACACACCAACTCACACCTTTTCATGTTACTGTAATTTTCAACAGTCAACAAGATATCAAGGCCGTTGGTAAAAACGGAAAAATCATTGTTCCAACACTCCAATAAAAGCGGCTGCATTCAATTTGCACTGTATTAATTCTCTGCAGCCAATTACTCAACATTCAACCTCCCGCCCTGTTATCACCTCTGATGCAGTTAGATCTATATCGGCGCTCATTTGCCAATATTTCACGCTTTCCCATCGCCTTACTACAGTGCGTATAAAATAGCGGCTTTTATGGCTAGCTATAAACAACGAAAGCCGTTTCTTATAGCTTAGCTGCGGCGGAAATATAATAACACAAATTTAAGTGAATGACAGCACTCACGGGGTCCTTAGTGACATTTTAAGGTAACTTTTAAATTGCCAGACAAAACTTTGGTATTGATAAATGGGACATGTCTGACAAACGGATGTCGACTTTGAAGGCCGGGAAACAAGCACGGAGGGTCACAGCGGGACGCTTGTCACATTACCGCCGCATGACCGGTCGGGATTTCTGTTTACTGTGATCTTGTTAGTCATACGAGTGGCCGGCAGGCTAATTTCTGCCAACATTTTATTCCGTGCTTGCTTTGCACCGTGACCAAGTCACGCAGAGAGCCAGCGGGAAGAAATGTGCCTCATATTAATAGCTGGGCTCATATTACATGTATGATGGATTGCAGGCTTGTTAGAGTCTGCAGATGAAAGCTGGAGATTTTTTTTTTTTTTTTTGGAGCCCGCCACAAATGAGTTCTGGCTGACTTCCATCTCGCCCGACTGACCACGGGATTTAACACTCAACGCTTTCTTCAATTTGGCTTTATTGAAGTTTGTAAAAGCTTCCGCCTCAAACATTCATTCTGCGTCTGAACATATTGGATCACCTTTTCAGTCTGTCTCACTTCATCCTTGTTTGTCGCCGCTTCTCCTCTTTCCCGTTTCATCACTCTGCCATTTTTCGCACCTAATCCTTCGACTCATCCCCCGGAGCCGAGTCCGGCGCCGCCTCGAAAGCTCTCCGATGCAGACAATCAACAGTGGCAACACAAAGGCTTGCTTTCACTTCTATCAAATTCATCCTTTTGTGGCTTTTTTTACACGGAAGGTGAGGAGAGGGATAGATTTAATTTCGGTTTTATGAAGAGCTCCTCGTATGGTCGAAATGAAAGAATGAGCGGCGGTGTTTTATTATCTTTCCTGGGGCGGTGCATCGTTTCGCTGCTAAATAATTCCAACATGGAGGAATGAGTTGTATCGGGCAGAATACACTGGATTTTCAACGTTACGTGGTCAGACACCCAATCGAATTTCATAAAGTCCTATCATGATTTCCTTTGCTGGCCAACTAATTAGAAGTCGAACTTGAAAGAGTTGCGAGGGACACAGTAGATGAGAGCGGCAAGAAAAAAAAAATCATCATTTTAGTGGTGAAAGTGTCCAAATTCTGGCCCTACTCTGGAAAATGAGCACATCAGAAAAGGCTTGCTGCGAAGTAAACAACAGAGCATCTGTGTTCTTGGAGATGCAAATGCAAAGCCAGGAGGGCCGCGTTCCAAACTCCAAGCAGAAAAGGGGGGGGAACAAATTGGAATGTCATCGGAGGGAGATGGGTGATTCAGCCCAGAATTGGCTGAATACAAGCATGAAGTGCATTTTTGGAACTAATCTGTGACCTTGTACTATCGCTGCTATCAGACAGAGATAAATGCTTGTGTCCCAGCTTTCCGAACTCTTTTATTTGCCCTGTCATGGAAATAAAAGACCTTATTTAGATGCCGAAAATCGCTCTGCATCAAAATTGTCAAAATGTCTTCCGACGTCCTATCGTCAAATGGCACAGGTGAGAAAATCTCCCGGGAAAAGGAGTCATCCCTGTTGCCTTCATGGTCACACTACTTATCATCGTAATTGAGAACGTAATCCTTTTCGCCATCAAAACCTCCCTTCGTGATAACGAGCCCATTTGCCGGCACGTTGGGCGTCATTAGTCATGCTGTAACATTAGTATGATTAGCATGTCGCGACACGCTTCCTCACTGGCATCAATCTATGTGCCATTATTACCGCGACTGTCCTCGGCGTTATTGACGTGGAGTCAGAATGTCTGGGAGCGCTTTCAGATGGCGGTTTGGTCATGTGAGGTCTATTTATTTGCCTTCCCTCCAAACTTTCCCATTTATGTTCTTCGGGTAACTATTGTACCGCTTTGCTATCCTCGGGCACCTCTCAGCGAAAATTGTCATCATGGTTTCTTGGCTCTGATGCTTCCGACAAGATACAGGGAAGTGAATTTCACCATGAAACGAAGAGGAAATGTTGGTGTAAATAACCGGCGGGCAAACGAGAAGAAAACAAACAAGGGCGATGGCGACTATTTATGAAGGAGCTGAGAAAACAAAGCAGTGCTATGAAATCGATCGCTTCCTAAATCACAACAAAGACATCCACGAGAGGCTCCTGGCACAATTCCAAATCATGGAAACCAACACACACAGACAAACACACACATCTCGTGGGTGTAAACACACCCACTCACAAAACAACAATGCAAACCTTTGGCTCACACACATGCACACACATCCCGTAATCATCATTCCTGCCACATACGCAAACATACACACGCTGACAACTTCCCTTGCTGCCACCCAACCACATGAAAGAAAACGCACGCCCGCACACTTTCACAACTTGAATATTCAAGCCGTCTATCTCGTCGTCTATTGCGCAACACATCCTTTAGCCAATAACTCCGCGGTTGTTTCGGCGACAGTTACTCAAAAGTCACGCCTGGAGTAATAGCCAGCGAGCTCATTTGCATCTCATTTACATAATCCGCGCGAACCTGCTGAGGTTTGATCGTACTTGTTTGTACATGGCAGTCTTTCACTCCACGGAGACTTGCTCTATTTACGCCAGTGGGTTCCTTGCCAATGCTGACTCGGCAATTTGCATCATGTGTCATGTGTGGTTGAGAAGATGCTAGCTCAGCTTATTTTTGGCCACCAAGGGGAAACACTTGATTCATCTACACTGGGTCATCTGCATGGACTACCACCAAGAGGTTGCATGGTGGCTATTTTCTTTTGCGGGGGAGAAAAGGAGGCTCTTGATGGCCAATCAATATCCAGCAAGGACTGCACTTAGCAACAGTGAATGACGGAATAACACTGTGTAGTGTTTGCCTACTTTTTATAACGATGCTTCTTTTGTGATGTATTGATCATCACGCTTGGTGATCATTTGACGGTATATAAGCAAGAAGAATAGAATTGGATTTTTTTTTTCATGTTTACGGTTTTGCCCTCGTGAAGAAGGATGCATATTATAAATCTCCGTCACCAACGGGAGCTGCGACGAAACATCAATAAGATGCTCCTTCATTGACTTATGACCTACTTCGGTGCTCTGCGCTATTATATATAGCATTAGCAATGGCGCTAACATTTGGTTTTGATACATGTTACTATTTATCAGAACGGAGAGTAATTTGTCGTTTTGGTTTTGTAACTTTAATAAATTAAAAATCTTGGATCTGCAACAAATTTGAACGTGTTTGCACCACCGCTCCACAAACTTGAATGGAAATTGGTTTTATGCAAACAAGCACACTAACAAGGCAACAAAATCTCGAAAGATGTGTCAAACCGATTGAATAAAAAGAAAATAAGCATCAAGCTATTGTGGGAAATCCCTTCTTTTTTTTTTTTCAATTGAATCAATGAACCACAAGCCACATTCAAAGTAAACTGCACCAAATATTTTGTCATTGCCTGACTTTCAAATAAATTGAAATGCACAAAAGCAAACTATGGAGAGAATTCTTTGTAACGGGAAACCTCACACTTATTCGCTTCTTCCAGGGAGAGATAGTGATGAAGCACTCTCTTATCCACCAGTGGTAAGTCCAAATCGATTCCCGGCCGCTGACGAAGATTCCCATTGACAATTTGATGTCATTTGCTTTAACCCCGGTTTCGCAATCGCACCCCTGAGGTTCAGCCACGAGCCTGGTCGTCACCAAAATCCTCCCTATTGACTGTGACTCGCACTTTGTCAACAAGTGCGTGCCGTCGCCCACAGCTGGGTCTACACCTGCTAAGTGAAGGACTCTCACGGGAGTCTCCTCATCATCAGCATGAATAAGTATGTTACTTTAGAATGAGACTTGCCCATCTCACTAAGACCGTTTCACTCGTAAACCTAAAGAGGATCATTTATTTTCATTTTTTTGCTCAATTGCATTAAGTGGAAATGCTACAACTGCAATATTGGCAAAAATAACTGAATCAATTCTATAAGGTGAGGGGGAAGGGTCTTCATTCATAGACAATGAAGCTAAATGAAATTGTAGTTGGTTGTAACATAGAGGTAAATCTCACGAGACGGTCTGCTCGGAAAATATCTACGTGTGATCTCCTTGAAGGAGATTGTAAGCATCTTTAGTTACCTCCCATCTGACTGAAACGTAATGAACTAATTAGTGTTTTGTTGACTTCTCGATCTTCGGCTTCATGGATACAAGAAAGGAATCTAATATTATCCATGGAGGGGACAATCAACTTATAGTCTTTCTATTGGACATGTTTTGAATTTTCATTACATCATTACAACTGACAGATGAGTCGTGCCGGGGCAGCCGAAGAACCAAAAATATGTCTACTTTACCTTTCCCCAAGCGTGATGTTGTCACGGAGACCCATGCTCTGAAACAAACACACATCCAAACTCGCACTCCCTGACGTGTTTACATTTTCTCGTTAGAACCTCTGACTTGAGGTGTTTGGAATGTGTGCTTTATTTATGTGCCACTGCCCACAGCAATAACCCATTTATCTTTCACTACCCCTTGCCTTGCTTCTTCCCTCAGGAGGCTTTCTGGACCCGCACGCGTAGCACACGCGCCGTTTCCCCCAGCCGCCTGCTTGCCAATCATCTGCTTATGAATATTCATGAAATCATCATGACGTTGCTGCTTTGTGAACTGCAGGAAGTAGCCACCATATTTGTTCTCTTTATATGTTCCCCATGAATCCTTCCATAAGTGAGACGTATTAAGGTTGACAAGGCTGATTATTATTAGTTGGATGATTATTTTCCAATTCTATAGTTACTCAATTATCATCAGGCCCGAGCTGAAAACATTTTGCAATTATATTCACGTTCTCCAGGGTAGGCAATAAACACTATCTTTAAATGAAAGCTTATTAGAATGCAGGGCATGAACAAAGGTGCAAAAATGAACTTTTGTTTCTTTCTGCAGTTTGGAGATAAATAGCCGCATTATTTGTAAGTTTACAGCCAATTGCGATTGTGGGTACTGTGGCTTGGAGAATCTAACGACCTTAATAATCGGGGGGGGGACCCTGTTTGATGACCCCACACACAACGGACATCACAAAGTTTGACAGACAAAAGCTTCCTCGTGCAACAAGATAACGACCCAAAACATACTGGAAGTACAAGAAAGGACTTGTGGATTGATTTGTACTGTCTAAGAACTGCTTTTTTTTTTTCTTTTAAAGGTGATTCCTTCTTACTACCCCTACCTTCTTTCCTACCTAGCATCACCTCCTCGAGCTCACCAAAAATTGGACGACAGGCATTGCTGACAGCAATTTCGAGGTGTGTCGGAATTCACATGGCAGCGCGACAGACACCCTTTTACACTTTTTTTAATTTCCCATTTCCAGATCCCCCCCCTCATTGGTGGTACGTTCGCAGAATGTAACCAATGATTAAAAATGGGATGAGACCAGATACGAACGTTTTTGCCCTTGAGCTCGGCGCCCTTTTACTGAGCGTAAAGATTAATTTTGCCTCTAGGGATGGCGAGGAATATATTTTTGCATCATTTGATAACTACATTGGTAGACATAATGCTAAGCTATAAATAGCATTTCCCGAGGCCAAATATGACAACAGCGGTCTTGATTAGCATCTGAGATTAATATCTAAAAGAACATCCTAATTAATTCAGTCTCCGTGTCAAATAAACACAATGATTCATCACAATGAGGCGGATCCACCCATAACCTTACAATTTATTTCTCTAATCTCTTTTCCATTTGCTTTTGGATGTTGAGTACAAGGACACAACTCGGGTGATGGATGGCGTCATGTCGCGACCTTAGACAGGAAGCGCGACTCCAGCTACTTGGGCCAGAAATGCAAACAGAACAGGTGAGTGGTTGGACTCTGGATTCAAGATGACTCAAAGCATGGAGGCCATGTTTTATGGGTTTTTTTGTTACTTAATGTGATCTCTATAGCTATCATTGCTAACTGCTAATGTACAATTGATATTTCCATTCACGCTACAAAAATACCATTGGGCATATTTGCTAGAACGAAAAACGGTATGTCTCGCATTATCTTCCACGAACCAAAAAAAGGCACACGGCTATTTTTCTTCTGCTGACATTTTGATGGACACGTTGGTCTCTTCCCCAGAGTCAAAATTGCTACAAATGGTCTTATGTCATCCTGTGTGAGTCAGGAAGTGGCCTTTACCAACAGAGAAATATTTTCTGTCTTACACTTTTCTCCTCCGGGATCCATTCTAGTGTTAATTATATTCATGGCAGAGTCTGCGTTCCAACTATGCTTGTTATTGTAATGAGCAGGTGGGAAATGGAACGTGGATTTTTTTTGTTTTCCCCCGCATTGTGCGAAAAGTGTGAATGTATTAATCACATAAAGTTCAAGAGCTCAATAAAACTTCCGACCCAGGGAAGGTTTTTGATTCATTTCCCAATTTTTGCAGGTGAGAATCTCTTGCGGAGGCAGAATACTTGCATACTGCAAGCATAACACAAAAAAAGGAACTGCTACCTTATCGGCTGCACTGTTTCTATAATAATGCAAGATAACGTCTCATAATGAAAAAGCCTGACTGGCACAGTGCCCCCTCCAAAAAAAAAAAAAAAAATGGAGATAAACTGGAGTGCAGGCAACATCTTATTGACCCACATCCATGGTCAACATCACTAATGCTCTTCCGGTAAATGGGAGAAAATATCTGCAGCCAGGTTCCATAATCTTAATGAAAACCTTCAAAGGAAATTATATTAATGGAACAGCAACGCTCTCCGCTATCTTTTTTTTTTTCCCAGTAAATTACCAGCAGCTTGAACAGACTGCATTTTTTTCCGAGACAGTCCATTTTTTCTTCTTAGCTATTCGATATTCCAGACATTGTGTGTTTTGGAAATAAAAAGTGTCAGCAACTACACAATGATGGAAAAGTTTTAGAACAAGGGAGATATACGACAGGAAGTGAGAAAGGGAGTTGGAGAAGAACATCCAAAATGATCTCCAAAGTTGGATGTGTGAAAGAATGACTCGGGGTGCTCCTGGGAGCGATAAAGGGAAGGGGGTGGAGAGTCATGGACACAAAATTGCGAGCTTCCATGGCGAGCCGGCTGCTCAGGGAGAACCAATCTAATCAGGCGTAATGGAGCCAAAGTTCACTCCTGCTAAACTGATGTGACCACAAGTAGGAGACATCCAGCCAAGAAAACACTCATGGCAACAAACATCAACAGATGTTGCGTTTAAATATCCATAAAAAATAAGGGTTATTCAAATTTTGGGTGGATTTTACGAAAACGTAGCAGATTTCTTCCGAATCCAGAAGACAACTGGGAAAAGTAACAGAGAAAAACGAGTGGGTGGATGGATTGAACTAATGATTTCAGCTCTCTCACAAGCTATTCGCCAAATGGAGTCAAAGGTCTGATCTGGGATGACACGGCATCACACATCTGAGCTGTTCAATTTCAGCAGGTCGCCCTTGAAAAAGAAAAAAAGAAAAAAGCGGCCAAGCTATTAATGAAATGATGGGCCGGCGATTGGTTTAATTAGTCTAAGTAAGCCCAAAGCACATTTTACTATTAACCCTCATGACTGGGGAACCAGAGACAATTCATTAATGCTGATTCCTGGCGAGGCTTTCCTGCATGATGTTTTTTTTTTTTTTTTGGTCTTAACATAAATGCGCTGCACTCAAGGCTGCACTTGTGACTCTGCTAACATGTGTGCTATAAAGCTGGGAGTCTGGAGCTTTATAGAGTGGTCATGACATTTAAGTGGCTGGAAAAAAAAAGAGAAAAAGCTCGGATTGAAGGACACGCATCTGTTGGAACGTGGCATTTATGTTAGTAAATAACTAAAAGTCTGACGGTGTTCCTCTGAGGTCAATCTTCGGGCCCATCCAGTTTGTGCTCTACACGTTCAGCAAATGTATGAAATACATTCACTGACTCCATTTAAAGGCTCACTTAAGTTTAATGTGGGAAAAGAAAAATGAGGTCTAGTTATAAAAGTATTAATTGTTGCTCACGACAGCTTAGCTCCTAAAGTAGCCACCTGTTAAGGTTCTCAAAAATGCGTCCCAAGTTGAGAACCTTATTCCGATCAGGCCATTTCCTTATGATGAACACATTCAAACTTAAAACGATTTTTAACATGAGCTACATATGGACGTTGGGGGATATTCGCTTTCTGATTATATATGACTTATTGAACCGTGTGACTCCGGGGTGACATTTTTCCGTGGCTTACGCTCGCTATTGACAAAAGCAAAGCCTTTGGGCGCCCTTGCGGGGAAATGTAGCTACAGTCACGGGGCAATGAGGAAAAACTTTTAAAAGTATGCACGATAATCATTGTATGCTCCCTCAAGCTAAAGTACAGAGTAAAAATAACTCCTGTCAATAGTCCCTGGGTTGGCTATTGTATCTGCTCTCATTGTGATTAATGATCAGCAAGGTGCAGCACAGCAAAAATAAAAAAATATCTTGCTCAATATGGAAGCGGGCACTCATCCACTTAGTGTCTACAGGTCCAACTGTCAGACGTTATGAAGTAAATTAGATTGAAAGCACCACAGCAAGTTAGAAATAGCTTCAGAACCGTAACCGAAACACTAACTGTGATGCTTGCTGAAAAAAAAAAAAGTTTTTTTCTAGAAATGACAATCTACCTGAAGGGACTGTAACTGGTCAAAATTGACAGACGACACTAATAGCTTAAGTAGCAGCGCCGAACATGGCTGGAGGTCCAGATGGAGGTAGTTGGGATAGAAAAAAAAGAAAAAAAATCAATAGGTCCCCGCATCCATTACCGGCACAGGAGATGAAGAGTAGAAAGAGGGACAGAAAGATGAAGAGGGGCACCGAAAGCTCAACAAAGCAACATTAGTCAGGCTGACGGAAGAAGCAGTGAGGTTGGAGGCAGCCATGTTGATTGTAATCAGGCTCAAGAAAATCAACTTGACGGCGAGCTGATTAAACGTTCTTCAGGTATGTTATAAACCTTCCATTTTGCGTTATTTGAGTTTTTGTTTAGCCTTGTTTTGTCACCTGTCGGATTTGTGTCATATTATGAGCTGAATTTGGCAGTCCGCTTGTGAGTTTCCCCAGAGGAGAGCTTTACCTAGTTGGCACTGTCATCATTATTCCAATTTATTATTATTCCAATTTAATACTCTAAATTGCCTTTAAGCTTCTTCTCCTTCTGTTGTTTATTTTTAAGACTTCAGCTTGGCTTAAACCAAATCCGGACACGCAAACCTGCCTTTCGAATTTTTGCGTCAATTTTCAATCGTCAATGGAATTAATTGTATTGTCATTGCACGTAAACAGAAAAGGAAATTCATTTAATATTTGTTATTTATTTATGTTGCCTCAGAGGTGTTCTTGGTAGCTTCCTAATTAGTATTCCATCCTTCCCTTTTGTCTCTGATGGTGCCTTGCTGACATTTGTGCTAGCCGGCGGGCAATTTCAATCTACTGCCCCACAGGTAGGTCAGCAGATGAATCTCGGTTATTATTTTGGTTTTCCTAGCTCACTCTCCCCAAACCCCTTTTTTTCTTTTTCAACAAACACCTCTCGCAGAGCCCATTAGAAGAACAAATACAACTCCAGTCGTTCTTTTGAAGGGAAAATCAACAGGAACTCGCCGGAATGTTTCCATAGCAACCAAAACATCACGCGGTGACATTTAAATCAAGGCCACCCTTTTGCCTGTGTGTGTCTGTAAACACAATGTATTTGCGGTTCAGATTACGTATATTGCTATTTGTCGGCGACGTACGGTTTGTCTACACTCTTTAATTTCCAGTTTTGTCAAATTCCAGATGCTCCACACTGGCAGATTGTTTTCGAAACAAGCCGCCATTAGCGGAAGGTAGCAGGAGGCGGTGCCTTCAACCCACGGAAGTGGCTCAGGTAGTTCAACTCCTCCGCGGTGGAACACCTCGACATGCTCAAATGGTTTGTTTTGCCTCGGAGCACATTGTCAAGAGTTTGTAAGAGATAAGCCAGTGCCAGGAGAGGTTGAGGGGGCGGGGTCATAGGACTGCAAGAACCTAGCAAGGAAAAGGACTGCCAGATCCAACATTCACCATGCGGCAAGAATTTTCCATTTCCTCTATTATATCTCCGATTTCTTTCTACAGATGAAAGCAGGTTCAAGCTGAGGACACTCTGGAGAGCATTGTGCTGCTTGCCACATTCTCAGGCTTAGTTGTTTTGGATCCCCTGGAGATCGTCTGTCGTCGGATCACAACCACGGCAGGAATTTGAAGGGAGTGTATATTACAGGTTGTCTTGAAGAACCTGATCTCATTTTCCTTTTGTAAAATTCTTTTTGAGTGCGATTCAAAATCCAGTGCTAATTATTTAAATTACCATTCATTGTCCTTACTTCTATTCTTTACCGTTTCAGATTTCCTGATGTGTGACATGAAGCCTGTGCTGCCCTTACTGTAGATCCGATTTATTAACGCGGCGAGACTAAACACTTGGAAATGTTGGGCTCAAATGGGCAATTATTTCATTTTGCGGCTCCCATCTGCAGCTCGGATCTAACTTTCTAATTAAGTTTGACTTTTTAACGATGCCACAAGAAATTGGAGACAGCGGTACATCTGTTCTCGCCGCTGCATCCTTGAAGACGTCCCTGTTGTATAAAATGTCATCTCAACTTAATCAATTAGCAGAGACAAGTCCAAAGATTTTTTTTTTTTTTTTTTTTTAAATAATACTCTTTCCAGGCAGCATCCTGCCAAGTAGTCACACTTGACATGTGATAAATGGGATCTGGAAGTGGGATATCGCTCTTTAACTTTTTGGTGGCACTCGAGTCCTCAACGGCCGATTGACTGATGGATTCGGACGCGGCGGGAAATAAAAACACAAAATTCTCACCCATCAAGCGTTTGTTGATGGATACAGACAACCCGCCACAGGGATTTATGACATCCAGGCCGCTGTGCGATGATATTGCAGATGACATTAAATAAATTCGGCTTGAGCAGCACCTCCCATTCATCATCCGTCGAGAATCGGGGGGCTGTCAGGCCACCGTGGGATGAAGAGGGAGAAGCTTCCAAAGCCCTCGCTTTGGATGACCTCCTGTCCCGTGACGCCGCTGGATCCGCCCGGAAACGTCAACTTGTTCTTTTATGCATTTATGAGCTGGCATAGTGTTTTGTGTCTCCGCCTGAGTTATTGTTACACGGCGGCCAAGCACGTCGATCAGCGGCACTCGGGTACGGCGGTGCATGGGCCGGGTGACCTTATTGCCACACTGCAAATCCCGCAGCTGTTTTTCAACTGCGATAAAGATTATACACCACGACACAGATAGGAGCTGATAAACAGCGATGCCCCATAAACCTTCAAGCATCTGATAAACCCTTCGCTCTAGGCTGAACGCTTTTCTCTGATTGGCTGTTGGGAAATAGTTTCACTTTGGTACTGGGACTGGGACTAAATGGATTTGTACTCAGGCGAGGCCACATGTGGTGACACGGACAAGATCGGGTTTCACCATTAGAAGAAAAAAGGGGCGAGAAATGATGGCGGGGGTAAAAGCAAAACAAATCCCTCATTCTCGTTTAGTTGAAGTCTGACTTATTTAAAGACTCCCATTCATGTCTCCCAAATATCAAACACCAAGTGTAAAGAATCCGGGCGCTTGGGCGACCTCCTCCTGTGCCACCGTGATGAGTCGGCAGTGGGAGGTGACAGATTAATGGCAAAATGAACAGCGGGCACGCAATTCTTTTGCACTGCATCTCAAATTTCATTAAGAATTTGACTCCAGTCTCATTCCTCCTCAATTCATGCTGTTCTGGGGATTAGGGTGGCTCAGAACTGCACGGGCGGTCCGGTACAGTACAATGCTCCATTTTCACTGCCTCACAATAAATAAATAAATAAAACCTGGTGCAATGAGGTACTACCTCAAGCACAGTTTTTAAGTGTGCTGAGTTGATGCCAAATGGGTTACCTAAGACGCTCGGGTCTGGGAGGACCCAGGTGGCCCGCCTGCTGTGGAGCAATTTGGAATTCTTTCTTGTTCTGTCCCACCGCTTTACTTATTAATCGATTCCCATCCTGTTGTAGTTTGGCTGCTGGTGATGACAGAGCCGTCCCAATTCTGTCACCATAGAAACTCGTGCACTGGGCTGCATTTGCCACAAGGAGCTTTGGGGATCCGAAAGGTCCCATCACTCACCACAGGAAGTCGGAATACAACTCCACAACAAAAGACAAAGT
Organism: Syngnathus acus; assembly: GCF_901709675.1. Taxonomy (NCBI): domain Eukaryota; kingdom Metazoa; phylum Chordata; class Actinopteri; order Syngnathiformes; family Syngnathidae; genus Syngnathus; species Syngnathus acus. The sequence goes on from NC_051108.1 coordinate 5,855,493, forward strand.
ACATTTTCTGACAATTTGCTAATTCTCATTTTACTACTCGTTCCCATTTATCCTGACATGAATACACGACAAGTACCGCAATATTGTCTCCTCTGGGGGATACATTCAAACCCAGAACCTGATTGGAATTTCCATAACTGAGGACAAGAAACGCTTGCAATTTCCATACTTCAAGAAAAGAAAATCAATCGTGTTGAGAACATCGTTTTAATTACATGCTTCCTCTCTGGGGACTGGTCGCGTGACAAGCTTATGCAAATGTTAGGCTGTCTGACACCGCTGCGGGGGAATACACTTCACACATGTGCCAGGGGACGCACATGCAAAGTGGCCGTCATTCTCATGAATAGACTGCTGAGCACCAAAATATCAACTTGTGCAGTAATCTGTCTTGACATAATAATATATTATAACTCAGCTAGTTCGACCTGAAATGCCCGCTTCAAAAGCAAACGACAGCAATTAGCATGTAGCAATTAGCGTGTAGCTATGTAGCTAGCTATGACCGTTTCATACACAGCATACAAATGGCCAAAGAAGCTTAGAAATAATCATTTTAAAAAATGTCGGCGTTCTTTATCAATAATTAATGCACATTTGCTGATGAAACAACTGCAAAGTTAATAAAAAATGCAATTCCAGCGCCCCTCTGCTAATGTGAGCGCGCGAGGGGTCTTAATAGGTGCACGATGGCGCTCATTTGTATGGATGACAACTTCTCACAAGGTTTAAGTGGGATTTGAGGGCAATTACTTTGGAAGTATGTCTCATTTGTATTCTCTAACTTAGCACCTCGGTGCAAAGAAAAGCTTTCGGAAGAGCTACTGTACGCCAAGCAGCTTGAGACTGATCAAGGGCACGTTGCCATGGAGGCGGAGCTGTTTGAAGATGATAATCCCGCCCGCTGAATCATGAGAATGACAAGTGGGGATCAAAAGTAAGGACTTTTCACTCTCCTCATGAACAAAATCTCTAATTTACCTTAATCATCTTAAACCTCCCGACTCTATTTATTTATTTATTTATTTATTCGTTTGTTTGTTTGTTTGTTTGTTTGTTTGTCTATCTTCCCAAGACCATCCGACATTATTACCGTTGTTTTGGCAGGAAACATTTAAAATATCTATCAACAATCCCCAAACATCAGTTGCCAGGCAACAAAAACATTTTCCAGAAAATTGCGGACAGCAAATCAAGGAGGCGTACTGGGTAATTTCAGGCTTTAAAAAAAACTAAACAAAACAATTTAATTGCATTAAAATGAGCCCCAGTCAAAAGATTAAAATCACAAGACATGTTAATTACAGTAACTAAATTCTAGCAAGATTGATAAACAGACAAATTAATTTGTGCTAAACTCTTTTCTTGGCCGAAAAAAAAAGCCACCCATTGTTTTGTTTAATGAGCTAGGAAGGAGAGAACTGCCTTGCATTTTTCATTGAGTTATATTCTCGCTTACATTCCTGCATTGCTTCATCTCTCATAGCACACACATGATGTTGTGCAAAGTATAAAAAGAAAAAATAGAAGTAGCACTTACGTTTGGCTCAGCTCATCCTTGGTTTCTCTTCTTTACAATTACATGCAGTATTCATCATCCTCGTCGGGCCCGGGGAATGTGTGTGAATGTGTGAATGGATGTTTGGCACACACCTCCCCTTCCAGTTCTGAAGCAAAGAGAGAATTCATTCACGTCACATTCGCTCGCTTTTTACAAGGCAAGCACATCTATATTTTATCAGCCGGTTACTCCGAGACTTTTGGAGTGTAACTTGATTTAAAACCGCATACAGGTGAAAAGTGTGTGTGAGAGAGAGAGAGAAGGGTGAGTGTGTGAGGGGTGGGGGTTATTACTTCAATTCCTAAGAGACCAATTTCTCCAAAAAGTAATCAAAATATAGGAGGAGGATGAAAGGTTATTGTAGCCCTACAAATGTTTTCCCCCAGACATGTTCATCAGTTTCACCCAAAATAAAAATCTACAAAAAATGGAATATTAACAATCGGGGGAAATGACTCTTTGACATCCATTTGCAATTCATTTACATGACTCGCCGAGGATAAATGCATTTGAGTCAGGTGACGTCCATATTTCAACCATTTACTTTTTAATAAAAAGCTTCCCTGAGATGGCTCGATCCAAATGCGGCACTTACAGGACTGTCTAATAAAATATAATTGAGTTTTTGTGGCTGGTATTCAGAGTACAAAGTCATCAGAATCATTAAAGGGCAGGGGCAGCCTTGGCTTAGAAGGAGGATTACTTTTGTGACCCAAGATCGACTTCCCGAACAGCGATTGAACATTTGTTCCGTAACCATCATTTTCAAAGCAGTGCCGACGTTTTTTTTTTTTTTTGACCCAATTAATAAAAATGCCGATGGGGTTGTAACGCAAAGTTTAAACAACAGTCCTAATCATGTTTCTAAATTAGATTTATTAAATTATGAATGAAATTAAATCCTTTGTCTGAAAATGGATTCAACAATTAAACGTCGGTGTGTGTAAAAGTTTGTTTTTTTTCCCCGATGAGGAATTGAGTAAGTGGACCGTACCTGGGGCACACCTGACTGTTTCTATAGACTGACAAATAAATACCAGCCAAGATCCATTTTATCGTCTGCCAGTTTTATTGTCTAGCTTTCCAGTCGTGTTACTTGCCAATTTAACTTCGACCCGATCCGTTGCCAGTTAATTGGATTTGATTTGATGCCTGCTCTGTTTTGGGATTGTTTAGCTCAGTAATATTCATTCATTCATTCATTTATTTATTTATTTATTTATTTGTTTGTTTGTTTGTTTGTTGGGTGGAGCTTTTCTTTAGCATTTTCTCTAGTACTTATTTTCATTTAAATTTACTTTTAAGTAGAGAACAAAATGCCCCTCAAAAAAAAATTTCAGATTTTTGTTGGGTCACAAGCTACAGAGCAACCAAGGCGAATTACGTCTCAGCTCGACAGTTCGCAGTTATCATTCATACCCAAGCGTGAAACATTATTTACCGTCGCTCCATCAAACATTAAATATGTACCTCGGTTTTAAACTTTAAACTATTTACTTGTTTTTGCTTTTGTGTTCTTTGTGTCATTTGAATGCAACTTTAATGTCTTATCTTTAATGTATTTCTAGCTCAGTAATGCATTTAAACTATTTTAAACTGTGCCACCCAGAAAAAAAAATCCTCCTAAAACGTTCATCCATATTAACATATCAAAGAGTATTTACATAAAAATGCAATCGTTTCAGTTGAATATTTAACCATGCAGTCAGTTTCCGGATTGTCGAATTTCCTTAACTAAAATCCATTTACTCAACTTCAGAGTGTGTTGAGTCTATTTGGCCTCTATTTGAATAAATGCCAGTGCAAAGGCGGGCTAAGCAAAGGGAAGACAAAATTTAGCTCTCCAGAGCCGTGAGGTATGTTTAAGGCACCTTTATGAGGTAAAAGTTACACTGAATATGTTTTTCTGAATATTTATTGAGCCAAGGGACGTATTTTTCTTTAGAAAAAAGTTACAACCCAACACCAGATAAAAATGCCAACAACAAAAAATATATATACCGCATACTAAAAAAATCTGTCCTCAAGATACTGACAATGTGGCCCTTTTAAATTCCACTTCAATATATTTGTATTTCCCTATAGAACTCTAATGTGTCGCGTGAATCAAAACTGATGCAAAACCTTTGCTGCAGCCCAAAGCGCAAGTCAAAAAGTATACGTTCAGCAACCCCAATGACAAGATGGACGCCCGACGCAGACACACGGCCTCCGGACAGACAGAAGAGTGGGTGATCCACCTCGCCACAATGCAAATAAATAACAAAGCGGACCAACGAGCACAGACAGCTTGGAGGGGCTTTCATCTCGGAGAACCGCTGCCCAGGGAGCATTCATCAGCATCGCAGCAGATTCATGTTGGCCATAAACAAAGCAACACAACGTGTTGTGTGGCAACAAGCAAGAGCACACAGACCGTAAAGTAGATTTTGCTTAAGCGGAATTTACTGTGACTAACTATACACATGCAAGCAAAAAAAAAAAAAAAAAAAAGCTACTTGATGGCACTAATGCGCAAAACTGAAAACTCAGCAAACAGAGCATTTATATTTCATGTAAATCAGACTGCTGCCTTGTGTGCAGCAAAAAAAGAAACATCTCCAGATGTGACAGCTTAGTCCTCGGTGACACATTGTCGCGATACGTCTGCAATTTGACGTACAAGAGCGCCGCGAGTGTCGCGTCCAACGAGGCGACCACTCCCCGCTTCTTCTTTGACACCCAAAACAATGTGCCAGAGTCAAGTCGTGCACAGCGGGGGAGGCCAAATCAGTGTTGCTGGGACTAAATTTAGATTGCAGGTGCTGTTCTTTTCTCTTCGCGCCAACCTTGAGAGAAAAGGCAAAAAAAAAAAAAACCTCAGCTGCAGAGATGAACGGGTATTTGTTGGAGGTAAGATGTTTATTTCAGAAGTTGCCTTTCGTATTGTTACACTTGTAAAGGCGACCTTGACAAGCTGCTTTGGTTAATGCTGGACGAAGAATTGCTATTTGTGTGTTTCCATGGGAATTTTTGCTTCCTATCCACAATGAAATGAATCTGATGGTTAAAAAAAAAAGCTTTTATCTGAGCAAAATGGCCGACAGCTGACGTTGGGCAGTTAGCCTCGCTCAAACCAAACTAAACGATATATAACACATAATATTGATATTATTTTTTCTAACTTAGTATAACCACGTTTGTGAACGTTTTTCACACATCTCTATCGGATTATACGCTATAACTCAGTCGGCCGCCATTTCCCCTCAATTAACCGTTAGCATTAGCAGCACGGCGCCACTTTGATAGACTATCAATTGAGAGCGGAAGAGCTTCACTCGCACTCCAGACAGGCGGGAATCACCGCGAAGCAATCTTCTTTAAAAGACTAAATGTCCGACGGCGAGACGAGAGGCACACACGCACACACCGACGCACACACGCGCAGAGCGGCGAAGGGACTCTGCTGTGTCACAATCACTCACAATCTGATTTCTGGGTCTTGACTCTGGAGAGTGTCCAATTGGGATTCACTTATGAAGTGTCGGGTGATAACGAGTCCGTTTGGGACTTCTATCAGGAGTGGACAGGTTAGTCCAAATGAAGACATACTTAATTCCAAATTACATTTACAAGGGAGACAGCCTGAACATGGTGAATTTCAATATTTGCCGTCTCGGAATCAAAGCAACGATCACAGCTTGCCTCCCAGCCAACTGTCCGTTTCATTCAAAGCTGACACATATGATAGGTTGCCGTTTTGGCCGACTAGAATTGGCCATCCGTGGCCCTTCCCGAGCCTTGGGGAGAAAAAAAAAGAAAAAAAAGATGAAAAACCGGCGCAACAAATGATGGACGGGAGACAGATAGCAAGGCGCCGGCCGATGTGACCGAATTGTTGATTTGAGCCCGGTCAACGAGGATTTTGATTGACAGATATGAAAGACGTAAAGGATGATGCGAAGAAGGCACATCACTCTCGGAAAGTATTGCATCATAGCTAAAAGAGATGAGCTATTTGGAAAGGAACCCGGGGGAGCGGGGTAAGCTGGAAGATGAGGTGAGGTCAAGGGGATGAGCATGCCTGGGATGGATAACTTGCAAAAGACATGACCAACTATTCACTTCTCCTGACTTAATTCCACACGTTGGAGTGTCGTCTGGAGTGGAAGCTGCTAAGCGGCTAGCTGCCATGTCGGCGCCGTCATTTGGGAACACTTAGGAGTCTCCTTGTACTAATTGCATTGGCCCAATTACCTTGAGGGTGAGAATTCAGCAAATGGCTGATTGTCTATTGACATTATGCAATGAGCTGGGATAAGACCATCCGTCTCACTTAGCGTATGGCCGCATCAGCAAAAACAATTTAAGCGGCTAAAAAGTGTCAGTCTTCTTGATTTGGAAAAAGATTCTCGTCGCGCCCGTGTCGGAGAATACCGATATGCGTGCTTAGTATTCCGCTCATGACTTTTTAAAGTTGGCGGAGGCGTGAAAGATTCAAGTCTGTCAGAGTTAGACTTAAGTACTGTGCGTTTCTCAACTCTTTTGGTCTCCTTTGTCAAACTGGAGAGGAAGCACCCAAAAGGTTGAAATACAAAGTACATGAAAATGCTTGCGGAATAAAAACATTATGACGCAGATGACTTGTAAAAATGTTCATGTGGCTTAAAAAAATTATTTCTGGCTTTTAATGATTCTGGTCGTCAATACGTCGCTGGAGAACCTAATTTGTCACATCTTATTTTAGCGACGTTGTACATTGTAAAGGTCAAGCTTTACAACTATAATTATCGACGAACCAGGTTTTTCTTTTGCTTAGATTCTGCATTTCCCGCTAAGGCACTTCATTTGCACCTCTAAGCATAAATTCAGATTAAATCACTTTTATTGGATTTATTTCATACCGAATCAAAGTAGCGCAAAAATTCAAACGATGCGCAGGGATTTAAATCATCAGTGGAATAATATTGAAGAAAGAAGATTGTGTTTCTTTGTACGTCTGATCTCAGTGTCAAGAGGGATTTTTGTCCCTAAAAAATTACTAAGACATTGGGGAAGACTTGTTCTTGACAACAGCACTCTTACTTATTCATCGGGGTGTTTTATGAATCCTATTGTATTTTTTTTTTCCCGCGCCTGAACCTGAATAGCATCTGTTATTCTTTTAAATTTGTAAGCATGTGCGTATTGTTGTCGGGACCGCTTGAGACCAAAATTACATTTTTATTATATAGAGGATCAGGAAGCTGTGTACAGTACGGGCAATGTACGACATTGTTTATTCAATGGCAATCTCATGTAGATAAAAAACAAATTAATATAAAAATAATTAAAAAATAAAATAAATCTTACATTCTAAAAACAGATTTTTGTCCAACTCCAATTTTTTTTGTCTTTGATGGTATGCCGAGCCCAGTGAGAACAAATCACTGTGTCTGTTTGTGTGCCTTGCTTTGTCTGACTCGGCAGATGTCACCCACCCGCAGGCGCTAGCTCGTCATCAGGCCTTTGATAGCGTACACAGAAAGCCCCCGCCACATGTAATAAACCGAATTTTATTCTTGAAACTTCACCTTACCCCCACAGAGAGTAAAAAGTCAGCTGAACATCCCATTGGTTGAAACTCCGGCAGTAACTTAAAGCAATAAAAAGGTGCGAGGTGTTTCGAACGACTCCTTTATAAGCAAGTGTGTCTGCCAAACAGCAGCTCTCGGGCATAATTACTGCAAGCACTCGAGCAACATTAATGACGACAGGCTTGGAAGAAAGATTCATCTTCCCACACATAACATACAGTACGGCTAATTAACAGCCGAGTTGACGCTAGGCCTGGATTTTCAAATCAAAAGTCAAAGCGGAGTGTCAACGCGGTTGCTATGGTGACTCATATGTACTCAGCGGTTGTTTGACCGGTCACAAAAGGAAGTCTCAAAGTTCATCAAGAGCATCTGCTGTAATATCTCCGACATGGATTTTACGACTCGGAGTGGCTCCAGCGCCCCATTAAGGTTTCTGGATAATATGGACCATAGATTTGTGGAGCTCTCGCGGCTGAACCCGACTTTATATCCACGCCGGTCTGTGCCAACCTTTGATGCCTCAGTTTCGCGCCGTTTTCATAGAGCTGTCATACACACCACTTAACACGCTCTTTAAAGCACTCATTAACGCAGTCAATTAGCCCACAGGAGCAAAGACGCTGGCGGAGGAAAATGGCAAAATGTCAGCCGTTTGCTTTTATGCGGTGTGAGCGTGTCACACGAGCAAGAGGGGGCTCTGAAAATAGAGGCAATTGCTTCCAACCTCGTGTTCGCTCGGTGAATTCTTTGTCTTGCTGTGCTGAGAGGAGCGCGGTGACACACACGCACATACATTGCCAGACAGCCACAAATCTCTCATTTGCAGCACTTGAAGAGTGCACAAAAAGAAAATGGCTGGCTAATTTCATGTGTGTATCCATTCAGACACACACAACACAATACGGGCTATTTGAGAGGAAGAAATCGGAATCATACGGAACAAAGCGCTCTTGCAGGTTAAATGGAGCCGTGTTTCATCTGAGAAAAGCAGAAAAGTTTTTGCAATGCGCAAAAAAGGGGCTTTTTCCCTTTATCAGATGATTGTCCGCCTTTTCAGAAAACACGCAAAGCGAGCGGTTTGGAGGACAACTTCAGCCAATTAGATTTAGGCATGGCTTCCTTATTGTTGTCAAACGATGCTCTCAGGATTCAAAGAGGTGATCTCCAAAAATGCTCCCCAGATTTACTTCCTAACAACAGATGCTTGGCTTAGTTGGGTATGTTGGGGGTAATTCCAGCCAACCTTCTTGGAAGAAAGACAACTATGAGATGGCAGGTTCCAAGCCCACTTTGGATTTGTCCACGTGCCATGCGGACACTGCCAAGTGTTGTCGTGGTGCCGTGATGGACTCGGACTTGCTCACTGAATGGTGTTTTTTCGTCTTTTTAGAGGCGGCTCTATTAACCGAACATCAGTACATTTTCTTCCAGCCTGCGGGCCTGCCACCCGCATCTGGCTTGGTGCAAGTACTTTTCAGAAGACTTTGATTGTCAGATGGACTGATAACCCTTCTACCTCCTTGTGAATCTGAAAAAGTTGAGCAGCCAGAAGGGAAGAAGGTGACGCACGGAGAATAAATGAGAACCGAGACAAAGGGGGGGGGGAAGCACACGCAGGGAAGTGGAATCCTGTTTTGTATCCATTAGAGAGAGGTCCAGTGGGCAAAGCGGCGGCTCGCCTCAAATCGAAGTCTGCCTCGGCATTTCTATCATTAAACTAATGCCCAGAGATTAGAGATGAGGTCTCCATTAATCTGCTTGGCTTTATTGACTCGGAGTGCTTTCTCGCACTGGCTGTCACTTGCTAGCACAGACGCTACGCTTCATGGTTAGCTCGTAGCCAGCCATGTTTCAAAGAAACACATTGGATATATGTTTTACAATTACAATACGTTATAATGTACGTGAATTATTTTGACAGGATTATACAAACAATGAGCGGGGGAGTGATTAGCCTGCCAAAATAAAGAAGAATTGTCAAGGTGTGTCACACCAAAGAACACAAGAGTGTGTAGGAGTGTTTGAAGGTAGATGTACACAAGAAATAAATCCAATCATCTGTCCAAACATGGAGATTTGTCTATTATTGTGTTTTGTTTTTGCAGACCATCTGTAGGCGTGCATGGGTGCATGCCTGGAAGCATGTGTGTTTGCGCGACAGTAACAAATGCGACGAGAGGGAGGTGGCAGAAGAGGAATGATGGATCGGCCGCGTGCCGCAAGCTGAATCTCCCGCGAGGGACGCGGCTACATGCTAGCAGGGGAGGGACAACTTAGAGTAATTGGGTCACCGCCAAGCCATGCTTTTAAGACTGCCGTGCAAACAAAATAAAGATTTGTTCTGGGGGTGAGAAGCAGAAGAATACATGACCCTTACAGAGATCTATTTGGTTTTTTCAATTTTCATCTAAATGTGGACTCAGTGGTCAAATCACATTGAACCCATTTATATTAAAATGGCTGCCACAGACAGGTTGTATATTGACGTCAGTCCACTTAAAGGCTGCGACTAGGTGACACTTGTGAGATGGAAGAAGACGGAAACATGGACTATGTGGCCGTTTTCTCCTGCTGAGGTGAGATTGATACTTCAGAGTATTAATATCATCTATTACCAAATTGGCCAAAGAGCTGACTGCCAACCTATTACCTCTCGACTCTTCCATCAGCATTTAAAATTCTCTTGGTCACGGAACCTCTCATCGCGCCTGCTCGACTAGCAGATATTAAATATTAACCCTGCTTTTTACAGATCATGTCACTAAATTAAACTAACGCAATTTGTCATTTACAAGTGCTTTCTTTCTGAATCATGGAAAAATCTCTCATCACCTCGGTTACAATGAATCCGATTCAGCAAAACACAATGGCGGGATGACAGCTCAATTATTTTAGTAGACTTGCACTGGTTGCATAATCCAATAAGAGCCATATTGCAAAGATATGTCAGGGGGGTCTGCGAAACAAAAAAGGACCCACCCCCAAAAAAAATCTGAAAATACCTAAAAGGCCATTAAGAATTTTTCAGGGGGGCAGTGACCCTCACACTCCCTCCCTAGTGCCGCCTGTGTGGTCGGGTTCATTTTAGAAGTTTTCAAAATCTGACTTCCAGATTGCACACAAGCCTTTATATAAAACCATTTACTAATTGAAAATGGATTTCACATACGGTGCGTGTATCAAAAACTAATCACACACAGGAGGCGCTTTTTCTCAGCAAGATCAATGTCAGTCAAGTGATGCGTGATCTGCTCAGGCGATAAGGCCAATTAAATCATGTCTTCTGGACACTAAAACTTGCTTCAAAAACTGTGAGAGGAGTCACAAATGAGGGAAGGAATGGGCAACAAAATATTAATCCCCTGTGCTGAAATGTCTGAAACACAAGTAATCTCTGTTGATGTTTGCTTTCTTTTTTGTTTTTAATTTGCTTTAACTTCATTTCGATGGCTGGAGCCCATCAAAACGCAGCATTACAAATAAGCAATAGTAAATCCCCACAGACTGTGTTAAGAAGAGAATTGCAATAACAATCACAATCTTGTTTGGGGATCACATCAACCCCGATTGCAAAACACACACAAAGTCTAATGAGGGACCAAGACGGACTGTTGTGAGCGTGTGCATAACAAGCTTGAGTACACATTGTGTAATTGTGATTCTGTTCATATACTCCATTTACTATTAAAATCTTAACTTGTGTTGAAAAACATAAAGCTGGGCTCTTCTTTTAATGGAGCCCCTACAATATGCATTCACGCCACATCCCTTTCCAAGCGTGGCCGTCTTTTTCCGTTTTCGAGCGCTACCTGGCCTGATGCCGCTGCAGATGGCATGCGAGAGAGTGGAGACGTTGTAGTTGCAGCTTTGAAATGGAAAGAAGCTCTGTTGAGTGTAGATGAAAGTAAGGAGATACACAAGGCCGACCGAGGAAGCAGACATCATTATGGATGAGTGTGTACTTAGGCGCAGTATGTATCTGCAAAACCACGAGGGAGGAGGGGGGGGGGGGGTTGTGTTAGCCTGTTTTACTTCTACTGCATTGCTACATTTTTAGACCACATTCAACAGTCCAAGCTCCCCTCGGGGATCATTAAAGTTTCATCTTATTGCCCCTTTCAATGTACTGTAATGTTTCATTACGCTGGCTCGGCTGAAAGGGGTTCTTGGGAGAACAAGTGGGACCGTGTTCTGAAAAGTTCTACTCACTTGATTGCTCCGCCAAGTTGTCTCGGTGGTGGCAGCGGGTAATTCTTGTTTGGTCCGGTTTAACCTCTGTGTTAAAACAATCTGCAGGGCGGGAAATACGCAAAGTCCGAATCGTTTGAGTCGAACAAGTTTGGGCACTTGTGGGTTCTATTGGGGTTAAATCATTTTTAACTTACTTTCAACCTCGAAAAAAATAAATAAATCTCACTTCGTCCAGGCGGTTGGTTTCGGGCTGGCACCGGGACTTCAAAGCAGAGTCGAGAGGAAACACAGAAGGGAAACTGCTGTGGGGGAAATAAAAAGTGAACATGAGAGATAGCCTAAAAGCGAGAAACTGCAAGCTGTGTGTACAGAAAACATGAATAATGGATCCAAATGCAGATGAGGACAAATTGACTCCCCATTAGAACTGCACTCAGAACGGAGAATGACACAAATTGTCCAGAAGATGTTTACTGATGCTGATGCATGCAGAGTTGTGGACTTTTTTTTTATTTTGGTTTGATCGAGTCAAAGGCGATGCAGCAAACAGAGCATGTTAAATCATTCTAATATGCGACAAAATCATGATGTCGCCACCCGAATCTGGCAGACGAGTGGCGATTTTGCAAGAGGGCTCATCTGCGGCTCTGACGTCACGGCGGCCGTACGAAATGCACGCTAGCCTCATTTACACTAGTCTTTCCCACGCTCCCCGGGGGTTCAACTTAAAGTTCTAAGCTTGAGTAAATTTAGGCCACGGAAGCCCGAGGAGACGGTGGCTTTCTGGAGCCGAGGCGACTTTGCAGCTGGTGCGCGTCGAGCGTTAAGAATGAACATTTGCGTCACTTAGCGTTATTAATGTCGCCGTAAAAACATCAGTCAGAAAGCAGTTTTATTTTGAAAATCCAGGTGCAAGCAATATTTAGGAGGCAAAGCAGGCAGTTCTACTTTGGGTGGAGATTTATTCCTCGTCGACTCGCACGCAGCAAACTCCGCTCTGCATAATGTCGCCACCGTCTCGCAAATGAGGCAATACAGCCATCAAAACTGATTCATCACATGGAGACCAAGCAGCGGGCTTTAAAAGACACGCCATTTGATTTATTTTTTTTTATATATATATATATAAATAAGATTCGGAAGTCCTTATGTAAATCAAAATTGACTCCAAGCATCACGTTGCCACGCCACCGTTAACACGCCGACCTCAGCAATCGACCGCACCCATCAAAAACGCTATTATGGCGGCCACTTATGCATCTGGAGCAGTTGTACGCTTTTGACCTACGCGTGCATAATGACTTTTTAATGTCTCATCGCATAATTCAAGCAAGATTACATGAGTTAGTGTAGCATGCCAAATCACTCTTGTCCTCCATCCATCCATTTTATATACCGCTTATCACAATTGACTAAGGGGTGAGAGAGACACCTTGGACTCATCACAATTTTGAGCGCTGACGGGGGAATTAAACCAGATCTGGATTCTATGCCAGGTCCACCCTGGATTGGGTTTTCCCAGCTTTCCAGATGCAACATTGTAAAAATACACTAATTAATAAATGCCACTTCCATCTTGTTGTATTCCCACCCCAGGAGATGCCGCGATGCTTGCAAACGAGCCGTGGCAAATTAATTAGAACGCCCATTCTTTTGTTTGGACACTAATCCATCCAGCAATGCTACTTAGAGCATATTGCTTCTTTTTTTTATGGCACATTCTCTTGCAAACTGTTGCTCCCCTTTCTTACAGGACTCGGTGACAGGGCAGCCGAGTGCTTGTTCCAGATGGCTGCTTTTCCTATATCTAAACAAAGTGATCATTAATGTAGTTGTTTTCAGCAAACTATTAGCTGGGAGATGGAAAGCCTTTTTTTTTTACTTCATCTATTTTAAATGCAAGAGGAGTTGGATTTTTGTTTTGGCACTGTTGCAATCAATTAACTCAAATTGAATACTTCTTTATCACATCATTGCCAAGGAGGCAAATGTCCTCTGTTTAGCGAGAGAGGGGGGGGAGAAGAGTAGGGGGGGAGAGAGAGAGATAGAAGGGAGGCAGAGCGAGAGAAAGAGAGAGAGAGAGAGAGCGCGAGAGGCTTACCCAAAGCGGTTGACTGTAGTCTGCAGATTGGACTCGCCACGCATGTCTGAATTCTTTCGCATCGGGCGCGCGAGCGAGGATGGGACGTTGGTCCGCGTAACTAATTACCATATTACTAATTCGGACTGCTGCTTTTTATTATTACTATCCTTTCCACCCTCCCCGACGGATTTACAAAGCATCTCTTCTGAGCCTGCGATGAGATTCAACACTTTGGACAGACTAGTGGATTGACGGTAAGCCAGTAGAGTTCATGTTCGCTTGTGTCATAGACAGATGGGGGGGGGGGGGGGGATAAAACACACTGTTGAACATGACATGGCAGACAAAATATAAGTGCAGTAAAAATGTTATCATCACTGTCACTTCCGACCGGCTCCAGTTTGTGACTTTCCTCTCCTCTCTCTCGCTCTCTAAAGGATGCGTTCATGCGCGTTCAGCATCCCCCCCCCCCTCCCTTGTTGCTGTATCAACAATATATTCTTGTTAAACACAATTTACTTGATCCACGAGAACGAGTTTGCTAGCGGCTCGTCAGTTTTGCTAAATGACAAGCTGTTCGTTTTGTGGAGTCAGCGAGCGGTTTGCCGGCGTGCGCGCGCACGCCCCTGCGCACACGGGCGGACGCGCGCAAGCACGTCGACAAGCGGGGTCACTGAGAAAATCTATGACCGCCACCGCTGAACTACTGTGCCCGACAATATTTCAAAGTGACTGTCGGATAATGAGAATGTGACTCTGTGTCTTTTCTGACATGACATGAATATTCTGTGGTGTCTAAAAATAGCTTGAATTAATGTGATACTTTTGAGTCAACAGGAAAATAATGAAATGCATGATTGGTGTGAAGTCTTTTTTTTTTTTTTAGCTTGCCATGTCGCATCACTTTTGATTGATTATCTTTGAACTATTACGTACATGACAGTAACAATTGTTGCATGCCGACTGATTAATTAGCTTGTTATCAGTTGATTGCACAAGGTCTTCAATTTATGATGATTTTGCTTCCTATGTTGGCAATTTAACCTGAATTTACACAGATATTTATTTTACTCATATTTTTGGTAAGGAGGTCCTGGTCGAGTGCTGCAAACTGTTGAACACCACTACAGGACTTTCACACCATTTCACCAATTGTTACTAAACGTGGTATTTAACCGGGATTAAATGTTTGACCTTTTAGTTACAAGAGCCGAGCGGCATCACTTCTCGCTGCCTCCATGCTTCACTGCTGCAGCTGTTTTGCACTGAGAAATTAATTCACACTCTACAAAGAAGAAAAATGCACATGCCAGGCTCGCTTTGGATAAGAGGTGACCCCCCCCCCCTCATCCCCCCCAATGCTTTCAGCCTCCAGCACTGTAACCAGCTTTGATAGCTCAGACTATACAGTCAACCCAGCTTGACAGCGTAAACGCAGAGTGATTTTCTCCAAGTCCCCGATTTAACAGCGTCAATTTTAATGACGCTAATTAGGATTTCTGATTACATTGAACGCGTGATAACGCTCGGCTTGGCGTTAACCGTGTCTGATACGTCGGCTCAAGCTGCGAGTGATGAGAATTTAGTGTAAATTGTCGCGGGGAGGTTTCCATGCTGCTCCTCTCCAGTGTCCTTGAAAGAAATCACATTTGGAGGCGCCGGTTTTTCCTCCGGGTTATTAAGCTCGGGGCTCCACTGTATTCATTCATTTTGCTTGGCTGATGAGCCAAATGTGAATTAATCTATCATGCTCAATTTATTATCGGATAAACAGACAATGAATTTGAATTTTGACCCTGCAGGGGTCAGACCGCACGATTGGCTACGCCATTCCGCAGTGTTTTATTATCTCCTTACAATGGAATTTTTTTACCTCAGGGCATGTACGATCAACTGTCTCATATAATAAAAGATAAAATTACACTCTAATAGATATATTGCCCAATCGTTCACTTGAATACCTCACCCCTGAGTAAAAGCAGAAATAACTGAAATAATTACATTTTATGGCTCTTACTACCATGTGGCGCTATATCACGCAAATATTGTGACACATACTGCCGCTGGAGTTTACAATGAAGTTTGCCCTTGGTTAAATCATCAATATCAGGTTCCCAGTCTTCGCATCGATTAACATTTTAAAACAACAACCTTAAGGTCAGTCGCACACTTCTTGGCATCCCAAGAAGTGAGAGCCAATGTGCTCCATTACAAATGTGTTGCATTACACAGATTACAGAGCGAGCTGCTTTTCATGATTGTGCACTTTGCATGCTTATTGCGCTGCGGATTGTGTTTCCGCATGCCTCGAATCCCATTTATGGGACTCTTTAAAATTCAGCCCTCCCGCTAGAAACTCAATTAAATACAGTACCGCTATAAATATATGAGCAGAAAGCGGCGGAGCTGAGTGAAGTACTGCGCGGTCATTCAGCCCCCTCACCAATCATCTGACCCCCCCCCCCCAGCACCGCCGCATAGCGACCGGTGGTCAATTTGAATGATCGGCCGGAGACAATGTGGGAGGCTGTCACGCCGGCCAAAACCGAGCGCGCTCTTGAAAACTATGTGTGCCCGGGACATCAAAAACGAGATTGTTTATTTGGACAGCGCCCGCTGGCAGCGGCGAGACGAGCTAAATTAGAGCCCTTTGTCTTATTCTGCATTACGCCCGCTCAATCCCGTAATGTTTTTGGCATCATCCCGGGCTGACACACTTTTGCACCGTATGCAATTTGCACATTGTATATTTTCCGGTTTTCAGGCACCGGTTTTCCCGCTTTGGAATCCAAGGTTGGAATCTCCCTGACCTAATGGCTTCCACTCCAATCAATAGCCACATGGCAGAGTCGATCAATAACAGCCGTACTAAACAATAACGAGGACCGAGAAAGCAACCTCCAGGCATCCCACAATGGAACGTTTTTGTAAATACTGTCTGCTTAATTATAGATCCAAAATACTAAGCTAATGCTAAATAAAAATGCAAGGATAAGGTCAAAAACGATGACATAGCCAAGTACATCAAAATGGAAAGATGGCTTGGGCAAATAAACACTTGCTTCGGTGTTTAGTAGCCAATAAAGGAGAGTTACAATATGTGGACGATTGCAAATCAAAGGCCTGATCCCTTAATGTTGGTACGAGGAGAAAACAAAAGTGCCACGGCGGCTTTTGACTAATAACTGCCAGGTCGAGTGAGACTACTGGATTTTATGGTGTGATAAAATGTGTCCCATCCGCAAAGCAGTTAAAGAAGTTTCCTCGTCTGATTTGACCGTGGGTGTTTTTTTTGGCTCTAAGATGGAATTTTTGCTTTTTTACATCGCAATCCTGTTGTGAGCTTCTACTTACAGTTCAATGTTATTACCGCCTATCTAAGTATCCCAACACACGCATTTTGGCACCACATTGAAAAGCACAAAAGTGCCAGAGAAGGTGGCTAGTGGTGAAAGATTGGAGCCATTGCAGCCCTCCAGGGAAAGCAGTTATCAGAGATACACAAGTGATGGGCAAATACATCAGCTCAAGTGCCACAAGCAGGTCGAGACGTATGGCGGTGTATTTCCTCAACGTCTGGACGCCTTGCCGCAATTGGTCATCAAGAAAAAAAATAACAGGTGGTAATAATTTCACTCCGTTGGCATTACTTGCTAACCAAAACAGCAGCACCATAGCTTCTAAGCAGTATCTTGTTCCTTGTGACTGTTTATGCCGTTTGCTCGGTCCCCACAGCCCAATTCAAAACAAAACTCATTTCACCCTTAGAATTGATTTTACTCATTTATGACCTTGTGTTTTCCATTTCATTTTCTCTCAATTTTATTCCTCAACGTGACATTCAAAGAAAAAAATAATCAGAATCGGGAAATGTTGAATCCTACAGAGCAGCAAGATTCCTCTGACAAGTAAACAGAAAATGTCTCAAGGCTGCGTATAAAGAGATGAGAGAGGAAAAAATTGTCAAGGATGGATTTGCAACATTATGACATGCACTTTGTTTTTGTCAAGTCGTTTCAATGCAATCTGTATATTGCACATATAATTTCCAAACACCACATGCAGTATTGAGTCCACTGGTACCAACCTTGCTACATCACCTTCAAAAGCAGACTGCGATTGTGATTTAATGTCGCTGGAAGTCCAAAAGGATTCCAGAGTCTATAAACTTGTCTTATATGCTGCTGCCTTTACAGTCATTGGAGAGCAGGTATAGGAACCAGTAAAAATGATCACTTGACCAAAGGCGGACATACTCTTTTATTGTTATTTTGAATGCATGCTGCATTTCCATTTGGAAAAAGAAAAGTCACAATATGTCTGCTCGGTCCACATAAACACCTCGCTAATGCGTGAGCGTGCACACTTCTCTATGTGTAACGGGGACTGTCAGAGTGCCTCCTCTAATGAATACATTACTTTTACTCCGCTCATGTTTGCATCACTGAAAGAATGCGTGCTCCTGTCCAGACGGTACTTAACACGATGTATTGTGTGCTGTTGCCGAGCATACATTTGTGCGCTGAGCATGTGTTGGTCTGATGGGCTGGATGTTCCCGTGTGTGCGTCCGGCTTTTTTGTTTGCCCTGGACCGACGATCTTTCATTAATTTGACAGAAGGTTGGCAGAGGCCAACCAATAAAAGTCACTTGCAATTTGGGACTTAATGCAATAACGCTTCGCTATAGATTCACAGCAATCTGTGAATCGAAATCCCTAGTTTGAATCTATTCTGTCATGCTTTAAATAACAAGGTTAGGCAAGATGAAGTCTCACTCTGGAGTCATTTTTACAAGACTTTACACTTTGGGAAGACGTAGCAGACGTGCTTGCACGCAATTCTGCGTCTCCATATGCCGTCTGCAGTGATGTAGATCTTAATTAATTATGGCATGGTCCAACAAGTGAACAAGCTCTGCATGCAAAAATGTAACTTAGCCGAGGGGGCGAAAATACATTTTGCTGTTGATGGGCCAACCAAACTGAAAATCGATATTCAACTGAGCCCATGTGGAAAGTATACAGTAGTTAATAAGGAGCAAAGAGAATTTGTTTCTTTGGAAAACCACTAATGGTCGATATTCTTGCAGAAGGTGCGTTTTAATTGCGCTGTTGGTAATTAGACTCGGCCCGGGGACTTTGACACTAGACTTGTCGACACTCCACGTCGCAATGCTCTACGAGCAAGGCTGAGTTAATTGCAGCAGAAACGAACATGCGGCAGCAGAGAGAAGCTCGAGCCAAACGGGCATTGTCCAGCACGCTGCCCGTTGCAGCCCACTCGTTTGCTACTCGCCGGCCTTTGCAAATTATGAGGCATCTGAGGTGAGCTCTGTCATAACCTCGCCGTATGAGGGCCGGCTCTGCAGGATTAGCGCCTCAACCCTGAAAGGAACTCTAACAATAGCGTAAATCAGCATCAATGTAGATCACTTGTGACAGGGAGGGGAGGGGAGGGGGGGGGGTAGGCTGCAGCCACCACCGGTGGACTGATTAGTTCGCAGCAGCAGCCGCTTTCTGGGGAGATGCACGTTCTTGGCGTTGAGAGGCAGAAACATCTGCTAGTGTGTCACTGCCTCTGGGCTGTGGAGAACTTGTCTCGCTCGCTCTCTCTCTCTCTCTCTCGCTGCGTCTCGCTCGCTTGCTCCTTTCAGCCATCACTCCCCATAACCTCAACTCACCCCCTTGTTTCCCCACTCTCGCATCTTGCAGCACTTAAAAGCAACATCACAACGCAAGCCGGCACTCATGTCGTCCTAAAACATACCGCTTGTGTCCACAAAGTGAACGGCAACGTGTCAACACATAAATGTTGCCTCACCTTTTTTTTTTTTCCTGTTTTTACTGATGTGCAGTTTCTCTCTTTTGCGTCTTCCTCGCAACATCCGTACTGCCTCTCAACTCAGTAGGGCGCTAATCGACGTTCAGAAAGCCACTCTACTCTGCAATTAGCCGTAAACCTACGGAAAAAGAAAAACAATGATAAATAAACATGAAACGATTGGCGCGCCTCGCCTGCCACACGAAGCACTCAATTCAAGGCTTGTTTCTTATCAGCACTTCAAGGCCGGTTATTTCAAACACTCTTCACAGCACACTACACACAACTCCACAGACAATCACGACTTGACTCTCCCAGTCATAGCTGGAAAATACAAAAAAAAAAAGAACTAGAAGAACATCAATGCATTTTTTTTGTACATCAATAAAATAGAGGACAGAATTAAGATTTTAGATTCAAAAGTCAACCCAACTGCAATTATATCAATGAGGGATGCTCAATGGCTTTAGTATCGGGGGTTTGTTATCGACCGTCTCGACAAGTACCGATACTCGCCCATCACTGAAAACAAACTGATACATATTGCACTATTTTTTTTTCCTGTCATGACAGTATTGCCGAGCTAAATCACAGCGCTTTGTGTAAACAAGGCTCAGAACACAACAGACACAAGCAGTTTCAAGCGTCCATTCCTTCTGATTCTTTGAAAGGCCCAGCCATTTACTGTATGTGGGTGTTGTTCCTAGAAGCAGAGATAAAGCAGTGTTGGGTGCTTCATCTTTGTCCACACGGCTCTTTGGCTGCGTGTCCGAAATTTGCTGCCCACAGTTTCAAGTCAGAGCCAGAGACACGGGCTGCAGCCTCCACCGAACCGAAAAGCTTCATCATCCAGCAAACATGCTCATTTATCCCGACTTGGCTGGCAATATGAAGGGATTACAAAAGGAAAAAACACTTTTTTTTTGGACTTCTTTGTTTTGGTGGCTTTGTCAGGCTCCCTTATTTCCCACTTTCTTCGATTTCAAATGATTTCTTTCTTCCCAATGTTTACACTTAATGAAACCAGACCGTTTGAGTCCCAGAAGCATGACGCCTTTGAACGTTATCCTTCGTCTCAGTAGATCAATATCAGCTATGTTGTGCAACCGTCTGCTCGTAATGACTAAAACTTTGTTGCAATAGATTTTCTTTCTTGCGTCAACATCTCAGTGGAGACGTGACGGAACAAGCAGCATATGGTTCCCACGGTAAATGCCTTTTGAATGCTGTTTGGACAAAACGTCAACATCTCTTATGGCTCAAAGCTTTCGAAATTTGAGATTTAAGGTCACGTTTACATTTTCCAAATTTAGTTCTCAGCCATCTTGGCTAATCCAGACTTGTTTAACGATCTTGTGTTTCATCTAAGGGACAAATGATCGCCACAAAGCGATTGGGAAATAATTAACCAGCAGATGTCAAGATTTTAATCGCACCGATTAGTCAACACTTTGGTGGGGCTGTTTTCCTTGTAACAATCTTTCAAATCTAAGTGCTTTAGAGCAGCAGGTCAAAACAAAGGTGGACTTATCAATTAGGTAACTACTGCGGATGGAGTGCATCGTGAGAGCGGAGCGTTGAGTCGGATTCACGCAAACTGTCAAATGGTTAGGTTTCATATTCGATCACGTGAATTGCTAGCTAAAGTCGAGCAATAAAAATGCAGCAAAGACGAAAAATCAATAAAACGCATGAATGAGGCAAACGGAACAGATGTGTTCAGTAAGTCTGCTGAATCTATCCCCGAGGCTTTGTCTCCATGCCAATACATGAGTCGACATTCTGTTTCATTTGGCGAGATATTATTGGCCGATGTATTCTCGGCAAAACAATTAGCAGACACAATCGCTGTATGTCTTCAAAACCGCAGCAGAGTTCCTACAGATCCGGCCTCCGTGAAGAGGATCCAACGGAGCCTTTTGACTAATCACAGAGGAACTTGTTCATCAATACCCAGACTTAGCGCCAAAGCCCGGCTAAGACTTTTGTTCTGTTTCAGCAGCGCCGCCGTCAACTTTTCCATCCGTTCCGACTTCCATCCCAAATTGGCTATTTGGGCGAGTCGGTACATGGTTCCTTCCTTTCCTTCATAGAGGTTAATGGGTTTGCCACCTTCTGTGTCACAGCAGGAGGGCTCTCATATGCAGTCCGCCCTCAGTTCCCCGAGCTTAAAAAAAAAAAAGCCTGAAAGCAGCGCTAGCCGTTTATGCGTACGTGGACGACAAATTCGTGCGAGTTGTATGTGCGCGACAGATTTCGCATGTTCGAAACCCAGCGTGAGCGAGCGCGAGACACGCTACGTCGGGCTGAAGTCAAACTGTAGGGAGATAAAAGAAGCAGGAAGAAGCTTAAAAGCGCGCCACCGCTGCAGGTGTGCGGCTGTGTGGGAACGATAGAACGCTTGTGTCGTTCATCGGCTTGCCGCTCACGACTGCGGTTAATTATTCACCGGGGTTGTGCTGCAGAGATGAACTGAGTGGCTCTGGGATAAAGGCACTGAAGGAGGAAGATGAAATTATAAAAGCTAATGATGGAACTCTGGCGGAATTTTAATTTCCTTAAATTGATTTTCAAGAGGTTCCCGACCTAACGAACACGGACGGACATTGAGAAAGGGGGAGGCGAGAAAGTCGGTTTCTTTTCACCTTGACGCTCTTAAGTATCATTGGACACTTTCACGTCCGTCCATTTGTTTAAGTCGCTGCAGATCCCTTCTTGTTAAGATCAAATTCACAACCCCTTTCCCGGTTCACATCTCCCGAGAATTTCATTATCTAACAAACTCTCTCAAACACACAGGAAGCACTCAAATGTCAAAGCGATTGGAAATCCTGTGAAATGCAAACTGCCTGATAGATATTCATAACAAACCCCGAAAAATAAAATCTACGGAGGATCCGAGAGCAATGTGACCTCATCATAACCGCAAATCACCTGAAATTAAAGACAAGTATCTCTTTCATTGCCATGGCAACCCCTGATAACCTACTTTAGTGGGCTATAATACTGCCTGGAAAGCTCGAGTGTGGTTACCCTGGTGTCAATATAGACTGTGCTGTTCATAGTTTTTACAAGCACACAGTAAAACGAATGGCTAAGTAAGCAAATGCTAATGACATTGCATCACTTGACAACAAGAGAGTCGTGTTCTCCTGTTTGTCCGCAGCGTAGCGGAAAACTTACCATCGTTTCCACTACAGATGAGCATAGATTCTCCTTGCCATCTTGACGATTATCTAAAGAAACAGGAAAAATAATTAGTCATCCATTTTCCTCAGTTTAATGGCATTTAGGGGGAAAAAACACTCCTACTCTCATAAAGTTTAACTGGAACTCTTCTAAAACAAGTTAAATAAATTTTTTAAAAAGCAATTTTGTGCAAGCCCAGTCAGTAGTTAATGTGCAAATCCCCATGGCAACCCATTTGACTATCATGGACATGTTGAGCTTATATTCATCCCGGAGGATAAATTCAATTTTCACTCTGCTGTTTAATTGGTATTGCATGCAATGCACCGCAAAGAACTAATTCCCACTGAGGATAGCAAGCAAGAAGTCAAGGGAGAGTTGCTCAAGGGTGAGAAGACCACATTTCAACCCAAAGCCATGTCCTTGTTGACTTAGTAGCTACTACGGTCTCCTAAACAATACCCGAGGCAGATTCCACTATTCCAGTGGGATGGGCATTGAGCCCTGTGGGACTAATATCTATTACTGGAACTTGGTTGGCCTTGAGAACCTTCTCTTTCCTGTCTTGTTTGCCATTTTGTACAGTATTTTCAAATGAGGAAGGAGAATGGTTTTACCCGGAGTAAACCACAAATAATATAATAGGGTATATTACTCGTCATACAAAATTCCAACGAGAGCAGGCTCCTGCGTCTCATGTCACTTTATTCTCTCCTCCCTGTCTATCTATCGCTTGTCCTCTATGACCAACACGCCTCCTTGGCTATGCCTGTTAGCCTGCTAAATGTGCAGCGGGCCGTGGAAAAGAGCAAAAGGCTCAGTGATTGGCAGAGATAAGGCCTCTAATTAGAGGCAGTGATTGGAAGTTGCAAAGGGCGCTTTGCTGGTAGGCAGAGATGGAGGAGACAGACGTATTGAGGGCGCCCAACCCCGCCGCAATTAGACACACATCTGCTATCAACCATCAGTTCAGTGTCCTTACAACAGACGTTCTGACGCATGTCGCCTGTCAATGTCATTCATTGTCCCCGTTTTCCTTTCGCTTGTACAACCGGCTGACACGCCTGCTTATTGGTTCTGGAGAGACTACCGTGAAGGAAGAGCAAAATAAATGGCCATCTAATGCAAGCATGCTGGGCAATAGAAAAAAAAAAAAAGAGAATAGACTAATACTTGGCTTAAGATCTTGACCAAGAGTGGAACATCTAAGGTGGAACAAAATCCAATCCTGCTTGAGAACCATAGTTGGGATCTTGAAGCAATTATTTCAACTTCTGCATCCCGAAATATCATATTCTTGAATATCAAAAGGAGATAACTGCTGTAAAACGTGAAAACTCGCATTATCATCTTCTATCCGGTGATGGTACAATCTTTAGTGTTTGACCTTGAGCCGCTTTTATTACACTTGGATCATATAAATGTATGCATGATTAGAGTCAGACACCGGAACCGACATCGGCATAGATTTGTTTAATTTAGAAGATAATTGCACATGCAATAATGTTGTCCCGTTGTTTATGTGGACAATTAACATATTCACCGTGGGCGAGACGGTATGAGCACCGTGCCGAGATTTTACAGCCAGGGTGAAATGTCACATCATCTAAGCGCCAAGTTTTATGACTCTAATCTACTCTGCAGATGCAGCACCCACTCGCATGTTCCAAATGAAAGAATAGCACATTGTACTACATCAGGAGGCTCTTTGCCGCAGGGGGTTGTCATTCCATCCATGCAATTTATGAGCTGATACTTCAACGGCCTAATTTAAGATACGGTGGAGTCATCATTTAGATAATCAACACTCGGCAAGTAAAAAACCCCGAGAGAAGTCGGCCGTGATGTATAAGCCGGAGCGGCGCAACTTCTGCTATCTGCTCCGGTCTTAAATCTTGCGGTCTCGTATTTGGCAAAGGGCGGCACTGCTGCGGAAGTCCGTGTGGGCTTTTTGACAGTTGCACTAAAGAAGGCTCCAGCGTGGCGACGCAGGGGAGTACTTGAGCGTTGCCTTTAAGCAAAAGACATTGCTCAACAAAGGCAGCGGCCGAAAGGGAAATTTTATCCGGCGGGCATGATCCATATCTGGGAAAGAGTCTAAGTGGTGTCCCTCCAAGGTGGCATAATATTAATTATGACCCTACTCTGTAATATTACTGCGGAAACATCTTTTATATTTCAGTCATATTCTGACAATGACAGTTTCATTCATGCGCAGTGGTCCTCTTAATGTGTGTGTTCCGATTCCGATCACTTGTCCTTGCTATCTCGCAATGTAAACATGAAGACTGTGAGCTCGGCTTGGAAAACGTGACCCTGAGGGAGACGTGTACTACTACAGTCGTTCGGCGTAATAGGGAAGCGGGAGATTGTTGGATGTGAGGGAAGGCTCAGCTTTATCCCCTTAGCACAGGTTAAACAAGCTCGGAGAGATAGCGAAGAAAGCAGGGCGAAAATAGACGCTTTTTGCCCGGTGGGTGCTCGGCATTTATGACAGAAAGCAAAACAAGCAACAAATTTGTATTCCGATCATTGCCGCGTTGATTTCGATTGCCCAGGACAGCTTGGAGAGTGAGACGTTTATTTGACATTATCGGTTCGTAGCCGGCAAAAGGCGAGCTACGGCGCAGTACATAAAACAAACAAATAGGTAAAAGGCTAACAATGCAGCGCAACGCTAGCAATGGTTTGTCCGATCAAAAATAAAAGGAAGGGTATATTTTCCTGCAGCCCGAAAAGCAACCGAGGAAGTCTTTTGGGTTGACTGTGTACTTTTTTCCATATTCAGTCTGATCACAGTGACCGAGTTGACATGGCGACACAGGCATGAGTCATTTGATTAAATTACAGCCGATACATATTCATAGTACGGAGGGTCCTTTCGTGCTTTCAGACTGCACAATACAGAAAAATGAAAAGTGGTTTCTTCTAATAACAATGACGGCATGTTTTGTTGTTTGCGGGCAACTTTCCATGAGACTTTCCTCGGCTCCTGTCGAGACGCATTTTATGCTTCCATCTTTTTGCCAGTGCTGGTGTTATTAAAGCATTGCTCGAGGGAGGCGGAGCCACTGGAGACTCATGGAATCGGTTACCGCAGGACAGAGTGAAGGCTCGCTATTTATGAATGGCCTTTAACTGTAAGGGAGAGATGCATGGCTCAATGTTCTCCCCCCCCCCCCCCCCCCCACTTGCCTCTGCCTTCAATGCAAAAGCATCCGTCCACATTAGCATATATGTGTGCGTCTTTGTAGGATGAAAGCGAGCTGGTGAAGGATAGCAGAGGAGCACCGAATTATTTATGATCGCCATGCACTATAATTAGCAAAAACGAAATTGCATGTCAACACGGACGGCGGTTAATTCCGGCCCTGCTTCTGTCAAACGACATTACAAATGTTAGCGGGTTACTACAGCGGAAACTAACCATGTTGGTCAAGTGAAAATAAAAGAAGATTGCCCATTGGGAGGCCGTGCCCTGAATTATTTTAAACCAAAGTGAGGGAAACCAAAGCATAAATAAACTCACGGTGGCATTTTGAGGTAATAGAGACCATTAACATCAACCCACTATATGCATGTGAGGTATTGTGCTTCCAAAAAAAGGGACAATAATTGATGGGTGTAAAATAATAATTACATCATGTTTTAATAGGACATCTTAATGGTGCTTTTCCAGTCCTGAATGGGTTACTAGCTTGAAAAGCACAAATTAAAAGGAGTTAATTAGCGGGCCCCATCTGCCTGCAAAGCCTTTGTGGGACTGTTTACATCCGACAAGTTGATGCGTTATTAGATAATACTCGGGCTCTAATGGTTGCAAATGTGACAATCTGGTGAGTGGAACGCTCTATCAAAGAGGTGCACCAATGACCCGGCTGTGTTGCAAATTAGCATGTTAATTAATATTTGCAGCGGGTATGAAGTGATTTGGCAAAGTGACACCTGTGATATCATTTAAGATCAGTCAGAGAAGTGCGGCGAGTGGAATAGCTGAGCTTTTATTGTCAGAGCTAATAGGCCAGCGTGTTTTGCACTTTTGTGTTTCCGATGATGGTCGGAAATATGCAAATTGGTGTTTATCAAGCAAGTTTGCACACTGCCTTCATGGAATTCAATT
The DNA here is from genome assembly GCF_901709675.1 of Syngnathus acus. Classification (NCBI taxonomy): domain Eukaryota; kingdom Metazoa; phylum Chordata; class Actinopteri; order Syngnathiformes; family Syngnathidae; genus Syngnathus; species Syngnathus acus. The sequence goes on from NC_051108.1 coordinate 5,882,016, forward strand.
CCTATTCATACTGTCTGGGGAATCATTTGAATATGCCAGACAGGCCAATTTTCTGACATATAGAAGAGCTTTATGGAAAATATCTTTTGTGGTTCGGGAATTTTTTTTTTTTCAGTCACATTCTGTGGCTGAATAGGCTCGCGCCCTCGCAGAGGTCTGCCCTTTGAGCTGTTGTGACAGATTGATTGGCTGCAAGTCAGAGTCATGGCACCAGAACTCTTTTTGAGGTGTGAGATGGGGTGAACACATATTTTTCGCTCCAAAATGCCAATTTCCACTCTTGACTTTTTTTTTTTTTTTTTTTTAAACAGGCCGCAAAAGCTTGGAGGATTTTATTTCCCCTTCGCACAATGCGGGTGGTGAAAAATACGAAAAAAACATGAATGGCCGCGGTGTTTCGTCGCATGCACTGGAGGAGTTTGCGAGCCGATTTTTTGATGTGATACTTCTCCAAAAGATTCCCACGTGACTTACAGGAAGGGAAATGTCTCACTTGGCCCATCATTAATCCTCGGCTGGTAATATTTAAATCCCCCGCTAAGCAATCCATTTTAACTCCTGGCTCATTAGCAGCGCATCAAATCCTCTCGGTATCGCATCTCCTTTGCCTTTTCATCAATCACATGCAACAGCAACCTTTGCTCTGCATGCTGCGTCTCTTTCCACTCATCCCGGTTTTTTTTGGGGGGGGGTTTCTCCCTACCCCTGCCGTGTTTCCTTTGCCTCCCACGACATATTGAAGGTGACAGGTGTGTGAATGTTTTATGCAAACTCTCAAAGGCTCATGAAGTCTTAGTACTTCATAAGATTTGCATCGGCACACTCGAGCTATTTCATTAACAACTTGATACCGCACTTTGTTCACGTGGTTCAGCTGTTCCTGGCAGGTTATCATTCTGATGATTTTTTTTTTTTTCATGCTGACACGCAGCACATGTGATGAATACCGAAGACGTCCTGCAAGATATTTGTCTTTGAAAAGTCATTTTAGCCTCAAGTGAAATCGAGCAAGCAGTAATGCGGCGTGACTCGAATGCAACGATGGATTCCGTCGCCCCGCGGGGTGGCCATGTTTGACATGGACAGGTGGAGGGATTGCAAGATGGGATTAAGGGAGACAATTATTGACGGAACAATACGTTGCTATTTCTGCATAATTATTGCGAGGAAAATCCCGATGCTTGAATGAACTGCACGTATAGCCCAATTATTGTGACAGGAATATTGTATAGGGCAATTCAATATGGACGTTTACAATGGCGCCATCAGTGCGCCGGGGAGTTAAAATGATGGGATCATGTAGGAGGAGCATGCTAACAAAGCTTCCGTGTTTGAAATGAAATTGGGAAAAAATGTAATTATGGTAATCACGACGGCCTCAGTTGAACAAAATTAACAGTGAGGGATTGTTGATCCTTTTCAAATCAGTCGTAATAGGTTTGATTGCTGGCGGCACGATACGGGTGGAATGTCCACGTTGCAGTTCGGAGGTTCTTGCTTTTTAATCTCGGCATCATCAATCATAAAAGGGGAACGGACGGAAGATGAGACTTACTTCTCAGGCAACCTTGAGTCGACTTCCCGCTACATGTTTATCAGTGTTCTGGAAAAGAAGACCTGGAAAGAAAACACAAACGATATTGTAGAATATCTGGATTATACTTATCATAATCTGCGCAGGGAACAAGTTGAATATCTGAATTTGTCATCCAAGTTGACATATTGCGTCATTTTGGATTTTATTTTTTATTTTATTTTATTTCGATGACATTTACAGGACTTCTTGAGTGACTAATCTTTTGGGTGCTTAACCTTTAGTTTTGGGAGCCAGGCTAATGTTCAGAAAATATTTTTTAAAACGAGAGAGAGAAGTAAAAGAGAAAAGGGAAAAAAAAGATACAAGTAAATAGTGCAGTCAAGCATTCCTAAAAACTCTTACAGAACCCCCACACTAAGTTGTAATTAGTGCGCAAGTGTGAAAAGAAGATAACCACTGTATAAATCGATAAAACGCTGCCGATGCTAACACGGTTTTGGCTGACTTCCATTGCTGAGCACCATTGTGTGTCGTCGTCTTCCCGTCAGTGCTCATTTACTTTAGCTTGACTTCGTTAGACGGTTATGGTCGATGCTTAGGAACTCTGTAATGAATTGGCCGGGGAGTGGGAGGGACTTTAGAGTCTGACATTTCTCCAAGAGTGCAACTCGGTTTAATAATAGAGTGAAAAGACAATGAATGTCCTTTTTGCTCGTCAAATTGGGTTACCTCCTTCAATCTCCTGACTGATACTTTGTAATTGCACTGCGGTCGATGGCTAACGCCCATCACGCAGGTACTCTAATGGAAGAGTAAAATTCATTTGGGAAGATTACTTGAACCCACTAGAGTGAGAGAAACAAATGGCTGCCGACTAAAGCCGCGGGTTTGGCCTACGATGATCTGCAGCCATCACTTATTGGCCGGTATTAAGTAGCGCTCAGTGGAAATTCTCCGAGCGACACGTGCTAAGCCACTGCGAGTGGCGTCCTCTGGTTTGTGCGACGCGCATTTAATTTTAGCCGCATTTGATCAACACCCACCTCCATTTAGAAACCGTGACAGCTCGGAGATAGATGAGGCTTTATTTCCAGTTATGCGCGAGCGTGTAGCTTTTGGTTCTTATCACACGACAAGACATGATGAAGGAGAGTAAGACGCATCAGTCAAAATAGTCAAATAACTTCTTGAAAAATAGCAAAAATAAGAAAATAGGAACGAAAGAGATGTGCGTGTACAAAACGGACTTTGAATGGAATGAATAGATGGAAAGCACAAAGTGTGACATTGCAGTCTTGCCCGACCGACCGTTGTGAGTCATTCTTAGTTGATCTAAAAAATGTTTCATAACATTCGTTTTGTAGGAAAGTTCACCTGAGAATGACCTTAGCACACTTGGCCTTGCTTTTGGAGAACTGTATGAGCAAAATATTAAGCGCAAAGGTGTTGAATGTGTTCAGACCATATAAAATGGAAAAAAGGAATACCTTCAGTTGTTTTAATTTGCTTTGTCTATATTGGAGCGGGTCTGGTGTACAATACACGGACCACACTTGTTCCCTTGAGGGCCACTTTAATACGATTAGCAAACATGGCAAAGTAATTCCAGGCAAGGGAGCGAGATGTGTTTAACGATTTGGGTTGGAGCACTTGAGCCATGTTAGAATCGGAAGGGGATGGAGGCTATTATAGTTTAGCGTTTACACACAAACAAAACAAATGCTGTCAGCAAATATTCAAGAAAGGTCAGGGTTCATTTCTTCTAGAAAATTCTGGTTCTTTGGTATTCACATCTTTGTATTGGAACAACAACCAAATAACTGAGGGTGGTTTACTGTGTCTTAAATAAAAAAATAAAAATAAAACACTTACCTAGGAAGCCAAGATTCTCCAGTTCTGAACCTTTGAATCATTCACAAAATGCACCTAGACCAGAGATGAGCAAATTAAATGATGGATGAAAGATAGCAGTGCACATCAAATCGTCTCAACCACAAAAACATTTTTTTTTTAAAACATCAAGAATGACTTGCTCTCAACATTTATTAGCATCTCATGCATGCCTCTAAATTCAAAGCCACTCTTTTGAATGATCACATTGCTTCTAATCAATTCATTAGGTATGAAGCATCTCATCTTTTTTTTTTTTTTTTCAATTTAAACAGCGAGGTGATGCTCCGTCTATATGTGGGTGCGGTCTTCCTCCACATAACATGTAAATGATTCGCAGCATTCTCCTAATCAGCCAATTAATCATCGTTTTAGGAGCGTAATCTCTCTCTTAGGCTGCGTTCGACATAATTTGGGTTTTCTACATTCATACCCATGCTTGGATTACTAATGAGACTGTTTGGCAGACGTTGCCAGTGATGTCATATAACCTCGTCACAAAGTTAATTTAGCTTTCATTTGAACTGCCTGTAAGTTCCTCCTATCATACTGAGAGGAGAGATGGAATTTCATATTTGGGTACTCATTTGAAATTGCAAAGTTGTAAACAACTAAAATGCCTTCGGGGGGGTGGAATACTTTTTTTTTTTTTTTTTAAATAAACATGAAGTGTTGTTTTGGTCAAACACACTGAGTCATCATGCATTACACTTGCAAATGATTTTAATATCAATACTTCAATCGCCTTGTAGGGTGCGGTTCTGCTTCCGCATAAGTTCAATGTGCTTACAGCAACATTTTCAATACTACAAGGGAAACTTAAGCACTTCACACCGAGCATGATCATTTGAATTGATCATTCAAAGTGATTTAATTACCTTGAAGTTGGAAAGCACACTAAGAGCGGAAGCCAAATTATGATTTAAATATTTGTCAGGAGATGACAATGCTTTGTGTCTTTCTTCCCGTCGTAATTAATTGCAACTCTCTGAATGCCGAGGAAATATGTCAAGGACTCCCTGGATTTATTTTTTTTTTTTTTACAAAGTCAATTAAGTGACACACTTGACATGTACTGTGCACCTTTAGTGGTACAATGAAAGAAAATATCTCAGCAATTTGTAATGTTCCTGACTCCACTGATTTTCCTGTACTGCTCTCTAAGGGGAAAACGCATTAATTAAAAGTTGACATTTACATAATAAATAATATTAATAAAGTCACAAAATAACCACATGCCCACGCAAATACAAGCTTATTACACACAAGATTGAGGTCGAATTGGTCATGAATTTTCTACATTAACGAAAAGTACCAAAATGATTCAACTTACATGGCTTTTTCGTCCACCATTTTATCAGCCTTGGCATCATTAGATTCACCAAAACACCTGCTACGCTCGTGACGCACCAGCCGTCGCTAACGATGCGTTCAAGAACAACTCGGAAATTAGTGTTATTGCATATAAAACAGAATTGCGATTGTCTTAATAGCTGTAAAATTGTGTATGGGAGGTCAGCGAGAGGGAGGATGAGTTTGACGCTGCAATTGCCTGATTTATTTGCTATTTTATGGTTCTTCTAGACAATATCATCATAGTTATTTTTGTCGTAAATAAATTAAACTGTAAGAAATAAAATGGCAACCTCACATTGAAGAAAGATGACAACATAAATTTTGCCTCTTTAGTAATCGTCATTGTTGGCTGTTCTCACATAAAGTCAGCTGGAATAGACTCCAATTTACCCGCAGCCCAATACGCATAGGCCCCTGCAGTCAAAAAGAAAAAAAAAAAAAAAAAAGATGGATATTATGGTCTTTTTTTTCTTTCTTTTTTTACTTCAAATTGCAAAATTGCATGTAACAGAAACCACGCTTACTTATTTTTACTGCAGTGGACCAAAAGTATTTTACAGCACTACTGAAGGATGTCATGTTATTTATGTACCTTATGACGACCGACTTGGAGTACCTCGGGTACTGTTTTGTAGTGAAGTATGCGGCAGCTCTATGTGGCATGAATTTTAAATGGACCAAAGCACACAACATATCATCAACAAATGAAAGAAAATGAAACCAAACTAGAAGAGCATTTTATTCCTACAGCACAAAGTGCTTCATGTGGTTAAAATTTAGAATTAGTACGATAATAGATTTAATTAAAGACAAAAGCAAATCAGAACAGTCTTTCTGGAGTGCTTCCCTAACCTGTCTCCCATTTTATAATTTTTTTTAACCAAGGGATTATAAGTTAAGGTTCAGCAATATACTGCACTCCTTATTCCTCACTGTGTGTGCACATGTGATAAAGTCCAGTAGACACCAATGAGCGATTTAAATTTACAGCAGGAGCAGCCGTTGTTATACTTTGGAAACTGCCACCCCCACTACACACAGGAAATGAAGGATTTGTTTCTTCATTTGCTTTGGCTCAAATTGAAACTGTAGTGCAGGGTAATGATGCAGAAAACTGAAGTGCAAAAAAAAAAAAAAAAAAAGCGGATACGGGGGTAAGTAGCTTCTTGTATGTGGCTTGGGAATGAGCTGCTCCGATCAAAATGACACCGCCGGGTGCAGTGTGCTAAATGGAATTTCATTTGAGGATAAGGAGGCACGCGGCTCGATGACCACAGACACATGACACACTCTTGAGAGAAAGGTGAAGCAATCTTATTATACCTTGTCTTGTCCTATATGCATTGATGCCAAGCTGACACATCACTTGGCTGCTCGCGTGTGCAATGGCTGCTGGCAATGACAACTGTGTTATATACCCTGTGGTGCTGACAGCTTTCTCTCTCCTCCACCTCCTCCTAAACCACCATCCCTCCCTCCCTCCCTCTATCCCTCTTCTTCATTTCATCTCGCTCCAGGCTGAGGGGAAGCTACCACGTGGCAAGAAGGAGGAGGGAGGGGCAAGGATGGATATTCAACCTGGTGTAAGAGCCTCCCCGCGGGGATGCCGGCGTAGGACGCAAGGCCTCCCGGGCCGTTGACCTGCCGTCTGTGTGATTTATGGCGGTGTTGGGAGGGGGGAGGCTCCAGGCCACTGCAGACTCCTCGCTCTGGGTGCACCGGCATCTGCAGGACGCATACGTGGAGGGATTCTAAGCCAGGCGTGCGTAAATCCACCAGCCGGATCGCTGCTTTGTACGCAGAACTCCTCCCTTGATATTCCTGCACTGCAGCAATCCCCCGTCTCACGTCTGTTAGACCAAGCCGGCTGTGGCAGTGTGTGTGGATTACCATCAGTCATGGCGTGTCGGCCGTAGAGCTCCGCCGCTCGCGGGGGGCGGGCCCAGCGAAATCGATGGAAGTAACAAAGTGATGCTCCAGTACTGGCGCGCCCGCTCGTAGTCGGACGTTAAGACAATCCCCCCCGAAAGGTGTCAAGTGTGAGCCAATAGGTGCCCCCGCCATGGTGTTGCCGCCTCCCGATAAACGCCACGTGTGCTTGACCACCATTGTCATCATGACCAGCATGGCCTTCATGGACGCCTACCTGGTGGAGCAGAACCAAGGCCCGAGAAAAATCGGCGTGTGCATCATAGTGCTGGTGGGCGACGTGTGTTTCCTCATCGTGCTACGCTACGTAGCGGTGTGGGTCGGAGCCGAGGTGCGCACGGCCCGGCGGGGCTACGCTATGATCCTCTGGTTCTTGTACATTTTCGTGCTGGAGATCAAGCTGTACTTCGTCTTCCAGAATTGCAAAGCCGACAGGAAGAGTCTGGAGACGGTGGCGCGGAAAGCATTGACGTTACTTTTATCCGTGTGCGTGCCCGGTTTGTATTTGGTTCTGGTGGCTCTCGACAGCATGGAATACGTCAGAACTTTCCGGAAGAAGGAGGACATGCGGAGCCGTCTCTTCTGGGTGGCGTTGGACTTGCTGGATCTTCTGGACATTCAAGCCAATCTGTGGGAACCCCAACGCACGGGACTCCCCATTTGGGCTGAGGGCCTGATGTTCTTTTACTGCTACATCTTGCTCCTCATCCTCCCCTGCGTGTCGCTCAGCGAGATCAGCATGCAAGGTGAGCACATGACCCCCCAGAAGATGATGCTCTACCCGGTCCTGAGCCTGGTCACCATCAACGTGGTCACCATCCTGATCCGAGGCGTCAACATGGTGCTCTTTCAGGACAGCCGCGTGTCCACCATCTTTGTGGGCAAGAACGTGGTGGCCATCGCCACCAAGGCTTCCACCTTCCTGGAGTACCGCCGGCAGGTCAAGGAGTTCCCTCACCCGCAGAACGCCATGGCTATGGAACTGCAACAAAACTCGGTCGGCCACACGCAGACACTGCCCAACGCTACCGCTTTGCCGCACGAACCCACTCCGGCTCAGGACGTCATTGACACATGACGCTCGACGTTGGAATGAGGTTGAAGCTTCTCTAGACAGAAGAAAAAAAAATATGGGGGAAGGGGAAAAAATCATCTACAAACTTGGTCAGGGGACAAATTCAACTCCTTAGCCAGGGTACCACCATCATGTGTTTTAAAAGTTCAGACTGCGCCGAGAGACTCCAAAACCCAACGGAGCAGGAAATTTATGTTGTGTAAAAAATGTGTCCCTCTCGCTTTAAGTGTCTTCTATTTTCTAAAGGTCACCGGTACCAGCACCAAACGAGGCGACGTTTAGCTTCCCCCGTTTCCCTCCAATTGGGACAAAAGAGGAGCAGACGTTGACATACGGCCACGGCGAACCACTTGGCGCGTCGCGGCAACGGGTCGATAGCGGCCCGACGCTCGGCCTTCGTGCGTTTGTGTTGTGTAACCTGTGGAAACCGCAGCCTCGGGCGCTTTGGAACTACGGGTTTGATTAAAGCCAAGCACCGCAGCCGCACTGCGAGCACACACACAAAAACACACATCACGTCGGAAGAGCATGCACACAATTCTATATGCCTGCAAGTATGTGTGCAAATGTGTGTTTGTTTACCACAGGTGGGAGGGGCCGGGGGCGGGGTTATTACAGGTCATTTTGTAACACAGGTGTGTGTGTTTATGTGTGAAGTGCAAGTGAGATAAAATTGTGTGTTGATGTCTGGAGGAGGGAAAAAAAAAATATTTCTCAACTGTACATTCCTCAAAATGTGTCAAAAGTAAAAAAAAAGATATCAGAGTGTTTTGTTCACAGAGATAAAAAAAAAGAAATTAAATATGTGCAACAGACTTTAGTTTCATTCCTAATATTGTTGTCGTTATGATTACGCTGTACATTATCTACGAGCGGGAGGCCAATGATGTTTTAATAAAGGTTATTGATGACGATTCATTTTTATATTCTTGGAATTCAATTTGGAGGCTGGCAGATTTTTTTGTTCACAAATTAACGCAATGCAATTACTTTTTATTATTGTCATATTAAATGTTGTTGACCGTGTTAATGATTTCTCATAATAATTAGCATACATAAATATCTCAATTTTTGCAAGTGTTCACATTTTTAAAAACATAGCGCGGAAATCACAATGTCCCACTGGCTAGCTATTTTTAGAACAGGCCCACGAGCTTCTTTAAATTGTCCATAGGTGTGAATGTTTACTGCTAAGTTTGCCAATTTTTTAATGAAAAACAATCTTGGCACCAACTTTAATTACATTTGTTTGACGTTGCATACTAAATTCCCCCTACCAAGTCGCAAAAATAATTAGCCCGCATTTTAAAACCTCACCTCGGACTCCTCAGCGCGTCATGAAGGGAAATTTGATCTTCCTCTTTATCCAAGCCTGCAAAAATCCAAGCCAACATACGTTTAAGTGGCTTCTATATAAATGTTATGGCTGCCAAACAAACAACGCGACTGGTGGAGAAAAGTTGCCAAGCAAGCAAGAGTAGAAGGCCACCAACAAAGTGGAGGGCATCACTCAGTGCTGCGTAATTGCTCGCAGATGTCTGAGCCTCCATGTAATGTCCCGTTTCCTCATTTGGAACAAAATGTCATCTTATATATATATATATATTTTTTTAGCCCGAGCGCAACTATTCACAACACTGCTTTTGTCTCGATCTGACTTCCAATGAATTAATATTTTAGACTCAATCTTCATTTTGTCATCGGATTTTATTCCAAACACCATTTTGTCCGCTGTTGTGACAGTTAATCTCGCTTTGTCAAAGTATTTAATTACACACCAAAGCGAGGTCTCAACTCGGCAACAACTGTAATTGTGTTGCTATTATCTTTTAATTCACACCAGCAGTTTATGTCGCGGTTTGCCCCGCTGCTGTTAAATCTGTTTGTATGGAATCTGTTCAAAGGCAATTAAGAACCAGAGCCCGAGTTTAATTAAGAAAATGTCTCTCGGGATATTTGAGGCCGACCATTGATGGTAATCTGTCGGATTTCACTGTCGGGTTTAGGCGCGATTGTTTTAATAAATCTTGTCCGAGTGAAGGTAGTAAAGCAAATGAAAAAGTTAAATAATGCATTTGCGCAACGGATCACCTTTCACAGGCCCCGTAAGCGAGTCATCCATAATCTCAGTATTGCGGATTTTCATCTTGCTTGGATCCAGCATCTCTAGAAGTGCAAAGTCCCCCCCCCGTAAAATCAAATCAAAGTCACTTAGACGAGCGGAGCCACTTTGTGCGGGGCACGCGCTAACTAGCGCTCATTTTGTCCACTTACTTGCTTCAACGGTCCCACTTTCGGAAGGAAACATCTCGTGTGTCATCACGCGCTGGTCGGAAACACTAATCTAAATGCAAATCCCCCTCGCTCACTCATAAAACAGCTGCTCGGTTGTTTCCGACACGCGTGTTAAACGCTTTAGTTGTGCATTTCCAGGTCTGTCCGTGGACCTTATCAATTTTACATCGTATTATAACATCAGGAGGTATCAAACTGAAAAATAAAAGCGACACCACCGCTCTTTTGAGACGAGCCTCCGGCTTGGCCAAATTGTGTTTCGTCAACTCACGCAGGCATTTGCAACCGTAAATATTGAACAGGTTTAACATTTGGAAATGTCGGCCGTGGCTGTTTTCTGAGTCGTTCGCCGCAGATAAAATATCACTCTTATTGCAACCACGCCGGGACAATCGCTCTGGGTGACCTTTTTGAGACAACTGATAAATGGGTCTTTGATGACTTTTAGAAAAGAGAGAAAATGCTCAACGTCATCTAGCACCTGTTAAGACAACAATGCTGCATGTCCTTGGTGTATGGAGACAATCGGATGGAAAAAGTTTTCCAGACAAACAAGCCGCGAGATAATAGATGAGGGCAACAGCTCGACGGCAGATGTAAAACAAAGTGAGGAAACACATGGAAGGTTCCCATTAAGGAGAAACATGCTATGTCCATGCATCGCTAGCAAAGACCCCCGCTAAGACCGTGTGGGCCAACGTGATTGAGTTCAAAGGGGGCCGCTTGCAATACCAGAATCTTGAATGTGATTGTTGAGCGATGCCGGTAGAAACGTGGTCTATGACCCGGAGCTTGATTGGAATCTAAATGTGACGCTGGCCCACCACAGAAGAAGAAAGCATGCTTGTGATGATGTGTGTTTGAAGAATTTCTCCTGCAGCAAAGGCACAGCGAAATATATATTTTATTTTTATTTTATATAGGTATAATTTTTTATATTAATATTTATTAAATTATATTATATAATATATATTTTTTAAATGACATGCCATATATGGCATATCATTTTTTTAAAAATTGGAATTCTTACAATAAAACACACCACAACTACATTACATCAAGAGTGAATCCCGTCGTCTGCACGATAAACGAGTACTTACACTTATTTGCACTAAATAGACAACTAGCAGCTATTTGGCTAATTGAACAGTTTACTCAATCGCTTTGCAATCGGAACAATTTCAGTCATGCTAACTAAGGGCAAATAATTAAGCAGGAGGAGATGAAGCGTGGGTTATCGTCACACACGCCGGCATCCTCTCAAAAGTGCATGTTGGCTTTATTCTCGTCTAAGATGTCCCGAGGTGTGAATGTGAGTGTTAAAAGATGGCCAATGCCTCCCCACCACAAGGCTACTTCAGGAAGGTCAGCCAAAGTTCAAACGGAGATGAAGTGATGGAGAAGTATCTAATTTTATACACACACTAAATGTCCTGTGTATGTGATTAGATTTTTACAAAATGTTCACAACTTGTTCATTAACCTAATTAATTTTATTTGGCTCCCATTCTCGTTTTTATTGCTGAACAGGAAGTGGCTGTGGAAGCATGGAGGGCGGGGGCAATCGGTCAAGCTGAGGGGACAAAAAAGCACTGACTCGGCCATTTTTCCTAGATGTAACAAGAATTGCAACGAAGCGGAACCACCAACCCAGTTGGCTCAACATCCATCACTGTTCAGCTCAGCAACGCGCCCAAGCAGCAGCAGGAGAAGAAAAAAAATACCAACAGGCACAGTCTTGCAAAAAACAAATGTCAAGGGGAGAGATTTACAAGTTCTGGTGGGATGACAGTGTTGTGGTCACGAAGGTCCGGGTGCGTCCATGTTCACTGGAGCAGGTTCTCGCTGCTTGTTAGGGAACTTCAGTGTGTGCCCATTAGGAAGCTGCACAGCATCCATGTAGGCCCATGAAACGGGTACCTCTCATTAAAAGAATACACACTTTTAGCATCAATAAACACACACACAAACACACGTCCCCATTTGTTCAAACCGTTGCAGCCATAGCTTTGTCACGGTTTTATACTCACAAGCCATGCAGTGTCAGTTTGCGTCAATAAGGAGGACGAATTGACTCGTGTATCAACACTGCCCCCTGGCGGTTCTAGCGAATCTTACACGCTGGCTGATGAAATGAGTTTCATGTAACGGTTATTATCAGGCGTATTCTCACTTGGGTATTTTTAAATATTCAAGATAAGATTCCATTTTGTTTTGTATAAATATTTTCTGCATCGACGGCGTTCGACTTGAATTTGTAAAAAGTCAGGAGGCCAAATGTACAGGAACGATTTTGCCATTTTATTTTTTTTTCTTCACATTATTGCTTTACAGTAAAATGCATTGGTTGGATATGTCCAGTATAGCAAGACGATACATTCATATAAGTTATACAGTATTTTTTTTAATAGTACCTAACATTAAATTGACTTTTTTTATTATTGTTGACAACTCCCACATCACATTGAGCTCACAGTGCATCAGGTCGCATTCAATCAAAGAAATACACACGAGACGTTTCGTGTTTTAGTCACCTTTCCGTGTGCGTGATAGTTGAGCACACGCAGACTCCCATCCAGTCTGCATCAAATAATGATTCTTTTCCCTCTTCTTCCTCCAGAAAAAAAGAAAAAGCCTCGCTGACAAAAGCAAGTTAAGGAAAAAAAACTCCAACCTGGCAACCAAGCTTGGACCGCGCAGAGCAGCCTCAAGATGAAAAAGAAAACGACAAAAAAAAAAATGCACATTTTTTGCCGCTTCCAGACAAAGTGTATCTACAGATGGGCCCTGTGTGGTCACCTCCATCCAGCATTGAAACGGATGAGCATTTTTTGGGGGCGGGGTCCAACTTTTCTTCTCCCCTAAGTGCTCTCATCCAGGTCCTCTTAAAGTGACAAAGCCCAAACAAAAAACATCATCGATCCATGTTGCTTCTTTTGGCCCTTTGTAAAAATAAAAAAAAAGGGGGAGCATCGTGTCCATCCTTTGGCTCAGTTCAACAGCAATCACAAAAAAAAACAAAAAAAAAAACACCTGTGAGCTCACACTGAGTACTGGACGGACAACATCATCATGGTGACCTGGCAGGAGCCTGACGTCACACACACGCACACACAAATCATGACATTGAGATTGCATATACAAGTGCCTGCCGCCATGTGTGGCACAGGAATCTCACCCCCCCCCCCTCCAATTATTGTCAGAATTCTCTGTGGCTCGGCTCATTGCTTGCAATTTTGCAACAAATTGCATTGTAGCTGCCGATTTGTATTTTTTCTTTTTTTTTTTTTGTAAAACTGGACCAGGCAGTTGCCATGGAGATGGCTGACAGACACAAGCAGGCCTTTACGCTGTGCTTGAGGGAGAAGGGGAACACTGCATTTAACATCCCAGCATGCACTGCGGACAAGAGGCGGGTGTGCTCATCATATTCGCACACATTCGTATATCACACACGCACACACACACACCAAAGGAAGCACTAGTTGATTCAGAATGAGATGGCTGTTAAAGTGCAGTATCTACATACAACTCATCAATACGGTAGCCCCCCCCCCCACCTACCAAAGAGCTGTCCCTGATCACTGGTGGTTGTGGTTGGCACCGCCCCCCACCCCCTCTTTACTGGTCAGGGGGTGGTCTAGTTCCTTTGTCTCAAAAGTTGAAAATCAAATAAAAATTCATCTTACTGGTCTACAGACGGTTGAGCTGAGTGAGCGTGCTGCCCCGCGGCGGGTGTTCAGATCTCTATTCAGCAAGTCGGCGTACAAAGTTGTTTTGCGTGGCAACATGCTCTCCCTCGGTCTTTTGCAAAAGATGGAAGGATTTTTTGCAACAAAACAATAAATAAATAAATAAATAAATGAATAGAGTTCACTTTTGTTGCAGTGCTGCATAACACCTCAAAAGTTGCTTCCCAAACAATCCTGAAATTGTTTTTTTTTGTTTTTTTCCCATCAGGTTAGGTGAGAAAAGGTTGCAGGGACAAAGTTTGTAGTTCTTGCTGTCAAGTTGGTGTCCATAGGAGGGGAGCTGCCAAGGACAAGACCCTCGTCCAAGGGGGTGCAAAAAAAAAAAAAGTGTGCTTTTCTCTTTGGGTCCTGGAGTTCTCAGTAAACCATTGTGAGGATTCTGTCAACATGGATAGTGACGGCATGGCGAAGATGGGGGGGCGGTATTGGATTCAGGAGTCCCCCACCTGAGACAGCTAAAGGCATGCTAAATGGACGGACACAGTAGACAGGTGGACAGCAGCACAGCACTGCAGTAGCAGGCAAGGCTCCAAATGAGCATCAAGGACTGGGCACTGTGTGAGCGAAGACAAGATGCACAATGACTCAAGTGCGCCACCCCGTGGACACACTTGGGACTAAACAGACTCAAAGTGATAGGTCCAGTATTATTGGAGGGAAGGGTGGGACTTTGAGGGGGCTGTGAGGATTTTTTGGTGTCTGGCTTCTGCTGCTGTTACGTGGCGAATGTCAATCGTCAAAGCACATGGGCACGTTGACAAAAGTGAACACGTTGTATTCGATCATGACCGAGAAGCACAGGAAGACGGCGTACAGGACCAGAACGTACACGCCCAGCTTCAGATCCAGTCGCCACTTGTTCAGGTGAATGCCCAGCACCTGTTTGGGGTGCAAAACAAGTCAGTGACCCCCCCCACCCAACGACAGTTGGCAGCAGCAGATTATTGGACGCCTGAAAAATAATCCCGCATGATTATCCTTTATTGTGTGACGTGCCAATTTTGTCCCAATTACACGACAGTCATCAGTGTAATAAGGGGATTTCCAAATCACTCATTTCGACGGCGCACGGGCTTTTTAACATTGGTTTCTGCCGTCGCCATGGTAACGAGTGCTTCAAGCCGTTGGCGACGTCAACAATACTGTTCAGAGTCGCAAGCAAAGCGTACCGAATGTTACAAAAACAGGTTTGTTGCGTATTGATCGACTCGCCCCTTTTTTTTCAAAATGGCAGCAACATTTCATACTTAAGTCAAGAGCTCACCGTGAGGGCCACCGATCCCAGCAAAAGCACGACGGAATACACAAGTCCTCGACTGTTGATCATCACCTGCCACAGACAGAATCATCGCCTCACTTTAGCGCAATTGTGTTACGAGTCAGCAAGTGGAGTTGAGGGAATACAAAACAGAGGGGGGTGGGGGGGGGCAAGCATCACCTCCGAGCCGTAGTCCACACACATGGTTTGGATTGCCCAAGGGACGCCCAGGCCTACTAGGATGTCAAAAACGTTGCTTCCAATAGTGTTGGACACGGCCATGTCTCCTAAGCCTGAAATACACGACACGCTTTGTCTGGCCAAGTCTCAATACAGATGGAAGGGGACAGCGAGAAGCGAGCAGGAGGACGGGACGACCTTGGCGCGCCACGATGAGACTGGCAATGCAGTCAGGGACGCTGGTACCCGCTGCCAGGAAGGTGATACCCATGATGACGTCAGGGATTCCAAGAGTGTAGCCGATTATCGTCACCTGCAAGACGCCAGCATACAAAATGGATCCCGTGATTTTTTTGTTTTGGTTTGATTTACAAAAGTACAACGCTGCAAAACCTACCATCCAGACCATCATGTAGGAGAAGACTGCGATCCAGACGGTTGAGAGGAGAAAGGAGAGCATGAAGCATCTCTCCCAGCGCGGCTTGCCACAGTTTGGGACGGTGAAGAACAACAACAGGAGCAGCGGCCATGAGATGAGCCACTTGATAATGTTGCCGCATCCCTCTGTACACAACACAAACGTTCATTTCGGTCCTCGTTGCATTCCACTGGAGCGCAATCGTGGCCAGTCGCGTACTGGGAAGATGAAACGGGGAAATGCCGCTCTCCTCATCTTCCTCGGTGGCTTTGTCCTCCGGCACGTTCCCGTTCTCAATCTCCATCTTGCCGTCGATCACTTGCGTCTCCACGCCGTTCGCCGCTTGGACCAACTTCTGGCGCTTTCACAAAAGAAACACTAAATCCCGAGCACACGCCGGTACGGCAATTCCGGAAGCGTACCTCTGTGATGATGAGGCGGCTGGCCATGCGCAGGCGTGTCTTGGGTGCAAAGTGGCTGGTGATCATGATCCGCAGGCCCGCTTCGGGGAAGCTCAACTTGGACGGGCTGGCGTGCATGATCTCGTCCACCATCACCACCGAGCCACGGCTGTAAGCTTTGGTGGGCTTCACTAATAATACGGACAACGTCAATTGAAAGAGCGTCGGACTCCGCACCCCCGCATCAACCAATAGTTTTTCTTTTTAATAACGTTGCCCTTATTAGTCTAATTTAGACTAATACATGCAAGAAGGCGCATATATTAACAAATCATTACCACTTCAGTGGGGAGCAGAAGCAGCAGAAAAAAAGTGTTAAGCGACACAAACACGTTGGCACAACGGCAGCACAACAAGCGAGAGCAAGTTTAGTAAGGCTAAACAGACAGGCGGCGGGTTAGAAAGAACCATCGGTCAGTAACAACACTCAGACTAAGTGGCTCAAAAAAAAAAGAAAATCTGTATTGTGAAAACTTTCAAATGACTTCATGTCTTGCTTTTAAAATACATTTTAAATGTCATGCAAGTGTAAAAAGAAGTTAACCTCCATGTGGCAATTAGCACCCGGCAGGCGATTGGACGTTCCGATCGGTTTGGCAGCCGTGATACAAAAGTTACCTTTGTCTTCCCCACGCTATGACTTCAGGGAGAATTCCCATTTCACGCTTCCATAGTTGCGCTCACGCAAGCCTTAGTCGCATCTAATTGAATAAACGCTTAAACACTGAAAAATAAAATGATACGGGCCATGGGTCATTCAGAGACAGTATATTAGTAATGGTTAATGTCACACGGTTCGTCGAGATCACAGGACTGGAAGTTTGCCAATCATTGGAGAGAATTAAGCACCAGCAGAGAGAATGAATTGGATGAAGCAATTGTCAAGCGGAACAGAAGGGGGGGGGGATTAAAAGCCACACGACCTCCGAGGAGGTTTTCACGGGCCACTTCCTGTTGCCCCAGCCTGTCTGGTTAGCCTTACCTGCTGCCAGTAAGGGCACCATCGGGTCGTCGTCGTAATAATAAGGCGCATTACCGTCCTCCATCTCGCTGCTGGTAGCTGCGTTACCGTTGGCCACGTTTTTCTTGGAGCTGCCCATGAAGAAAGCCTGCATGCTGGAGTTGAATCTAGCGAGGAGATGCACAAGGATAGGTCAGTGGAGAGAACTCGAGAGAGATCAAAGACTTGTTTGAAATATATTCATGAGCTAAAAAGAAAAAAAGAAAAATAATCGACGCTGCTAACATCCATAGCATGAGGCGACCTACTTTCCAGGAAAACATGCATCACAATGCACACAAAGCCTGAAATTGGCTGCACAGCGTTCGGTCAAAAGAATTTTGTGAAGTGTCTAAGAACACGGCAGCACAAAAGCTGCTCTGTTGTTTGGACTCAACAGAACACGCTGTTCTCCAAAAGGTTGATGACGCGATGGGAATCCATTTGGCTTTGGTTTGACAACATCATTTTCTTTCTATGGTCATTCGAACGAAAGGGCTCACTGCGTCGTTGTGTGAAGCTCTTTGAACACAAGGCCCAAGTTTCCCCTTATTATAATATTTAATTATTCATGTGACACCCTAAGCAACATTGCACGTGCCTAGTTTTTTAATTGGTGTGTGTGCGTGCGTGCGTATGTGTCACGCCCGCACCCCCCGAAAAAAAAAAAGAAAAAGTTTGACTTTAGCAGTTTCTTTCTGGTTCGGAGTGAAGAGGAAACACCTCTAAGCAACCTCCATTTTGACAGGAACAACCCAAAATGGCCAGTGGATATTTTGGGAAAGGTGGGGGTAGGGGGTGGGGGGGGGGGGATACCACCATATGACAGCATCAACAGCATCCCCTCACTAAATTGTGTCTTGCCTGCAGAATGAGGAAGGAGAGAGGAGTGATCCGGTTAAGCCGGTGCTCTTTAGGGCTGCGGGGGGTTGGGGGGGCGGATTAAGCCTGTGGTGGGAGCCAGAAAGAGCGAGCCAGCCGCTGCTGAGAGTGCAACGCAGATTACCAGCTGCAGCCAGACATGCAGACGCACACGCCATGACCGTGACATGCTGTCATGTGGTGGGACCACACACGCATTGAATTAGAGGTGGGAAGCAAGAAAAATTTAAAAAAAGGGATGAAATGAAAAGTTGCTATGTAGCAAAGCACTTACTTCATGATCAGAATGTATCCCACATACATGACCACCAGCACTAAACTCTCCCACCTAAAAAAAAAAAGATTTGGCGATAAGATAGGAATAAAACGACAAAGTTCAAGTCATGAATAATAATAAGCTTTGTTGGAAACTGCTGGGGCCGAGTCAGACTGAAATACGCAATTAATAGATAATGAATCGGGGCACAACTGCCCTAACCTTCCACCAATTATTCTTTCTCAAACTATCTTCCACCAAATCAAATAGCAAATATTTGGAGGCATTCATAACACCAATTGGGTTTTTCTCTTGCTATTTGTCAATGAAGAAAAAGTGGATGAAGCATTTGACTCACCACACAATCTTCTCGTCATAGATGAACTAGAATGTGCCAAGAAATTAGAGGGGGGGGGGGGGGGAACAGCACATTAAAAGTTGTCATGTGATCATGATATTGCCGACTCCGACTTACCGCAATAAGAGCGATGACAGCCAGGATGTAATAGAAGGAATCTCGAAATACCGGCCACCAGGTCAGCACCACCACCTGTAAGATACATGCAACACGCAATGTACGTATTTTATTTTATTTTTATTTTTTTTTACACGGCATGTAGGAGCCATTTGTCACGCACGCACCTGCCCGGCAAAAATGCCGCAGACTCCGATGATGCAAAGGATGTTGAAGACGGCCGAGCCCACGATGGTCCCCACCCCCACGTCGCCGTGAGTGATGAAGACACCTGCACACAAGGAGGCGGCAGCCAATCAGAATCGTCCGTGACACTGACCATCTGGGTTAGTCGGCTGCGCGCGGCTACCGATGACGGAGGCAAAAAGCTCAGGCGCAGAGCTGCCAGCTGCCATGAAGGTGGCGCCGGCAACGTCTTCACTCAGATGTAGTTTCTGCACGAATGGAGCACAAAGCGTCACGTGACAAAAAGAAAACAAAATGGCAGCCTTCAACCAAACCCTTTTGAGTCGCCCGAAAGTACCTCGCATATCTTCTCCAGCGACGTCACAAAGTATTCATCGCACGTGATGGCGAGGGCCAGGAACATGTAGATGGCCTGCGTTCATTAAAATGAAGGACATCCACATATCTTACACAAGGCCTTGAGATTAAAAACATGACAGGCGCCACATAAATCAAAGATGGAGGACAACCTTGAATTCATAATTTGCATCCCGTTCAAAATGAGCTCCCCCTTTTTGCAAAGTAAGGGCCCCGAAGGGAATGTTTCGTGCTCGCGCTCCCAGGAGGCTTTGGTAGGGAAGCACGCAAGCGGCCTATTTTAGTAGCCGAAGTCTAATATATAAATTATTGATCAGGTGTGAGAGGAGAGTCCATGCGGTTTGTGCTAGCTGCTATGCTCTATGCTATCCACAGGGGGCAGCGCAGGCACAGCAGAGCTGACAAGGTAAACTCGAGTTATGTCAAAGGAGGTGAGTGGAAGCAAAGTATGGCGCACTGCAGCGCCATCTTGAAAATCATCTTTTAATAATGACCAGTGAAGTCAGACACGTAGTTGAAGAGGATGACACAATGCATATAAATATTGCACCGTTTTCAATGTTCGGGATTTTTCAGACTAACCTGCACAACTGACGCTTATGCTTGCTTTTATTTTGACTTTATCAGAGCCCATCTGTGTTTTCACTGCAGTAACGGGACTTTACGCCTCCGCTTGAGTGGTTAAGTGCCATTAGTGCGAGGTAGCAACATTATATTACTCCTCCGCTGCAGCCGAAAACACGCTTTGATTGTAGTCAAGGCTGAGTGTATAAAAGTTCAAAAGATGGGGCGCCTACACAGTCATGCTATTTCCTAGAAAATCCCAATTACTGTGCACTTACTTGCTCCGAAATGATTTATCTCCAATAAAAGTCATCTATCTATGCCAGCGATTTATAATTTAAAAAAACAGAACATCTCAATCTATCACCGCTAGATGGCGCAAGATACAATTAACCGCTGTATCCACCTGTTACGATGCATACAAATAAATGGGACGAACTCAATTTGTGAGGAAATTGAAATAAGAGGCACATTATTTCCCTATCGACACTATCAGGGAATTTATTTGGTTTTGAGGACTGCTGTGAGACATTCACAATGAAAAAAAAATACACTTTTTATTCATCTATTAAAATAGAAACCGTATTACACTCCAAATATGGTACATGACAGGAGTCATCTTTATATTCATCTCAATGTGATCATCATCATGAGAATTGCTTTAAATACTTCATGAATATTTAGGATGACTTCATTTCCAACACTGCGGAATGTAAAATTAATATTTGATAGCTCTCGCTAGCTCGCACGCTGTACATTAGCGGCGTGTACGATTTATGGCCTGCATCAGTGGCTTGGACTTTACTGCTGCAAGTGCTGGTTTGCCAAAAATGATTCCAACAGACATTTCTCTTGTGGGGAAAAAAAAATAAAAAATCAAGTAAATTATTGGCCTCACCACTTGATAGGAAAACCTCCAACAGTTTCATAATATTTTTCTCATGATAAAGTTTTTGCTGTGCCGGAAGCAGGCGCAAAATGGAAGTTCAAAAGATGGCGTCGCTTACCGCCGTAATGTGCAGAAGGATAGCGCCGCTCTTTCGTTCATTGTTGGTGAAAAGGTCATCGGGGAACTCGCGGATTGCTGGAGAGAGCGAGAGAGAGAGAGGAAATGTCACAGTCAACATGCGGCGTGACAGCGAGGCACAGCGTGGCCGCCTCCGCCGTCATCATCATCACCCTGCTCCTCTTCCTCCCTTTTCCCGCCACTCCCCAAACTAGCTGTATGACCTTGTGAACGGCCTTCATGACCTCACCACCATCTTAGACCACAATGATGAATTTAGCTTTCGGAATTTTACAGCTTTTGCAGGTTCCACCGTGTTTGCAATGATAAAAAAAAAAAAAAAAAAAAGCTCCCAGGGTGAAGCTTCATCCATCATGTGAGCTCAACAGTTGACCTGGTGGCTGACAGAAATGGGCTTGCTCTCTTCTGGGACGCGTGCAGCATCTGTGATGGGGTGCAGGCCCGGCGGTTTGCTCCGTTACGCCCGCTTACACATACATACGTGTATTGCTCACCGCAGCGACTTCACGCCAAGCGTCGATAAGCAAATGCGACGCAAATTGTTTCTGTGTTGTGATTATGAAATAAAGTAAATAAAGGCACGTTTTGGGCTGTGGTCACATATGGACTCATGAAGTGGAACAGGGGCTCACCTGAGACTTGCATCTGTTCTAACCTCACTGTGGATATATATTTTGTATTCTGTGATGTGCGTACACATGACTGAACCAGCCCATGAAATAAAACACATTTTCTCTCCTGTAGAACCAAAACAGCATGTCGATAATTGTGTTTTAAGGTCAGCGGTGGTCACCTCCCGGGTCGCATTGACACCTGACTGGACACCTCTCGCTCGGACACAAACACGTTGCTGTTTTTTTTTTTTTCTCCTCCGCCACCCAAGGACGGACGAGCATGAGAGGACCAGGACAACTTTCATGACGCGTCTCAAATGACGCCTTTAAATAGGTCCACACTGACATTGGACAGCAAAAGTCACTTTGCTGAGGAAAATAACACATTGACAGTTTTAAATTATATGTACTTAGTCCTGCACACAATAATTTAATTTAATTAAATAATTTGGAAGAACTAATAACCTCAATCCTGGTGTTTATGATATTTGAAAACAATGGAGAGGCCAGAAGGACAAAAAAGATCCAAAAGTCACCTTGTGAAGCTACAAATCTAAAAATAAACTCACATTCTCTGTTTGGACATCTTTCTGGGCTGCTTATGCAAGAACATTTTTTTATCAGCTCAGACAACCACACAGTTTGCGGATTTTATGCTAAGGACGACATTGTTCTTCCCTTGTTCCTTAAAATTACTTTTTTCCCCCCTTGAGGCGAGCTTGGACTAATTGTTTTTATTTAGTCTTAAAAAAAAAAAAAGGGGAGACAAGCGGTAAAATGTCACCGGTTTCCACATTCTATCAAAATGTCAAACGTTCATGCTGTCACAATTCCAAACGCCGCTCTCAGTGTGATGATGCGGCGCCAAAGACAAAGCAAAGCAGCCACGGGCACTCATTTGTTCCAAATCTTGTAATATAGCAGACAACGGAGGGCGCGTTACATAATAGAAGCCTCTCGTGATGTCTTTTCTCGCTCAACTCCTTTGTATCCACTACACAAGGCAACTCCGTAAAGCGTGCAATGTTTCTGACACCGCCTCACTGCCGCATCCGGATAAGCGTACCAGAACGCAGCAACACCCGAGAGATTACAAAATGTCGATTCTTCCGCGTCATTAATGTCCAATTAGACAATCAGCTGCTGCTAGCGCGCAACAAAATGCAATCTGCACGGTGGACGATGTAGCATGAACGCATACGCGCTATTGTCCTCTTCTCTCGGTGGGTCATCCACATGCTCATAATCACATGTCGAGCGGTGCTCACATGTTCGTTTAAGCACTAAACTTACACGGCATTCCGCACGAACCCAAACATGTGCACATAGTTAAGGCCTGTTAGGTGGCGTTTGGACCAGAAGGTTCACTGTTGTGAAAGGACATTCAAAAGTGAGAAGAAGGTAGGAGGGGAGGGGGGGGGATTCTCATATGCATGTGATTCTTCATTTTTTGTAGCGCTCCCAAAATAGTTTTGCTTCAGAGCGCTCTTTATTATGCGAGCCACACCGAGTTTCTGCAAGGGATGAATGTTCTGAACTCCTGCTTCTAGGCAAGTGTCGTATTGAGCAGAACAATGCTGATGTTCTTTTGACCCAAAACAGCGCCTCTGCTGGTTGCAACCAAGCATGACACTTGATGGCGTCTCTGTTTCGAAATGTCATCGTTGTTAAACTAACATGATATAGTGCTTTACAACAATCAATCAATAAAGTGATCCTTCACTGTCCATTTCCACCTGCCACCTGGTCCATTGTGGAGTGGACATGTTTTTTTGGATTGTGCAAATCATTTGCGACACCGAGCACAGAAGGAAGATAAAACAAACAAAAATTGTGTTGGAGAAAATGGGCCGCAAGGGATGCCGAGAGATGCGACTTGTTAGAGTGTTGCTCGCAGGAATGATAAATTGCTATCACAATCGGAGTGAATCATGTGCTCCACAAGTGGTCAGAACAAACCAATCGGTTTTGCGACAAAGCGATGCACGATTATTTCTGAAACGATGCGAGTCGTATGACTGACTCACACAAAGCAGAGCGGTGCGACGGATTTGGGAGTCGGGTTTTAAAGTTTTTCAAGTTAATGAGCGGAGCGTAAAGTTCAATCTGGTGCACCAGGGGACTTTTTATAAAAAAGGGAGGGGGGGAGGAGTGGTAATCTTTAAGGATTACGCTTCTTTTGAAGAAATTTTCCAGGATTGTGTTCCAGTCATTAATTCAGCCGGCGCCTACTTTTACGTCGCAACAAAGAACAGTCACATGTTTTATTAGTGTTGTAAAACCGGGTCGGGCTGTGTTTAATAATTGGGTTTCATTTTAATAATTCTAATAATAATAAATAATAATAACTTTCAGGCCCCACTGAGCATCTTGTGGCACTTTAAATTGTCTGCACCATGCTAACCTGCATTCTGTATAAAACGCAAACAAAACAAATTCTGAAAGTGACATGCACCCCATTTGGATAAAGAACGACTTGATGTTGCTCGAAAAGACTCTTTAGACGATTAAGTCTGGAAGAACCGCCGCAGGCCGTAATGAATCATTGTGATGTCTTCCAAAATGGAACATTCACCGCCATACACAAAATTAATGCTACTTTGTGATGGTTTTTTTTTTCTTTTTTCATTCAAGAGCTTGTCTCCATACACGGAAATCCCTCATCACAATTTGCGCGTGATTTATATTTTCGAACAATACAGAGGCAACAAACATTCATTTTTGCTTATTTGGCTCTCAAGGGGTGCTGCTAGTGATCAGGCAGCACCGTTAGTTTTCTTTTGAAGAGTCGTGCGCTTGTTCGGGCTAAAAGCGGCATGACAACAAGACCGGGCCTTTTCAAAACAAAGACAATTGGCCGCTTTACCTGGTGCTGAGCAGTTCTTGGGCTCCGTTTCATTTTGGGATGATGACGCCATTAGCCGCCTCCCCCAGCGCTCTGAGTCTGGACGGTCCTCCATTAGCATCCCGTGTCCTGCAGAGAAGACATCAAAAAATGTTTTTTTTCATCAAACTCTTAAGCCTCTGTAATGAGGCCAAACATATCTTATGTAAAAAAATTATACAAGTCAGCCCAGATGTGTTTGCTTTTTTTTCCCCCAAATTTGTAGCCACGCAAATGACACAAGGCCTCGGGCAAGATGATAAAACCGTTTTTTTTTGTGTGCGAAACGATGAGTCGATCAGGGTGACGCAAGCGTCTAATTACTGCCGCGCAAGAGCGTGCAAATCGGGCCACCGAGCAGTCAGTCAGCCCGACTTCTGCTTGTGAGGTCACGCAGATTGTGGTTGTGAAAGTCCACTCACATGACACACTTATAATCGGTGCTTTTAACCATGTGAAGGACACGCTGATGGCAAAACCGAGTTAAATAAGCAAATATTAGCATGCGTAGCCAAGAAACCGAGCATGCTAGGCTACAGCGGTGTCGTGCCGGTTCGGTCCGTTGCCGAGGACATCCTCCAGCTCTGTTCAATCAACCCAGCAGGGGGAAAGAAGCAAGGACAAACATGCGTCCATCAATCTTGCTGGGCTGTGAACACGTTCGGCTTCAGTAGCCTGACAAAAAAAAAAAAAAAAAAAAAAAAGACAAACACTCAAACTGTGCAAGCCCTGAATTGATTCTTGAAAAGCTTCGTCCATCACATCCACTTTAAGGATCAGCATGCATGATGGCATGTCACATGTCTCTGACCCAGGAGAGGTGCATCAAATCTCATCCATCTGGACTACTTGGAAAATCAACACGCCGCTATGAATCAGACGCAGTCAAACAAGTTTTTCCTGCCACATGACACTTTCTTGTTCGCCATCCGCCTTGACTCCGCCCCTTTGTCTGAAAAATCTATTCAATTAGGCAGGTCTCATGAGTTCAGAGGGGGATTTCTCATGTTCTCAGTTATTATGGAACTACGGACGGATAATTCACGAGACTTCTTTAAAATAGTTCCGGTATGGCTGTGACAGCATAGGTTGGGCACGCTTGATTAAAGCAAGCCATTAGCAACGCGCGTGTATACATATAGGGACAAACTCACTTTAGCTAGCAAAAAAAGAAGAAAAAAAAAAGTCTGCCTTTTGGAGATGAGCGCTTTGCGCTCGCATGTATGATATCATTGCAGAGTAATCATTTAAGCCTCTTGTTTTTTTTTTTTTATGTAATTAATGAAACTCCCGGTGAATCTCGGCGATCTACTGTACAACGAGGCAAATTTGCTGATGCTATCTGCAGCCCTCATTGGAGACTAAGTGGGTGCAGATGGACAGATCCCACGACAGGGTAAAAAAAAAAAAAAAAAAAGAGCTTAATGTGAGAAGCACTCTAAGCATGTGTGTGTGTGGACTACATTAGCGACAGCAGTGACAAAAATTCGATACATTTGTGATGGGGTCGCTGCCAGATGACAGCTGTGGGTCACATTTGAGGGAAGGGAGTTCTTAAGCGATAAAATAATGTCATAGAAATACATTTTATTCAACCAAGTGTTGGATTTAGAAGCGGAAACGTGCTCATTGTTGTATGATGGACAAGTTTGGTGCCATCTGGTAGAATCTTGGTGCTCCAATGAGATGAAGAGCTCCATTTAGACAAAAGTAGTCATTTGGGGCATATATTGTACAGTATGTAATCTGCAGATTTTCACTATTATCTTCTGTCATTGTCTCATGAGCAAAAATGGGCTCTACTATGTTTGCATGATTTAAAAAAAAAAAAATGTGTAGGCAATTTATGGATTACCGGAATAAAAATGGAATAAAATGGTTAACAAAAGTTAGTCCAGCGAGAATGTGTTTTTCACAAAACCGTTTAAATTCACAAAAGAATTGACCTCAAAATTTGCAAGGCTCGATTGTATTCCAAATCTCCAATTATATTTATGTCCATTTTTTCCCCCCTTGCAAAATTCTGGTCACATCTTGCCATGAGAGCATATGACACATTGTCAAATCACAATGTACACCAGTTTACCTCCGATTCCTGTTTTTTTGTGGAATACTCAAACCAAAAAAATCCAAGGTTTGTGGTTGGATTACATAACGGCTGTGATGCTGCGTTTGGGATGCTCTGCATGTCACTGTTTGCGCAAGCCTAAAGGGAAGACTTTTGACATGAGGAGAGGGAGGGGGGGTCATGTTTGGAGAGTGAGGGATGCGTGGGGATATCACACGCAGCACACATGACTGCTCTTCTAAATTACACAGCAAATAAAACGAAATTATTACTCAATCATCATGCATGATGTGTGTGTGTGTGTGTGGGGGGGGGGGGGGGGTGACCATGGTGCACAGCTACAGCGGATCGTGCTGCAAAAAAAAAACGACAAATCAAACACATTCCCGGTGCCGTCGTGTGTGTGTGCATGAGGCGAGCGTGCCTTTCTCTCCCAAGTTAAAAATGTGCAGCTGCCACGGCGCGCACACTGCGGCAATACGAAGCCACATCGTATGAGGCTCTCTCTCGTCGTGGAGTTCAATGATCACGTATAGCCCACGTTCATAGAACAGCAAATATGAGGTGAAATGCACCGACGTTGCATTCACGTGCCCTTGATATCGCCGCTAGATGATCACATTGTTGCAGTGCGTGATTGTAATGCAGATATCGTGTGTTATTTCGTGGGTGAGCGTCATCCACGTACTCACCTGTTTTGGTCAACAGCGCCGACATGGTCCACGCTACTAAGAGAGCACTGCAGATGAAGCACACCTGCACAAACAGCATCTCTCTCCTCTTGCGAACTTTAAACATCTTCGCCATGATGCTCTTCTTCTTCTTAGGCGCCTTCACGGTGTCGTCCCGCTCCATGGTTCCTTCCTTCTCTCCTCGGCCACTTTTATTGCCCTATTTATTTTATTGGTCGCCGTCCTTGAAATTCGCTGCAGAAAAGCGCCGTTATTATTATGATTCTTTTTTTTTTTATTTCACAAGGAACCCAAGCTGAGATGCGGTCTTCATTCCAGTTGCACTACGATTCAATTTGGTGAGAGAATAAGAAAAGCGTGCAGGCTCCCATGCACTCCGGCGTGCATGTTGTCCCGTGGAGAGGAGTGCGTGGAGTGGCGAAGGGGGTAAGGTTAAACCAAAAAAAACATACTAAACAGCAAAAAAAAAAATGTTAAAAAAAACGCTATCCTCTCTTCTCCTCGCGGGAGTTTGACGTTTTTGCCTCCAAATGCATCAACGTCCCGTCATCAACAGAGCGTCGCTCAGCTGCGGGGAGAGCGAGTCGCACCTGCGCCTGATGCTCTGAGCGTGAGCGTGCGTGGCGTGCGTGAGCGTGCGTGCGTGGAGGTTAATTGTCACATTCTGGCAGCGATCGTGGCCGTGCAGCAGAGTAAAACTCCTCCCTCCTCATGGATTCCTCCCCATCGCACTGCCCTCCTCCTCCTACCCGGCCGACCTTCACCCCCACCCAACCAATCTCAATGAGACAGTGCAGCTCCTCCATCGGCCACTATATTGACAACAACTCGTCAATCAGTTGTCACGTTATTTTGCACCCAGTAATCAACGCCCCTGGTACGACGATTCGTGCAAATCATTCAATGCTGTGTCATGAAACCAAATAGTCAATGAGTCTAGCCAACAAATTGTGTCACATATATCTGAGAACAAATATTATGCATAAATTTGCCAATACCAAATTATAGAATTCGAAGTGAACCAATTTATTCCATTTTATTTATTTATTTATTTATTTATTTATTTATGAATATTTATTTATTTATGAAGATTGATTGATTTATTGATTTATTCATGACTGAATCTACTCCCACCTACTTACACAGTCGCCGCTGCATGTGACTAGCAAAATGTTCAATACGGTGTTATGAAACCAAAACCAATAATTCTTAGGTCTTGACTTCATCTATCAATAACTAAATAAATGGCCTTCAAGTCACCTGCTATCCGCATTTTTGATATCAGGTTCAATATGTGCAGGTCAGAGATCCTCAGCCAACCACCAGACGGTAATTTCTTCCTCCAGTGGCATAGTACGAGTTGTCAGTGCCCTGGGGGAAAGAAAGTATTACACCCCCTCCTCAATCTATGGACGAGCGATCCATTAGTGTCTCCCAATCAACACCGAAGGACGCTTTGCAATAACTCAAAAGAAACAGTCAAGAAAATAATAACAAATAAAAATATAAAATAACAAAAAGAAATCTACAACCGGTTTGAGTCACTCGATAATATCAACTCTGCCACTTTCGCTGCTGCTGCCCCCTTAAAAAAAAAAAAAAAACTGCGGCAATAAAGGTAAAAAGTCTGTGCAGTGCAATCTCCTGCAGACGAAAAGATTACATAAGCTCGAGACCGGCCCTGTCAGGATGGTATCAGGCAGACCTCCAAATAGAAAAAAAAAATAGCACAAAGCATCTCCAAGAAGCATACGAGACATTCTGTGACGGCTGCTTTTAAGCACGGCTTAGCATTGGGCCATTTTTTTTTTTTTTATGTCTCAGCAAGTCTTGCCTTTATCCTTCTGCATGCGTGTACTGTATACACACAAATGCCCATCAACATGTGTGACTCCATCCAAGCCATGAGATTAAATCCCTTCCGGGCCCTTGCCCACACAGCAGGCAAGGCAGGCAGGCAATTGGGAGCCAATGCCAGGGCCCGCTTACAGAGATTTAGCCACGACTTTACACTCGCCTCTTTGATCAAACACGAAGCTTCCTTTGCTTTCTTGCACCTTCCGAGTGGACGCTAACTTGCCCTGATTTTAGCGTTTCAACATAGGACGATGTCGAAAAAGGGAGTGGTAAATCGGTGTAAATGTGTTGTTTGGTTTAAATGCCAAGCATGAGTCGTATTTTCACATTGCGTGTCGACTAATAGCGTGATGTCAAGGGTGTGAGTTGTGCGCAACAATTGCCATGAGACCTAGTGCTATTTTCGTATTCCAAATCCATGGCGATGATTCACTTACATTTCATGAAAAGTTCCTATCATTTTTTTTTAACTCATTCACTGCCATTGACGGATATAGACGTCAAAGATTCCATTTAAGTGGGCTTTCTGTACTATTTCTTCATATATTTATATATTGTTAAAAAAAATTAAATCTAATTTAATTGATCCTCTAAAACAGGGGTGTCAAACTCATTTTTTTCCTGGGCCGCATTGGAGTCATAGCTTCTATCGGAGGGCCATTATGACTGTCAACCCAAATAAATGTATGAGCACCTCATATTATATACAGTAAAAGCTACAAAACAAACTGACAAATAACTCGTTTTCAAATCAGACGAGTAAAAACTGGTCAAATGTTAAAAAAAAAAAGATATTATTAAAAGTGAAGACAATTTGCAATTCTAGTAATGACACACGAATTTGATGCACAATTTGTCTTCGCGGGCCACATAAAATGATGTGGCGGGCCGTATCTGGCCCCTGGGCCTTGAGTTTCACACCTGTGCTCTAAAAGCAATAAAAGTAGCCAGTATATACGACACCAATACATGATGGCCTTCAGAGTGTCTTTGCCCAGTGTTTGCATTATGCAAGGGGACAAAAAGGACTGCTGGAATATAGTATGTCCTTTAACTGTGTTGCATGATAGCCATATTATGCTGGGCTATTCCATATCTAAGCTGATTCTGCTCACCCGATATGGATAGCTGACCAAATGACACGTGGTTATTAAAAAAAAAAAAAGCATGTATAACACTTTGTGGTGTTGGCATCACATTCAATGCTTTACTAATGAATCGAGTAGACAGATGGAGGCACGACCATCTTTTTTTTTCTTCCCCCCCTCACACAACCTGTCTACTTTTTCATCATGTACCTCTCTGGCCAACGGTTTGGTGCTAAACGAGCTTGGCATTCTCCGGAAAAGCTGAGAATCTTGCTCCTTGGAAAGAGTTAACGGCAGGAGGAAAAAAAATTAAGAGACTGGCAAATCCTCACAATGAACGCTCACGTGATCAGAATGATGATGAGAGCGGCAGGGACGTATCGTTTCATTAATTCTAGGTAGGTAGCATCAGACGGGAGTATTAACACGTGAAACAAAAGACAAGCTAGGCAAAGTTATTAAAGGGAACACTGTAAAACCAACGAGCCGACAGAATTCCCATTTGAAAGGCTTGTCCATGCATGTTAGTAATGTCATGTTATTACTCATAAGCAGGTCTTGAATGGGCCTTTTTTTTTCTTCTAAAGGGCACGGATGACCTTTTTAAAGAGCTTCATGAATTCTTTCATAGACTCCATGTTTGTTTGTCCTGATTGTGTTGCTCGTGGCAGTCAGGAGTCTCCTACAGTGTACCTAATGATGTGTCCTACAAATGTGATTTAGGTTCTGCAGACTAGCAAGCGCTGACTAGCCGGTATGGATTAAAGCTCTTCTGTTTGGGCTCCTGTCATTCTCACACGGACATCATTCAGCGGCAGTGATTCAGCCCTCCAACACGGCCTTGTGTCATGCAACAGTGGTCTGCGGGCGTAAACACACACACACACAAGCTAATCCTCGTTGTGCTTTCTGGCTTTGAATTAATCATCGGGGTCTACTTGAATCTCTCAAGGTTGCGTCAGCTGTGTCACATCGCATACAATCGGCTCCGTGTGACGAGCCGAGCGCTAAAAGGCGCCGGACGGGTTTTTCTTCTGCTGACCTGAAGCTTAATTCTTGTTTGACCAGCAGTTAGCTTGGTGGATTATTATGTCATGGATGTAGTTAAATGTCAAATAAATCCCAAGACTAAATTGTTTTGATTCGAGTCCCGCATTTCTGACGTCATCCAAAATGCATCGTCATTGCCTCGAGTTGTGGAACAAGGAGCTGCTCAGGTTTTTTTTGGCTCCAAGAGGGAGAAGAATGTGAGTAAAATAGTTTCACATGATCCGGCCCAAAGGGAGGAAAAAAAGTCAGCCACTCACTTGTATAAGAGGATCACCTTCAGTCATGGCTCCAAAAATGCAACCTTCTTCCCGTTTATCTAGTTTAAAGTATGGAAGTGGATCCCCAAGGTGCATTAATGAAGTATTCCGCGTTAGGTTATGCACGGTGAGCTAGTTTCTAAAAACATTTATGATTGGATCTGAAGATTCATAATAGTCTCAAAGTATGAATGGGAACGATGAAATAAATCTTTGCATGTTGATGTTTGAGATCAAAACGATTACTTTGTGCAGCTAAACTGGATAATTTATTTAAATTGGGGGGATTAAGGTGCTGAAGCATAAAAGACGAACAACCAAACATGAGAACTTTCCACACGATTAACATTTGGGCTGATTTACAAGATGGCTCTTCGATTATTAAAGCAGGATTTTTTTTTGTGCGTTATTTTATGTTTGAATGTTTTGTGACTTGATAAAAGGCATCCACTTTCACATGATTATGTCAGCGGCATAAAGTAGTCTGTTTAGTGAGGAGAAAAGGGATTATATTCCATTCCATCTATCCTCCACACAAAAGGAATTTCTAGTCACGATGTCGATACTCCAATGAGATGTCGACCTTTTTTAGTTGAATATCAAATATTTGAGGCAAGGGAGAGCCAGCATAGCGGCTACAGTATAGATTTGCGATTAGCTCTGACAGGTTGTGTAGTTCAGAAGCGGCCTCTAGGGGGCAGAGTGAGCCCCAGGGGGGAACTTTGCGGCCTGCTCCCTGGTTTAGCTGCTCGTTACATTAAAACAGGGGACTTCTGTGACAGAGTCAGCATTATGAAAGCTAAGAGGATTAACTGACGGACATTTCTGGCGTGGCTGGTCAATTATCGAAATGAAAATCAGCATTGGCAAAAGGGCTGGCATGCTCTGGGACAATGACGAGATGCTCTTTTTTTTCCCTGTCTCCTCCTTTCCGGCCTGTGTTGCTCAGCTCTTCACGGCAGCGAGGAGGAATAAATAATTAAAAGGCATAATTGGTGCATTTCTGCATGAGGTTTTTGTATGCGTGTGTGTGTGTGAGCCACGGATTAAAACAGAGCATTTAAATTTTAATGTGTCTAAAGTGCAAAACTGTATGTTATGCAACTGTGTAAAAAAAAAAAAAAAAATACACACACTTGCACGATAGCCAGTCATCCGTGCTGCGGTCTAACTCCTCCAACCATGTGCATGATCACACACACACACACTCCCTCCCTCCCTCCTCACTTTCGTTGTCCTGTTTGAGTGTCTCCCTAGTCGTCACAACAGAGGCACGCACGTGCAAGGCTCGTGAGAACCAGCGCCGATGATGTTTTGTGATTAAATAAATAATTTGTATATCTAACAAAAATACAGGAATTCAGATTAGGAAAATTCTTGTATTTTTCATGAAGTGGAGAGGTATCTCATACACACATACAGATATCCGTCTTAGTATAAAAGAAAAAAACAGTAGCTTCCCAAGGTCACCTGGAAGTAGAGAATTATAAAAAAAAAAAAAAAAAAAATGAAACTGTACAATAGATGTAGTGGGGACACAACTGGATTTACCCGGTTGTCTCCTCTGGGTCAAGTCCTCCTCAGCGAGGGTCTCTGCTGTCGCTATACGACAGCATACTGCTGATACAGCAGCTCTCGGATCTTATAGTAGTCGTCGCACAGGCAGCCTTCCAGGCCGATGCGGCCCGCCTCCGTCTGGACGGGGAAGACAAAAAACCTCAGTTTCACCTTTTACACGTAAACTAAAGAACTGTTCACAAGGTTTGACATCAAAGCATCAGACGCTTCGTGCCGTCTGCGCTTTCATTGCGACTGCTCCGAGTGTCTCTTTGAGTTCATGTTCTGCCTTGCATCTATTTTAAGTTCTTGTCAATTATACATTTTCATGTGGATGTCCTGGTTTGCTCCTGCTTTTCCTTCTATTTGACTTGTTAAGTTTCAGTCGTGGGGGTTGTTTGTTTTTTTTTCTTTTCCTGAGGCGAGATGCATCATAAGCCTCTGGGTTTTCTGCCCTACTTTGGCTGTGATATTTATCTTATGCTTCAAACAAACACTCCTTTTTTTATTATTTTATTTTTTTTTTTTAACTACAAGTTCTGGACACTATAAAACGGTGAGGAAAAAAATATATACTCACTCTGCGAACAGCCACCAAGTTGTTGCAGACCAGCACTCCTCCCACAAACTCAGCCTGGATGCCTTCCCTGAGGAGGACCTGTTTGAAGTCGGACAGGCGGGGCTCGTTGATGAACACCGACTGATGTCCGGGCGCCTGGATGAAACACAGAGCCGCTGTAGTGAGGTTGGGCGCTAATGATAATGTTCTGTTTTGACCGACTGAAAATTGAACTGAAATTGAGAATTGTGACTCCCAAAAAAAAACAGTTCTCTCACCTCATGTGAAGGCAGCGGCTCCAGTGTGGGAATGACATCACTCTCGTCAGACGGCTCTTTCTCGTCCTCCCCAAATAGGTTCTTCATGGCTCGCTGAGCCGCCACCATTGCAGCACTGTGATCAATACCGAGGTCGGGGACGGTGTCCATGGGTAGCTCACCGTCCTCAGGCTCCTCCTTGGAGCCCTCCTCGAGCATCACGCCTGTGTCTACTTTGACCACGCGCATGTCCAACACGCCGTCAATCCACGCCAACTCGGTGTCTTTGGCCTTGCAGAACTGCAGGGAGCTCACCAGGAAGTCTTTCAACCGCACCTGCACCGCAAAATCAACACTTAATTCATATTTGGGTGTGTTGTTTTGGTGATGGATTATTTAGAGACACTGTTTATCTGGGGGGGGAAAAAAATCTACAATTTAGCAATTTAATTACTGGCGCCCTCTGCTGGTTGCTTGTGGTAACTCCATCATGTCCCAAATACATTAATGTGTTGTTATTATTACGCAACATAACCAGTGAGCGATCTAAGTAATTACAGGTGACTGTTAATATTCTTAAAGAGCAAGATTGGATAAATAGCTGGAGAACGGGATGACGTGCGTTTACTTGTAAACAAACTGACCTGGTAGATGTGCGTCTCACTAGTGGCGTCCACGGTCTCCTGAAGTTTGGGTGTGTACACTTTGAGATCTTTGCTGAAAGCCTTGCAGGACTCAGCCAAGTCCAGACTGGCCTCCGGAGGTCCGTGGATAATCACCAGCTGCCTGGGCTTCATCTGGTTGATGATCTTCTTGATAGAATCGCCGTCGGAGCGACCTTCGTAGTCGATGTACGTTATTCTGGCTCTGCAGGGAGGTGGCGGCGGAATAATTTGTCTAAATTGTGTTCCGTGGGAGTTTGACCTTTAGAGCTCCAGTTGGTGATCACTGACCTGATTTCAAGGTTCTCAATACTAGAAACACATTTGGTGGGAACAACAGAGAGGTCCTGGTCCATCGGCTCATCACCGTTGGTCAAGCCCGATTCTAGTTTGCTTTTCTCCTCCTCCGCAGCTTGCAGCTCAGGAACCAGAAAATCTTCAATCCTGCAGCCCAAAAATGATTATTTACACACAATAGTTGGACCCGCTTTTTCAATCTCTTCAACGGGATACCTGATGATCTCCCCGTACTCGTCCCATTTGATCCTTTCCTCGTGCGTTGGGAACATCGGGTAGGACTTCTTGGCTTGCTTGAAGAAGCTGCCTTTACGGTTTCCCTCGCCCTTCATCATCAAGTCGTGGTGTTTGGTTTTGACCGCCGCTGGCTGATCCAGGTCGTCGTCCATATCGCTCTCGTCGCTGGAGTCTACATCCACCCTGCGTGAGTGAATCATTTTAACTAATCACCTTTTTACATCGCTTGGCTGTTAATTAAAATTTTTCCCCCCCAATAAAAGTCTCGCTTTACTATCAACTTACTCTTTTGCTTGTTCCAGTTTCTTTGCCGCTTCTTTCTTAATTTTGTCATTTTCAAGGTATTCGTCGAGCTCCTTGCCTTCGAGCTTCACTCTTTTTCTCACCTGTCGGGGCAAACAACAGAACAAGACATTTGAATGTTTTTCAACTTCTATCACACTTTGAAAGGACAAAAATTGTCTTATGTTCCTTCCTACCTCCAGATCCAGCATCTTCTCGTCCGGGTGATCAATGAGGTAGCGGGCCAGTGTTCCAGGTGTGGTGCGATAAGTCAGGATGACCGAGTGTTTGCTGTCTTGACACCACTTGATAAAAAGTTCTCGAGAAAAGCCAGACTCTAAATCCGGCTGGCTGCAGAGCACTACTTTAGGGTTGGGAACCCGAGCCAGGTCGGCCAAACTGTGGCAGAGGGTCAAATGTCGGAACTGGAAGGGGTTATTCCTCTTGTCCTCAAAACACCTCATGAGCTTGTCGCTCATCCACTCCACCTACGGTGAAATTGTGCGTAAACTGGTGTTGTCGCATTTCAACTCGTATACAGGAGAGTGAAGGCGAGATGGATACCTGGGACTTGGAGAACTCCACAACATTGTAGCTGACATTGTTAAGTAGGGCGAGCGGGTAAGCTCCAAGCCCGGCATCTTTTGTCCTCCAAATCTGGTCCAGGAGCTGAGCCAACTCCAACACCCGCCCAGCTGTATCCACTCCGATAAGCACGTTACCATCCCCACGGAGCGTCTCCATTATGTTAGCTTTGCAGGGAGGTGATAAAAAGGACAAGAAAAAAAAAAAACACATTCAACACCTTGGTTAGAATTCTACCATTTTTCCCAGTATAATCACATATTAACCCGTATTTGCATTCAAATTTAGAACAGGATAAGATTTTCCAAATTCCAGACTGGCAGATACGATTACTCACTTAGTAGCTGTTCATCTCTTTGCTTGCGCCGCGGTTGTACATATGCTGCATTGAAGGAGTCCGTGATCAGCAAGGAAGGTCGGCTGATGCTCTCCATAGTGCAGCCGTTCAGGTGGCTGGAATAGAAAAACAAATACATTTGTGACAGTAAGAGAAAAACAAATCAACTAGGGCACATGTAGATATGTATTTATACACTAATAATATTTACTTACATTTCTCTTTTGTGGTTGAAGTCCACAGCATAAACAACCTCCTCCTCCCCATCCTTGACAATCTTCCAAATGGTCCCACCAATCATGTGACCGGCAGGAAGTGGTGTAATGGAAAGGCCGTGTCCTTTTCCTATTAGAAAGGATGAAATATGAATTATATTATAGACAGTTGATATAAAGTTTACATAACAAAACCACCAGAGGAAAAATAAAAAACAGATTTGAACTGACCTTTCAGATTGACAATCTGTGAATATTTCAACTGCTGAATTTTATCAAAAGCACTGTCCACATCATCAAGGGTGAAGAGAGTAAAATCTTCACTGTTGTTTCTGGACTAAAGAAGGAAAACAGATGAGTGATGAATTAATACTGTTTGCAAAACTCAGCTCTGAAATGTAAATGCACCTTTGAATCCTTCTCACCTGATAAAGATCATACATGAACATTTGACCCATCTTGTAGACGGGTATCGTTGCATATATGGTACAATTTAGCCCCAATTTGCCCACAGCGTATGGCAACGCTCCAAGATGTATCGGATCAGGATGGGAGAGAAGCACGGCGTCAATTTGATGCACATGCCTGCAAGGACAATTAGAAACTATTTTCTCTGTAATCTCCTTCAAACAGAAGACAAATAGCCCAATTACCGCTTTATGGCATCGATGATATCCATTGAGAAGTTCTCATCCCAGCCACAGTCTAACAGGAAGCGAAATTCATCCACCTGGAGAAGGTAGCAGAGGGCAGATTCCTCCTGAACTCCTGACAAAGCTGTCAGCTTGATAATGGACGTCATCGTGGCTCATTCACTTGTCTTCACGCTGCAAGAAAATGAATAGATCTCAAAAAACAGAATTACGAGCTACACTTGCCTAGTCTGTGTCTGGAAAGACGTAAAAGAAAGACATCGTAATTTAAAACTGTTATAATTCATGCTTTACTTGGAATTGTGTAACTTTATCCACTATTCTGTTCGCAATATTTGATGAAAACATACTTACACAATAGCGGGCCACGCTTCAATACAAGGAACAAACTACCCGGTAAGCCTACTAGCTAGCTACATTTACACTTCTGCATGCGCTAACTAAAATAGCCCTGCAAATCTAAAACATACCATTTATTGAAATAACGTACAAATATATAATAGGGCTGATGTAACAAACAATAACGTTATTCTTAATTAAATTCAATTTTAGGACATTTTTGGTAGCATCATAGCATCCCCGCGAGAAGCCATGTTTGCCGCTGCATCATGTGTCAAAGTGCATCAGAGCCTTCCAACTGGGTGTCGAACACTGACTAATATTATAACCAATAACTAATTGCTTTTGTTTCCATAAAAATATTTGAGGTAAATGTTATCAAATAAAATCATAAACTGAATGTATAGAGTTCCTAAAGACTAATTTAATGTATTATTTAGATGCCCTCATCTTGTTTCCACAACCCACTTTTGTCGGGACAGATGGTTCAGTCCAATGTCCTCTGTCTGGTGAGTGTATAGCAGAGGGCCGTACGGAGCTTTCTGTAAACAAAAGGTAACTATTTATAAAATAAAACTTTGCTCAATTACTATTTACGTCCTTAAATGTATGTTGGCTAACTGTGTTGTATCTATTGTTTTACTCTGAGTAATTATAAAACAAGTATTCCGCATAGCGCTAATAGCTAGGCTAGGCGATTTGCTAGTGTGTGGAGCTGTCAGTAAAGTTGTAGAGTGTAAACCAAACATTTTTAACAAGTGTGTCCCTGCAGGGTTTACCAAACAATCTAATTTGTGATAAAATGTTTTATAAATAAATATTCAATCAATCAATCAATATGCCTATCTCTGCATAAGACAGAACCCCCATCACTGCAAATGGTGTGGTCAAAGATTTTAAATAATTTTCTTTTAATTGATTTCACTATTTATTTGCAGCAAGCATGGTCAACATTGCAGCTTTCGCCCGTGAGCACTGGATGAACTTGCTGGTGCCCATGGGTTTTGTGATTGGATGGTACCTTGACAAGCAACAGGACCAGAAGCTGACCGCCTTCAGGAACAAAAGTATTTTATACAGCAGGTTGGGGAATCTTGTTGCATTTTACAATATAGTCTGAGGTTAACTCTCAAAGCAAATGTGTTGATATTTGTATTCGCTTCTCTGCAGGGAGCTGAAACCTGGTGAGGAGGTGACTTGGAAGTAGATTTTATAACCCCAGTGTTTGTCCACTCTTTCTGCGGTGTAAATGGCTTAGGGTTGGCGCTAAATATTTAAAAACAAAAAGACTCATGTCTTTATTCTTCAGTTGTATCAACCAACAATAAATGTACGTTCCCATCAAACTCTGTTGTCTTTATTAAAAAACCTTTCTCAGTCATTATCATATTTACGTGGAACGCATTCATATTTGGTGGTTGATTATTTCTACCCCAAATAATGTCATGTGAAGAAATTGATGGCACTATGGAAGTGATTCCTTCCGGATGACTCCATTCTTAAAAAGTAGCTCAGCCAAAGAGATCTGAGGAAAAGAAGCACGTGTAACATGAGCCAACATCCATTCGCTGAACAAAAAAAAAATCTGGATTATAATCACAACAAAAACACAAACCTTCTCTTGCATTGAATCGCACGGGAAACTTGCTACGCTCACAAATTGAGGATAGGAGTGGATCAGAAACTCAACTGCATCCGTGTACTGGAGGAAGGAAAATATTTTAGAAAATAGTTGGAAAAAAAACAAAGTAAATGTAAGAAAACTCCCATTTTTACCTCAGGTTTTATTTCAAAGCTTTTCGGCTCCTCTTTGTGATAAACTCTAGAGTTGTCGGTGGTGTAGTAAAGATGGACGGCGTCGCCATCGCTGCAGAGCCTTAGGAAATAAGAAATGTGAATACTGCGAGCTAAAAATCTGAAAACTTAAAACAAATTACCTAGCGCAGCCTGCTCGGAGGAGTCCGACTCGAGTTTGGCTGGTGATGTAAGCACCTACGTCCTTTGCGCTTCCGTCCTCCCACCGAGCAGGTGCTTTGTGCACACTTCTGGCTGCTTCCTCTACGGGAGGTGGGGGGTTAATTTAAAAGAATTAAAAAGATGCATTTTAACTGTGAACTAAAATGGCCTCACCTGCAGTGAGCTTTGGAGGCAAGCAATCGTGAAGAAACTCTCTGGCTTTAAGATCCACAGCTGCGTCGACTGCGGAAAAATTCCTAAGCTTGTTCATTAAGTTATCGATTTTGGAGAAGAATGCTGCCCTGCGTGGATCATCCTGCAAGATGGAAAACTAAGTGAGTAGAAATGAAAAAGTGAAATGTTGACGTCAGATGAAGAGAGAGCAGACCTTGTCGGAGTTTTGAACGCCCATGTAGGAGAGGTAGTCCAGAGGTAAGCCCTGTCTGAACTCCACATCCTCCTCCATTGCAATTTCAAGAGCAGTGGGAACCATCTAGAAAGAGAGCAGGAAAATGTAAAAAAGGTGTTTATGGAATAGGAATGAGTCCATTACCTTCTGCAGCAAATCTCCCCAGCTGTTCTTCTGGTAGGAGGAGACGGTAATATGAAGCGAGTGTGCATCCGAGAGGCAGTCGCCCTGGTGGATGAACCCTCGTGGAAAGTAAAGTAGATCTCCTGCCTCCAGCACCACCTCCAGAATAGGCTTCCCAATTTCTGCCTGCGTAAAATTGGCTGGAAATGCAAAATAATAGTGTTGGGAATACAACCAAAAGTATCTACAGTTTTTATCGTCGTACTTACGACTTGAAAGCACAGGCAGGACTTCCTCGTCTGACCTTAAGGAAAGTAAATACTCTTTATAACCACAGCACACTTTATATGTATGTTTTTTTTTTTCTCACCTTGGGTTGTAGACCCTCCAGTGCTTCTTTCCCTCCAACTGAATGACAAAAGCCTCAATGTCATCATAATGTGGGGCAAATCCTTGTGTTCCGGGTGGTGTAAGGTAACTGAGGTGATAAAACATAACCAGGATTAAAATCTTCTATTGTTCCGCGTGTCGATGTGCTTACGTACACATTGGCGCCTGCCATGCTGCCAAAATGCTCCTGCAGGAT
The DNA here is from genome assembly GCF_901709675.1 of Syngnathus acus. NCBI lineage: Eukaryota > Metazoa > Chordata > Actinopteri > Syngnathiformes > Syngnathidae > Syngnathus > Syngnathus acus. Next base: position 5,922,478 of record NC_051108.1, read on the forward strand.
GGACAGCACATTCCATACAGTTGAGGAGAACGCCTGAGGATTCAGCATCCGGAGGGAGCAGCCACTCTGGAGAAGTTTTTTTTTTTTAGTACTTCACATTAAGATGGAATATTTTTGAATAATTGTGTACCTCATAGAAATCCCAAACTGTGTATGGCAAAGCTCTACCAGGAGGGTTGTGCGTTTCCCTCTTGCCGTCCGTGTAACTTGTGACATCTAAATTCACGCCATACTGAACATCCTCCTTTATTTGAAATAAAAAGGAAATCACAGCATCTCAAAAATGTGTTTCAAGAATTCTGTCAACAGCTGTTTGGAATTCTTACCTGTCGAAGAATGCGATCAAACTCTTCTGTGGAGAATAATCCCTTGTAGTAATTTGGATTTTTACGCTGAACAAGAACAGGTTTCTTCTCCCATGTTTCCCTTGGAGGTGAAAACAAGTACAGTAAAGTATGATGAAGATGATCATGTATCAACAAATTACCTGAAGAAGGCCTTGCTGGGAATTGGGTTGATCAGCCACTGGAAAAGCCTGCTGGCCCGTTCCTTGCTGTTGTTCATTTGTGCCAACTCAGCGAGTAACACATTTAGGGCCTCCTCACCAGCGTTTACACACTTTGTCTGGGTTTGAAACACAACAATTCTTCAAGTTTTAACCACATTGTACAGGGTGCATAACAGATCCTCAAACAGATTGGATTTGAGTCGTTTAACAAGGAAAACTTACTTCGGACAGTCTCGGTATGGCAACCTCTGCTGCATGATTCTTGGCTTTCATTTTCTTCTTTTTCCCTTGACTTGCGGTAATAACATTGTCATTCACTCTTTTCTTTTTCTTAGATGCCACCTAGATAATGAAATAAGATTAAAAACAAAGGCAGGCATGCACCATACATACATGCAGGAGTATGTAAATAAAATCGATTATTTCTGGGACTAAGTAGTCAACAAACAAACAATCACTGCAATCACTCTCCAAAAAATAGAGAATAATACATGTTTTCCTGGGCACACATACGTTTCCAACCTCACATTCACACCCTGTTGCATTGTTAGAAAAGTGGCTAAACCACCTTTTTTTTCTTTTTCATCACTTTTACCTGCAATGAAGGCTTCGTACCAGCAGACGAAAGTCCAGCTGGTAGCGTGTGATACATGGAGAAAGCTGACATTTGTTTTCTTTCCATTTTCCCAACACGCGTGTGGATGTCGTCATCAAACAGCGACTGGCTTTGTGTTTTCTTCGGTTAATATTTTGTAAATTTGAATTTTGGGAAACTCCCTAGCGCCCCTATTGGCATGATGGAAATAGTTAAAATACCATCCATCTATTCATCCATAAGCGAACCGCTTTCTACTCATAAATTCCTTCACCTCGTTCACAATTGAGAAGTGATAATCTTTATAGTCATTTCACAGTGGACGATTGTAATTGACACAGCGTTACAGTGAGCGGTTACCATGACAATAGCATGCTATAGCATCTTGAAGTGGTTCTCAAAATGTGTGGTTACGTTCATCCAATTGGACTTACAAAATAACACGTAATGTAATATTGCCTGTCAAAGAAGGGAAAAAGAAAAAATGAAGCCGCCCAACGTGGGGCTCGAACCCACGACCCTGAGATTAAGAGTCTCATGCTCTACCGACTGAGCTAGCCGGGCAGATGACGAATGTAAGTCAGCTATCTTACAAATAGCTAATACTCAATACTCTGGCCCAGTCAAAATATCATTCAAATTTTAAATATCTATGCTTTTTTTCAGTCGATAACCACATATTTTCTTAAGAATATTCAACTATTGAATTGTTAAGACTCTTGCAGTCCCCCTTATAACCGAAAGATGGCAACCTGATTTCCCACAATGCCTCGCGGCGCGGGTCCCTGTTTGCGCAGCGGTAGCAGCAAGAATGCAGTTTTTAATGATGATGCTATGAGCTCCTCCGCGACATTGTTCTGATGTCCTGAGCGTCCATTCGTTTCAAATTAACGCAACAGAAGGAATTAGGAGTCTCAAACCCTTGCAGCGACTGTTGTTTCTTTTTTTTATTTGTTTTTTTCTACCTCCCGTTCAACCTGGTGAGTAGCAACTGAAGCTAACATTCCTGGGCCAGCACAGCTAAAGTGGCCAGCAGATGTTTATGCCTCTACCTTCATATTCTATGTTTATAGATTGTGTATTACAGTTAATTGACAGTGAACTCACTAGTGGCTATTGGGTAAGACTGCTAGTAATATGCTGACAAGTCGTGTGAGTGAGTGCGTGCGTGCTTAGACGAATGGTATACGTCGTTGGCACTCATAAAAAATAATATTTTGGGAGTTGTTAAAATTGTATCACAGTAGTCCTTGGTGATATGAACAGAACTTGGCTTTCGACCCCAACGAGTAATTTTACATCCCTTTAATGATATACGAGTGAATATGAGATTAATTTCTGCTTTAAATGCACATTTAAATAGAAAACACAGTGAAATAAAAGATGAATAAAAATAGAACAGAACAAATATCCAGTGGGCAACTAAGTACAATTTAAAATATGTGCACCACCTAACTTGATCATTATTAAATCTGGGACTATTTAATTGGACACAAAGCTGAACTGCTCACAAGAAGTTATGATTTAGGAATGGCGGGAACTCGTTTCAAAAGCTTAGAAATAACTCACATTGTGCACAAGTCTCTGCAGGACCTTAACGGTTCAGTAAAAGCAGGAGAAGACCGTTCACTAACTTCAGCCATATGGTACCCTGTTTGGACCTAAAACATGATGTGCTAGCACACTCAGCAGGAATAGTTCGCTTAAAGATTGTTAATTAAGGATAGTTTGAGGTTTGTGGTCATGCAGTTTTGGTGCATTAGCGTGCTCTTATGTCTCCCTAGTGGGAAATTTATCTGCTGATCTTGTTTGACTTGGAGCCTGTTATCATGTTGATGTAATGTGCTTGTGGGCATTCTCAGTCATCAAGGTCATGGCAAAGCTTGAATTGAGGCAACTGGACTCTGTTTGTTAAAATTGATTGGAAAATGTAGAACTCACTCAACTGTACAGTCAATGTTGTAGGTCGGGACTGCATTGTGAAAATGGATTTTTCTTAATGCCCTGATTGACATTGCCTGTCATTTCAAAATCAATAGCCCTTTCATTACAGCACGGAACAATAGCAGCATCGGCGCTGTTGTGATCTTCCATTATAGTCAACCTGAATAGAGACGCTTATAATTGGATCTGGAGAAATAATACATTCCATACACCTTCATGATGGTAGATGGAGTTTGCAATTTTTGCTGTAGCGGAAAGAGCTGCAACAAGGGCGATGGGATATGATTTTGGAACTGCCATCTGCCGTCATCGCCTCTGACTGATTCACCAAATGCAGCTGCTGCCTCCTTGCACAAGCATGCCCTCAAAAACCACAGAATGGTAGCTAAAATCTCTTCCTGTTTAAATAACCATCTGCTTCCAGAGCTGATTTCTCTGCGTCATCCGTGTCACAACAGCAGCGATTTGTTTCATCGTGATTATTTCTGAAACTGGCGGTTGTAACTTGCGTGAGGCGAAACGGCCAGTTGACAACTTATCAGTTCGTCACTTTGTCATGTCAAGAATAAATCACCCTGGTTCCCTCCCCTCTCACTATCCATCAGAAGATGAGGCTTTCCGGATTCTTTGGCAGCTGTTGGCGGGCCTGAGTCAATCTGTTATGGTCTGGTTTGTTTGGCGAGTGGAGCCTCTCAAGAGGATTCTTCAGCGACGGCCGCTGCCAGGCCAAGATAACATTTATTTTGCTGAAAATAGCCAAATGAGAGTAAAACGATTCCATGAGAGCCAAGGTACAACGGTGGCATTTGCTTCTAGTCATACGGAGCAATTAGCCACCGTGTGATGCTTATTACATTTCAGGCTCTGCAAATTTGATTATGACTTAATTCATTGACTGGATTTGTTCATTTTACAATCAAAGAAGATAAATATGCATTCCAACAGCAAGCTATTTATTTTTAAAAAATTGTTAGAAATATTTGCTAAATAAATCGGAATACAGTGGAGCCTCGGTTTTCGAACGTCCCGGTTCTCGAACACATCGGTATTCGAACAAAATTCGAGATTTATTTGCTTCGGATGTCGGACGAAATTCGGTTGTCGAACCTCGCGAGATGAGCCGAGAGGACCCGCATGCCAACTGACTCCGTTCGTTATTACATTCTCGTTACTCTGATGATTGCATCAACTCTACTCATGCCTCCAAAGGAAGCAAGTGGGAGCAGTAAAGCCATCCTAAAACACAAAGACGCTCCAAAAGCAATGAGCGCACTGAGGTCCACTTAAATTTTGGAAAGTCCATTTGGACTTTAAAAATATTTTCTAAATTTTAGCTCTGTCACAATAATGCGACCTGCGCGGCGCAGTTGCGCGGTTGGCGGCGCGCTACGGTTGCGTATTCGGCGGTGCGCTGCAGTTGCACGATCGGACAAAAATGCGCAAATGAAAAAATGCTTAAAAAAGGCGGATTAATTTTTTTCCAATTATTTGTAATGGGAAAACATGATTCGTAATTCGAACTTCTCGAACAGCCTTTTGAAACGGATTGTGGTCGAAAACCGAGCCTCCATTATACTTGTACGACACGGTAATTAGTAAAACAATGCAAAAGACAAATTGTGAATCGTTGAGTCATGGTTTCATCTCAGCAGCCGTGTCCTTTGTAACTCTGCCCTTCCCCGGCAGCTGCTCCGCCTCCATGTTTCCTCCTGACCGAGTGGCCCGTCTCCACATCCTCGATCACAGTTAATGACGACAAGGGCAATGAGCCAGCTAGGACACAAATTCACCAGGGTCGTTTGGAGTCCCAGCAGATGGGATGACATTTTGTTGTTTCGACGGGTCACCTCGGCAACCCGTATTTCAAATTGGGTTATTTTTGGGGAAGGCATTAAATCAGCCCGTCAGGGTAGGATGCTAGCGTCAGAAGTCTGTCTCTGTCTTGTGTCCCTCGGCGGCTTTTGGGCCACAGATTAGGCCGAGAAGTGGAAAATTTGCCAACATCTGTCGGCCATTACATCAGTGTCACTGTACTCGTGCTAAAAGTAATCTGGTCTTGTATATTTGTCACACAAACCCGCAGGAGGAAGCAGCAGGATGCCAAGCAGCATTCTTAAGGTCATGTGTCTCTTCGGATTGACGCCACCCGAAATAACTTTGAATTATTTCCTAGAATCTGATTTTAGTTGGGCGGGTTCACACTAGTGCCCTTGAATCTGGTTTCATAAAAGAGTGTCATTAAAATTGGATGTCAACCAGGTCTGAATGTTGCGTTATGCTTACTACAATCCAATTAGCAACTCAATCAGGTTTGGCAGGAAGTGATAAAATTGTGACAAGCTCTTTCGGTTAGCAAACATGTCAACTCAAGCTGCCTCTTTTTCTATCCGTCCTTTTAACAGGTTCCCCGTGTGAGACGACAATTTTCCCAGAGTCGGAAAATGCTTGGACTCCAGATAGAAGCAACCGGGCCACCCGGTTTTACCTCTCCTTGAGCCGACATGGCCGCCCCTCATCACCCACTGAGGGGTGCCCCTCCTCAGAAGTGGAACTGTTTCCTGACTTGATTTGAAAGAAGAGCATTACAGAAAAATGGCCTAAGCTCGTTTAGGCCGTCATATAGTAAGGTACATCTGACGGGTTCTCAGTTGATATCCCACAGAACCCAGAAAAAAAGAAGCTAATTGTTTTTTGGGAGAATCACAACACTTGATGAAATAATATCCACCTCCTCTGCCTGACAAGGTCCAATCATGGCTGCTACAGAACCCCGAAGGGTTGATTTCTTGAAGAGACGAGACTGAGTTCAGAATGCAGCGCAACAGCGGCGGACTCGGGGGCGGCGGACAGCCGTGGGTGCTGAGGCGGGTGCGTCTCACCTGGCTCAGTTTCATGCTTTTCTTTATTCTGGTGTTCTTCCCGCTCATTGCCCACTACTACCTCACCACCATCGATGAAGCCGGGAGTCCCGATAAGCGGATCTTCGGGCCCCGGCCCGGCGGCGAACTGTGCGAGGCCAAACACGTGCAAGATCTGTGCCGCATACGCGAGTCGGTCAGCGAGGAGCTGCTGCAGCTGGAGGCCAAGAGGCAGGAGCTCAACGGGGAGATCGCCAGGCTCAACCTGCGCATCGAGGCCTGCAAGAGGAGCATCGACAGCGCCAAGCAGGACCTGCTGCAACTGAAGAATGTTATCAGTCAGACGGAGCATTCCTACAAAGAACTCATGGCCCAAAACCAGCCAAAACTGTCCTTGCCTGTCCGATTACTTCCCGACAAGGAAGACCCGGGGTTACCGCCGCCCAAATCGTCGCGGTCCTGCCGCCTGCACACCTGCTTCGACTACGCCCGCTGCCCCCTGACGTCTGGATTCCCAGTTTACGTTTATGACACGGGCTCCTATCCGTGGGGGGAATATATCGACCCCCTCGTTAAGCAGGCGTTTGCCACGTCGGCTAAAAAGAATATTTATGTAACAAATGACCCTGGCGTCGCTTGTCTCTATTTGGTATTGGTCGGAGAGCTGCTGGAGTCGCCGAGTTCCTTACCGCCAAATCCGTCTGATTTGGAGAAGCAACTGAAAGCTCTTCCCTACTGGCGATCGGATGGACACAATCACGTACTGGTCCATCTTTCCAGAAACTCCCTGACGCAGAATTTCCTGTATAACGTCAGCACGGGCCGAGCGGCGCTCGTTCAATCCACCTACCTGGAGCAGCAGTATCGCGACGGCTTTGACTTGGTCGCCTCCCCGCTGGTTCACGCGCTCTCCGAACCCAACTTCTTGCACGTGCCTCATCAGGTACCCGTGAAAAGGAAATACCTCTTCACCTTTCAGGGGGAGAGGGTGGAGTCGCTGAGGAGCAGCTTGCGGGAGATTCCTCCTCAGTCCTTTGAGGAGGAGATGGACGGAGATCCGCCTGCCGACTACGACGACCGCATCATTGGCACTTTGAAAGCCGTGCAGGATAGTCAGTTGGATCAGGTGCTCATCGAGTTCACCTGTAAAAACCCCAAGCCAAGTTTACCGAGCGAGTGGTCTCTATGCGGAGAGCGAGAAGACAGGCTGGAGGTACTCAAGGCGTCGACTTTCGCCTTGGTGATCGCCCCGGGAGACGCTCAGCTGGTTGCCTCGGCGGGCTGCGGAATGAGACTTTTTGAAGCCCTCGAGGTCGGCGCCATCCCCGTAGTGCTCGGCGACCACTCCAAACTGCCCTACCACCAGTTTATCCGATGGAGCGAAGCGGCCATCATGGTCCCAAAGCCGCGCGTGACGGAATTACATTTCCTGCTGCGCAGCCTCTCGGACAACGACATGTTAGCGATGAGGCGACAGGGTCGCTTCTTGTGGGAGACTTACTTTTCCACCTCGGAGAGCATACTTAATACTATCCTTGCCAACATTCGCACCAGGATTCAGATTCCCGCCGCACCTATTAATGAAGAACCCGCGCAAGAAATCCCCCATAAAGCGGGAAAACTCGCTGGTACCGATGCTAACTTGGCAGACAACGGCGACCTCGATTTGGGTCCTGTCGAGACGGAGCCACCGTACGCCTCGCCGCGCTATCTCCGCAACTTCACATACACGGCCGTGGACGTTTACCAGACGTGGAACCGTGCGCCCGGCCCTTTTCACTTATTTCCCCATACTCCGCTGGACCCCGTTCTGCCCTCCGAAGCCAAATTCCTGGGTTCGGGAACAGGTTTCAGGCCCATTGGCGGAGGCGTGGGAGGGTCCGGGAAGGAGTTCCAGGCATCTTTAGGCGGCAATGTTCCCAGGGAACAATTCACCGTGGTCATGCTGACGTATGAGAGGGAGGAAGTGCTGATGAACTCCTTGGAGAGGCTGAATGGACTGCCTTACCTCAACAAGGTCGTGGTCGTGTGGAATTCACCCAAGCCTCCTTCTGATGACCTTCTGTGGCCTGACATTGGGCTTCCCATTGTGGTGAGTTTTCGGCTAGCAAACAAACAATTGGTTGCTGAGGACTTTCAGCGCTTTTCAACCTGAAAGCCATTTTTTTTTTTTACCTGCAGGTCGTCCACACCGAGAAGAACAGCCTGAACAACCGTTTCCTTCCCTGGGATGTTGTGGAGACCGAGGCCATCCTTTCCATCGACGACGACGCCCACTTGCGTCACGATGAGATCATGTTTGGTTTCAGGTCGGTTGCGTTGGCTTATAGGGGCAAGTTTTGTTAAACAGGCTAGACTTGATAATGCAGAGCCTAAATGCAGATAAAAATGTGGCTAAGTACCAAAAAATGCAGTTGGGCCATATTTCTAAGACGAGTTAGACTGGTGAAAGCTAATGAAAAGTAAAAAAAAAACCTTCCCTTCCCCCTTTACCTTGGTTCACAACTTGTCCAGACTTGCATGTGTGTATGTACACTAACATCATTTGTAGGAAAATTACTCCGTAGAGCTCCAGAATTACTCTGGAATGTGCTCCAGCTCAACTTGAGCCTCGAGAGAGGAACAATTTGTTGCGTCTACCTGCCGTTAAAGAAGCTCACAGGAATTCAATCAACTTGTCAAAGATTTGAGTCTCTGTGAACGTTGTGTGCAATCGAGTAGGCAATTTCTAATTCTGTTATATCGGGCCATGCTACCTCGCTCTGAGATTGGTCGAAAACAGCCAAAGCCGCAACGCCTTGACTTTCGCCGCCCTCTTTTCACACAGACCTCTGTTTGTTTTCCTTATCTCAGAGTTTGGCGAGAGGCCAGAGATCGCATCGTGGGTTTCCCAGGACGATATCACGCCTGGGATCTCAACCATCAGTCCTGGCTTTACAACTCTAATTACTCCTGTGAGCTCTCCATGGTCCTGACAGGAGCGGCGTTCTTCCATAAGGTTCGTTCCCACCTACCTCCAGAAAAAAAAGTCGCCTCACCTCACAGGATGTATATCTCGGTATATTTTCCCACCAGTATTACGCCTACTTGTACTCCTACGTGATGCCCCAGGCCATCCGGGACATGGTGGATGAGTTCATTAACTGTGAGGACATCGCAATGAACTTCCTGGTCTCGCACATCACCCGCAAACCGCCAATCAAGGTCAGTGGTGTTTAAAGTCTGCTTTATTGTCAATTTCTTCACGTCAAGACACACAAAGAGATCGAAATTACGTTCCCACTATCCCACGGTGACAAGACATAGTACACAATATACATACAAGTAAACAACTGGAGAGGACGCTCTCAATGGTGCCACGGTAGAATGTAGTCATGACGGCCGTTTGGAGGTTTGACAGTATTCCCGTCCTCACCGTTCCTCAAACTGACCCTCAGGTGACGTCTCGCTGGACCTTCCGCTGCCCCGGTTGCCCCCAGGCCCTGTCGCACGACGACTCGCATTTCCACGAGCGCCACAAGTGCATCAACTTTTTCGTCAAGGTGTACGGCTACATGCCGCTGCTGTACACGCAGTTCCGCGTGGACTCTGTGCTTTTTAAAACGCGCCTGCCGCACGACAAGACCAAATGCTTCAAGTTCATCTAGCGGAAAGGGCCGAGGACGGGAAATAACACCCCGTGTGGAATGGATGCTGAAAACTGCCAGCCTGAAGAAAAAAAATCCTTCGAGTGGATTGCTTTTCGTCCTTTTTCCGTGTCCTTCTCATCAAGCTTTGTCGTGAACCACTACAGATGTTTTCTATTGCCGAAAGCGGTTGTACAGAGTGTACAGAAATGAGGATGAACTCGACGTAAAAAGATGAAAACTACTTGGCCAACTATGTTGAGTTTTATTGACTGCTGGGTTTCATTTCACAGTAATGAATTGTACGTCCGGTACATGTACGTGGCAGAAGCACTGATTGTCAAATGTATTTTATTAAGGTTTTTTTTTGTTTGTGTGTGTGTGTTTTTGGACATTTGTTTCCATCCCATTGAACCTGACTTAAGACAAAAGTTTGGACTCAATCACGTTGAGTTCAGCTCGTCACCATATTGCCTCGATTTTATCATGGAAACCAGCCGACAACCGTTTTTGTTGTGTGTGTGTGTCCCCAAGCATTGTGTGTTGTTGCTTTTTTGTGACCTTAATTTTAGTCTACGTTTTTTTGTTTTGTTTTAATTATCGATAGTTTATCCTGCCCCCCCGACCCCTCGATGACTAGAAATTATTCGTATTACGGTCAAGTCACGTAAGCGCATCTCTTAAATATGTGTATGACCCGCTTGTATAGAATTGTCCCAAACAACACAAATGTGTAAGTGTCACTTTACAGTGTTGCCATATTGGTTTCACTTTTAATTTTTTTTTTTTTTTTACAAAGTAATTGTTCCATGAATGTTTTCTTTGCCAAACAGGTACGAACGATGCAGTCCGGTACGCCCGCTCGCCCGCCCGCCGGCGATGTAATCGATTGAACTTCATGTTTGTGATTCCAAAGTCTTGAAAAAGAAAGTAACTACATCCCGTTGTTCTTGTGTCGGGATGCTTTTTAAGAAACACGTAGTCGAGTTCAAGGTTCCTGTATATTTATTGAATACATAATTGACTTTTTTTTTTTTTTTAATTGACATGCAATATAATGACAGGACATTTGATGGATAAAATGGAGGGCCAAGGAAAACTAGCTTGTACCATTTTCCTCTCAGGGGGGTGTTCTTGTGTCCAAATATTTTCAAATCGGCAGGAGTCCAAATTCAGAAGGCAGTTTTCAAAGCACTATTCCTACATTTTTTAAATTGAAGACCTAATTTCACAACCCCATCTGAGGCACTAAACGGTTCGGCTGGTATTTTTTAACCTGCCCTCGGAGTTGGGTTTGTGGCACAGCTGGTTTTCCATGGCTCCGAGCAAGGAACATTTCTACGGAATGCTACAGTCATTCTGCAACGTGCACCGAGGAAGTGCACGGAATGCGGCTCATTATTCTGAACCAGCAGGAGACAGGTAAATGGAAATTAAAAAAAAAAGAACATTAACATCATCTTCTTGACTCCTGTTTTGATTGAGACAAAAAAAGTCATTTGTCATTGTGAAATCATTTCTGCTGAATGTTTGTGAGCTATTTCATGCAGGAAGACCTCCCTAACCTGAAAAGAAAAATGTGTCCAGACCACAAGATGTGAAGATTCTATTCAGCAGGTATGTTTCTTCTCTTTCACTTGTGGACTTAGCTCCTCTCTTGGCTTCTCAGTGCGGCAGTAATATATATATTTTTTCTCTTCATGATATTCCGTTCACTCAGAATAAGGAAATAAGACGAAGCCGTCGACACGGCGCTATGCATATGTCACCGTAGTGTGAAAAAGTGCCGTGTTTGTGCATGAATGGACTCAACCCACTTGTCAGAAAATGGAAGAGGCTCAGTCTGCATTGACTCGAGAAGACAAGCTGCACTTGGATAACCCTCACCGAGCAGCTGTGCCCGATTCTTAAGGAAGACTGCGAGTTCTTTCAATCTTTTAAACCTGACTGAATTTAAAAAAAAAAAAAAAGATGATCTTGCATAATGCATGTAAAAAACTGTAGAAAAAGCACAGCTTGTGAACATAGTTGCAGCATATATATAATAGGCCCTTTTTTTTTTTTTTTAACAGTCAATGTGTTTTTGCTTGTGACCCGTGAAGTGTCTGCTATGCTGGTGGCAGCAAAAGGAGGAGCCCGGTCCGCCTCAAGCACTTTGGTCCAAAAAGGTACAGAGAGAAAATATCTTTTTACGTGGCGTGGAAAAGGCTCTTCACATTGTAAACGGTTGCATGCAATGAATCTTTAGTAAGTGTCAGTGAGCGTGTGCCAGTGACACACCTGCTGGCCCTCAGCCTCCTTCATCTCGGTCCAGTGGGCCAGCTGCTCCTCGCCGGTACTGCTGTGGCCCAAGGAGACCCAGCCGAGCCGTTCCCGGGGCCTCAAGGTGCTACGGCGGCAGAACACGGACAGCACCAGTGAAACGTCGGACAGCTGGAAAAGCGCCACGTGGAAGACGAAGGTTTCTTTGTAGGCAGGGCTGGGCTGCCCGCGGCACACGGCTGTCTTGAATTTGGACATCTCCTTCCCCTTGGAGTCCAGCATGGTCAACGTCACATAAGTGTCTGCAAGGAAGATGTTGGGACAGAGCCACCAAGTGGTGGAAAGTGAGTATGACAGCAAGCTTCTCACTGCAGCAAAAGTGCTCGGAAATTCACAATCATCTCCGTCACGGTTCAATAAATTTGAATTCTGTAGGAAATCAGGCCGAACCATTTTGACAAGGTTCTTACCTCTCATGATATAAAGCTGTCCCCCAACGAAATGCTTTATACAACAAAATAGACCATCTATGGCACACGAGATTGGAAACAAGGAGAGGTAAGAAGTGAAGAGCAGCACACAGCGTCCAAACAGTTGGAGGAGACGATCCGAGCATGCCGAGCCGATTTACTTACTGACGGGTTTATCAGATGGCGTGCTTTTAAAGTGGCTCCCCTGGATCACCTCAGCGGAGAGATGCCCCGTCACCGAGTTATACACGAGGCCCAGGAGGATCTCAGGCGAGGACGTGTCCTCGGCTGAGCGATAGGACACGGCCCCGCCGCTGCGGGACACGCTCACAATCGAGCCGCAACCCTAGGAAGATACGGGGGGAGGAAAAAAATCAGCAGACAAGAACGCCTCCCCATGCTTTGGATGAAAAGCTCTCACGGTAAGTTCTGATCCAGGCTCCAGGGTGACCGGCAGAGCCATTTTCCCTTGCAGGTTGAGTTTAGTGAGATAGAACACCTTCTCGCCCAGGACCTTCTCTTTTTTCATCCTTCTGATGCTGTACAGGCGAAATCGCACGGCGCAGTCGCTCAGCGCCTCCTGCTCCACTCTGGAGAATTTGAAGGTCTCAGTGAAGACGGGACACGGGCCTTTCTGGACGCCCGTCTTGGCCCGCTGCTTTTTGGTGGGTAGCAGGACGAGGTGGACCTGCCACGAGATGTTGCCCGTCTGTTTGAGAGCGGGGATGTCGGTCGCCGCCGTGACCGTGACGGCCAGCCACTGCTCGTTGGAGTCGTACTCAAAGGCCACATCCAGCGTGCCGTATTTAGCGAGGGGCTCCGGCTCGTAAGCTGATGGAAGCAGCGGACCAGAGCTGTCCTAAAAAAAAAAAGTTTAGCCATGAGTGATGTATCAAAATGTGCTATGTGCAGGAACAGGAACCTTCTGCTCACCTCAGGCCCCACCACAGCCGTGCTGTCACTGGGTATGTCCTCCTCGCAGCCTTTGTTGAGGTAGCTCTCCGTGTCCTGGTCCACGCTGGCCTCACTGGAGCAACGCTGAGGAGACGACCCCCTGCGGCCACGGGACGAGGACACGCGGGTCACCGGGACCCGGTCCTGGTAAGGAGGCGGCTGGCCCTCTGTGAGCGAAGGCGCTTTCTTTATCTTCTGGATGATGCTGGCTGCTTTCATCACCAAAACAAAGATGGCCAAGATTATGCTTCAATTAATTTGATCATCAAGCAACATTGGAGACTGACCATGTTCACTGGAGGCCTCACTGCTGTAGCCTTCCTGTTCTGTCACTTCCTTGCACAATGCGGTCACGTCGGCCCGGACCGCAGGCTCGGGTTTTCTGTCCTCCTCACTGTCTGTCAAAACTGCCTCTGAGAGAGAAAAAAAAAAAAAAATCAGACATTATAAAGCTGAAATCTGATTTAGAGCAGGGCTATGAAATGAAGAGAATGGATTGTTGGTAAAGTCCAGTCCATTAAATTTCAAGGACAGAAGGTTGAAAGTATCCAACCAAGCAGCACACCATCTAACCTTGTTTGCTTTCCTCTTTCTTCTTACGCTTCTTGCCTTTCTCCTTCTTCTTTGCCTCCTTCTCTGCTTTCTTAGCCGCTTTCTCCTTTTTTTTATCCATTTTTTTCTTTTTCACTTTCGCCTTCGAGGCATCCGGCATCTCCTCATCGTCGCCTTCTCTCTCAAAGCTGCACTTGTCCTCCTCATCTCGCTTGTTCTTTTCCTCCTCCTGGTCAGAGACTCTTCTCTCGCTTTCAGGGCCTGATGGTTCATCACATTCTTCAGGTCCACTGGGTTGTATTGCATCTTCGCCTTGACTCACTTCTTCGGTTTTCTTGAATTCTTCGGCTTCTGTGTCCTCTTCCTGTGGTTCTTGGGAAAGCTCCTCGTTTTTCGTAATCTCGCCGGCCTTCTCCAAGCGCCTCTCCCTCCTCTCTTTCCTCCTCTGCTCCCTCATCTCCAGCAACTCCTTCTCCTCCTTCTTCCTCCTCTCTTCCTCGGCTATCTCGGCTTCCGTCTTTTTCACCCTCCAGCATCCGTCCTTCCATTCCCACTCCAGCTGGCTTTGCGCGTATTCCGCCTCGACCGCCTCGTTACTTTGGTTGTTTTTTAAGCTTGTCGTTTCCATCCACGTGCTTCTACTCCCAGATTTCCCATCTTGTGTGGTGGACTCCTGCTCCACATCCTCCTCCTCCTGGACCTTGTTGATGATGGTGTTGACCTGCTCGGTCAGCTGATCGCTGACGGCGTACGTCACGTCGCTGACGGCGTTGGCCAGGTCGTCCACTTTGCTGCTGACCGAGTCCAAGATGGAGGAAATGTTGACGGTCGGGAGGTTCTGCTGGAAGCTCTTGAAGAAGGCCATCTCGGTAGAGGGCCCCGCTTGACTGCCAGGTTAGGTCATCACAGACACTGACATGCACAAGTCGTCATTAGCATGAGGGAGGGGTAGCGACACGTTGCGCCCCATGGCCACCGGGGGCAGCGTAATACGATACAGACACTAATAAACCTGAAGAACTTGTTTTTCCCCATGAGGCATGAATTTGCACGTTCTGTTTGACACTCATTAACACATTTTTCCTGCCACTCAAGACCAAAAAAAAAAAAATGACAGTTATATCTCGCATCCAAATGTGTCTAGAACACAGGTGTCAAACTCAAGGCCCGGGGGCCAGATACGGCCCGCCACATCATTTTATGTGGCCCGCGAAGACAAATTGTGCATCTAATTTGTGTGTCATTACTAGAATTGCAAATTGTCTTCACTTTTAATAATATCTTCTTTTTTTTTTAATATTTGACCAGTTTTTACTCATCTGATTTATTTGGGTTGACAGTCATAATGGCCCTCCGAAAGAAGCTATGACTACAATGCGGCCCGCGAATAAAATGAGTTTGACACCCCTGGTCTAGAAGGTGAAGATGCAAATGTGTGCGTTACCTGTGTTGTTATTGTGATAACCACTGAGATGCGGCACCGTGTCAGCAGTGTCCACCGACAGTTTGTTGCTGAGGTAAAGAAAAAACAGAGCCATCAGTGCCATGAAGGCACCGATGGACGACAGGACACCCAGGAGCTCAGGAGACACTGAGAGGGAGAAAAGCACAAGGTGGAAAAATGGGAAGAAAAAATGGCTGGTTTATTTAATGAGCAACTTTACACAACATAAATAATGAAAATCCTCGTCAGGACTGCTGCGGCAATTGGTGTTCTCTCCACTTCTAAGGTGCAGCAGCTCTGTATGTAGGCCAGACGTGGTGCATGTAATCATGCCTGCGCTATTTTTAAGAGACTGCATTGTCGACCGAGTTAACTCCGCCGCAGTATACGTTTTCATTAATCAGCTCGCTTAACCTCGTTTATTCAGCAAATATAATTTTGAAGCTTCAGGATGATCAAAGGAAGCCAGTCATGCCATATCAACAATGACAAAACTTCTTGGAACTCTGCATAAAATATTTAGTAACACTAGTGCTCTTGTTCATATATCTGCGAGAACAAAACAGCGCCGTGACAACAGTTGCACACGTCATAGAAGGGACGAGCGATAAAGAAGCCTGCGATGCAGTCGTCTTACCATCTGAACATCCTCTTTCAAGTCACAACTTCCCAAGAAACTTCTCTAAGTCTTCTATGCGAGATACTAAAGGACAAAGACAGTTCTTCTATTTCGGAAATGCTCGAGCAGCCAGTCACCCCGCTGGAGCAAGTTCGTAGTCGAGTCGAATATGGCATTGCTCTGCAAATGTCAACAATGGTTGAATAATTTAAAGCCCTGCGGTAAGTTGACCTCTCGGCCCATGTAGGCTGGAAAGTGGAGATGCAGGGAGTCGACCTTAAAAACATCCCATTTTTATTTACAAAAATGTAACACCCATTATGGTGCCAAAAAATAAATACCTAATTTGCCTTTATTTTAGTTTAAACCAAACCAACAAGACAAAAATATTGATGTAAAATTATTTTTGTATCATTTTTAATGAGTGTATGTAAAAATTCCCACATCTGGAACTTGCAGCTTTTCTAGAGACCTGCAATATAGTTGCCATTATTAGGTGATGTCATTGAATATGAATGTATGCTAATTTTATTACTGTGATGCCACACATTTAGTTTAAACCAAACCAATAAGACAAATATGTAAAATTATTTTTGTATAATTATTGAGTGTATGTAAAAATTCCCACCTCTTGAACTAGCAGCTTTTCTAGAGACCTGCAATATAGTTGCCATTATTAGGTGATGTCATTGAATATGAATGTATGCTAATTTTATTAATGTGATGCCGCATTCTGTTTTTATTAGATTATTCAACGGTGCAGGAAAATAAGGCATGCTTGTTTAAAAAGGAGCTAATGGTTGCTTACACATGTCCCTCAGGTACAAAACTTCCACTCTAAATAAATCATGAACACGTCGCTACCTCTTTATTGCTGAATTTAAACTTGATACGTCATTCATAATTTAGCAACATGTCAACGCAACCAAGTCTAAAATCAAAAGTGTGTCAACATGAGGGGAAAATGGAGACGTAGCATGCTTGCTTTGCGCTGTTACCTCGTCGTGCGCAGATGAGCTCATGAACGCCGCAGTTCCTCCCACCGCCTGGTGAAAGAAGTTGAGAAATAGAAATAGAAGCAGATTTTCACGCCTGACAGATGCTCGTGCCACCTTACATGAAATTTATGAACATTTACAAAAGTGTTCACATTTTTTATTTTAATTTCTAATTGCATTTAATTGCAGGCTTAATTTGGGGAATTCCAATCCTTTGTCATTTCTGGAATGTAAACCTGGGAAGAAGCGCTACAGAGACCACACCGGCACACGAACGCCCTCTAGCGGTGACAAAAGGTACATATTTATTTGCAGTATATGTTAGCAGTTACTGATTTTTGGGAGTCGTGATCAGCAAGATTAACAACACTTTTCAAATTATTACCATTAGGTAATGAAGAGTAGTATTAGGTCTTAAAAGGAGATTGCTTTTTGTTCGCTCGAAATAAATGACAGTCCCAGCCTCACATATAGTGGAAGCAATGCGAATCAGAACAAATAAAGGCCCAAATAGAGGCTGATTTGTTTTCTGTCGCACAGTTGACAGAAGCACTCAGGCCCAATCACTTACAACTCTCTGCAGGCAATTCATTCACAGGCTTAAAGCTTGCCAATGCCAAAACAAGTGTCGCTATCAGCAAAACACAGAGCACCACTTTAAAGTCTGACGCCTTATGAGAGGCAATAATAGGAGAGGAAAGCATTTCTATGCTGGTTTGTGATTATTATAAATGTCATAGAGATTACGTAATATGAATACAGTATTAAATATGGTATGTACTAATAAATATTTACTATGTATATAGTGTGTATGCACATTATGTAAAGTAATTTAGAAGTCACTAGGTGCATCATTAACTCAAGACAAACATTCATCCGTGAACCAACATCGTCCAAGCAAAACAAAAGTGATCGGCAAGTGAGAATACAGGAAGCCGAATTGCAGCTCAAATGTGCAGAAAAATAAATATTGGTCCTCGTCAAATTGTGCCTTCATTCAGTTTGGTTACAAGCTGGGACCACGTGAACGCACCACTCCATTAATGACTTGACAAGCACGAGCGCATACCGAGAGATGCGATTGTAACATCAGCACCATCCTACCATGTAGCTCCCTGCAAAAAAAAAACAACCCCCTTCCCTAAACGCACCCAACCCCGTTATAAAAACACCATTGATGCACGACGTCACTGTGTCCCGCAGTAAAGTTTCACGAGTCCCCCCCTCCACGCCCCCCGTCTCCACCCCCCGAACAGATCACCTGAGAACGAACGCTTACCGTCCACCGCCATCATGCTCCGTCCCGGACCCTACCAAGTGTTAGGGAGGGGAGGGGGTGTGTGAGGGTCTTCTTGTAAACACACCGAGTTCATTCATGCGTGAGATGCATACACACTATGATATTGTGCAATATGACAAATGCGCTGCAGTAGACCTCTGGAGTAAATAAGTAGAAATTGAGCGATTTCTAAATAAATGAAAACATAATAGTTCAAAATTACTTAAAATGCTAAGAACACCCCCGAGAAGACAGAAAAACTCTAGGGTTAACCGTTTTAAAAAGGGGGCTACTGAATTGATTCATCTTAAATTATTGTATGCTTCCACGTACTCGTTTGCTTTTTTGTTGATTTATGAGTCTTCCGACTGTTTGAGTGGTCATTGAACGCACCTTGGATCTTCGGCAGAACGTGAGTGAGAACTCAAAAAAAAGAAAATAAAACAAAAGGAACCTAGCTTCTAAAAATATGAAATTAACTAGCACAAAAGTGAGTTGTTTATTTATTTATTTTATTAAAAATAAGCATGTACTGTCTGCCGCACGGCTAAGGTTTCCGCCTATTGCTCAATGCGTGCAACGACACGCCCATCCACTTTTGTTACGCTTCCGCAAACTTATTTTTTTCCCCTTTTTCTTTCTTCTCACAGTTGTCCCTGACTGACTTTTACTCAAAGCTCTTTGGCAAAACAATATATTTTCCTTTTGGAAGATGAGTGATATAAAGATCAACGAGTCAAGACAAGTGGAAGATAACGCAGAGGAGAAAGAGGAGGAGAAAGACTGGGCGGCTGCCAAATCGTTTTTTGAAAACCTCAAAACGAACAAACCGAGACCGGTAAATTTATAGATGAAGCGTTGACGAATTTATTATATTAGAGTCTGTCAGTTCGAAAAAGCGAAATGACAGTTTTCTTTTGAAAGTTTTTACTTGTGGTTGTACTCATGTTACTACTTTGATTGCACCAGCCTAAACCCAAAAATGCTGTCACCATCGCTGTGTCCTCCCGAACCCTCTTCAACATGGTGGCGGAGAGGCTCATCTACGAAACGGAAGGAGTTGAAAGCTACGTTGCCTATCAGGTGGAACACGAGAATGAGCCTTTGAAGCCGGGAGCTGCTTTCCCATTTGTCAAGGTGAGCTGGCAGGCATTTGACAGCAAGCCTCTGCATGGTAATTCATATTTGCAGGGTGTGGTGCTTGGAATGCTTCAGTTGGTCTCACAGCTGTATGTACAGTACACAGGACCATCCCGATTGTAACCCGATCCACTTTGTGATGCTGATCGACTCATAAGTCGTGAATCACGTTGCCAGGCAGGCAATCGAGTCGTATTAATTCACCCGAGGGTTTCCAGGCATCTCAACCTGAAATTCAAGGTCCACCACTGACATCAAAATATGTTTAGAATGAGGAAAGATAACTTTTTATACAAAATAAGTGTATGCAGCTTCAGGGGTGTTAGAATGATTTGAATACTTTGGTGCACACTTTTCGGTGACTTGATGTTCTCTTTCCAAAGCACATTTTTGAAATATCTTGATTGCATAACATCAGGAAGTTGCATGTCGTATAGAGCAATCAGGGCTAACCCCCAGTTACCGATTATCTTTTTTTTTTTTATGACAACGTGCAGGCTTTGATGACGGTCAACTCTCGGTTGAGAGAGCTCTACCCAGACGGCGAGGAGTTGTTCGACATTGTCCTCATGACTAACAACCACGCTCAAGTCGGAGTGCGCCTCATCAACAGCATCAATCACTACGGTACGCTGGCTTTTGGTTTCATGCAGAACTGCGCTGATCTGCTAACAATTTTGAACTTTTTTTCAGACTTGACCATCGAGAGATTTTGTATGACCGGAGGGAAAAGTCCGATAGGCTACCTGAAAGCTTACATGACCAATCTGTATCTCTCCAAGGATGCTGAGAAGGTCACAGAGGCCATTGATGAAGGTATGTGAAGATCATATTGTCCTTTTATATGCTGATTTATTTTACACATCTTTTTTTAAATGCTTCAGGCATCGCAGCGGCAACAATGTTCACGCCCGATACGGAGAACGACCTGTGCGACAATCAGCTGAGGGTGGCTTTCGATGGCGACGCCGTCCTTTTCTCAGATGAGTCGGAGATCATCGTCAAGCAAAGCGGCTTGGACAGCTTTTTTGCGCACGAGAAGAAATTTGAGAATAAACCACTTGCTCAGGTATCTGCTCGACTCTAATATAACATTGGTTATATTAGTTGGACACTAATTGTAATCTTGGTTTGACATTGACGTCATGTCAATCAACTCAACACTTTTTAGGGTCCCTTGAAGTGCTTCCTGGAGGCTTTGGGGAAACTCCAAAGAAAATTCTACGCCAAAAACGAGCGTTTGGATTGCCCCATAAGAACCTTCCTCGTCACAGCCCGGAGCGCCGCCAGCTCAGGAGCTCGGGTGCTGAAGACCCTCCGCAGTTGGGGCCTGGAGATTGACGAGGCTCTTTTCCTGGCCGGAGCCCCTAAAGGGCCCCTGCTGCAAAAGATAAAACCGCACATCTACTTTGACGACCAGATGTTCCATATCGAGGGCGCTAAGGAACTGGGCACTATCTCCGCTCATGTCCCCTATGGGATCGGACAGAAGTACCACAAGGGTAAACTCATCGAGCAGCCAAAAAAGGAATGAAGCAGCTAATGTACCAAAGGTGACATGTTGAACTTGTACTACACTGTTAAATGCTCATCAAAAGGATATTTTGTGTAATATCACGTTGTGTTACATTTTTATAGTTTGCTGGAGACTCAGTATGATAAGGAATAAGGCTTTTATATTTTATAGTTTTTAATTAAAATAACTCTTGGAAGTATATTGCTGTGTATTTTAGAGCTGCAACAGTCAACTTAGACTGTGTCACATATACTGAGTCACGCTAAAAAAGTCAACTTATTTTGTTACTTTTAGCTGCTGTATTCATCTTGAATTGAGGCGCGCAACAGTTAAAACGTTGTTGAAATGGAATGATGAAACTGATTTCGTCTGTTCTCGTTACTGCCTTAGCTGTATAAGCACACTCATAACTGTTACAGTCAGACTCCGTGAGTTGTTTACACCTTTTCACTCGTCTAACAATTAATTAATAATGTTTTTTTTTTGTGTGTGTGCGTGTATGAGTTATTTCAAGAATAGGACTCATGATGTGATATCAAAACATTTAACAGTTACTTCCTTATGCACTTGGGTAGACTTTTGGGGCTGTATTTACTTTTTGTGAAATGTTTGAAATAAATGTCTCATTTACTCATTAATTTCATTATTTTATTTTACTACTTACCCAAAAAGTTTTTACATTTAGAAATCAGTGACGCCTATTGGCAACTATGTCTCTCCTGTACAGTAGGTGTCGCTGTGTACCACAAAACGATATCTGCCTACTAGAGTCGCCCCAAAGAAGATGTCCTTAATAATAATAGCCGGTGTCCTCACCAAACTAAGAAGAGTATTATGGGATAACCTGTGATTGACAGTGAAATATTCGTTATAAAGTAAGTTTAACGATAGTTTCTGTTTACAACTTAATCGTTTAAAATCACGTGTTCATAACGATTATTTACGCGCACATCGTCTTCGAACGTTTTGCTACAAGATGAAAAATAAATACATGTTAAATGGCCCATTCGCGCCCTCTACTGGTAAAAGGCTCATAGAGCAGCTAGTAAAAGGTTACTTCCGCATGGGTGTTAACGAGCTGAAAAGTTTGAATAGTAAACTGTTTGAATAGTCAGTTCGAAGGTCTATTTTTAGGCTGAAAGTCAAGCTTTAATAACATTGTATGACTAAGTGATGTCGTTCTAGAAGTAACAAGATATTTTATCTTTTTCATAGGGGCTGTCAAAAATCAAAAGACAGGGACAAGATACAGGTATGTGTTTCAAACAAGAAATAAGTCAGTGAACTTTTATCAAAATTTTGCAATAATTAAGGTTAAATATCTTGTTCAGTGTTTTATTATATTTGTCAGTTTGTCACACTTCTTTTTTTTTTTTACTTTGCTTTGATTTACTTTGCCGTGATGCTCATTATATAGTAGATGGATAGATTTAAGATGTAACCACAAGAGGGCGCTCCTGCTGTACTACAGTAGGAGTCTTGGAGAGACGGGCAGTAGAGAACGGAGTTTTATTTCCATTTCTTGGGTTGTATAGCTTTGCTTAGAGCCACATATTAGTTTGACCTTGCCAAGATGGATGCGTGGAAACGCCTTATTGGCGCCGCAAAATTTATGTAGACTTATTAAACATGTTAAACATTGATAACAAATATTTATCAGCTAAAATAGCATGAATCTTCGGATATGAAAACTAAATAGCTCCAAGTATGAGTGGAAAGCTTCCAAACGCATCAGGACTCATGATGTGGCCCCCCCAAAAGAAAAGAAAAAACACTTCCACAGGGGTCTTGTTGTCTCTACTCTCTTTTGCAACAACTTCTCTTTTCATCAGCGCACGCGTGTATGTGACGACTACGTGCGTGTTTGCGCTCCATCCCGACCGTCCGGATTAGTGACGTCGGCGTCAGCGCTCACCCTCGCCGCTCTGATAAGAGCGCAAATGCCGAAGCCTGCCTGCCGCTCCTCCGCTCCCCGTGCTCAATTTCAGATAGCGCTAATGGAATCTGTCCTGCACGATTGTAATGCAAGCGAGACTCATTCTCCACGGAGCTTGGAGCTGTCATCTTGGCGTGTGTGTGTTTTGTAGCGGATGGGGGGGGGTTCGAGAAGGCGATGATGACGTGCGTGTGTGCGCGCGTGCGTGTAAATATATACAGTACATGACAGGCTCCTTCCTTCCTTTTCTGTTGTGTAACCCTCAGTAGGCCTACTACACGTGAGCCATCATGACCTTGTGTTTCGGAGTGAACTTTCCGATCCATCTTCAATTTAATACAACAACGATGAGGCCCAATTGGGGGAGAACGCAATTGGTCAAGTCATGGTCCAGGGCATTCAGTTAGGCCTGGCCTCATCAAAGCACTCTGCACCAATCTGAGGTCATTGGCAGGACTACAGGGATTATGGCAGCATCTTTTAATCTGGGACAGATTGTTGCATTTGTCTGCACTTAAAATTGTCTCCCCCCAAAAAAACAGCTGGAGCTGATTAGACTTCTAAATAAAAATGAATAAAGTGCAACGTAAATCTTCCAGCAAGGGCTTTTTGCGGCCGGAGAACCCATTACTGGTACACGACCTCCCCAGGGAAGAGTTTAGTGTCAGCAGAAGCTCCTTGTGGGGGCCACTCCATTTTAAATTGACTGATTAATGACAATGAATGCAAAATACATTGACATTATTTTAAAATTCTTAACGGTCCTTAAAGTGTAAAAATAAATTAATCCCTGTTCAGATGAGAAATTAGAAACAGAATACCTTAAATTTAAATAATGAATGTTAAATTAGTCCCATTGATTATACATAATGGTGTTTTGACTGTTTTCTTGCAGCTTTTGAAGAAATTGTTTATGCTTGAAAAATCCGCCAGACAAGTCCTTGAACGCAACATCAAGCAAATGCGCACGCAAAGACGGAAAGATCATATGCTTAATCACTACTGGAGTTTTCCCAGGAAAATCTTGAGTGGATTAAATTCTCGGAACTGAAAATTAGACAAGTGCAGAGTTCGTCGTCTAGGCAGAAGGCGGAGGAACGAGACAAATAGTTATCTACCAGACAGTAAGAATCAGAAGCTGCAGAGTGTGATACTGATGAGGATGAAAAGACGCCACGTGGTGAGGAAAACGGACCGATAAAGACAACGGCAAGGCGGGGGCCCTGGCAAATTGGCAAAGTCAGGGGTCTGTCTCCGCTTTGCATTTCATTTACATGGCTGGCCCTATCGACCAATCGGATTGGGAGCGCAGCCCGTGGCTTAGGCAGGCGAATAAAGACTCCAAATGCCTTCACTGCTCTCATCCCCGCTCGCTTATAATACCCTGCCTGCCTCTCTTTTCTCTCTCCTCGCCGTAATACCCTCGCTTGGTCTCTCTGCAAGTGAACCCTGTCCGCTGTGATAGTAGGATGAGGTTGATTGGAAGAAGTGCAAGGGGGGACTTTTATTGCAGCTGCCACCACTAAAAAATATTATAATTGCGAACTCATAGACAGAAAGAGCATGCACGCATATTCAGTAAGATTGGACAAAAAGTCGAGTCAAATTCATTTTGTTCAGAATTCGATTTACAGTGTTGTTTCGCTCTGACGTAACCCAAATTAATAATTAAACGACCCTTAACACTAATCATAATTACAGTGAATATTCATGACTATTTTTGTAAAATGTTTTTACTACTTACTACTACTAACTAACACTAATAAATAGAATGTCAAGAATTAAGAGGTTTGTCCATCATGATTTAATGCTTCAATTCTTTGTGCTTTGCCTTCAGCTATGCCTTGGCCACCAGGGGTCAGTATGATACTGTTCTGCTGACAGACGAAGAAGAGTGTCACACAACTATTGTAAGTACTTGGTAATTTCATTTTATTTTATTTTTATTTTTATACAATTAAAATCTCCATATATCTTGTCATGTAGTGCCATCAGGATAAAGCAGACTTCAGGGAAGACCATTTATGCTAATTAATTAAGAAAGCATCTGATTAATGAGAGGTAAGTGCTCCTAATTACACACTCAACACATTAATCAAAGCTGATATCCAACCACAGTCGTTTTTTTTAATTATTATTGATGCACGCACTTGAATTCATTTGACTAATGAATCATTGACAGACATAGCACACCCAGCGGATGACCTCGGGCGTTTTCTCACAAGAGACTTGTCGCCACTTAACACGCACACGCAACCACGTGCTCACATCTCAAGGGTATAATTTTGCGCCGTGTTACATGCGTGTTAAAAGGGGCCGCGGTCTGTCACAGCAGGGAAGAAGAGTCATGTCAAGATGATGAAGTGGGATTGTTGTCGAGGAATGAGGAACAAAGTAGTTCTTATGTGGCCCACGGGTCAACAAAGTTGTCGCAACAACCATTTTGAACGAGTGAAGTAATTTGACGCTGTAATCAAAATCATTGTTACACTGAATTGATCATCATTGTCCTTTTCTTTGCCTGACACACAGTCAAGTCACACCGTTGCCGTTAATCATCAATAACAATACCTTATTTGTCAGGGAGGAGTGTTTACAATGGGACGTAGCCCACCCCACCTGTCCCACCTTCTGTCAAACCACCACAGTGTGTCAGTGTGCCACCAATTACCCAGCGCAACTTGAATGAGGTCATAACGGGATGGGGTCATTAGCAAAACAAACCCGGCAACCCCCGTGGCGGTCGGGGTAGGGAGGCTTTTTGGAGGGATCGGGGTGTGGGCGGAGGGAAGAGGTGCTCGAGGGGTATGTGTCCAGTACCGGACTCGCTTTTTGTGTGTCTCAGTAACCCCATCAGACTTTGTAGGAAGACATGTGCGACCATCAAAACCGAGGCAGTGGTTTTATCCCTAAAAAAATATATATTCATGGCCGACCCACAAATCTTCTTTTCTGCAATATTTTGTAATTAGTGAATTTCATCTTTATAAATAGCATTCTGCAAAAAGGTTTACCAGAGGATATTATACATTATATATAATGCAATGCAATACAGGTGTGTCATGAAATATTCCGAGGCTGCGGTTACAAGGTTTGTCAGTGATCATATAATTTAAAATAGCCACGCTAATAAATGCTAGCAAAGCGCGTTGACAAATATTAGATGCTATTAGCGAGGAGCGAAGCCTGTCCGCTTTGCGCGCGCGTGTCTGCGGGTGCGCGTCCATATTTGTGTTTGTATACCTCTATTGTGACGCGTGTAATCCACATGCGCTCTAATCCCAGAGCAGGTGGCCCTGCGTGTGGCGGCTGCGGGGGTTGCGTCGCGGGGCACACGCTCACGAGATTGAGCCACATCCACACAACAAAGCTCTGTGTTGTCCGCACTCACGTCGCTCTGTGTACCCCTTAAGCCCGGTGTGTACCGAGCGACGCGACCAATCAGGTGTTTCGCCAATTAAAAAAAAATGGCCGCCTTACTGTGCCTCTTCCAATCAATTTAATTGGTAATGGGAAAGTGGCGATAAACAGTTTAAAGGTGATTTTGCGCACAGATAGAATACATCGTATTTAGTAATCAAATTCCTAATATTTTCTTAAATTTACTTAACGCTACAATCAATTTCGCATTGGAAAAAAAAACAAATAAAAGGATTGGACCGAGCTAGCAAGTCACTTCGTTAACATCTGTTTGGCACACCCATCTCGTGGATGTGATTTTGAGGATTAAATTGATGTCATCTGTTTCTCGCCATCTCCCTGTCGCTCTTTGATAAAGAGATTTATGATGTGCACCCGCTAATGGTCATTCGTTAAAAGGGCGGGAGTGTTTTATTGGCGGAACATTCGTAAATCCGTTCCATTATGGCTAAATGGATAGAAAGAACCATTAAGTAGGCATTACATTTATAGTATTTTTATTTTTTTTACATATTCTGGATTTTTCTTGAAACCCGGAATCGGATTTGTGTATGTTTTAGCATTAATATATTAGCGCCTAACTTCATTGTGTGTTAATGATAAAAAATAATCTGTGTGATTATTCCTACAGATATGTGAGTGGCATTTTTGGGAGTTGACTAATGGATACACAAATACAGTTCTTCCTATCCAGTAAATTGCAAATTGAATCCCCGACGGCCGTTTTGCGTCTCGTGAATTTCTGCAACGGACCGTCTCACTCCGGCACACAAGCGCCATTGTCTCGCACATTCAAATGAGATTCCACGAGTGGAGCAGCAGTGTTGTTGTCGTCGTCATCGCGGATGAATTATGTATGCGCTGCCGTGTTGATGTGTGATAGAATGTAGGACACATACTTATGCATAACAATAGTCTACAGTTGTGTTCTCACCAACAAAATTGGCCGCTTAGCTCCCACGTTCGCTTTTTAATGCCATTGCTGCTACTCGCCTTTGACAGTTGCTCAGTTGCCCCGGTCTACTTTCACTCCTTTCTTTTGTTTCTGCAACAAACAAAAAAAAAAGTCACACAGCTGATCTCATAATTATACAAGTCTATATCAGCCCCCCCCCTGCTCCCTTTGTCCGTCCCAATGGGACTTTTATTCAAAAATCGTCCGTTTTAAACGTTTCTTGATGTGCGGCGTCGCGCCTTTCCTCGCTCCCAGACACTAATTGACCTTTCACTTATGAGACATGTTAAGTGGTTGAGATATGGCCGGAGCATTTAGTTAAATTACGAGAAATTCATTTTATAGGAGCATAATGGTGTTTTACGAAAAAAAAAAAGTCAATACAAATATAATAAAAAAACGTTTAATGGATTTTTTGTGTCTTTATGACATTTCTTGTAATTTGTGCAATTTTATTTTCAATAACAGCCATATCTAAAACAATTCACACGATTTTGGTGAACAACTTTTTTGTTGTTGTTGAAACATCCTACAAATTTCGACCGTATATGTCAAACAGTCGAGTGTAGGTGACCTTCGACACCGTCGGGAATCCGGTGTGGAATTCTCAGACCCGCGGTCAAGTGGATCCGCTTGGGAAAGCCTGGCCTCAGGAACAAAAGCAAAAAAAAAAGCGCGGCAGCCAAAAGAAGCTTCCGAGGCTTGCTCTTCTACTTGATTGTTTGCCATGCTCACAAGCGAACGGGGGATTAATGAAGCGCGTCTGGTGGCTCCATATGGCCCCTCTGGTGGCGCTTGTGCTTAATTAAAAGCCAATGTATACTAGAGGGTCCGAGGGGGGGCTCTCCCCATGTCTGGCTCGATGA
Source organism: Syngnathus acus (assembly GCF_901709675.1). Classification (NCBI taxonomy): domain Eukaryota; kingdom Metazoa; phylum Chordata; class Actinopteri; order Syngnathiformes; family Syngnathidae; genus Syngnathus; species Syngnathus acus. Next base: position 5,950,420 of record NC_051108.1, read on the forward strand.
GGACCGCTCCTGACTTTCTGCTCTCCGCTGCCATTTTGTCTTCACAACCTGTTGAAATCGATTCTGGACGCCGTACTTCGATGTCTCCATCGGGTTCCGTGACGGCTGGCGACGTTTTAAACAATGATGTTGTCTTTCTATGACTTTTTCCCGTCTTTTCAATTCGGCCCTAAAAATGTTCGCTTTGTTTGCAGTGATGCGTTTTGATACAAACGTTTGAGACTGACTCATCTTTCTGTATCATTGGCTGCTAATTGGAGGTCAAACGGGCAACAAAGCAGTCCTCTCGTCCTAATTAGAGCGATAGCGCCATGCCGCTCCTCGCCTATAATCCGCACGTAGACAGCTCCAACAAAAAAATAAAATATCTTAATCCCTGCAGCAGATGGAAGTGATTTTATCGATTAATCGGCTCTTGAATTGGAAGAGGTGCTGGGTGAGAAGTTGAAGTACTGTACTTCAGTGTTTATAGTCTATTATTAATGTGTGTGAGCTGAAAAGTGCATAGGTGGACTTTTACATCTTTTTTTTTTTTCACCATTTTACAACTTTATTGAACTTTTTACAGTTCTCATACTATTATGACTTTTCTCAATTGGTCAACTTTTTTTCCCTCATAACATTATGGCTTTTCTTCCATATCCTGATGACGTCTCATAAGATGGGACAGTTCTAGTATCATATTATTACCTCTTTTCTTCTTGTGGAATGACTTTATTCTTGACTTTATTTTTCCAGATTTTGCACCATTATTCTTGTAATTGTCTATCACTCCCTAACATTCATTGAAACTTTTATCTTGTATTTTTTGTTTTGTTTATTCTTGCAATTCTTGGATTTTATTCCCATAACTATGACTTTTTCTAACATCATGCCTTGTAAAATTCTGACTTGTCTTCTGACTGTTGATGTCATCTTAACTTTATTCTCATAATGTCTTTTGTCTCGTAATTGTCTGACTGGTAACTGGTTTTCTATTTATTTACACTGATGACTTATTTTCCCCTATCTTTGCAATATGTCTTTTCTCATAAATGTGCAATGCAATAGAGGTCACAAACAAAGCAAATACAGCACATATAATGTACACATGCAACTTGGCTCATGTTTATTTATTTCTTTTTATTACTGAGGGTGTGTCTGTCCTTTTAAATACAGCTTTACCTGCATAGTCCCCTTTTAACTATAATAATTTGTCATTAAACAAATAGCAAAAAAGGATGAGATGATTTCAGAATAACATTGAAAAAAACAAAACTGGGTGAAGACGGGGAAAGTTTTGATTGTCTTTCGTTTTAAACACATTTGTCATAAATTAAGTAGTGCATCCATCAGAGGTCTCGCACACACCAACTTTGATCATGACTCATAATGAGCTTATTAAAACTTTTCCCCCTCCCAGAAAAAGTTGCACCCTTAATTTGGGGAAACGTTCCATGTCCTTGATCAAAGTTGGGAGTGTGACTGCTCAGGCGAAAAGGAGAAAAAGAAGCCGCAGTCCTGCTTTGTCCGCCAGAGGTAGAAGAGGAGTCCCCCCTCCGGGGCGTGGAAGTCGGATCACAAAACCTGGAACTTCCACGCCGCTTGCTGCTCTTTATAATCCAAACAATCCGCGTTGAAGTTGAGCTTCCATGTGGACGAAGCCGTCTGGTCTTTATAGTCCAGGCAGTCCGCGGTGCCTCCGTAGCCGTACGCCGATGAGGAGAGCGACGACGCCGGGCTCAGATGGTTGGACACCCCACTGCCGCTTCCACCGCTCATTGGGCTCATAGCGGAGCTCAGCTGATGGTGGTGGTGCATCGGAGAGAGATACGAGCCGCAGTCCATGCCGGGGAAAAAGGACGACGAGCCCGTGTAGCCCTGGTTGTAGGCCGACGTAGCTTGCGTGTACGTCACCGGATAGGAGCGCTGCATGCAGGAGGACGCCGAGGAAGTGCACATGGGGTCGGATAGAGGCGAAATGGAAGCCGGGCTCCAGATGGACACCGGTGCTGCTGCGCTGCTTACGACCGGCAGAGAGGCGTTGGAGGGCGGCGTGAACTGGCCGCTCGCCCCGCTGTCCGAGCTGGCCTCCCGCACCGGGGAGGCCTTCTTTTTCACTGGCTTGGTGCTGGACGCTTTGCTCGGTGCTCCACTTTGGGTCTGCTGGGCCTGCTGGCGGTGCTTGGCCCTTCGGTTTTTGAACCATACCTGGAGGGGATAAACCATTATTATCGTGTAACAAAACTCTACTAAAACTATTTTACTTGTCACAATTAATATTTCAAAGCCATTTACTTTCCCAAATATTAAAACTTTATATGCTAAAACACCTCAATCTAAAACAATATTCAAACCACAAATGCTTATTTACAAATTAGTTGCATTATTTTTACACATGCAAGAATCTTACCACCAATTAATTCTATTTAAATGCCTGCATATATACAGAAACCATCCTACATTAAACCCTAAAAATAACTTTTACTCGAAATACTCATATATTTTTCATACATTTATAAATACATATAATTTAAAACTCTGTATGTGAGGAAACAGTTGTAACCAATCATGCATGTATTTAATACAACAAAATGCATTAGATGATAAAAAAATTTGCAGGATGATTTTTTTCCCCACTCATATATACCTGAACCATTTTAAATCAATGCAAGTGTCATATTGGTGGATCTCACTAAATTAGACTATCATTAAATTATTTGACTGAGTGAAGTAATTCAACAAAAAAGAAATCTAACGTTTTTGAGAAGCCCAAATTCTACCATCTCACAAATTTAGTATATTCCACAAGAAACAATTACAATTATTTATTGTATGCATTTATTTGGGATATGAGGGAGGGAATTGCCTTCTCTGTCAAATCGCCTTGAGTGTAATTGACTTGTTTTAATTGAACAAGTGAAACGAACAATGCAGCCCATCATGAATGTTTTTTTGTTTTTTTTTTATCGGTCTCACCTGCACTCTGGATTCAGGCAGGTTGATCTTGAGGGCTACCTCTTCCCTCATGAAGATGTCCGGGTAGCGGGTCTTGATGAACAGATTCTCCAGTATGTCCAGCTGGGCCCTGGTGAAGGTAGTCCTTTCCCGCCGCTGCTTCCGAGGTGTGCCTGTATGCAAATATAATTAAACATACATGATTAAAACGACCACATTTTGGGTCACGAAATGCATGCAATATTTAGTATTTACCTTGGTATCCCACGGAAGGGTGCAGCAGATCCACCCCAGGGGCGGACAAACTGAGTCCGTTCACCGTGTAAGGGGGCTGCTTCAAGTAGGACATCATGATGATGGCTGGTAAGACAAAAAAAATACAACAAACTTCCAAAAATAAAATGAAAAAAAAAAGTTTAATCCTGCTCTTTTCGTTCCAAGATAATGATTGAAGTGCAGCAAAAGAAGTGAGGGTCCCAAACGTGTGCAGGGTCTCTTAAACCCTTAGGTCCCCTCCCCTTGCCTCTCCCCCTCCCTCTCAGCTGTCTGTCTGTCCCCACAAAACACACTCCTCTCTTAAAAACAAAACATTGTCGTTAAAAAAAAAAGCACCCCCTCTTCCCTCGCCCCCCGTCCTCGCCCCTCCTCATCAAGCATTACCATATATACCCACCCACAGGTTAGGCCGCAACTAAATGGACAGCTGATTGGGGGGCCATTTGCCGGGACAAAGCCCACTGTTGACGATAAGTAACGCTGATAACAATAAGAAGTTGCAAACAAAAGCTGCGAACTGAGCTACGCCATTCAGATACAATGAAGACGCCCCCGCCCCCCTCCTTCACAGTGCGCAGCGCGCCCCCACCAATACCTCCAAAAAAATTTTTATTTGTTTGCATTAAAAGGTCCGTACATGTCAATGCGCCCCCATTACAATACGAAGGACAACTTTGGGAGGCAGTAATAAAGAAGCTGGGCTAATTCTGACATCATATCGACAGTGCAAGCAAACACATGCACCCGCCTCCTCCTCAATTTGAACGACCCCGCCCCCCAGACTCATCTACTAATGAATTGCTCCCGGTAATTAGATTTGGAAGGTGAGACTATCGCAAAGTGTTGATTAGGAGCCAGCACTTAATCTTAATCTAAATAAACAAGGAGATTGACACTTTTGAGCGGGTTTAAAACGTGCACAATGCACCGTGGAAGAGGTTTTTCTTCATCGTATTTACAAGAGAAAGTCCCTTTAGGTAGGATCATTAAATAATAATAATAATAGCTGAAATTGATTACGTAATCCACATGCTGTGATTTTTTTTAAGATTCACAGCCATGAAAATCCGACTCTGTAATTTTTATAAATCGTACTATTAAACCTGCGATACTGCATGTACACACACACACACACGCACGCACACACACACGTTTGTTGTCAAGTAGATTTGACAAATGAGCCACATGGGGGCATAAAGTGGCATTCAAGTGCAATAATCAAATATAGAATGCCAAGGATCATAGCTTGAGAGTGACTACTATAAAACAAAATGTACAGTGGTAGACCACAATTTACAAGTCTTTTATTTTTTGTCATTTCTATTTATATTTATTTTAATTTTTATTATGATAGTATTTAAAGGTAAAATATAATACAAATTAAAAGAATTATATTTTATGTATAGTTTGACTTGCATAACACACACTGCATACACACAGTATAATTTTTTTCGGTCCTTTTTTTAATAGAGCCAATAACGGACGTTGCAATCTGTCACTTTTTAGGAGTGTGCCCCCACCCAGACTGCTGCCCCCTCCTACTCCCACCAAACCACCAGTTGCTCCACGTCCGTTCAATATTAATCATCATAAATACCGGTCTTTAATTATTATTGGCTTTCTACAAGGAGAGATGATTTTTTTTTTTTTAATGAGTTAATCTGGGTGGCACGCGTTGGCCTGATTGGGGGGGACGCTGTGCAGTGGGGGTGGGGCTTCTATATGTATACTACAAAAATGTCAACAAAAGTCTGCTAGAACAGCTGAAGTTTATTTTGGGTTCATCAGTGGAACTTTAAATTATTGCAATGTGTGTGTTGACCACTTTTTGAAGTTGTACGTGACTTAATTGTAAACACAGACACATCCTCTGTTATGGGAGGGTGTGCACATTTGTGCAACCACATTTCCTTATGTTTATATTCCGGGTTTTACAGATTATAAAACATAATCAAGTTTTGAAATGATTTTCATCATAAGAAACAGTTCAAGAGGGGTTATATTATATTAATTTATATTCTCTGAATATACTTGGACATATATTCACAAGTAGTCCACTTTCCTCATTTTTGCATCAGCACACCCATGCAAGACAAAGAGTGGCATTGTGTTGATCACACCAGCTGACTCCCAGACACGCACGAACACACACCCAAACACCCCCCCCCCGTAAAAAACACCCTCAATATGCACCATAATAACCGACACATGCACCATTTTTGTTATTATTATTGTAAGTACTATTTTTTTCCCCTTATTGTTAGTCTACAGCTGCTTTCTGTACTCCTGTACAATTTGATTTTGATCACCTTGAATTGAACTCTAGATTTATTTATTTTGAAAAGATTTCATTTATCAATAAATTAAATGTCATCTAAAGTTGTTACAAAATAGCTACTTCCAAATATAATTAAATGTGACTATTTTTTTATACCAAATTGATATTATTTAAAACATCATCTAATTCTTTGCTATGTTTTTATAGCCCTTTTCAATTATTTAAAGTATATCTTTCTTCCATCATTAAAATAACCTACAATATATGCTTAGTATTTTTTAAAGTACTAATTTCCTAAACTTGTATTCATTTCCGCCCCTCTAACTGATTTTATCACTATAATTAAGCCTTATTAGTGTTTTCCGTCGTATATACGTGGGAGACATCCTAATGCACACATTCAAGTGGTTTTATCACAACTTGTGTTCTATTAAACGCTTGAATGCCTCTTTGCCTGGAGGGGCGTTGACACAGCAAAAGTTTCCTTAGCCCCCCCCCCCCCCGCCCAAAAAAGAAAACGCCTCCTCAATTAACTCCCTCCTCCCGCCCTCCTCCTCTCCCCTCACCCTCCCCTTCCTTGGGGACTGCTCAATTCAAATACAGCAAAATCAACTTTTCCACGTACCTCAATGGTGGTGCATTCAAGGGCCTCACCTCTCGCTGCTCAATTCCAGTTGTGAAGTGGATGACACTCAGTGATGATATGCACTATTTATGCACAAAAATAGAGAGAGGGAGAGAGAGCAAGAGAGGGAAAAAGACAGACTTTTAGGAGCCAATGGAAAGGAGAGAACAGGACACTATAATTTGGTCACGTGCTACAATGCGGACTTTTCTTCTGTACTGTTATTTTTTGTTATATATTTTTATGTATTGATCATTGCCATTCATACTTTTTTTTATCAGATTTTGATGCCCTTTCCTCCTTCTTATCAATGAGGGGAATCCCACAAGGGGGCGCAATTCCACTTACAAGTACTAATGATTACAAAATAAAAAACTATTTCGTGTAGTAATTTTATAATGCACCTGACGCACATAGCAGAAACTGCCACTGCTCCTTCTTGACAGGGAAAGCGGCACGTCATTAATGCCAGCAAAAAAGTATAATTCATCTAGTTTCCTTTCCAGCCTTCACCAAAGAGCCGTCCTCCCTCCTGCTCCGTCAGCCATCTTGTCAGATCCCCGCTGAGCGCTTTCATCTTCAGCTGTATTATATATAATTCATGGAGGCAAAGATATCTCCCAGCCCCCAGGGGGGAGCATTTTACAGCTAAACGGGCGTCCGCGCTTGTCAAAGAAAAGGTAAATGATCTTGTTAATGCGCGAGGCAATACGCGCTCCTCCTCCTGTCTGCAGGCCAATTGACAGAGTCAGGCATATATTGCAAGGGACAGCTAGTGTACCTAATGAGCTGGCCGGGATGTCTGTGATCAAGGTCAAATCAATGACTCGGCCCACCAAGTCATCTCCATCTCTTTTACAAACACACACATGGCACATTAGTTTTGTACTACCATCTGCACAGTCAATGCGACACTGATAGAGTTATTGATAGGCATATTGATAATGCCGCAAAAGAAGCAAAGCGTGCGTCCTTTTGGGTATTGACTTGTTTTGCTTTATTGGAAAAACTCTTAGATGGCAGCAGGTGTTTGACAAATGATCTTTTTTGCAATTGAAATATTGCGAGGACACATCAGTCGATCAATACAGTAGTGTCAATTCCCCCCCCCCCACCTTCAATTTTGCATTTTGAGGCAAAACCCACACAATTCTTTGTCGGTTTCCAGTTACTTGTGTAAACGTACACCGAAACCTAACACCTCGCTAATGAGGTTGTCAGCTAAAGAGTTGCTAGCAAACTGTGAGGGATAATCTCATGCTGAGAACTCGATGATGGATGCTAATTGTTGCTATCTGGTAAAATGACACACTGCTGCTCACGGGAATTTTCTTTTATCCTAATCACCAAAATAAAGAGGAATGTTGGGTTTTTGAGGAAATTTGAGAATAACCTTAAATGTACTCTGCACCTACTCATTTTTGCATATCTACATTTTCCAATTTGCAGTTTACCGATTGGGGGTTCGCATTTCTTGTCCCTGCTGCTAGCTCGTTAACCCCCCACTTTCCAGTCCGGACCAAGCAAGGAGGTTTCATACCTGGAAGCTGGTCAGCAAGGACCAGCCCCTACTGGGAGCTCCGGAGCACCCACTGGGCTTGGGGAGGAGGCGAGGCGGGCCAAACAAAAACACAAGCAGCCATCCGCACGGTAAACAGCCCACCTACTGGCACTTAGCATCTGGGCTGCAGCACACACACACAATTGTCTATTCACATTCTGATGACGGCAAACAGTGTATAGTTTCAAGAGAGACAAAAAAAAGAATGGAATGTCTTCAAGCTTGTATGAGTTAAAAGTACAGTGAATCCTCTTGACAAAACATTGTAAGCCGAAAACATTTAGTTGAATTGCCCAACTTAAAATGTTATTGAAATTCATCCAACGTTTTGTTATTGAGGATAAAATGTTTCTGAGAAAAACCTGAAATGTTTTAATAATAAATCAAGAGGAAAAATGTCATTAAAAACACCTTTTAATTCATCAAAGCTTTAGTATAGAGAGTTCATTTCTTTGTTTTATTGGCATGAGTATTTAATGGTACAAACTAGTAATTTATTACAAATTATTCCCCCCCAACCACAGCTCACTTCCCCCAACCCTGTTTGAGAACCACTGGACTAGAGTGTAAAGTTAATCCATTTTCAATTGATGGCCGCTGTTGTTACACTGAAAACAGTTTTCTTTCTTTTAGCACTAGATTTGCTCTCTCACTTCTCTCTCTCTTTCTGCTTCTGTTTTTTTTGGTGTGTGTCTGCCTGCTTTTTATCCTTTTTAATTAGAAAGGTCTATTGGGCCACCGAACCAAGGACTTTAATCCCCAACTGACCAACAATGCAAAAAGCCAGCCTTTGAACAGCCGACAACCCCCTCCCCATCCGCCTCCTCCTTTACCAATTGCTTCGCTGCTGGAAGACTCCAACACGGCTCCAACCGTCGGGAAAAGTAGCTGCTCTTCCTCCGTCGTCTCTTTTGAGGTATCACACAAAGCAATTAAGTGCGTGAAAGAGCATTTCAGGGGCGCACCGGGGTTCTGCTAAAGCTCCGGGTCCGAGGTCACCTGAGATATGGTGACCAAATATTTGAAGGTGTCGAGCAAACCGCCACATAAACATAAGTAACATTTTTAACCGTGGGCAAAAAATGGCGGTTCGGTTTTTGAGCCTTGACAAAATGTTTTTATTGCGGTGTCCCTCAGGAGTTAATTTTAAGTCCCCTTCTGTTTTCAGTATTCCTATTTCCTACTTTTCGCAGAATACTTACTCGGACTACTTTTCCTTGAGTCATATTCTAAAGTAGCAACAGTCATATTTGAGTCAAGTTTTTCTGGAACCAATTAATCCGAACCAGTGCAAGTCACCACCCAATTAAGTTTAGTGTGTTTCTTCATCATCTTGACAGTTGTCCAAATTGAGTATAAAATTCTGTTTGTGTGTATGTTTGTGTGACATTCTGACAAAATAGGGGTTTTGTGGTCATGAATACTAATGACAGCAATTTGTCGCCTGAGCTAATTTTCCTGTAATTTTGCTGATTATCTGTCAACAATTTGCCAGCATTGCTGTCTGACAATTACCGCGCACAATGGCCGCTCCAAGACTTTCAACCTCACCACCCAAAATGTGGACAAAGACAAACCAATAACAAAATGCTTTTTTTTTTTTAACATTAAGCGCGCTGTCTCAATGCTCCCTCATGCCAAAACGCTTGCTAATCACAGCCACCAATATTTTCCATAGCAGGCAATTAGCATCTCGCTTTCATGTGGCAAAATGGCTGAGGAGTGTCAGCACAGTCGCAAAACACGCAGCGAGAATAAAAGAGCAATTAAGACGTGGGGTGAGCAGAGGACGCAAGACGAGGCGGTCTGCTGCCGTGTGATTTGCGGCTTGCCCGGCCCGGTAATTAGCCTCGTCATTGTGAGATAATGGACTTGGCCCCTTTTCCCGCTTCTGCCTGCTCGGCCCGCGAGGAGGTTGAAGGCCGCAAATGTGCTGCTTAACATCTGACTGGAGACCTGCCGGTTTTTAAACAAATAGATATTTGTGGGTCAAATATCGATCTCACAATGTCCCATCAGTTATTGACTACTTGGTTAGTTGAATCTCACTCTTAAATTTCCGCTCTTGTGAGCCTATCAACTTTTTTAGGGACGCCGTAATCTGTGAACCCTGAATCATAATCTTTGGCTAAATCTATGTAATACGGGTAATTCGATGAAGCAGTATTTTCCTGCAGAGAGGCGAAATCCTGTTGACTATTCAAGGATTGAATCATCCAACGGTAATGCCATTAGACCAGTGCCACGGATTCCTGGGCAAATGCTGTTTAATTGCCAGTAACCAGCCATTGTCTGGTGACGGCTACACACTATGCAAGTGGCGTCGACGACGGGATGGGGGGGGCGTGTGAAAAAGATGGCCCCCTCGTCTTGAGCCAATCGCCATTGAGAGACAGATTTATGCCCGGGCTGGAAAGTAGCAGAGGCACTGGCTTAACCAAAGTCTTCAAGAGTCTAAACGCAGAGTTACTCTCAGGCCTTTTATCACAGGATTTGCGCGACAATGCGATTTGGAATGGGGGGGTTGTCTATTGAAGAATTTTTTTTTTTGCGAGGATCAAGCCTTGTCGCTCACGTTTATTAGCGCACAACGCGATTGTTGCCGTTGTAATCGCCATGTTTATATTTGGCTTAAAGTGGAGAAATCTCTCGGTCCAATGAATGAAAGAGACTTGGATGTTTTTGTCAATAAAACTGATGGCCGCTTTTTGCTGGACAATTGAAACGGGGGCAATTTAATGAGAGTTTGAAATCGGAGGCCCGCAGTGGAGGACGCAGATTGGAAGTGAGAGGTGTGTCGGGCCTTCATTGTGACGGGCTGCCCGGGAGACGGGCGGCTCTGCCAGGACAGACACTGACTGGCTTTGACAGCGCAAAGAACCTTTTCTCTGTGCTCTTTTTAATTTCCCAAAAAAAAAAAAAACTCTTTTTTTTTTTTTTTTATTATGAAGAACCCCACCAGTCCATTCACACTCCCATTGCTTCTGCTTGGTTCTTTTTGCTCCACTGGGATTTAGTTAAAAAAAAAACTGGGCTATTTTTGTTTATTTATTTATTTATGTATTTATTTATTTATTGATTGATTTTTTTTTTAAATTTGTTTCATATATTTTTTATGATGTGTAACACAATGACTTTTTGTTCATGCTAACGAGGGCAAACAAATCCAATCTCCAGAGAGGACATTTTAAAAGATGTCCAATCTTGAGGTGACCATCAAATTTAGGCCTTGAGTCACCTTTCAATTGTCCGGTTTTACTTTTATTTTTTATCTCTGTTATTGTCGCGTTAAAGTCATAAGAGATCATTTTGAGTATCACCCATATTTGATGAAGTGCAGCTGCTGGCTGGCTCCAACGGGCCTGTGTGTAAGATCAGGATTCTCAACGGGTGGTAGGTTGGGTATCTTTTTGCGAGGAGCAATTAATCTGCGGTGCCAGTCACCCGGGGAGAGCGCCAAACCTCTCGACGGGCTTTTAGCGGCGGCGCTAATGACGAGTTTGATACGTGCTTTTATCGCGTGCCCTTCGATGACTGCACCGTTTCATTAGACATGTCTGCTTCATATCTCACTTTGCACCAGAGCGAACTGTGAAGGGATTAATTTTATGATGGACCCCCTACCTTCTCCTCCCCTCGCCTCCCTCCCCGACTCCGCTACCCAGCTACCAGCCAGGCACCCGGGAGGAATAGCGCCTTTGTCGCCCTGCCGTTTTTTCCGAGTTGAGGAACAAGAGGAGTTTAATCCTCATTGTCAGGGAGACTGCCGAGGGTGAGAGGGGGTCCTGCGGCTGTAAAATGATCCAACTGGCCTCGGCTAATCCCCTGCTAACCCCCCCCCCTCACTCCCTTGCCTGACCCCCTCCCGGCCTCAATTCATGCAATACTGCCACTTTTTCGTCCTCTGAATGATGCTCAAATGTTTAAGACAAAAACATTGGGATTGAACATGGATGAGAATGAGAAAGTGAAAAAACAACAACATTAAGCGCACGTAAACAACATAGCTAAGTGATTTTAGCGCCATATATACGTTTAAGCGGGATTGAATGAAATGAACTGCATGTCGATATTGCGTCGACAATCTGTCCTTTGAAAATTGCTCCATCATGTCCATTACTTTGGGAATGGCTTAATCACATTGAAGTGGTCCTGATGACATTTAAAGAAAACATCTGCATTGCACAATTAGCACAAAAGAAAAAGCGACAAAACGCATAAATCGGCCACTAGACGACTTCTCATTAGAGAAGTGGGATTATTTGGCGGCCGGACGTCTCGTTGACGTTAAGTCTTTCCCCGCACTAGACAGATGCCTCGTCGATCTTTTTGCCTTCCATTCCTCTCCCGTTTAGCCCCTCTTTTCTTCTCTCTCTCTTTTTTCTGAGTGACAGCTCAATGGCTGCCTCTCCCAGGCTTATCAAGCCTCAGCAGATGGTTGACTTGGATCGCTGTTCATACGTCACGATCCGCGACGGCGATAAACGCCGTAACAGAGGAAGGGGGGGGGGATGCGAGGGAGAATGAATGCCATCTTTCCGTGGTTCCGCCTTTCTTCTCTTCTTTCTTCCCGCCATCACAGTTTCCAGTTCCCACCTGGACCCTCGAGCTCTTGGTCTTCTTCGTCCTCCACCTTAAGCTCTTCTGTCCTTCGCCCCTCCGTTTTTGGATGTGAACCCGTGCAATTGTCTCGGCTCCCCCCGCCGAGCTGGCGCCATGTCTAAAAGTCCCCAGGACCCCCTCGCTCACTCAGGGGGCCCTCCAGCCATGCCAGAGATGCCCTTGTTCTTCTCTTGGAAAAGGTCAGATCCAGTCTTGTCATCCCTCTTGCCCAACCCTTGATCCCTGCGATGTCATCCTCACGCTGTCATTTATGTACATTTCACCTGCTTCAATGGCTTTTTTTAAGGCACAATAAATTGACATTAAGACATGATCCACACATATTATTTTTATGTATTTAATAGTATATACTGAGAATTGGGAATTTTATTTTTGGGACAGTGAGGTTCTGCAAAAAAAAAAATATTTTTTATATACTACACTACTACAATGCCATATGTTAGGCGGCATAGTCCAGTTCGCCCAGTTATGGCCATCTTCTGGCAACCACCACAGTGCACCTGCATCCTTCCAATCCATGCAGCCTGACCCGCTTTTTGTTCCGGTCCCACCCCCTCACTTCAGTCCCTAATCAAGCAACCAGAAACTAATTAAATGCAGCTCTCGTGGACCAGACGCCAGGCCTGGACAGAAAGAGAGAAGGAGAAGGACACAGGGACTCAGTGTAGAGAGGAAAAGGGGGGGGGTGCAGATATTTGGGTACGTTTTGACCTACACTGCTTGTTTTTTTTGTAAGGTATTTTTAGTTCTACGCTTCATTTGAGTGCCAAGCGAGCACTGTAATCACCAGCACACCAGTCACATGACGCAACTGACACCCTGGAGATATTTGGAAAGCGGGGTTGCGGGAAAAAAGGTACAACGGGGACCGAATAGAATAACGAAAGTATTTAAACGCAGCCAAGTGTCTGTGAGAGTCCCCAGAAAAAGCTGGCGAGAAGTGATGGAGAAAGTCATTAAGAGAAGCCTGTTCAAGTAGATAGGCCCCGAAAGGAGATTTGAAGAGGGGGAACTGATTGCACATGTCTCATTGCGGCTCTTCACCAGTTCTCAGCACCCCGGGGCTTAGAGAGCGCTTTCAAAGGCGTGCTGCACAGTTTGAGCTCTATATGCGTCTTTTGGGTGTATTCGAGGAAATAATATATATACATCTTCTCTATCAGTGGACTTGAACAGTTAGCACCATATTTGAAAAAAAAAAAAAGTGCGTTCAATTATATATTCTACTGAATGACTTATCAATGCTCAATCAAGATAATAGGCCTTCATTCGTTCTACAATGGGGAAAAGATAAATACAAGTTTTTGTAGGCTATATGTTATTTGCTATGCCATATTTATCATTAATCCATATAAAGTATGATTAGTAATGAGGACCTTTAATGTGAATTTTATTTAAAAATATATCATGCTGATCGTGATCCATCAAGATAAAAGCCAAATTTCCCCCTTTAATTTTTACATCATATTGCTATTTAGTCATATTGACATTATTATTATTATTATAGTTGTTATAGAATAAATGTTATTGTTGACTTTAAAATAACTCTTTTAAAAAGTTTTGGTTTGTAGCCAAGAAATAACCTAACTGCACATTTGGACGCTCCTTGTGTCACTTATTTTACGTCATTGCTGGAAAAAAAACCTTAAAAAATACAAAACGGCGACATCCTTTGGTGGAATTGTGCTATTGCTACAGGAGTGGGGCGATAACTCGTGATCTAGCGCTCTCTGCTGGACGTTAAGGAGGTCACAACGGTTGGATCTCATTGGCCTTCAACCACTCCAGGAAAGTGATTGATAAATATCATTTGAATCATATAACTTATTGGTGTGGTGTTGAATTTAGGATATGTGTGTGCTGGGATCGCTATAGCAAGTTTAGCTTTTAATAGTTCAACTACTTTTGAGTCTATACTGTAGACTTTTGACTTTGATCACATTGAACTGCAGTTTTCACTAATGGTTTAATATTTTTTTTATTGTACATTTTACACAATACACTTTATTGTATTGTATAATATTCCAAACACAAAGTAGAGCCAGTAGCTCCCGATTAGTTATTTAAAAATATTTAATAAAATAAAACACACGTCTTTACAATTTAACTCGCTTTATTCAGACAAGTGGGTGCTGTCAAAGGCATTTCACGGCACTGTCGTAAAACGTAAGCGTGCGGCAGTGTTGCAATGGCCTTTGCTGCGACAGCACTTTGCGGCAGCAGGGAGAGCTCGAGGAGAAAGCCAGCGAATAACGTCGCCGCTTCACGAGCCCTTTTCGCCTCAATAATCCGTGGATTTACGCCTTCTTCGGCGGAGCCACACCCGCGGTGTTGTCGTATCTCCGCTTGGCGTCGTGAATGAACTTGTGTCCGACGTTTCCCAAGCGCGAATCGCCACCTTGATGCGGTGGGATGGCCACAGTGCCGCCTGGGCCTAGTAGCGCACTGCCCGCATCCCCGGCTGAAAGTCCACCTTTCCCCGGGGCTGGGTGCGAAGACGGAGGGCCGTGTCGACCCGGGGAGGACCCCGCGTCGGGGAAGCCGCTCGCCGAAGCCAAGCAACCGGGCAAGAAGAAGCCGAAAAACATGCTAACTCGAGCTAGCCCGCCGGCGTTGCATCTCAAAATGCCAACCGTGGAGCAGCAGCTGCTCAACGGCTTGTCCGGTAGTCCCGTGGAGGAACCGGGGGGACACCTTGACAATACGAGACCACCCGCGGACGACTGTGACAGCAGCGGCGATGACGGGACCCCGAACGACATGGATCACTGCCAACACGAAGGCCCCCGCTCCAAAAACGGCTGTCACTCGCCGCTGGTTAACAATAGTATGAACGGGATGCCGGCCCGGACGAGAATTCAGGCGGCGCCGCTCGCTTCCGGGAGCTCTGGGGACACGGAGCAACCCCAGCCGCCCTCGGACGAGCTTGCCCGGCTCGAGTTGGGCGCCTCGCCGCTGGAGGACACCCACGACATTTGTTATGTACGCTACGAGTCCGAGCTTCAGATGCCGTGGATCATGAGACTGATCACCAAGGACTTGTCTGAGCCTTACTCCATTTACACGTACAGGTACTTCATCCACAACTGGCCGCAGCTCTGCTTCCTGGTGAGTGTCAACCCCCTCCCCTCTAACCTCCACCACACCTCATACCTAAGTTCCATGACATTCTTTAAAACCAGCTGCACGTATTGGAAAATGTCAAGTATTTGTATCTTGTAAATGCATAACCTGTAGTGTACGTCAGTTGCATAGCATGCTTTTAAAGCGGCTGCACTAATGTCAAGTACACTGGATGTCCAATGACCTTAGTTTCCCTGAAATTCCAAAGTAGTTCCTGCTCTTTCCTTAAGGTGGTTCCTGAGTGTGTTTAATTTTGTCCTTTGTTCACTTGTAGTGCAAAAAATTAAAAGCTTGGGATTTATTTTTTTCTGCAATATGATTGTCATTGCTGAGTATTAATCTTCTGAAGCACATTCTTAAATTATCTTCTTATCATCTTTGGGATGCTTGTCATACCTCAAAATCCCCAGATTGGATCGTGAGTGACATATTTTGAGTAAAGAGTAGAATAATAGTTCTATGGTTATCATTACTAATCGTGTTGTGATTCTTGTTTCCGTAACATGCTATAGGACCGCACACCAACTATGCAGATGTAGAAAAGATCAAACAACAAATCAGAAGTCATTAGACAGCAGGAGGGGCATCTGAGGTTTACAGTGTGATTGCGATTTGACAGGCCATGGTGGAGCAGGAGTGCGTCGGCGCCATCGTGTGTAAACTGGACATGCACAAGAAGATGTTCCGGCGCGGGTACATCGCCATGCTGGCTGTCGACTCCAAACACAGAAGGAAAAGCATCGGTGAGGAAAACAAATTGCTGTTTAGTTTGCTTTCTGATACATAAAAAGAGTCCTCAGTTCTGTTCCTAATCCAAGTCTTTCAACCCTTTTTATGTTATCAGGTACTAATCTGGTGAAGAAGGCCATCTACGCCATGGTGGAGGGCGACTGTGACGAGGTAATAACGCCCTCGAAAAATCAACCATATTTATTTATTATTGCAAAAAAAAAAATCTCTCACTGGTTTCCATCGCAGGTTGTCCTAGAGACGGAGATCACCAACAAGTCGGCGTTGAAGCTGTACGAAAACTTAGGCTTTGTGCGGGACAAGCGGCTCTTCAGATACTATCTGAACGGCGTGGACGCACTCAGGCTCAAACTGTGGCTACGCTGAGTTTGAGGACGGAAGGGGCGGGGGGGGGACTGGACAAGCGATCAGCCTGCCTGCCTCATTTCACTTTTGACACAGACACACACACACACATCCATACATGCAACAGTATGCACATTTAAATGCATAGACACATACACAGACACATGCACACACTATTCTTGCCCTCCAGGTGTTTTCCATGAAGGCCCCTTCTTTCTCCCGACATGAAAAAAAGATGGAGGAGTGCGGGGAATTGGAGGCCAGGGTCTCCGAATGACCTTGATAACGTTTTTCGACCTTCAAACTTTGGGAGTGGATGCATGGACGGAAGAAAAACAAGTAAGCGTGGGGTCTTAAAGACCCAACCCCCCCAAACTTAATGGTGGAGTTTATTTTTGTGTTTCTTTTTTAAAAAGTTTGGGAGCGGTCATGACGCATACATACATGCGTGTGTGATTGACTGCCCACTTTGGTGTGTGAGTTTATCAGTTCCCTGTATGTCCACTTGGTGGAGCTGTTTCTGCCACACACACCTCAAAGGACTGAAGCCTGTGTCAAGACGTGTTATTTTATTGTGTGTGTGTTACGGATCACTCCACGAGCATCAAACATCAACCTCCACTTTTTTTTCTTTTTTTTCAAGCTCCAAAAGCTTTCAAAACCCCACCCGCCGCCTCCCCCACTTCCAAATGCAATGTTCCTGAGAGTCAGTCAGTTTTGCAAATTCCAGCTAGCAGAGGGTTCGCCTTCGAGCTTGTTCGCAGTGTTCCGCATCACGCTGCTGCCGTCTTTCTGTTTTAAGTTCATCTCAATGCGAAAAACAAAAACTGAAAACCACAAGACTCTTGTTAAATGGTTGCTTTCTTCAAAAGAACAAATGTCAGATGCACTTGTTTGGAAGTTGTATGTACGTGTGTCCTATTTTGATTTCACTGTGGATTTATTTCGTTCTTGTTCAAACAACCCCGTACACACAAAAACTATTTTTTTTTAAATGTTCCGCTCGATGGAAGGAAAACGCAATTTTCCTTTTTGTAGACGACTAAAAAAAACAAAACAATTGGAACTCACAACTTAGGGCTGCATTGAAAGAAAAGAAAACAATAATATTGAATTTGTAAAATTAGCTCCAGTAAAAGAAACACTGCAATATTATAATAAAAAATCCCATATTGATTTTTTTCTGACAATGGTGCAACTTTGGAAAGCCATAACTTGCAATCTTGTCACAGTTTTGAGAAATATATGAATGCCATTTTTGTTAATTCCCCCCCATCCCCCCCTTGTCGATTTGGGGCACTTGCAATTCATCTAAATATGCAAACACACTCCTGCTGACCTGTTTTTATCACGCCGATATGCTGCCAAAAGTTACGTCAGACGAGGGCAACAAAAAAATCGTAGTGCCACTTTTTGCTCAAAAGAACCTTTTTTGAGCCCTTTTTTTTTTCAGACTGGCTGTTTACTTATGCGCTTCTAGAGGTGTTGCCATGGCGACGGGGCTAATTGAACCGTCTTCCATACGTCAATCTGGACAAATAAAGCTTGAATCAGCCGTGCGACTATTCCCTGATATGTCATAATACTGTGAATCGAACAGTGCCGTCGTTTTTTTTTTTTTTTTTTAAGGCATAGCCTGAGTGCATCTGACTAAAGGGCTTTGTCGTCTTTATCATTTAGAAAACAAAAAAAATGATAAGCCACTAAATTCTTTGATTTTTTTTGTCTTCACCGGCACTATCTATGGCCCACACGAAACATCCTCCGCCATACATGCTGTGTTGAAAAAGAGGCGAAAATCTATATATTTGCTGTTGTTTCTCTGCATGTTGGACTTGTTTCACCCCCCCTCTTCTTCTTCCTCGGCATCACCGCCCCCCACCCCTTTTGATTTGGATCTGAAAAATGTCTGCGAGCCTTTATTTAATGTGGAGAAGAGCGAAAACAAACAAAAAAGAACACAGAAATAAATTATTTGATTTTTTTAATGCTGTACATCTGACTGGTCTAAGTTATTTTTCAACTTGAGTTGCACAATGTTTTTTTTTTTTTTTAATTCTTTTATTTTGAGAAAACACAAAAGACAAAACGTCTTTTAATAACCCAAAACAGTATTATTGCATTAACACCTGTGTTTCAACATTGAACATATAAAAAATACAATCAAATAAGACCATAAAGTTAGCTCAAGAAGTGAATCTCATTAGATTCAATTGTCTCAAGACGTCTCCCGAATTAAGTCACTGAATTGACTTTTTTAAAAATCACAAATGCTGACCTTTACTGACAAAAAAGTCCTGATAACCAACAATAACACCAGACAACTGCTTATTCATTGCTTTGTGTTTTAAGTTACATTTGAAACATTTAGTCCATACGCAGATGCAAACAATAAATGAAAAGCTGTGAATGAGAAATTGTTAGCTACCACGCTAGCCCTGTTAGCAAAGTAAATGTGACATGTAACACATTTATATTGACACTAACATGTACAAGCACTATACTGTATTTGTGTTGTGTACCTTTTCAATTATTCCCTTTTTTGTTTTTTTTTGTGAAATAGGTGTCACATGACCACACAGCCATTTTGAAACATGGAATTAAGTTCCCACGTGAGATTGTCCAGGAGCTGTCTGAGGCGGTATATAGATACCGCTGTCATGGCAACATTGATTGGGTCAGTCTTTTTGGATCAGAACTCATCCTCTGAACTGTCGGCCAACAGCATGGCCTGATCTTGCTGGCCGATGCACGTCTCGCCTGGTTGCTACACGTAACAGAATTCATAGGATATGACTAAACTGGAGGTTTTTGCATAATCCTGTTAAACAAGCAACCACTAGCATAACATTTTGGGCGGAGCTAATATTTGCATACTGACCTCCGCAGGCCGGACCTTCCTCCGCTGGCGTTTAAAGCTGTTCCGCCGACTCCGCTGAATCCTCCTCATGCTGTAGAGGGCGCCAACAAGCAGAAGGGCCCCCACCATGCCAATGGCCACCGGGGCCAACATGCCGGAAACGTAGCCTGCCTGTAGTGTGGGCGGAGACAAAATAGGTTGCAAAAACAGATGGTGACGGACGAGGTCGGTTAGTCTCACCTTTTCTTGGATCAGTGCCACCCAGCTACGCACTGCAAGCAAGAGTCAACTTTAATCATGTGTTTAAAGATCAACAATTCCACTTTCATTTTACATTTCCCCAAAAATAAATCACCCCCCCCTCAAGTGTGGTTTTTGTTTCATACTCAGGCCCTGATTGCGTTGCACCCAAACAGGAGGTGGGGGGATGAGGCTGTACGTAGGCTGAGTCCGGGACGTCTCAGTCGGGTCCTCTTGGCTCTCCTCGTCCTCCAGCGATTCCTCAGAATTCTCCTCGTCCGGATCGTCTGAAACGCAAGCAAGTTGAGTCACTTTGAAATACTGTTAAAAATTTGCTGCGTTTGCCATTCACCCTCAGAGTCCGTCTCCTCTAAACCCGATTGGGGAAAGGGCACAGGTGGATTGGTTGCCGCGGTAACCGGGGTGGAATCTTGCGCAGTGTCGGTGAGTTCTGACGTCGGCACAGTGCCTAAACATAAGAAGCGGGGGAGTGTGGATGAAAATCTGGGATGCTTAATACACAGACGTGGTTTATTAGCATACAAAGTGCTGTACATAAAGTAAAAATCAGATATAAAAACAAAGACAGTAATTCAAAACCATCACAAATCCATACTGGAAAATAAACAGGAAGTCAGACGTTTTGCTTTGAAGCAGCCATTTTGGAAGCTTTTTTTTTTCTATTATTTGACCTGACCTGATTGGCTGCTGACATTCAGAAGCTGGACCTCAGTCGTCATCAGGGGCATTGTGCGTAGAGGCTTGTCTGTCTCCGTGGTGACCGCTCGCTCCGAGTCTTCCTCTGGCAGCGGCGTGACTGCGGTTGCCATGACGACAGCTGGAAGCTGAGCCACGGATTCCTCCATAGGCTCAAAGATGAGCGGCAGGGACTCGGACGACATGGTTCCCTCTGTGGTGTCGTCCTGGGAAGGCGGCGCCGCCGTGTTTGCTATTAGAAACAATGTCCAAAAATATTTTGTAATAATATTAGAGGCATATTTAGTATTGTTTCTTTTTCTAGCGCTATACATATCCAATGTATTATTATTATCAATATTGTAAGTGACTCATTAAGATACTGTAATATAAAACTTAATTCTCATAAGACTACAACTTTAATCTAGTTGTGTAATTTTTGGGGGTACATTTTGGCCTTAATAAATTTTGGGGTATAATCGAGTGATAGCACTGTAACCCCAAAATACGGCAACCAAGAACAAGCCTAGGAGCACACACACAAAAAAGGTGTGTGACATGTCGAGTAATGTCCTTTGATGGCGTCTGCCTTACTCCCTGCCTTCCCCATCGTTCCACTTTGAACAGCGTCGGGGACCCGCGGCGCTCTAATTAACTTCTATTCCTGTCTGGAGTTTGTCCCCCCCCCTCACCACATAGCGATATGCAGGCAGGGAGTGTTAAACAGCCTCGTCTGTAAAGAGGTCACAAAGTACAAAAACATTGTTATTGTAATTAAGTTATTTTTTTGTCTTTAGGTTTCTGTACTTGTGAATTCATTTTTCTAACCACTTTTTGCTTCTACTCCCTACTAGGACTGAATGATTTTGAAAGTGAGAGTGAAAGTGTCTAATGGAAGATACAAAATCTCAAAATGGAATTCCATTCAAGCATTTTCAGGCTGTAAAATACAAGGTTTGCAGTGTGATCAAGAGAACACACTGACCTCAACCCAGAGCAGTTTAAAAAGCCTTCACAAAATGCTCCAGACTGTCATACAAAAATAAAAATTGTCATCCATTGTATAACAAAGGTAAACTAACCTCCGCTGGGTCTGGGAGCCTCTGTCCACAGACCCTCCATGCCGTCTTCTTTGGGCATGGTGTCTTCACTCATGTCGGGTAAGAAGGGTTCCGGTGGTGTGGGTAGTATAGGACCTTCACGTTCCCACATTGATGACGGCGTGGTGGTCCGTGTGAGAACAGAGACTGGTGTGAGGAGGGGACTGGATGGATTTGGAACCCTAGTGGAGAAAGACCACCTTGTGTCTTCATGCAGTCTAATGGCTGTTGTGTCTCTCTGTGTCCTTTCCAGGACAGCTTTGTGGATGTTCTCTCTGTCAAGCATCCTCCAGAACTTCAGCGCTTTGGGCTTGGATTCTGCATCAAGACTTTGCCCGTTTGGCATCACCATCCTCAAAGATCTCCATCTGACTGAACCTGCAGCTTCCTTCCGGAGATCCTGGACTGCATTTCCACACACGCATAGGCAAACTCCGGCCAGGAGGAGGCGATGAAGCGGGTCAGTCGGCAACATCTTCTGTCTGCGCATGAAAAAGCACACAGTCATGAATCTAGACCTGAAAAAAAAACACACATTCCCGATCCAGTCTATCAGGGATTCCCAATCTGTGGTACGAGAACCACTGGCGGTTCGCTAGCTCCCTCTAGTGGTAAGCAAAACACTACAACAACACTTAAAACAGCCGCATAAAAATATCACATTCTCCCCTTTTGCAATGTTACAGTTTTTAAATTGCAACAACATGCTGTGTCATGGTTATCAAATCCGAGCTGAGTCACTGTAATCTTTGGCAAATACAAATGCTCAAAACATGTCAACAACCAAAAAAAAGACCCTTTTCTCTCGCTGACGGCTCCGCGTATGCAGAGTAAACAACTCCACACTGCGTGCGTTATGGAACCACTCCAATCGCATGACACACGTTAAATATAAATCCATGCATGTTTTGGGGTATTCGGAGCATTAAAATGACCAAAATGCGAGTGCATTTACCTTGCAGAGTGCATGATGGACCGAAGATGATGGGTTCGTGTGCGATAGCGAGAGAGCGAGAGAGAGAGAGAGAGAGAGGAGGTGCAGTGTTGTTCCTATTCCAGCTTCTCCTCAAGTGCGCTCCATCACTGAGTGACACCGTAAATTAGCCCCCTAATGATGAAAACTGTGATTAATTCTCCCAAATGCCGATTTGTGCTAAAAAAAAAACGACAACTATCTGTTAACAGTGTTGTATAATAATTGTATTAGTACGTATTCATTTTAACAGTATGCATTTGCGCTCAATTCACCCTCCAGTCCGGTAGGTGGCGGTACTCTATTGATAAGGTGGTTTGCCAGCTTCCAATAGAGAAACAGATAAAGTGCGAAGAAGTAAAAAAAAAAGAAAAAACATCGATCATTGGAATGATGCGTAAATAGAGCGGCGACGCCAATTGAAGCAACTGTATTGATATTGAAAAAGTTAAAATGCCGTTATTTGATGGTCTAGGCAGTGGAGCAGAAAAAACCGCCATCGTCATCGATCTGGGAGCGGCGTACACAAAGTGAGTGTTTAATCGTTAGCATTTGGCTAGCTAACTACCTGCTATGTCGAACACATCATTATCTTTACTTATGACTGTATAAAGCAGTCACGACAATAAATATTGCTAAGAAGTCATTAATAACCTGTTAGTGGCGCTAATCAGATAAGATGCCGTGATTTCGTTTTGATAGTTCTTCATGTACGTGCTTTGTTCAATTCTGTATTTTATTTATAGCCTGTCATTGCAGTTTTATGCCAGTGAATTTATTTTTTAAATGTTGGTGCAAAGTGATTTAAGACCTGACGCAGATGTTTCAAATCGGATTACTTTAAATTGGTCTAGTCCCACCAAGACCATTTTCTTATTTGAATATATTTTAAGAGGTTTATGCAAGCACTCAGTTATCTAACTGCTGTCTATAATCCAAAAGGTTAACTTTTATTATTACCACTACTGTCTTATTGAAAATATTTTAGTCACTATTAGTTGGTTAAGCAATGTTGACTTAAATCAACGATGTCAACCCTCACTTGAGGCAAATCACATGAAGCAGATGACAAATAAAGACATCTTTGTCCCACAACTTTAACTGGCTGCTTGTTTGTTGTGCATCATTATGCCAGTGACCTCATTTTGTGTTCTTTTCCTTTTTTTTTTCTTCACTTCCAGATGTGGCTTTGCAGGGGAAACGGGGCCCAGGTTCATCATTCCGAGCGAGATCCGCAAGCCGGGACAGCAGCAGGTTAGACACAGATTTGCTTCCATTTATCCCTCTTGTATAGTGTTTGATGCTTGGATAAACAATTATCTTCACACTCATCTGAGTGAATAGTATGTCACATTGTTTCCATTTCAGGCAACCAAAGTGGTTCAGTACAACATCAACACAGAAGAGCTCTATGTCATCCTAAAAGAGTTTATCCACACACTGTACTTCAGGTAATGTACCATGTGATTTTTTTTTTTAAAGAAAACAAGTTGAACTTTCTTTGTAAATGTTTCCTATCATCAGACATCTACTGGTGAACCCTCGCGACAGAAGGGTGGTCATTATCGAGTCCATCCTCTGCCCGTCTCACTTCAGGGAGACGCTCACCAAAGTTTTCTTCAAACAGTTTGAGGTACAGCTTGATTGAAAATAGTTGGTGCGGCACACCGTATAAATTGCCTTTACTCAACCTTTAATGTTTTTATCTTTTTTGCCAGGTGCCATCCGTGCTGTTTGCACCAAGTCACCTCATGGCCACCATGACATTAGGCAGCAACTCGGCCCTGGTGATGGACTGCGGCTACACTGAGACCCTTGTGGTGCCTGTATCCTATCATTTAAACCAGAGATAGAGTTTATTTTTAAACACATAATTCCAGGGTTTGGGACTTAACGCCACCATCAGGTGTATGAGTGCACTCTGATCCTGCCCGCTTGGGAGGCTTTGCCTTTGGGTGGAAAAGCCATCCACACGTACGTAGCTTTTATCATCTCCATCATAGACACAAACATTTAGAATATAGTTGCGGCATACGTGTGCATTTATTTTTAGAGAATTAGATGGACTTCTTGTGGAGCAGTGCACCGTGGATACGGACACCACCACCGGGCAAAGTGTGCCCTCCATCATTGGTATTAAGTTTTAGTAGACAATTTCACAACAGGATCCAGCATTTATCCCACTGTCCTTCCCCTTCCTAGGCACCATTCCGGAAGAGACCGTGGAAGACATTAAAGGTGGGTCACATCAAACATCTCTAATTCCCCGCCTCGCAAATGCAGTTTTCTTATCCAGCAGTATTGTTTCACGCAGTCAGGACGTGTTTTGTCAGCGACCTGCAGAGAGGCCTCAAGCTCCAGGCCGCCAAGTTCAACATGGAAGGTTCGGCTGAGGTGAGGATGATGTGAGAACACGTCAACGACACATCTGATTAACTGTGCCTTCGGTTTATCTTTTTCTTATCTGGGTGTTTGTAGCGTCCGGATCCGCCTCCAGATGTCGACTATCCACTGGATGGCGAGAAAATCCTGCATATTAAAGGATCCATCAGGTGAAAACATATCGACACGTGCGCTAACTTTGCCACCTGGGGAAGCTCACTCCATTTAGTTTCCATCAGTCTGTGGTCTAGCTAAATATACAATGGTAATCTTTACACAGAGGTGAAGCTGTGTCAACATGCTAAGTTTTTCTAACCTGGGGAACTTCACTCCACCCACTTTGTTTGCAGGGACTCACTGATGGAGATTATGTTTGAGCAGGACAATGAGGAGAAGAGCGTAGCTTCACTCGTACTTGACGCCCTGGTTAAGGTACGCTGAGATATTAGCCAAATTGCATCTGAGCTTCAACAACCTCTTGCATTTTATTAGTGCCCAATCGACACACGCAAAGTGCTGTCGGAGAACCTGGTGGTGATCGGCGGCACGGCCATGCTGCCGGGCTTCCAGCACCGGCTGCTAGCTGAGATTCGCCTGCTGGTGGAGAAGCCCAAGTACCGTGACGTGCTGGCCAGCAAGAACTTCCGCATGCACTCGCCGCCTGCCAAGCCCAACTGCACCGCCTGGCTCGGAGGTGGGAAATGCTCCATCTGGACTTTAAAAAGAAGAAAGCTCATTTTAATCTTGGGTCATTTCCACTAGGTGCCATCTTTGGTGCGCTGCAGGACATTCTGGGCAGCAGGTCGGTGTCCCGTGATTACTACAACCAGACGGGCCGCATCCCAGACTGGTGCTACCTGAGCACGCCGCTGCCCGAGTCGCTGTACGAAGCCGGCAAGACGCCGCCTCCGCTCATGAAGCGAGCCTTCTCCACAGAGAAGTAGAACACGTACTATGTTGCTAAAACATTATCATCCTGTGTAGAACAGCAGCCTCACAATGCTCTTGTGTTAGTGTGCACGTCCGCTTCATATTTGAGTTCCCGCAAAATGACAGTGTTCAAACAAGCATGAGGTTGAAAGAAGGTTATGTTTATTTATTTCTGGCACGGGGGCTGTCTATCAATGTGGTCAGATAAAGGCCCTCCTGCACATACATACATTTTTGTTCTCAGCCATTCCAGCTAACTTCCAGGGCTAAAATTACAGGGGTGGGCAAAATATGGCCCGTGGACCATATTGTCTTAAAGTTGGCTATTTTATTGTCCCTTGAATCACAAATGGTTGCCCACCCCTTGAACTAACCCAGTATTGAATTGAGCCTATTATGGTAGGAAAATGTTAGTGCCACCAAATCAAACTCCAATAAATCAGCGCTTTCAACCTTTCAAGTCAAGTTGTATTTCTGTTTGTATAAGTGCAATGTTTTGGAAGCCTTGAAACACAGCAAAAATACCAACAGACCAAAGGACAGCGGTGCCTTCATTCATTTTATTATGATGACAGCAGAGTGTTTAGAAAAATTGTCACTGCAAAAAAAATAATGTGATATAGCAAAATATATACAAATGTAAATGCATACATCAAAATATTAACATGGACAAATTATATTGAAATGTAGTAGTGGTATAATAAGGGCATACACTGCTATCTAAAATAAATGTGCACGTTGCACAGAATTTATTTGATTTTATTGTGGCTTTTACCCACATTGTATGTTAATTATTGACTTTCACTTTGTGTTACTGCCGCAATTCGAGCATGTGAGGACTTTTTGTTCCCAACCAGCAAGCAGGCTAGTGTTTTATGACGCCACCCACTCCAGAGAATACGAGTTCAGGTTAGTTGCGGGATAAGCAGGGCTATTATATAATACGCGACATGATTACAGTCTAGGCTACGTCAGCGGATTCCCCGATGGTACATGAGATACGCTTGTGTTGCGCGTGTACTTGCAGTGCCGTACACTTTCCAAACACGATGTACTCTGCCTGTCTCACATTGGGCAGGAGTCACGTTTTTCAGCTGCTGGCCGCTCTAACCAATCCAGAGCTCGGAACGCGACAGTGTGGGCGTGCCCGTTCGAGACGTCGAGAAGCTCCACCCTTTTTCCCAAATTTGGCAAAGCGTCTGGGACTTTGTTTCCTGCTGTGCGACGTTCTCAACATCTTGTAGCGACAAAATTGCGACAACGCCAGCATATTTTGATGTTTTATTCCTGTTGAGGGATAATTAATGATAGTTGACGCTAGTCTGTCGGCGGTTGGGGCCACCGTGCTTCGCATGTGACTGACAGGCGGGAGGAGGGGCCGCCCTGTCTCGTGTGGTGTACCGTGGAAAGTCGAGCGCTGCCCACCCGCCTCCATCCTCAGACGGAAAAGCATCCGCCCAACGACCAGACTGTCTCACCGGGACAGACTTTCCATCCATTTCCGACTTGTGTCCTATCTCTCACCCTCGTCACAACGAAGCGTAAGTAAGTTGTTTTATTTTGATATATTTTCGGGTGTTTCTCTTTACAAATCGAGGCTGAAGGCTAAACCTGAGCTATGGGCGCGTCGTCGAATTAGCACATAGCTAACGAAAGTGCTCGTTTTGTTGTTGTTGTGTTTTCGAGTTGTGTGCGCCTCGAAGCGTTTTGGAAACTTGTACGAACTTACGCTGCCTTTAAAATACGGGTTCTAATGCGATAAACATTCCTAATATAGCATTTAGGAAATAAGAAACTAATTTAGCAGAACCTCTGCGTTTACAATGCAAAATTGCCTGAGAGTCTTCTTCATCTTGAATTGAGCAGCTAGTTAGCAACTGATCAACATTTAACTTCCTCAACTACCAGAAATGATCTGGACCGTTCCTTGCATCACCTTTCGAGGTTGACCACCTTTCCATTTGATATCACGCTCACTAAAATTCCTTTACCAACAAGCACTGTCCCGCCTTTGGAATATGAGGTCTTGAAAGGTGTTTAAGTGTACTTGATCTTGTCTATTATTGATTTCCAGATTTGATATGCTGATGTAGTTGCTGGTCGGCCATCTTTCCCATAGCAACAGGAAAGCAAGAAGATGAGCGCCAAGCGAAAGGCGGAAAGCGACCCCCGGGTCGCTAACAGGCCACACATCATGAAGTCTCACAGAAACTCCCGGGCAGAGTCGGAAAGGGACTCCGGATTCTCAGGTTCCGTCTTCTTCTTTTATCAGCCTTCACGTGTGTTTTGAATGAATATCCAATTGATTATGCCTCATGCCTATTCAGATGCAAGTTCAGAGCATGCTAGCACCATGGACAACACCGACTCCGAGGACTCGCCGCGGCCTTCCGTGCGGCCGGGCGCCCAGAGTTCTACTTCGGGGCAGCTGGCTGTGGTTGGGGGGTCCTATTCCAGCATGTCCCCCATGATCATCATGAAAAATGTGCTCCTCAAACAGGTATACCCAAACACATTCCACATCAGTAGCGTAATACAGTCATACCTTGACTTAAGAGTTCAATTTGTTCCGTGACTCAAAATGCTGACCCCTCACATGATTGACTCCCTTTCAACCCGTGACTGAAAAGATGAATTGGCTCAGTTGAAAGCCACCAAGTGAGGTCAAGGAAGGAATTTACCATCTGCTGCTTGGTGTGTCTTACTCCTGACTCCAAAATATGAATAGGAATTTGTATGTACACAGTTCACATTACACAACTCCAACAAGTGTGGAGGCGACGGTCGTTTTGGTATATGCTTGTAAATATTTTGTGTTCATAACTTGGCTTGGGATGTCCACACTGCCTTAAAATAAAAATCGTGGACAAAAAAATTTCCAAATATTAGTTGGGCTACATGGTGTTGTGTTCTTGATGGAACCATAACATAAATTATCGACTGTTATCTCAGCAGCCTGGAGTCAACCCCCCAGCCATGAAGCCCTGGAGCTTCAGTCCCGCCGTGGAGGTGGTTCAGCCGGTGGTCCAGCAGCCTCAGGTGGTCTTCCTGCAGCCCGTCGTCTCCCGCCAAGCGTCCAAGGAAGCCTCTCGACACAGGCGTCCCAAGAAGTATCTCCCTATTCTCAAGTCCTACCCCAAGATTGCGCCACATCCTGGCGACAGTTCCTCCTCGGGGAGGGGAACCGCCTCTTCCTCCAGCTCTTCGTCGTCTTCCTTATCTTCTTCCTCGCCGCCAGGGTCTCAGCGGGATCACCGCCCAAAAGAGAAACCGCAGAAGAGCCAGAGGCAGGCCTCAGTTCTTTCCGGGACCCCCGACAACACGCAACCTCCGCAAACCCGACTCCCTCAAATGGCCAGCGAGGCACCTATGTCGGTCGTCAGCCAATCAGACTCGTCGCCGTCCTCCTCCTGCGCTAACAGCCCGACGCCCACAGACGAAGCCTCGCCGGCCGAACAAAAGTGTGATGACGACGACGACGACGACACGAGGCGGAAGCGCTTCTGCAACACATACAACATCTTGAGCAAATCGGGCCTCCTGGACATCACACTGCGCACCAAGGAGCTCCTGCGTCAGAACCGCCGCACGCAGACGGATTTGGACCGTCTCAAGGAGCACACTGATCTCTTCCTCCAAGCACTGCGTAGCGGCGACACCAGCATCTGCGTCAAGCTGCACGCCAGCCTTCAGGAGGAGGCCAAGGATGACTGGAAGCGGGCGTCACTCACCGGATTAAAGGACGATTAGGCCCCCTCCCCGACTGGGATGGTACCAGGGCTTATTCGGGAGGGGCGGCGGGGGTTGACAGACAGATGGAGCGAGAGTAATGTGGCCCACTTTAGACACCTACCCAAAGCCTCGCTTGCACAGTTTGGCCTACATTTTTGGCTGCCACCTGCCCCCGAGCCTCGAATGACACACTGAGCCGCTCGCACTTGAGACATTTTTGTTGGCCCAACACTCACCGCACTCTTGTTGCAGTCACACTTCCTTTATTCACACAAATACCATGCTGACATTTACTGTATGGCCTCCAAGCAAAAGATTTTACGCAACCAATTTTAACAGACATTCTAGCCAGTCATTTCGTAGCTGGTGGTTAAAACCGAGCCCCGCTGGCAATAATGAAAATGTTCGAGTCATTGATGCCCCTCAACAAAGATTTATTCTGTACTGCAATTGGTTATCGATGCCTTAAGGTAGCGGCAAAGGCCTACTTTTGCCTCAATGAAGTTCCTCAACTCACACTAAGATGGTATCAGTTGGCACCAGAGCAATTCCGTCTTATGGCTTAAGAACAAGAATACACTGATTATGCAAGCGATTTCAAACCCTGAATGTTCTTGCTGTGAGGCACAATTGCTAACTACTATTGTGTCGTGCAAATTCCTGGTTGCTTGTGTGCCTCCGTGATTAATGCCACTTTCCGTCGCCTCCGAATTCCCAAGAGATCCGAAGTAACTCGGTAAAAAAGGACGGTTTTTAGGAGACATGCTGACTTTTGGGTGGCCGAGGGCTTGAGTGTCTTTTTATTTTTTGGGGGGGTCATGCTCTACGTAAGGGACGTTGGTAACAGCCACCCGTTGATTCTGCCTTCCTGTTAGAGCATCTGGTGCTTCCTTAAGCAGCATCTTTGACATAGAGGATTTTTTTTTTTTCCTTCCATCAAAATGTTCCAAGTGGGGGGCAAGAGCCTTTATGATTGTGATGCATTTGAGCACTTTGCATCATTCTGAGCAGACTAAAACAAGGCAGCTAATCATCAGGCACCCACTATTGCTTTTAAATATTAAGCCGTATTAAGCACCAAAAACTACTTGAACTGGTTCATGAAAATGAGGGATTATGTACTGTATATTTTCCAGTGTGACTGAGTATGTCTACTGTGAAAATTTGGGTTCGACCAATGTAAAGTTGCTCTTTATCTCATTAGTGGCGGTTCAGATGTGTAGTACGCAAGTCTCCTTAATGGGTGTTAGTCCGCATTAAGCCGCTTGTGATTGTGCTTTGTCGGCCGGTCTGTCCGTCCTGTTTTACTTTTTGCATTTGTCATCTGTTGCCAATCTAAAAACAACCTGTTACTCTTTGCTTTGTGATTCTGACAATCTACACCAAACTGAAAGGGGGTGGTTTTAAAACCGCCACTTGTGCATTATCTGCTCCTTTTCTTAGACGGCTAAAACGTTTGTGATTTACATCCAAAATCATCCGTGTTTCAGGTTCTCAACGGTAAATATCCCCAATTTCTGTAGTCCTTGATGAAAGCAGACTGTTATCTTTGTGTTTAGTCAAAACATTCGCTTTTACTTGGAGACAGAAATTATCAATACATTTAAATGGTTTATGCAGAAGAGTAGCTTTGTTAATGTGCAATGGCGGGAGCAACCATCATACATATTTTTAATGCTTAAATGTTGGGGGGAATGTGTAAGTTCATGTTTCTGATTTTGTAACATTATAAAAGACACGCATTTTCTTCTGAGATTGACACGAGTAGAATACGGTTGAATGTTTTTTAAATTGTATGTGTGTATGAGGGATCATTTGTGTCTCATTTTTGTATTTTTCATCTCGTTTGCTGTTATGTAATAAATATTTTAGGGCTAAAAACAAATCGCGTCTTGTACGTCCTTGGCCACAAGATGGCAGTGGTGATCGAACACCGAAGTAAGCGACCTTGTATATTTTTGGTTCATCTGAGACACTGTAGAATGGCGCCGCTAGTATACCAGTTAGCTTTATTAGCCTAGCACTCTTGTTCTGACGTAAGAAAACAGCATTCTTGGCACCGCCCAAACCGAACGACGCCCATTATAAGGTAAAACACTGACTTTTGTCGTGTTGTTTTAATCGTGTGTAAATAGTTTGCGTTAAAGTTTTTGACAGCTGTCGGGTCGGTAGCTTCCGCTATGTGGCTAGTTGGTCGCGGCTAACACCACCTGCCACCCAACACGCATATTATAATTCACTTGTGGAGATTTGTCAGCTTCGTCGTTCTTATTTTGCATGTGTAACAAACAACTATTCAAACATATGTCGCATGTTATCTGACATTGGTTGTTTTTACTACCACAGCTGCGGCCATGATTTCTACTCTAAGATGACCATAAACTTATGACCGACACAACCTCAATTCTAGCGTCTTACGGTTAGTACAAACATTTTATGCTCATTTGTGGACAAAATGTCGCTTTTAATCCACGCAGTTGTGTGCTCTACAGGTGACACCCAGGGAGACTGATGCTTTCCGATGAACTCGATTCCAAACCAGAGGTGACCACATAATGACCTATGACATAGGTTTTACCTTTTACTTAAAAATAATTGTATCTTGAGTTTTTTTTTTTTTTTTTTTAAACACTTTGCTTAGCCAAATAAAAAAGATCACATTTGTGTAATCTTTATTGTAATCGTGATGTTGTATCCTCTTAACAGCTGCTGGTGCAGTTTGTCCAGAATGCATCCATCCCACTGGTCCAGGGTCTGGAGGACCCAGAGTCCAAACATGCCTGCCTGCCACTGCTGACCCCGGTTGGCAGTTCTTTGTGTGGGCACCTGCAGCTCACTGGTCAGGTCACATTATGCTATTTTATTTGCACAAATATATAAGTAATATTTTTAAATAATGTTAATATTATGCCGTTTTATATTAAATATTTATAATACATATTATAGTCTAATATGCTGCATATTGTGACAGTAAGTCTGTTTTTTTCCCACCCCAAAATATAAATACATTTTCTTGGATTTTAGTTTTTGCCTGATAAACACATCAGTTTTTTTTTTTTTTAAATACAAGCAACAATATAAATCCACTAGTTCTTTTTTTCTTTGCTGTTCAGATGGAGCGCTGAGCCCCCCACCCGAGAGTTCTTCGTCGCTGTCAGAGCTTTCGGGCGTGCCGGAACGGAGCTCACTGGCGGTGCACCAGGCACACGTCACACACTCGCGGGCCTCGCCCAGCCCACCGCCCATCCTCCATGACCTGCAGCAGTCGGACGGCACCTCCTATGTCCTGCTCAACCTGGCAAAAAGTATGCAACACCACATTTTTTTATTCTGCATTTTTTTAATCATATTTTATTTAAAAAGATTCTTATTATAGTTCATAGTTTATGAACCAAAATGCTAAATTATATTTGATTGTAAAACAGGGTCAGAGAAGTACTATTTTCTAAATTGCTGGCTGAGTAGTAGGTTGTTTTCACAGAAACGTAAAATTGTGTGTATCGGCGCAGGCATCACAGCCTCCTCTGAGTCCCTCATCTTCGCCACGGACGGAGCAGTTGACGATGAAGACGTTTCGTCGGGAGACTACGGCCTGGACGGCATCGCCCCCTGGTATCTGCGGGTGCAGGAGCTAGCCCACGACAGCCTGATCGCAGCCACGCGGGCGCAGCTGGCACGGGATGCCAAGGCCAGTCAGGATGCCAGAGCAGCTATCACCACCAATGGTAACACTTTTGGGTTTTTTTTGAGTGGATGATGCACCCGCTGACTGACGGGCTTTTCTGTTGCCTAGGCGACCACACGCACGAGTTGCCGTTGGGTGGTGATGAAGTCACCGTGCCGCTGCCGGCACCGCCCCGGGGCGGGCGCCCCCTCGCCAGCAGGCAGATTCTCCGCTGCTCATTTGAGGGCTGCTGCAGGACCTTCACCTGGCCCGCTCACCTTAAGTATCACCTCAAAACGCACAGGTGACAGAGTGACTGGCATGGTTTTCATTTGAAAACAATTTTCAAAAAGAAGAAAAGGGAACAATTCAGCTATTTATTGATTCTTTGCTATATATTACACTTTCTGGAAGGCCTCAAAATGGAATCGCTCTCTCTCTCATGTTTGTTGTTTGTGTTGTTGTCAGGAACGACCGCATGTTCCGCTGCGTGGCGGAGGGCTGTGGTAAGAGCTTCTACGTGCTGCAGCGTCTCCAGGTTCACATGAGGACGCACAGTGGTGACAAGCCTTTTGTATGCAAGGAGAACAACTGCGGAAAGAAGTTCACCACGGCCGGAAATCTCAAGAACCACAAACGCGTGCATACCGGTGAGCAAAAACACAGAAAAAAACAGCCACCTAGATTTAACCAGTCAGCAGCTTTGGTGCTGTAACTACTCGTATTTTATTCAGTGTGACCTTCAGGTTATTTAACAGCGTGTTCCGGTCCACTTTCTCCTACCTGAAATTGTACATTATGACACACGTACAGTTTTACGTACCATGGTGTGGGGGTAAAGTGGACTGGTAACTCTGGCATGACTATTATATTGCCACCTGGTGGCCAAGGCGGGCACACCAGCAGGAACGGCACAATAAAATCAATTGCACATTTAATCATGATGCACTTTTTTTACACGTTAACCATTTGTTTCAATGGGGAAAAACGATTTCAGATAAGTGTTCCGAGTTACCCGAGTGGTCACAGAACCAATTAAAATCTTATGTCAAGGCATCCCTTGTAGCTGTTGTCATTTTCACACTTCCTGTAATATTAACATATGTGTGGGTGTGTGTTCATGTGTGTGCCTGCTTATGTTTAGGGGAGAAGCCTTTTGTGTGTGAAGCAGATGGTTGTGGGCGCTCCTTTGCCGAGTATTCCAGTCTGAGAAAACACATGCTTGTACATTCTGGTCAGTGAATGAGTGGTGTCCACGCATCACCCCCCCCCCCCCCCCCCCCCCCATCCTGCAGTTCTTGCCTGTATTGTGTGTGTGACTTAGGCGAGAAGCCTCACCT
Organism: Syngnathus acus; assembly: GCF_901709675.1. Classification (NCBI taxonomy): domain Eukaryota; kingdom Metazoa; phylum Chordata; class Actinopteri; order Syngnathiformes; family Syngnathidae; genus Syngnathus; species Syngnathus acus. The sequence continues at coordinate 5,984,855 of NC_051108.1, forward strand.
ATGTGGGATCTGCGGAAAGACGTTCTCACAGTCTGGAAGCAGGAATGTCCATATAAAGAGACGTCACGGGGAAGAAGGCCTCGCCACTGAAAGCAGGGAAACAGGTCTGCACGCACACACAAAGACAGACAGACAAACAGTCAGACACAGACAGTCACTTTTCATTTTGTGTGCCAGGAGAAGCTCTGACACGCAGCAGCCTCCTGGAAGCCGATGGTGAGAGCGATACCGGTCTGGTCGCCATGGCCACTGACGTGGATGCTGTCAACCTCCATCACGCCATGCTCAGGTCACCAGGTAGGCAGGTTAATGATTTGATTTGAAAAGTTGGCTCTTTCAGGAAATTGACACATTGAAACTTTCTGCAAGTGTATCAGCTTAAGTCAAAGGACGTCCTTGACTTATTGTTCCATTTGTTCCTTCAGGTCCGGCAGACTCTGTGAGTGTTCTCGCTTCTCAACATCAACTGGTCACCATGACAACAGAGGGCACCACCTACAGGGATGTGGTGGCGCTGCTGTAGAAACAAGCCGCAATACAACATCTTGGGACTCTGGCAGATATTCTATAACAAGGATTATGTTTATATCTATATATATTTTTTGGGGCTTTGTTGAAAAAAAGTGTCAGATGTCAACATTTGTTTATGTTCCAAAGATGCGAGACAGGTTTTTGGAAAATAACATGTTTGGGTTGCCTCTGCAAACTTGTCAATAATAAATGCAAAGAGTGGGGAACTTTTTAACAAGCTACGCCTTGTGGTGTATGTAGGTTGAAAGTGCCACAATTAAATAAATATGACATATTTTATTAAAATGTATTGTTTGATTATATATGTAATTAAATAAATAAATAAACCAATGGGTCAATGTCATTACTTTAAAAAATTCATTTCATTCAATATGAATAGACAGACTGGTTTGGGAATGGAAGCGCCTCAAATTAAAAAAATAAAATAAACGTCCCTAAAAGCTTTAGCGCCCTCCTGTGGTCACACAAGCAACATAATGCCCTTCTATTCAATACAATGTGTACGTTTGAATAAAATAAAAACAGCAGGTTTAAACTGCCCAAAGCACACAAAACAATACAAAAACACACATAAAACACAAATATTAAGCAATAGTACATCCTTGCAAGTAAAAGCTTATGTAGTACCGGTAATGGCCACAGGAGGTCATTAATGATCCAATTGGATCTCGTACACCGCGCGCACTGAAAAAATGGCAGCCACTCTGCTCGGTCCTGGGACGGCGGTTTGCAGCTGTGGCTGTGAAACAGCACCACCTCGACTATTTATTTAACACCAACACATTCGACCAGAAAACTGTGACCATAGCATTCCCTTCATCTCTCCCTCCCCTCTTACAAACAAGCTACCAGCCCGTTTCAACACCACCCAAAGAGCGGCTGGATGTTTGACACTGACGAAGGAGAGCTAAAATGAGGTAAGATATTCTTGCTGTTTTTGTGGATGTGGACATTGCACAAATCGTTTCAAAGGTAAAAACTGCTACGTGTACTGAATGCTAGCTCGGGTTAGTGCCTCTCACCTGGCGTTGAAATAAGGTGCGCTTGTTCTGATTGGGCGACCGACAGGTCACATGATCCCTGGAACGTGCGCACAAACCGCCTGCCTTTATTTACACTTTATTTGCACGTTGATTTTACACTTCCTCTATTTCCCCTTTTTTTTTATTAGAATGCATAATTTGGTGTACGTTGTTTGTGTCCTCAGTTTGTTAGAATGCATAATTTGTGGTTTATGCCCTCGTTTTGTAATTCTCATGTTTTATGCACAAATATTTGGATGATGGTTTTGATGAACAGACTAAAGAAATTGTCCAGCTGTCATCAAATTGATGATGTCCTTGTTATCTTGACTGACTTTGTTCTGGTTGCTTGTTTGGCGTCCTCATTGTGACCCAAACCCAGCTTGCTGTCCAATAGTAGGATCGATAAGCGGGACCGAATGTCGCTCGCACTGCCTGGTGCATATTGACGACTTCCATTGTGACCCATATGAATAATAATAATAGTAGCTGCGTGCGGGTTGAATGCAGGGCAAGGGCAAATAGTTACCATTTCACACCCAGGAAAACTTTTCTTTCTATGGAAAAATACTTTCAAAATATTAAGGCAGAAGTTCATCTTCATTAGGTATCACAAGTGTACTTAATATTGTGACCGGAAATTGCTTGTGTGCAGCTGCATCCACGGTGATTCATCTCAATGACATTTTTAACAATAATGCTTATGTACTTTGACAACCGTAACTTGACTCATGTGTCATGGAAACTTCCGGCGTCAGGTGTGAGATAATAGGCCCCGTCGAAGGGTAAACCATGACTAAACTGCAGTGTCCGCCATTGCAATGTCAGTGACTCAATTAAAGAATCGGAGCGGCCAAACGCAACTGGACGCAGCCAGAGAGCCGTGTACTAGAAAGACTCGAAAGACGGCGTGCGTTATGTAAATATGGCAGGGATTTATTGCTTCCAAATCATGATTGCTGCAGAGATTATGATTTTTTTTTTTCCAGAGCTGTACATCATTTCTAATCTGTGTGCATCTGCAAAAGATGAAAGCACATTAATATAAATGGGTCAAAGGTCAGGTGACTGGAAGTCTGATTTGTTGTGACCCAGCAATGTTTGGTGCTTTTTTTTTCTTCTTACATGTGTATTTTTTCCCCTGTATCTACTTGTATAGTGACAGAACTCAGAATCCATTGATTATTAATTTATATTAATAAAATAGTACTTATTTATTTGAATTAATTCTACCTTAAATAAATATATTTCTTATAATTATGAACCAAATAATAATGTATATATTACAGTATATTTTATAAAATATTAAGGACTTTCTTTTACATTATTACATATTCAATAACCATTTTAGTCTTACAATTGGCCCACAGTTTTAGGAACTGTTTACTAATAACATTTCATCCTGCTGTTCTTTCCATTATGTTTCCATTCACAGCCTCACGCTGCAGTGCATCACTGTCTCATTGTCTCTCTCCACCTGCGTCCTACTACTCTGTTAATGAGCAGAATGTGTGTGCGTGTGTGTGTGTGTGTGTGCGTGTTTGTCCAGAGATGTGAGCCATCAGATGAATTAAATTCTCTCTCACTCTCTGTCTTTCCACGTGGTTTTACGCTTGCCCAATCCAGCAGATGGCAGGGGGAGGTGGGTGAGGGTGATGGAGGAGGAGGAAGAATAGTGAGGGAGGGAGAGAGGGCTGGCAGGACCAGCTCTCGACACAGCTGGGAGGGGAGAAAGGGAGGGAGGGATGGATGGAGAGGGAGTAGGTAATCCAATGAGACACCGAGAGGAGAGGCAGAGCGAGGGCAACGCCTCAAAGCACCGGGAATCTCTCTCCAGCTCGCTTTCTCTTTCCTCCCTCTTTATTCCGAGCAACCTCGCTCACTGTCATCCGGATCTCGTCGCTGACTGGAATCCAGATTTTCCTTTTATCTCCTCAGGAGGGAGGCGGCATTGTCATCTCTGTGGACTGGAGAGTAATTTTTGTTCATTCAAGGAGTTGGGATATAGGTTAGTGGGCCTTTTTTTAGTGTGAGAAGGAGTGATGCCTTCCTAGCATTTCAGGTGCTATGTCGCCTCTTGAACTCTGACGTCTTCTACGGAAGCCCGGACCGATCATAAAAAGGAGACTGTCAAGGGGGGGGGATTGCTTTATTCGCCGACATGGACATCAATCTGCAGTCGCATCGCTTCTACTTCCCGCAGATTTACTGCGCTGAGCCGGGGACTCAACCGCAGCTAAGCGAGTTTAAAGTCAGGTAGGATTTTTTTTTTTTTTTTTTAACAGAAAGTAGTGATTGTGTCTCCGGGAGTATCCCTCTTGCTCGATGGCTTCTGTGGCCTTGCAGAGAGGAGGAGGGGCAGGAGGAGGTGGGCTAGCGTATTTGGCCCCCAGGAGCAGCATTGATGGCCAGCGAAGGCTCATCAAGGCGGGCAAGAGCGCAACGGTGGGGGTGGCGGCGGTCGAGGGGGCTGACAACACCGTGGTCATGTCACAAACGTGGTGGTTCTCCGGCCGCCTCCCTCAGCGCATCCTTTGTTCTCCACGCTGGCATTGGTGCGCCTGTGTTGCATCCACAGGCGGCCCCTCGTGTTTGCCTGAGGCACCCAAGACCAACTCGTTCACATGTGGTCGTTGTCGCTAACAACCGCAGATGTCACTTCATGTGATTTTGTTCAAATGTTTCAAAGCTGTGACTTGGAAACAAGTGTAGTATATAATTTTTGCCTTTAGTTTTACACACATTAATAACGTAAAACACTTGTTTAACACGTTGCATTAAACACAAAAAAAAATGCAAGCATATATGTAGGAAATAGTGTTTGTATTGTGATGGGTTTATGTGCCTTCAAGAGGCGGGGCCTGGTGGGGTTACATGTGACGTCGGTGTGTGAGTGTCTTGGCGTGAGCTGTGGCTGACTTCAGCTCCTGCACGAGTTTGCTCTTTGTGTTCAATAAATGATCAATTGTGGCATATTGGCAACTTTCCCATATGCAACAGTATAGTTTCAAGATTTGAGCCCATTTAAAAGGCCCCACCTTTTAAAAGAATAGATTTTTTCTGTCGAAGCATGTCATGGCTTTGCAGATTGAGATATGTTTGACGGCGACTCCTCTAACACCTCTGATTAGTGCAGCTTTAAGCGACTCAGCTCAGCTAAGAAGCTTTTTCCTTTGGCAACGGCATCCCGCTGTTGGAGCAGGTTTACAGGACCGTGATGCTTCACTATATGGCAGTCACTTTACCCTCCATCTCAGCACCTTTCAACAACAATTTTCCTTGTCAGCAATAGTAACTTTGAGCAAATTAGCTCCATATGGATTAGCAAAGGAGGTGATGGAGGAATTGTATGTGGGCGATTTGTAAGGTGAGCCTTTGAACTGAGAGGGAGGATGATGGGGAAGAGGGAAAGATGGGGGGGATGGGCAGAAGCTCAAAACTAAGCAAGAGAACCAAATATGACAGATGACCGATGGATGCAGAAATTAATCATCTGAATATTTTTATTAAGAAGATCCGAAAACCTTGGTCTGTATTAACCTTGGTCTGTATTAAGGATGCTAGCGTATGTAAACACTAAACACCAATCTTGCTTCTGCGGCGATGGACATATGGGAATATCACCATGGCGACCAGTGCTATAGCCACTCTAAGGGCATAATGTTTTTTCTATGCTCCAGAAACATTATTGTCATAAATGCTTGAGCCACTATCATCCTTGTAGCGCTTTAACGTTAGCTTCTCACTGTCGTTAGCATTAACGCTATTTGTTGTTACCAAGGGAATTCACAGTTTCCACTGTCATCATTTTCATAATTATGCTAACCCTGCAGTCACGCTATCTGATAATTAGGCACTTTGCTCGTAATTACCGAAATACTTGAGTCCTGTGGTGGGTTTGCTAGAAAGTGCCAGGAAATTATACTAAACAATGTGTTGGCACTTCTTAAATTATTTTGCATACTCATGGTAATGTTGGAAGGCACCAGGCTGAAACCGCTAGTGATGCTGCTAGCTGCGACGGGATTGTTTTTTTTTTTTAATTCTACATGAGTAAATATTAAAGCTGAAAGCAATATTGTATTGACAATCAAGATGACACCTAAAAAATGACATCTCAAGGGCATAATGGAGGCTTTCAGTTTTTCAAGATCCCTTAAGGGACAGCAAACGTCCGTCATTCCCATCCGTGAGCGGCGCTTCGGCAGATTAGGGCCGATGTCAAACACGTGGCAGGGAAAGCACTGTTGGGAATTTGTCACTATTCTGGGTCAGCGGACGCACGGAAGTGATGGGTCACGGCTGCACGCAACAACATGTCCGTTGCGGACGCGCCACTGCCAATTACAGATGTGCCTGTGAGATGTGCAATGCAGGGCACTTAGCCTACTGACCCCTTAGCAAGTCGGCAACTGGGGAAATGTATCCCATGCAAACACAGATGTGCATCTGAGATTATTAAGCGGAGGTCACATGATTTTTGAAATGACAAAACTTATTTCTCTCGCCTTTACATTTACCACAGTCAGACAATGATGTCATCCAAGATGACATCAGTGCCTTTCTTTTGTTTCTTTGTGAGACGGGCTGTCGGATCAATTCAGGACCTTTTGTTACGGCCATTTTGTGGTATTTATTTGTGAGAAGGGCTTCAGAGTCTATTGAAGATGGCTTCTTTTCCCTGCATGTGTTCCCATAAAGCATTAAAGAGTTTCCTGGTTGCTGATGCTGAGAGATGTACAGCAGCGGGGAGGGGGGAGGAAGGAGGTCGACGTGAAAGTTTAATGAGACGCTTTTATGTCGGCATTATCAACCACAAAGTCTAAATGCAGCAGAGTTTCAAGTGGCTGTGATGGGAAATACATGGACGGAATTGTCAAAACATCCCAAGGTGACTTGGAGGTCATGTCAGCAAAAATAATATCATGTCCTTAAGTCGCTAATAGAGCTGGCACTAATAATAATACCGTGACACTATTGCTAGCTAGTTCCCTTTCATTTAGAGCCAGACTCGGGACTAGTGATGGGATTTCCCTCAAGAGGTGATCTTACTCCCTGGGACAGCCAAGAAAGCACCAAAGACGTCATTCTGGAGTACTAGTCAATGGTGACTAGCGAACTAGTTTGTACTATTTCATTACAGAAATCAACATCCATTGCCAGATTTAATTAATTGATTAATTAAAAAGTGTGTCCCATTACTTTTGTCCATATTCATGCTGTATTTTATACTGGAAGCGCCAGCCGCGTCCTTTAAGTGTCATGGTTATGTGAGGATCAGACAGCATGTGGTGTGTTGTTACTCCGTTAATAACTGCCGTGTGTGAGTGTGTTTTTTTTTTCTTCACTAATACATTTATTTATTTATATGTCACCACTGCTCATTCATCTTTTCGTCTCAGCCAGGCAGCCATATTTTCTAGGCCATAGCCAATATTCTACGGCTGTTGTCATGCCAACACATTAGGCTGCTCGTGCGTGCTCGCAACAGTCTAATTTGCTTATGTGTGTGTGTTAAATTCAGGGAGCTCCCCTCCAAATGTCAAGCAGCAAGCGTGGTGCATGTAGTGTTTGAAAATACGAGCATGACGGGGTTTCTTTTTCCATAATTGAAGCCATCAGCACTGGACCCTCCAGCAAATTCCGTGGCCTTAAAAAAGGATTACGTGAATTAGCATTAAAACTGTTGTTAGCGCTCCAAGCGGCCAAATGAGCTTTATGCTGACTTATCCCTCCCCACCGCAAAAAAAAAAAAATTGCCTGCCAGCTAATTTTTTTTTTTTCCACAGTGGAAAACATTAACAGGATCTGGCTTCCGTTTCCAAGACGGAAGTTGTAAACATAATCATTGCCAAAACACTACTGTGTGTGTTTCGCAATTAGCACATGAAATCACCAGTAAGGTTTTGACGTTTAAAGCTTGTGATGACACCAGCTGCAGTCAAATCCATGGCACAATAAACTCCTTATTTTTCACCAACAGTGTCCTGGGAGTGATAGTTGAACTGAACTTCAGTGGGGCCTTTTCAACCACAGTTTATTTTCTATCAGAGTTAATGTAACTCTGGCCTGCTGTGTTTATAAATGTTTAAGCCCTCAGCTGTTCCCTCCTCTGCTTCATGCAGCTTTCATAGTGTCACACAGACACGGAAGATTTCCTTAAGACAAAAAAAATCACAAAACAGTTTGACTGTTGTGGGGATTTCATTTGGACGTTACTGCCGAGCAGCTGCCGAGCGCCACAAAGACACCTTCTGTTAGCTCATCCTTTAGCGACGCTGTGATGGAGTGTGTGAGAAGCACCAACTGTAGCGCACACAGAGAGAAAAAAAAACACACACACAAATTGATCACTGTTTAGAAGGCTCAATGGACTCTGTGGTTCCTTTTGGTCCAACTAGGACAAAAGTCTGAAGTGCAGCTAAGAATAAATGTCAGTTTGAAAAATGTTCTCTAATCTCTATCATTTTTTCTGACAATGGATAGAAATTAGGCAAAAATGGGCAAAATTGATTTTAAAAAGAATATTTGTTTGTAACCAGGATTTAAAAGCATTTACAGTAATCCCTCGTTTATTGCGGATAATTGGTTCCAAAAACCACCCGCGATAAGTGAAGTCCGCGAAGTACGGTCACCAACAAAAAGTACTGGGCAGGCTAACGAGTTAGCGGAAAGATGCTAATTTGCGATCGTGCCAACACGCGAAAACTGACTTCTAAAGGGATGTAAACGAACATTTGGAGCAATACTACATTGTCCTAAAGGTTAGACACATGCTTCGTCAATTTAGAAGTTTTATTTTGACTTTTAAATGTTTTTTTAATTTGGAGAAAAAAAATCCGCGATGTAGAGAAGCCGCGATAAACGAAACGCGAAGTAGCGAGGTGTACTCTTGGGGTTGACTTCACTTCTACATAAAATCGATTTTCAGTGCAAAAAACAAGTTGTCACTTTCAGGTTAAGCGTTTAAGAGTGTGATGTACTGGTACAAAAATAATTGTGTTTAATTTATTTTCTTTAGCTTGTGAACTCAGTTAAACTTTAACAGGCGCTTCTCGGCAACTGTCAGAAAATGGCGTCAGAGTCCCAGCGGCATTAAAAGCCGCATGAATAAAAGAGGCACTTGTGCTAAAACTGAAGCAAAAAAAGCGGATCGGAGGGGAGGAAACGGAAACGCACAAGCACGACACACTCGTACTCAAGCAGAATAACGTGCAGCTAGGATCAAATATGAATACTAAGATATGAATAAGTCACACACACACTTCAAAATGTCACCCGGGCTGCCGCAGTGAATTTTGACAGAAATCTCAGCGAGGCGCTCTTGCGGAAAGAAGCAGGGAGTTATTAATAACCTGACTTTTAATAACACATTTGATATGTTTGGCTTCAACTGACTGACAAAAATTCAACCTTAGAACATTTAGGATGACTTTGCAAAAACTTTAAACAGTCGCCCAACAGTACAACTAGCCCAAACAACACCTGAAATCGCATTAGTAGAACAGTTGAAACACACTATGCCAAATATTGTTTAATCAATACAGTGTAATTACTCCGTTACATTCAGTTTGACATTAATAAATAAAGTGTGCATTAACATGTCAGTTCATCTACTTGGTCCTTTAATCCTCGCTTACACTAATTGTCTAAACCAAATGCAATCAGGGGCTTGTCCAGCCAGCATCTGCTGATTAATGAGACAATGTGTGTGTCTGTGTGTGTGTGTGCGTGTGTGTAGGTGTGTGTGCGTGTGTGTGTGTTGTCTGGCCGCTCTATCCATCTGACTGCATTTATCTCTTGTGGCGCTCTTTGGCGCCCCACTTTTCCCTTCTGTAATCACACACACTTACACACACATGTCCCGTGTGTTCCGCAGACAAAAGACACGCGTGAAAAAAGTAAAAGGAGCTAATTGAATGAAATTACGTAGAAGGCTGCGAGCAAAAATGCAGACGAGGAGCAAAGAGTTTTGACTTGCAAATGAGATGAATGAGATGAGAAAGACGCGAAGATGTCCCATCTGTGTCTTTGCCTCTCTGTCAAGCTAAAATTAGACTACAGACCCCGGAGGCAAAGACAAAAAAGCTGCGTCAGAAAAGAAAAGAAGGAAAGGTACACACCAGAAATATCAGCACAATGAAATCATAATGCAAAAAAAAAAAAATCTTCCTATTCTATTGAATTATTGCAGTACTATGTTTTAATGAAGTACAAAATAATAGCGTGCTCAATTTGTACTGCAACCATGAGATAATTAGCATAGCTCGGCACAAACACAGGAAGTCGAGAGTCGACGCCGACCACCCACTGCCTCTAAAAATTGCTAATGGTCGATGTTTTTTTTTTTCTCTGCTAGTTAAATGAAAATTGCATCCTGGGCAAAGTGAGAACAAACAGGTTGTGGTTAATTAGGAGCTTCCTTTTCAGGTACAAAGCAGCAGCTAGTGTTTACAAAATAATGTCCAAGGTTGCACATTTCTTTATCTTCTTCATCTCTCCACACCATCAGCGAGCAGAGCATCTGCCAGGCGAGGGCTTCGGTCATGGTCTACGACGACACCAGCAAGAAGTGGGTGCCCATCAAGCCGGGCCAGCAGGGCTTCAGCCGCATTAACATCTACCACAACACCCCTAGTAACACCTTCAGGGTGGTGGGCGTCAAGCTGCAGGACCAGCAGGTGTGTCATGGCGTCACATAACACACACATAGCATCACTCAAATGTCTCCTCCTGTGTGTGCAGGTGGTTATCAACTATTCCATTGTCAAAGGGCTGAAGTACAACCAAGCCACGCCAACTTTCCACCAATGGAGAGATGCTCGGCAAGTGTATGGCCTCAACTTCGCCACCAAGGAGGAGGCCACCACCTTTTCCAACGCCATGCTCTTTGCACTCAGCGTGCTCAGCGCCCAGGATGGAGGTGAGTCACCATTCGGACTTAACTGGTGAATGGAGAGTCTACTTGTTCTACTGAACTGAGGTCATGTAGGACAAAAGTCCTCGACCTGCCTCAAATGCAAAGTCAACGCCTCCTCTCTGGAAACATGACTCTGAGGTGCTCGCTGCGCTTCTGCCGCCTGAGAGGCTTGCGTTACATGACAGATGATCTGAAGGGAGGGAGGGGTTAAAGTGAGATAGCGGCAGGCTCGAGGTTCAGGTGAGGCGATGGAGGAGGAAGATGAGGAGGTGGAAGGGCAAGCGGAGGCCAGCTATGGTAGGCAGCAGCGAGTGGCTGTGTCAGTGCTTGTGTGTCTGCTACAGTCGCTTCGTCTTCTTCGCCATGTCATGTAAGTTCATGATTGTATTTCTCATTGTGTGTCTTATATGTTGGCTGTATTGACATTGTTCATTTTAATGGGACCAATCTCGCCATCTGAATGAGTAAAATGTTGTAAAACTTTATTGTCCCCGTTTATTCCTTCAAGCATCATAAGAATGGAAGTGGGTGTTCTTTTTTGTTTCAACATGTTTAATTGCCCTTGGTGCTATGCTTAATTGTCTTTATATTGTTTGTTCTCAATGTTTCAGCTCCATTTAACCTTGCGTATTCACTCACATGTTTTTTTTTTTTTTTCCTTGCACAGGTCCAGCTGTGCAGCGCCAAGTCCAAAATGGACCAAGCTCCGAAGAAATGGAAGCCCAGAGAGCAAGGTGGGTAGTTTCTATTATTTCTTTTTTTTACACTGCCAAGCTAGCGCTCCATTTTCCTCTGCATCAGAAACAAATAATATCGCAGATAGGAAAATAAAAGCCTCCAAATCCTCTTTGCTGCTCCAAATGATGATGTAACCCGTTTCCAAAAAAAAAAACTACTATCCCCTCTGAAATTAAGACAGACTTTTGACCTTAAAATCTCCTCGCCCACCCAAATAACAATCATCTGTTGTCTGTGCATTTACCATTATTATTTTGAACAAACATCTTGCCTGTATGTAGTTATTCTAATATTTAAGTGCAGTTTTTTAGTACATTTAAGAAAAACAAACCAAAAAAAATAGTTGTGAATTATCTCCAAAAGCAGCAGGCGAACTCTAAGTGAACCCGAAGGCAGTGAGGATTAGCCAGCTGTGTGTGTGCATGCTTGTGTTTGTGTGGAGTATACAATGTGTTTAGATCCTTTCATTTTTTGTTAACTTTTTACTTCCTGTATGTGTTATTTTACTATTATTCATATCTTATCTGTATAAAGAGAATAATGTGTACTGTGTGTTCCTGCAGGCAAATGATAGAGCAGCAACAGCAGATGCAGGCCCAAATGGAGCGGGAACGACGCTCATCCAACTCAGGTCAGTGATGTCACACAGTGATGATGGCAACCAAAATGGCAGCTCGGGAACTCCCCCTTGCGCAGGTTCTCCTTTCCAAGGCCACCCAGCCGTGCTCTCGGTGGCGCCCCCCGTCGTACCTCCTCCCGCGTGCATGGCGGCGGGACCGCCGCCTCCACCGCCACCACCTGGACCTCCTCCGCCATCGGCCGGGGCTCCACCGCCGCCACTGCCTCCCCCGCTAAACAACCAAGGGGAGGAACAGCCAGCCCAGACGGGCCTTGCCGCCATGATCGCCGGCGCCAAGCTGCGGCGTGTCCAAAGAGTGAGGCCTGACAATCTTAATGATGACTTTATAAGACAAGCATAATAGAAATTATTTATCATTACGTCACAAAATCTGGTATTTAAATAGGGGTGTGTAGACTTTTTTTAACAATCACGCTGTACTCTTTCTTGCCAGCCGGAAGAGAGCTCGTCCAGCTCGTCTGCTTCGTCCAGTAGCAAAAACACAGAAGTCAATCGGACGAGCGGCGGCAACGGAGGACTGATGGAGGAGATGAACGCCCTTTTGGCCCGAAGGTCAGACAGAACAAGGACTTTTTTTTATTTATATTATTGTTACCTTTTTTCACCTTGGTTGCATTGTCAATGAGGTTTGAACCTTTTAATGTACTCCTTCTGTTGTGCGTGTCTTGGCCACCTGAGGGCAGTATAGTACAGAAATGGTCTCAGCTTCTGAATGACGGTGCAATATTAATTTTTACATATTTTTTAATGCATTTTTTATAAACTTCCCTAACATGGCGCCTTCTCTTGCTCCTAGAAGAAAAGCAGCATCAGAGAAGCCAGATGACAACCAAAGTGTGAGTGTGCACCTCATAGCCCAATAACAATGATAATAATCGTTATTGTGATAATAAATGGGATCAAAGAAAAGAAAACAATGTGACGTGTGTGTCTTCCTTCAGGACGACCCAAATTATCCCTCGCCCAACACCCGGGGAAGTCAAAACTCTACAGGTGAGCGAGCTTTAACATTAGCATCATATTAGTCTTTTATTTCATTTTCTTGGAGATGTCACACCAACATGAATGTTTATGTATCTTTTTCAAATAGACGGAGCAAAAAAGCCGTGGGACAGGGCCAACTCTGCGGACAGGGCCATGGGTCCAAGGTGAGAGAAAGAATGTTTTTATAATGCAGACTCACATAGAAAATCAATTTCATAATTGATGTATTGATGACGGTATAGGGTACGGCCTGCAGGGAGTGGCGCCGATGGAGATTCGTTAGACATGGATAGAATGAAACAGGTACGCTGACACTTAAAAAACTAAAAATCAAAATGAAGAGATATTTTCTTTGTTTTACTGATTTGTGTACTCCTCTAGGAAATCTTGGAAGAAGTGTTCCGCGAGTTGCACAAAGTGAAGGAAGAAATTATTGACGGTGGGAGCTACTTTAGTTTACGTAAAACCAATCAATGAGTGCCACGTGGACATTTTTTAATTGCAGTATGAGATTAAAGTTGTATATTTTACAATTATGGGAAAACATTGACCTGCCTCACTGTCATATTTATTTCATCTTTGGTATTTCTTTTCTCCTCCACAGCCATTAGACACGAGCTCAGTCGAGTGAGCACGACATAATGTCAACTATCCGAAGAGGGGGGAGAAGGAGTAGGGCCCAAACTGTGACGTCCACTGTGGTGTTGAGGAGTCGCCATAGCCGCCATGTTTTTGCGGCGTGTATTGACTTGAGCAGAGACGTGTGTGTGCGTTTGTGTGTCAAGAGACTGTCTGTTATTTACATTTGTCTCTTTGTTGCCCCTTGGTCTTTGGCCTGAAAGACATGAAAAAAAATCAATATATTCAAATAGTTTTATGGTGTCAAGGAGTTTGTTAAACACTTTAAAAAAAAAAAAAAAACCATCATTGCCCTTACTATCATATTCTTCATTAAACTAATCCCTCATTCATTTTCCATAGCACTTATCCTCAGTAGAGACTGAAGCTATAAACAAGCTAACATGCATGTTTTTGGAATGTGGGAAGAAAACACAGTACACTAACATCATGAAAACTCCTCACAGGCAAGACCAGAGCTGGGATTCGAACCCTGACCCCCAGAACTGTGAAACGGGAATGATCGCTTCAAAATTACTGTGATATATAAGAAGTGATTACTGTGTATTGAAATACTTTTATTGTCGCCAGTGATTTTATACTTATTACCCCTACTGTCATAATTCTTTGAGGGGTTTAGTCTCTAATGAGAATATGATAGTAAAGATTGCACGTTTTCATCAATTTGCTTTTATATCCAAATCGTTCTCATTTTTAAAATTATTTTATTTTACTTTTTTTAACCATAACAGTAAAATGTTGCTTTTGACTTACAAGCACTATTTCTTTTAAACACAAATAACACACCAGGATATTTGTGATTATGATGTAAAAAAAAGTTTATTGGCTGCAAAGTACTGTTCATTGTTCTCTTCATGATGACAAATTGCTTCCTTGTGAAAAACTGAAGAAAAGGGGGAAAATGCACTGTTTTGAAATAAATTCAAATAAAACTTAGATAAATATGGCTGACCTTTCCTTTATGTGAACGTCTTTTATTGCAGTTTTTCTTTCATTGTCTTGATGCCAAACCAAAGAATCTTAAAGATATATATTATAAGTTCTTGGATTTATGTTTAAAAAGCAACAAACAGTGGCGTTTGTCAAATTTCAGTGTTTTTGTTTTTTCCTCCAAGATGCACACCGATTTATGTATGTGTATTTAGGTCTATGGGGCAATGTGTGGTTTCCCATGTATATATAAATATATATAATTTCTGGGATTATTTTTTTAGATTCACACTATAGTGTTTCGGTCTTCCATACACTTTGTGCTTCTGTGTCATAGGCAACTTCCGCCTCACGATCCGGATCTCGCGATGTTTCCCCACGTAGGCGCAAAGCGACGACGAGATCTGGCGCGGGACGGAAGAGTGGCGAGAGTTGAAGCCGAAGAAGAAGCAGCGAAGTCGGCCAGAGCGAAAACCGGAGCTGGGGGGGGGGGGCGTGTGAAAGTTAACGCGGCGGGTCTCGAAAGCCCGAAACCAGGTGCATAAACGCGGCGTGAATGAGACAGGCAAGCTGGAGGACTTCGACATGGCATCGGGAGAAACCCTGTACATCGGGTCGGACGGCACGGAGATGCCGGCCGAGATCGTAGAGCTCCACGAGATAGAGGTGGAGACCATCCCGGTGGAGACTATCGAGACCACGGTGGTCGGTGGCGAGGACGACGACGACGACGACGAGGATAACGACGATGTACAGCCCATGATAGCGCTCCAGCCGCTGGACGACGACCCGGGCTCCATCCACCACCACCACCAATACCATCACCACCACCATCCAGAGGTTATCCTCGTCCAGACCCGTGAGGAGGTAGTCGGCGGGGATGAGTCCGACTTGCACACGGATGACGGCGGCGGGGGCTTCGAGGACCAGATCCTCATCCCGGTGCCGGCCCCCGGAGTGGAGGACGAGTATATCGAGCAGACGTTAGTGACTGTAGCCGGGAAAAGCTCCATGGGTCGGGTGAAACGAGGAGGCGGCAGCGGCGGCTCGGGCGGGAAGAAAGCGGGCAAAAAGAGCTATATAAGCGGCGTGGAGACTGGAGCGAGGAAATGGGAACAGAAGCAAGTACAAATAAAAACTCTGGAGGGGGAATTCTCCGTAACGATGTGGGCGTCGGGTAAGTTCTGTTAGTTAGCCCAGCTACGGCTGTCACATCTCGGCTTCACGAGGCCTTCTTGCCAGGGCGTTGTCCTGCTGCTGCATCCGACTAGTTCCTGGAGTGTTCTATCCCATTGCAAAGTAGCGAGCGGAGTCGTGCAGGACTTTTAGTTCGACGCAGAAACCTCAAGCAAATGTTTTTGTTTTGACTGGAAGCCATGTTTTAGGTGTTACTGGGCGCCGCCATATTCCCCGAGTCCTGAGAAGTATGGCGGCGGCCCCCGAAAAAATGGCGACCCTGGCGGGCCCGAGCAACATGGTGCTTGCGGTTCAGTGGCGCTCCGCTAAACACGGTCAAAACGTCACATTCTGCCCGGGTTTTGGGCTAGCTACTGCCCATAATTCCTCACCGCGGCGGTGTTAACACACTAGTCGCGCGTAATTTGACTTAATGGCCATTTTGGGGGGAAATATTTTTCGTTAGCTGCTAGCTAACATCAAAGCGCAGTTAGCCGCTTCGAAGGAACAAATAGGCCTCGGTTAGCTATGCCTCGTGTAGTGCAAAAACACGTCATACACATTTTTATTCCCTTAAAGTTTTCTATTTTGCTTTGATGTTTACACAGAGATATAAACGTCTGTCTTATACACAAGTTTTGTTTTAAGGGCGCTATACTACGGCTATGCTTAGTCTTCTACTGCAGCGTTTCGAAACCTTTTCGTAAACCAGGGCTCACCACTTTTACGTTTAAAAAAAAAAAAAATCCAGGAGATTGCCAGACAAAAATGTCACAAAAGTATGAATAATTCACTAAAATGATATAGTTACAGGAAGCTATTCTGTATATAAATAGGCGACAGAGATTGTTTGTAAATCGTAGAATTGGATAAACTAATGAAATAGGATTTGAGGAATGTGTTCTGTCACTGCCAGGAAAGGGAATTGATTTGATATCCATAAGCAATGCAGCACTTCATCAAGTTGCTTATTATTTCTGCATAGGGTTGTGCGATGTTGACAAAATAGTCCCCAATTTAAATGTAAATGTATAATTAATTATAAAAGTAGATTAGAGAGAGAGTATATCTGAAAAAAATGACTGGAAGCAGAGCTGAAGGTTTGTTATGCTACCATCTCTCCTCTTTGACAAACTTAAAGGTTTGCAATTGTAAGGCACCCGCCTATCATAATTTTTTGTGAGAGTTTGCTAAACATTTGTAGGTCTGAAAATCCAATAATCGCCCTCAGTTTATTTTTTTCCACTGATGTTCAATGAAGCTGTTTCCCCGCAGACTCACCTGCTGGTACATGCTACTGTGTGTTCGGTTCAGTTCTGTAACGTATTTCTAGACACCCATGAAGACATTGACCATGAGTCAGTGGTGGAGGAGCAGATCGTGGGCGAGAACTCTCCACCCGACTACTCGGAGTACATGACGGGGAAAAAGTTACCCCCGGGCGGCATCCCAGGCATCGACCTCTCAGACCCCAAGCAACTGGCTGAGTTTGCCAGGTGCAAACCTCTTGTGCAAGTTATTTATTATTGTCTAAAATCTGACCTAATTCACAAAATGTACTTTGAATCGGTTCTTTCGTCTGATAAACGGAGTCTGTCTTTGGGCCCCAAACAGAATGAAACCCAGGAAAATCAAAGAGGACGACGCACCCAGGACGATAGCTTGCCCTCATAAAGTGAGTATGCGATCTATCCAGTATGTATCTGCCATCAGGAAGGAAATGTGAAAGGATGTGATTAAATGCCAAAGATGCTGCCCACATACTCTATTTCAGTTCTAGCTATCTTCACAGCCCACCCCCCCCTGTTTGCTTCTTTCTTTTCTTTAACCTTGTGAATTTGTTTCCCTCACCAGGGCTGCACAAAGATGTTCAGGGACAATTCGGCCATGAGGAAGCACCTGCACACCCACGGGCCTCGCGTCCACGTCTGCGCAGAGTGCGGCAAGGCCTTCGTAGAGAGCTCCAAGCTCAAGCGCCACCAGCTCGTCCACACGGGGGAGAAGCCCTTCCAGGTGGGCTTTTAAGAATGATGTTCAAATAAAAAAAAAAGAAGAGATTCAATTATAGGGTTCAAGTCAGCAAATTAGCGCTTATCTGGCTGCGTGTTTATAAATGCGAGAGAAGGGGATTTAATGAATCCATTAGACAAGGGTGATGGGGTTAACAGGCTACTCAAGTGGCTGAAAGATGGATGGGTCACAAAGGAGACCTTTCATAAGCAGGTTTATTTTAATCATCAATGAAGATTTTGTATGGAAAAGGATTTTAACACACTCTGCTTTCCCGTCACAGGTTCGTATGAAATGCTAAATATGCACGTGTCTCTTTTGTGTCCCAGTGCACCTTCGAAGGCTGCGGCAAGCGCTTCTCGCTGGACTTCAACCTGCGCACCCACGTGCGCATCCACACGGGCGACCGCCCCTACGTGTGCCCCTTCGACGGCTGCAATAAGAAGTTCGCGCAGTCCACCAACCTGAAGTCGCACATCCTCACACACGCCAAAGCCAAGAACAACCAATGAGACGATTTCCTTCCCACTCCCCTCCTCAATGCGCCGTGAAGAAGAGAAAGAAAAAACACTGAACACTTTTTTTTTTTTTGCCCGCCTCCCGCCATTTGCATTTTGAATGGGAAAGATGGAGCCCCCCTACCCCCACGCAAAAGACTTGTTTTTACCAGTGTGGTTTTCATATACCATAGTCACATGGCTTTTATTTGCCATTCTGGTGTGCACGTTGTACACCAACAAGCTATGTTACACTAACGCCTTCTTCTTGTCGGCACAAGAAACAAATAACCACCTATACTCTTTGTAGACGATCGGACACAGAGGTGTGATTCTTTTTAATCCAATCTTTTAGTGGCTTTTCCCGTTCTCGACCAGCGAGCGGCAAAAGAGGTGCGAGCGTCACTTCCCTTTTTGTTTCAGATGTGCTGTAAAGACTTGAGAATAATTACTCTTCTCTTTTTGTCTTCATGTTGTATATCAACTGGCCACAATAAAAAAAACAGTCATCCCTATTGGAATAGTAACATAATCAGTACAGAGGCTTTCTGTCTTAATTGACTTTTACCCTTATGTGATTTTTTTTTTCATATTTCAGTCATCTGGCAGCAAATTGACTGTTTCGGATTTGATTTTTTGTACGTTTGTTTTAGAAGACAGGTGGTAAGATGTCTGCTGTATTTGCTTTGAAATTGCAGGATGCTTAATCAGGTGTGATTTTTGGTGTTGAGGTCTCTAATATTTTGGTGATCTTATTTGCTACACGGGTGCGTTAAACTGCTCTTGCCACAAAAAATAAACACATTGTTAGATTACATCATTTTCATTATTCATGTAAATTCCACTTCACAATAGATGGTTGTTTTTATATAATTTTTAAATCGGAAAATTTTATAACAAAATATATTCTTTTTTTTTTATTTGGGAAAGAGAGTGGGAATCATTTCTTTCCAACTTAATTATACTGACAAGTTCACTGATGTACTCAGCCAGCAGTTCATTATGATCCTCAGCTTTCCTACCTTTTCATTTGCTAATTTTAGCCGCTGGCAACCTGATGCTGCCCTCTGCGGGTCACAGCTGTCATTACAACGGGAGCTCTCCAAGGTACTGATCTACAATCCCCTTTGTGTCGTGTAAGTAAATGTAATTCTCAAGGTGCACGAAACGTAAATTATACTCACACATAGAGGTGGCAAAATTAAGATATTTTTATACTATTATATATTATTTATATATTTTTTCCCATCACTCTGCTTATGTGCAATGTGGCACATCAAACATCAGTCTATACTGACCTCAGCTGGCCAAGTAGTGAACACCAGAAGGCGCAGCGCAATTTCCATTGTATTGAAGCATAAAATGAGACCACGAATCTTAAATTATGTCATTACTGTATGTTTTTTTTTTTTTTTTTTTTTTTTTTAATAAAATAGAATATAGAGTGGAGGGAAAATATGGGAAATTTTATTGAAAGGCCATATTGCTAAACCCGAGTAATTTCCACTGCACCTGAAGTAGGCTATTAAGAGGTTTCATTAAAGTGGAATTGTTGTTTTATTGGTGTGACTGACAAAGGCAAGGACAGAGTAAATGCTCTACTTGTTATGCAGCTGCAGTCTGTCAAGGCTCCAGCAGCTGCTCTCTTTCACGCGCTTATTTCATTACAGCTCTCCCCCCCCCCACACCCCCGGTCTTTAATCCCGTTGCTCCATGTTTACCTGCACTGAGGTTAGTTTTCAGCAGCCGTCACAGCCTCCGAGCAAGCTCAGGATTTTCTTTCTTTTCATTAGCCTGTCTCCCAGAAACAACAACGCAGAACACCTTTGCTTGTAAAGGCAGTATTTTTTTACTACTGCTTTTTGTTTGGTTTCATTAAATGGATGGTGAATGAGGCAGCAGTTTGATGAGTATTCTTCTCACCTCCGAAAATGCCACACTTGTCACATACATTTTTATTTTTATTTTACAGGGTGTCATAATAAGGCAAAATTTACATTTTAATTTATATGCATGTTTAGGTTAATATCTTATGTTTAATATATATATTTTAGATATTTCATTTAGATAGTTTTGCACTTTACTATGTTTAATATTATTTCATATTTTGACATAACATTATGTTAATATTATAATGTTATCTCCATCAATATTCTACATCGCCCACATTCGGAGTGGCCCTCGATCAATTTCTGCAAATTGTTGTTGTTGAGCCATTAAAATATGCAAAACCCGTGTTCACCACCAGACGGCAGACATCGCTCAGCAGCGCATCCCACATTCTGTGAAGAAGAGCGTGGCCGATACAACAAAAGTACATAAACAAAAGTAATTCTACCCCCCATAACGTTAACAGTTTGTTTGAAGTACATGAGAATTAAGTAAATTTGTTTCCTCTTAAAACATAGATTTATTTAACGCATGATAGTTTTTTCAAACGCTCACGTATGGCGTCTTAATTGCACAAAGAAGCGGCACAGGTGAGTGAGTCACATTATACATTTGGAGATTTTAATTACATGTAGAATAACAGTGTAATATTAAAAATCTTTGAGTAGATTTTTTGTGAAAACATGCTCAAAAGAGTTGTTGGTTTTCTTTTCAGTAGTTTTGTACCATCGTTGATTGGGAAATTCGAAGCAAGAGAGCTTTTGCGATGTCGGGGGCGATTTCGTGTAGTCGAACATTAGGTCTACTCTTTTCTATGAGCATTTGAAAACAAAATTTCATAAATCTGGTCAGGAAGTGTTTGTAGCCCCCCTTAAATGATGGCATTTAAGTTGCCATCCCTTTACTTTGTACATATTTGCATGGTCATTGACATCCATATGTATCCCAACCAGGCATGTACTACAAAGGCTCAAGTGATACTTAAAATCAAAAGTATTGATCCAAGCATTGACAGTAATCTTACATGTACATAATGAAGTCTTTTCTCATGTCTCTAGAGGTTCTAACAGGTTGAATCGTTTGCTTTGATTCTTGCTCTTCTCAGGTCAAATCTCAGAACTTGTTTCAATATAGTCAAGTGTGGGGTTTTTTCTGTACTTTTAGCGGCGAGGAGCACGGCCAAGGATGCTATTTCCATGCAGAAAACATGTTGCCAAGGTAACAGGCGAGAGAGTAAGTCTGTGTGTGCGTGTGTGTGCCGCAGACAGGTTTCCCGGGCATATGTCGTTGCTTGTTAAGCATTTGATTGCTGCCTTTGAATTGTTGAAATGTCAAGGCTTTTTTCCCCCTCCCTCCGTCACGCAACTTGTAATTCATCTGCCGTCGTCTCTGGCACACTTTCTTTTCTTCCTTTCTGTCTTGTTTGCGCTCATTTGCAGTCGGCATCTCGTGTCCGCTGCTCAATTTGTTTCGCCGTGCCGTAATTAAAACCACTGAATGAGCTATGGTGATTTGTAACGCTACGGTAAGACCACTTGCGCTGTGAAGCTTTGACACTCTTGTTTTTACCATAATAACCATCTCCAAACTGCAATTTAGGTCATACGGTGATTGAACTGTCTACGTCACAAGACACACACACACGTACAAACACACATCTAATGATATCCTGCAAAGAAAACAATTTCATAGCATATTGAACAATATTGGGGACAAAAATGGTCCCAGGGGTGGGACTGAATAGTCGATAAAAAAATCTCTTTTTTTTTTTTTTAATTCGGTTTGCAATAGAAAAGGTAATGTACTTTAAAAGAACAGCTTTTTAAAGGCCATGTGGCTCAAATTCAGCTTGTTAACCTTTAAAATGAACATAGAGGAAAGAAACGCAAAAATGATGTATAAAAATGTGATTTTATCTCTATTGTCCATTAATTACATACAAATAAGTGGCGTGTGTTAAAAAAATCTGCACTTAACATGAGATCATCTTTATTATGATTCATAACATGCGTTAAGTCACCACACATGAATTTATCTGAGTAAATGGCTCACCCCAGGCGCTGCTGTTTGGATGGCAGTGGAGCTCAAATGGGCTTTGTTTTATGCCTCTGACAGAATAGACACAATAGTGTCTATTTACACAGGTGATTAAAGTTAGCACTCTGTAAATCTTAAAGGATTTAGACAGAGCTAATTATTTTTGCACAATAAATCCTATTTGCTTCTTCCTTCTTGTAAGATTCAGAAACAAATTCGTGCAACATGAAACGTGTCATGAGATTATGTACCAAATGTTTTTGTAGCGCCGTAAAAATTGCGTAACTTTGCGCATTGCAGTGATTAAATGATGATGATGACAGCTTTATCGGGCCGATTTTTTATCCCACAGACCGTCGATATTTTCCGCACGTCTGATTCTGTTTTCCTATCTCTCTCGTCCAGGCCAAAGGCGTCAATCAGGCGTCGACCTTTACTGGGAATGAAGACTTGGAGCCGCCGCCGTGGAAGGTAAGCTGTTGCATCTGCATTTCAAATACTCCTCCAACCTGTGTTGGAATTTAATCAACATCCGAATTGCAAATATGGCTGCCACGTGATCTAAAATAGGTGACATACCTTTTAGTTTAGTTTAGTTTAGTTTATTGTTTAGCACATATTATTATAACAAATAACAGTGCAGGGAGGGAGACGAAGCCTAGGGCTTGTAAGGAGCTCCACTCCTGTATAATCAAAGTGCACAACAAACAAAGTGCTGTGACATCAAATATTATTCAAGTGTTTAAGAAAGAAAAAAAATAATAATAATATATATATATATATATATAAATGAATAAACATCAATGAATAAACACAAGCATAACTAGCTAAATATTAAATCGTCATATTTATATATGCATATATACGAAAGTGAACGTATACATACATAAACAAATACACTATACAAAATGAGAAACAAGAGAAACAAAATTTGACACTTTAGTGATGTTGAAACAATCAAAAAACACCAGGTAAGAAAATAGCTGAGCGGAAGCAGAAGAACTGCAAACAGAAAATAACAAAACAAGGAAGAATCAGGGTATAAATAGTGGTTTAAGTTGATGTTCTTAGTATGGATCAGCTGAGTGCGGTGGAGTAATTTTGGACTGGTAGGATCATGAGTGGAGAAGGTGGTGTTTCAGGTGCTTTCTAAAAGCAACCTGTGAAGATATGGATCGAATATGGATTGGTAGCTCATTCCAGAGTGAGGGCCCTCTAAAATGGATATTGTATTGATGGCGTGATGTTCGACAGGACGGTGGGTGGAGATTGTCCCCCTGTCTTGTAGGATAAGAATGTAATTCCGATACAAATGCGAAGAAATTATGAAAAGTGGCTGGAAGACAGTGTTTCCTGTATATATATTTATGGGTGAGTAGACAGGTTTGATGAATATTTACTTTATCAATTGGCAGTAATGAATAGTTTCTAAACAATGGTGCCGATGGTTCATATCTATTTGAAAAAGAGATCATTTTTAGGAACTTCTTTTGTATGATGAGTAATTTGCTGAGGTATGTTGGATATGTAGCTGCCCAGACTATGTTGCAGTAATTGAGTAAAGGAAAGAGGAAACTATAATACAGAGTGAGATGAGCAGACGGATGGACCAAGGGACAAACTTTTCGTAAGATACCTAGCGTTTTCATGGATCTTTTGCAAACCAAATCAATGTGTTCAGACCAGTTTAAGTGTTTATCTACTATAACTCCTAGGAATTTAGTGCTAGTAACTTGATGGATTTCGTTATTATTTATGTAAATTTTGGCCTGTTCTTTGGGGTAAGATTTATTTATATTGCAGAAGATCATGAAGTTACATTTGTTTATATTGAGTGACAACTTATTTATTTTGAACCATTTTGTAACAGCGTGCAACTCAGTATTCACACGTGCAATGAGGAAATTAAAATCCTCGTGGGTGGCAATGAGATTGGTATCATCCGCAAATAACAAAGGAAGAAAATTTGAACAAGACATGGAAAAATCATTTATGTACACCAAAAATAATAGAGGACCCAATATTGAGCCCTGCGGGACCCCAAATAGTATTTTAGATCTGTTGGAAGAACAACCATTTATATATACATATTGTTCTCTGTTGGCGAGATAGTTTGTGAACCATTTCAGGGCAGAATCGTTCACTCCATATCTCTCTAGCTTAGCGATGAGGATCTTATGGTCGACAGTATCAAATGCTTTGCTTAAATCTAGAAAGACACCAAGAGCGAATTTCTTATTGTCAAGAGCCGTTGAGATGTGGTTGGCAAGCTGAAGCAGTGCATGCTCAGTAGAAAACTTTTTGCGGAAACCGTATTGATGTTTATAGAGAATATTGTTTGTTTCTAGGTGCTTTGCCAATCTTGAGTAAACCAGTTTTTCTAGAATCTTGGAGAAGCAAGGAAGTACGGATATAGGTCGATAATTACCATATTCATTAGTCTCACCAGCTTTGAAGATAGGAATGACTTTAGCAATTTTTAATTCTTGGGGTACAATGCCAAATTTTAAAGATAAGGAGAAAATGTGTGTTAGTGGAATTATTATTGAATGAATAATTTTCTTAATAAGTATGCTTCTGATCTCATCATGGCCAGGGGCCGAGTTTTTCAAGCTCATGACGATGTTGTAAACTTCCTCAACACTAGGAGGGTCAAGAATGGAGAGTGAAGGAAACTGCCCTTTAATAAGGCAACAGGGGCTTGTATCAGAGGTTGAGAAGCTAGATGCCAAGGTAGCGCCAACATTTACAAAGAAATCATTGAAACCATTAGAAATATCTATTGGGTTTGAATGAGCTCTATTCTTCCCCAGCATCTCATTTGGGGTCGATGTTTTTGATTTCTTGCGATGTAATAAATGGTTGATAAGATTCCACGTTGTTTTGATGTCACCGGAGGCTTGTGTAAATTTATCAGCATAGTAAGTTTGTTTGGTTTTCCTTAGTAAAGCTGTAAATCTGTTTTTATATTTCTTGTATGTTTCTATATTTATAGGGATGGGATTTGCAATAGATTTTCTATATAGTTTATTTTTTTTACGTGAAGATTTTTTTAGTTCATCCGTTATCCATGGTTTCCCCTTAGAGTTATTTTTACGACTAGAAGTTAAAGGAAAGGAGAACTCTAATGCATTTGTGAGTATTGTTAGAAGGGAGTGATAGGCTTTGTTGACATCTTGCAACAGGATAACCTCATCCCATGACACAGAGCTGATGATAGATATAAAAGATACCATGTTTTTCTCAGTAAATTTGCGGAATTTCATTTGATCTCCAATATGATCTTTGATTTCAGGACTACTATCATTGTGGATGAGATGGAAGACAGGTAGATGGTCGGATACATCACAGATCAAAAGGCCAGATGTTATCTTGTAGTCTAGAGAATTAAATAGGATATTGTCTATGAGAGTGGCCGTTGAGCTTGTGATCCTGGAGGGTTTGTTGATAAGAGGGAAAAAGTTTCTGGAATATAATGTATTAAGGAAGTCTGCTGTATGTGACTGCTTAGATTCAAGCAAATTAATATTATAGTCACCAAGTAAGACACATAATTTGTTTTCTTTGTTTATAATTTCTAGAGTAGAGTCGAGGGCTTCATTGAAGGTGATTTTATCAGAGTCTGGTGGTCTATATATACATCCAATTATCACATTTTTGTTGTTTATAAGTGAGCAAGAGGAGAGTTCTATAAACACAGATTCTACTACAGTCATGTCAAAATTGACACTTAAATCCTTTCTGGGAGAGAAATTTAAGTTATCAATCACATACAGTGAGACTCCTCCACCTTGCTTGTTTGGTCTACAGGAATGTATAGGAGTGTAGTGAGAGAGAGGATAGCTAGATGTATTATCAACCATCCAAGTTTCAGTAAGAGCTATTACTGAAAAAGAATGTGTTAAGGTTGATAAATAGGTTTTTAGACCATCATAATTTTTAGAGATACTCCGTACATTGAAGTGGACAGTGGAGAATACATTTGTTTGGCAGTGGCCAGGAGGAGTATTGCACAGTTTGTTAAACATATCTTCAGAAAAATATTCACATGACATTTCAACAGATTTTAAGGGAGTGTAATTTGTATCTGGGTTAAGGAAGGACTCATAGATACCAGCATTAGCATTCTCTAGGTCAAATGAATTAAATAGTAAAGAGTCAAGATTCGGTGGGACAGAAATTCCTGCATTTGTGAGAATGTCACTGGATGGCATGAAAAGTGTAGGGGAACTGTCTACCTGAGATGGATGTCCTCCCTGCCAGTCTCTGTTTGCCTTGTTGTACTTCGCTGTAATCCATTATTTTCGTCCGGAGGGTCCATAGGTACCAGTTAATGGTCATTAGTTCAGCCATTGTAAATGTTTGGTTCCCCCACCACCAGGCCACATTTCTTCAGTTCCTCCAGTTCACTCACAACGAGAGTTTTGACATCTTCTGGTGTTGCTCCGTTTGTTTTAATCCATATTTTACAGTTCCTGACCCACGTTGCGAGAATCTTGTTTTCCTTCTTCAGTTTGCGTGCGTTCCAGGCTATCTCAGCATTCTTCTTAGTGAGGTGCTCATTTAGGTAAACACCCGTTCCTTGTAGCTTCCTCCCTTGCTTCAAAAGATCCACTTTATGTTTCCTATTTGCGAACCGAATGATAATTTTCGGAGGATCCAGTGGTCGTTTTCGGTTTCTTGGGAGTGTGTGACAAGCGGCAATGTTTCCTTTCTGGAGTTCCATGTGCTTACTCTCGAAAAACTGTACTACCTGATCTTCGAGCGTTGACAGCTCGTCCGATGGAGAGTCATCTGTCGAGGGATCCGAAGGACCCGCCGCCCTGGCGTAGGAGCGGTGAGATGTTTTTAGACCCGTGATTATGAGGTCTTCTTGTCGGGAGTACTGCTCCAGTGCATCTACTCTCCGTTCAAGCGACAGGATTTTCTCGTCTTTCTCCTTCGATAAGTTCTTAAGCTCCGTTAGCTCAGACGTTAGCTGGAGCAGGGTGGCTTGCTGCTCTAAAAGTGTGGTAATGTCTTGCCGTATCAGGTCAATGGATGATTTAAGTTCATCGTAACCCTCATTTTTTTTGGAGGGCGGCATAGCGTAAAGTTCGAAAAAGTTAGGCTCTATAAAGTTCAGTTATCAAAACAATTCGGTCACCCGAAGTAGTGCAAAAGTTTCCCTCGTTTGCAGCACGCAAAGTAAGTGTTGGAGCTAGCGTTTCACAAACTTTACAACTGATCAATTTTTTTGTAGAACCTGAACCAAATCATTTCTTCTGATTTTACTTTGAATTGACTTTTTAAATACATTGTAAGTGGATTTGAACAAAAAACTTTCAGCACAAAATGTATAGAAAATTATAAGTATTCTAGTGTCTGTGCCATTTGAGGCTACGTGAGAATGCCTGCGTGTGAGCTGTGGCCGACAGCAGCTCCCAAGAAGAGTGTGCTAATTGTGTTTGCTGTATTACTTTATTCTTGTCATAACTTTCACCGCAAATACAGAATTCGTGCCACATTTGAATGGAATCCTTGTTCGTCTTCCGATTCACTCCCATCCCATACGAGGTGACAAATGATCAAACCGTAGCTGCGAGGGCTGCTTCCGACGTGTTGGCATGTTAGCCTAGCGCGTCCCAATTAGCGTGACAGCCGCGTTAAGCGCGACGCTTGACAAGCACACTTAGATGAGATCATCGCCGGCAATAAATAAGATTAGCCTGCAAAAAAAAGCAGACTTGATTGGTAATCCCCTGTGATCCAGATGACGTAATTCCCCCGTGGCCATGTCGATTGCTGTTTCATCGCTATTCCGTGACTCTGCGCGTGGAAATGAGCAGTGACCCCTTTCTCAGCCCCTTTGGCAGCTTCCTGTTGTCTATTACAAGACTTTTATGAGTCCAGGGAGCAAAGAGTTGCCCCTCATAACTACCATGTATGGGAATTATAGGAATGTTTCCTGTTTTTAAGACCCACCAAAAAGTCCGTAACACATTGGCCACCCACCACCCAGGCAAGAAGCGTTAACAAGATTAGCTTTCACGTTTACAAAGGTCAAACTGAATTGCATCGCTAAAGAGGCTTTAAACGCCCCCCCCCCCCCCCCCCCCCCCCTTGTTCTCTTTGTGATCTCCCATCACCGGACAATCAACAAGAGATCCATCATGGCCGACCATTGGCGTTGAGCAAATGACCCAGATAAGCGATAGCCGCTATCAGGCAAATGCTCGCTAATGGCGGCCGACTGTAAAATGCGGCCTGGCTGGCCTCCGTGTCATCCATCACCTTTGCAGCACATGTAACTGAGAGGCAAGAGTGTGTGCAGACTGGATAACAGTGTAACAATTAAAGCCAACTCAAGTCCTAACCCTGGCACGATGGCGGTAACACCACCATCAGGACCCTCGGTTCTGCGTTATGTAGTGAAAATGAAGCACTCCCAGTCGTTGCTGAGTAAACAAGGCGGGTCGTCTTTTGAATTGACCATTTCAATTCCCCCTCCCATCCTTCTCGCAGCCCAGACGGCTGTTTTCCCAGAAACAGGAGTCACATTCACTATTGATGAGCTAGGATGTTCATCCTGGACCCATTTACTCTTCTTAATAATGCATACCCCTTCATAATTGCCCGTGCATTTTTTTTTTGTTTGTGCCGCCACCTCCAAGCTGGCAGGGGGGGTGGGGTTGTTTTGGTGGCCCCCGGGCTCGCTTCGTCGCATTCTCTCCCCGGAGCGGCGAAACAATGTTCTCGTGCTGGACCCTTAATGAGAGCGCCTGCTGCAGGAAGATAATGAAACGGCGGCCAGCCAACGGTGCTAAAAGGCGTGTTTGATGAAGTATTCCTATTACGTGGAGGATTCAAACAGCCTCTTCGGTTTGTTCTAATAGGCCCGACGATGTATTTAAAAACAAAGACGCCGGCCCCGATTGGAGCCATCTGCGATCATGGCGGTGGCCTGCGTGGCCCGCGTAAAGAGACTAACACAATTAACTTAAAAGTGGCACAAAAAAAATGACAAGCCTATAAAGGAAGAAATTGAATTTAGTTGGGAGAGCACTGGAGGTGGGAAAAGACTGATTTCAATTTAAAAGAAGGTTTTATCCTAATCCTAATGCCGCATTTTTCCCAGGTTCCAAGTTTGATTGACAGTTGACAGATGAGCGGGACATGCCCTCAACATTTGAGTAAGGTGAGAATAACTTTTTTTATTAAAGGACCTGAACCTTACCATTCGAACATGGAGTGAATTCAGCCTGTTAAACAACATCAGTGCTTTTCCACCTCAGACTGTTGTCATGGCAATGGTCACATTACAGTGCGGTCGAGATGGCCGGCTAACGCTTACTGCTTAGCCAGCTCTGTTGGGTCCTATTCTATTTTTTTTTCCCCCCAACACAGATGAACTTAGCTATGGTCCTAGGAATTACATTTCAGTGGGTCACCATGACAACAAGCGGTGGATGCACCATTTAAAAACACAAAATATATTTGTAAAATAAATAATTTGATGTTAACATTTTTAGAGGAAAATATTCTTAATTTATTGATTAATAATATAAATTTGAAATTAGTAAAATAATTAATCAGGCATTTTAAATAATTGATTGATTTATTATGAATAGTAAAATGCAAAATAAAGTATATGTTGATTTATTAAAAAAAAAATAATACCATGAAAAATACTAGTAAACAACTTTTATCAGCCTTTCGTCCGAAATCCGTCACGTAAATAAGGTGGTCCCCTCTTCACTACCCCACTTTGGGCAGTGACAACTGAAGCTGCAAAAGGAGGATATGAAAAGATGTTCCTCCTCCTGTTTCACATTACCTCTCACTCCCCCTGTGGCCTCTTTTTCCAAGCTCCCCTCCTCCGCTTCCTTCTCCTCCTCCTCTTCGCCGTATTTGTTTCGCAAAACCTCTTTTCCTCCCTCCCTGACTCCCCCCCCCCATCTATTATTTAACGGCACCTCTGGCTTTCTACCACCAAAGAATGAACTGAGACTCCGGCCAGGCTCCTTAGCATTTTAACCAGCCCTAATGAGCTTCTAATGCTGAATAAACATGGTAGCAACCAGCTGGTGTGGATGAAAGTGATGCTTTGTCGTACATGCCCCCCCCCCCCCCCCCACGAACGACTGTATGTATTATAGCCCCCTGAGACTCCCCTCTACGACAGGCAGGGCGCATGTAAGAATCAATCAGACAGCATCCGGCGACCAAAATATACAAGAGATAAGCTCATGTTGATGCCGTGTCACGGCTGCTGTCTTGGATCAATGTTAGCTAAATACTGCACGGATATGCTAGGCTACATTTGGTCCTGCTAAAGAAGGATAAATCCTAGTTTCAGCTTTGATCCAATCAACTGTGCAATACAGTGCACCCCGTCCAGGTATAGAATATTTTTTACACAATATGGCAGAAAGTGCCAGGTGGCAGCCATTCGATCAAGAAAGTGAGAAAGACTATAGATTCCAAGAAAGAACTTGGAAAATAGGTCATCTCTCTCACTTGCTTGCTGTATCAAAAATCCTCAATAAAGGTAAGAATGATGTTACAGTTTCCATTATCTGTACTTATTTCACTCCAGTTTTGTGCGTAGATTTATAGCTATACCTTATAAAATTTATTTTTATGAGTAGTTTTATGTGTCTGGAACGAATTAATTGGATTTACATTATTTTCTATAGGAAGTATTGTTTTAGTTCATCCCTGTCCCTGTGTTGTCAGTGGAGCAAGAATCTAAAGCCATTTGCAGTTTTTCTTGTTGTTTTGTTTTTTCACAACTGATATCATCACAAAGCACTAAGCCACGTCGTTAACATAAATAGAATTTTTTGGGCACGCTCACATGATGATGTCACACTGCTTATACGTAACAGACTCAGCCCTCTTGCTAACACACCCCGCAGTCCAAACTCGATCTGTATCGCCATTGACCAAAAGCAACATTTTTTTTTTTTTTGTAGTATCGGAAATCCCAAGTGAATTGTCCCTTGTATCACTGTTTTATTTATACTGTTAAACATCAAACAGAAACAACAGCAAAATCAAGAGCTGACACCCCCCCCCCCCTCCCAGTATCCAGTTGTGCTCGTTCCTTTTACAAGTTAATTTATACATCAGCATGATAATACGTTAAAAAAAAGAAAGATTGAAGGAAGCATGGAAAATGTCTTCATTTGTCTGAAGCTCGTCGCATAACGTCACCATGCCGTCGGGTCTTTGCGTAATTACGTGATAAAAGTGATTTGATCGATTCAAATCGGAGGGCAGTATCAAGCTGAATCAACTCGTGCCACCGAGAGAAAAAAAAAAAAATGCTGCATTGTGCTGTGTCTGGGATGTAAAAGGACATTCATTATATCCACACACACACTAAAAAAAATAAAATAACACACCAAGGTCATTCAGAGGCGAGTCCTCGTCTGTCTTTATCGTACAGAGTGTCCGGGTTACTGCATTCGGAATGACAATAAGGATCGCCAATGGAAAGCCATTTGGCAATTTATTCCTTATCCTTGCGATCTATCTTCAGGTCCATTCAGCACATTAGAACATCCAGAGTCCAAACTTGAATTATCTTTGTTGAAAGACAAAGACCATACTCGTCATTAATGTCCCTTATGCTTGATATCGAGGCTATGGAATAACTTCTCAAAGAGTTTCAGAGAAGAATATTTGAGGATTTATTTGTCATCCTTGGCCCTAAGATGGATTTCAAGAATGTTGAATAAAAATGCAAATGTGTTTCCATAGTCGCCTTGAGATATACTGTATGCCTTGGAAAATCTTTGTACAGGAGCTTGTTTTATACATGTTGTGCTTCTCGTGGTCTACTCGCGAAGAAGATGTCGATTGGTTATAGCGTATAAAACAAAAGCTGGTCCGTAAACCCGCTCGTATTCCCTTTGATTTGCGAGGGGGACCTTCAAGCTTCCCCCCTTGGAGTGGCTGAGTGCCAACGCCAAGGCAAAGCGGTTCAAAGCAGGCCACAATCCAGTTCAGGAAAAAATCCGTCGATAAATGCCGAGTCATAGGGTGCTCTCCAGGAGCCACTCAGAGTGGGACAGCTTCTCGCGGGCCCGTTGAATGTTTGCGGCGTTGTGCATCTGCGGAAGTTCTCCGCTCATGGACAGGCTTCGCTTGGAGCGCAGGCTGGCCCCCGTTTTGGGGTACGCCACGTACAGCCGCTCCCTGGACGAGTCCGTGTTGAGAGAGTGTCTGCGGTTGACCCTGATGGCGCCCGCCGGCACCGTCATGTACTGACGAGGGGCCTGACGTGCCCGCGGGACCCTGGGAGCTGCAGTCCATTTGTGGGCTTGGGCGCGGGATACCACGGGTGGCACCTTTGCCTCCGAGGAGTTATTACGGTTGACGTTGTTGAGTTCAACGTCAGCTTGAGCCTCAGCTCGAAGGATGTCGGACGATTTCGACGAAGTCGCCGGGCGCTTCACCCTCGGGACACCCGGGGAAGCCGGGTGCCAACTGTGGCTGGCGGCCGAAGTGGACACGGTGCAGTCAGGCAGGGAAGGTTTGGCTGTGCCGGTGTTGGCGATGGATGCTCGCTGCTTGACCGGCTCCAGGGGCGGGAGAGCGACTCGCAGATACTCCTTGTCGTTCTTCTCCGGACGTAGGACCTGCTTGGACAGAGACTTGGGGAGTCCGCAGCCCTGAAGTTGCCCGTCGCTGCTCAGGGAACGAATATCACCCATCTCCAGAGCCTGTTCGAAAGAAGATTTCATTTGTTTCCATGTTTGTGGAAAAAATGGATTACATCCACACTAAAGACCCAGGAACAAACTACACGGTCCGCCACTGCGCCAGACTCACCTTATCTGCATCTCCCTGGTTGCACACCCGGTAGCGCACAATGAGGAAGATAATAAACGCCAGCACAGAAGCCACGATAATCCCTCCAATGATGACCACAATGGTCCCGCCTAGAAACTGGGACTGCATGAAGTGGCATCTCAGATACTGCGGATCGGTGGAAAAGTGAACACAGCCGATGACCCGGGTGGCGGTCAGCGAGGTGATCTGGTCGTCATAGATGGCCAGCACGCACAGGTCGTACTGCGTTCCCGCTGCTAGGTTGTTGACCAGGATGCTCTCGCTGGTGGGTGGGATCATTCTGGAGAGATGGCGACGATATTAGAGCAGAGTGTGGCACCTGCCCAACATCCTCCATTCTCATTTTACATTGATTTTTATTTGATTTTTTTTTACCTGGTGATTACCTCAGCTGATCCTGTTTAAAAATTAAATGGCAATCAAATTTGCCTACCCCTGGATTAGCGCCTCAACAGATTATGCAGTTGATTGTTTTGGAAGTCGGCCATTTTTGGCGTGCCTGCGTTTCATCAGTAAGCGACGTTCGATTCATTCTCGGCAGCGTCTTTCGTGATGAAAGGTTCACGGATAAGGCTTCTGTCTATCTTTTTCCTGCACTGCAGCTCCATACCAAAAAAATGCTGTTGACTGCATCATTTTTGTCCCCGTTCGTCCTATCATGTCCTGGTGATGAGCATCTTCGGAGAGAGTAACAGAGATGAAAGACGCCTGGGATGCTGTTTTTATTTTTTTTGCCAAACGCCGGCCAGGCTGACGGCGCTTTCATCTTCAGCTTAGTGCTGACATTTGTTATTTTTGATTTTGTTGATTAAGCATTATCAAGACGGTAAATGGTACACTCCGGCAAAAGGGGATTAAGAGTTGAAGAATGAGAAGTGAGATGCGGTGCATTAGTACTCCTGATGGGATTAATGGACACCGCAAATAATCACATAGACAGTCCAGTACCAGCCCAGGAGACAGAATCCCCTCGAGGGACTGAAGCGTCCTGAGTCGGTAACATAATGGGCGTGGTAGTTTTAATCATGCGGTTGAGGTCATCTTAAGTTTATTTAGCAAGTTTGGTTTGGAAGCTCATTAAAGTTTTGGGCTTCGATTCTCGCTTACGGCATGTCGAACTCCAGCAGGGATTCAAGCCTGGATCTTCTGACTGTGAAGCAAATATGCTGACCACTCAAGGACCGTACTCCCACTTGGGTTCCCAAATATCTGTCCTTACTCCTCACCTGTAAACCAGCGAGTCGTCGTAGGTCCCGTTGTATTGGATCTGGAACATGCGGATGCCCGGAATGTTTCTCTGGAAGTTAAAGTGGACCACAGCCGAGGTGGACGTAGCCTCGGCTATGACCACCTTCTTCTCCAGGCCAGTCTTGGCGTTCCCCAGGGACACCCCGCCGCCCGGACCCTCTGCTCCTGTCTTGGTGACCGTGGCAATGTCGGAAGACCCCGGGTCGGGCTCCTGCTCAGCAGCCGTATTGTTGGTAATGTGAGGCAGCTTCGCAATGACCAGGTCCACCTTCTGCTGGGCTTCTCCGGCTGGGTTGGACGCCACACAGGTGAAGGAACCTGGAAGGAGATAAATTCATTTGACGAGTGCCTTTGGTTCTTTCAAGTGCCGGGGGCCACAATTCTAATCCTGGAGTGGGCAAAGTAAAGTCTGGTCTACTCGTTTCAGTTTTGTATTATTTTACACTATGTTGAATTTTTGTAAATGATTCTGTTCAATCCAGTCACAGGTTAATATTTCAAAATGACAATGAGTTATTGCTTCGTGATTACAATAATCTATTTTTACATCCGCATTTGACCTTAAGCTCTCTTTACAAATGACCCGGCCCATCTGTCCAATTTCAAAATGTGGCCCTCGAGCACAATCACATTTCCCAACCCTGCTTTAATCCTAAGAATAGAAATGTGTTTATGTGCTTTTAAAACAACACTGTTTAGGTTCATTACGCCTACATTTAAACGTATTTACGGCGAGCTTCGTTTAGCACAAACGCAGCAAAAGGTTGAACACTGCAAAGGTAATAAAAAGCAGAGCAGCACTTGTTAAGTAGACTATTTAATGGTGCTAAATCTCAAATGCTAAGTGTAAGAATACTGAGCACCAAGTCAATATTTTTAGCTTTTTTTTTCTCAACTGAACAAACCAAAGATAGCACAACGTGTGAATTTCACAAGTAGGTAGAGGAACTGATCGTGACTTTTGCTAGCTGGATAAAACATAGCTAACCTGTGATAGCTTGTTTTCTCATCCAACTCAAAATATGCTAAAATATCAACGGGTTATTAAAAACGATTTACCGTTAAAACAACAAAGATACGATGTGTTGGTGTGTTTGCATGGAAACTATTCTTTTCTGGCACGCTAACAATCAATTAGAATCTGCGTGTGAGCATCTTGGCGTGAGATGTGGCCTTCAGCAGTTCCTTCAGAGTTTTCAGTATTTCAATATTTTAGCTTTATTATCTAACCTCGTTGACACTACAAACCAACCTGAGTCCTTGACGGTGCTGATGAGTATGTCGAGAGTGCCGTCGGTATGCACGGAGGCTCTGGAAGAGTTCGACATGAGGCGTCCGTCAGGGGCAATCCAGTGGATGATGGGATCTGGATCACCCCGAGCCTTACAACGTAGCGTCACACTCTGACCCTCCAGGGCCCGCAGCTCCTGCAACAACAACTCCGTGTTGATATATTGACCACGTTTGGGTTTTTTATAGCTCTGTTCCCTGTAAACGTAATCGACTATTGATCATAGTCGTAACGATGAATTAGCACGTTGGCCGGGCCTTCGTTACGGCGGCAAACACGCGTGAACCATAAACATCCGTCGTGATGTAAAAGAGGCCTGAGATATGGGTGTTTATTACGCCGCGCCGCTTCGATTGGATCGTTTTATTTGGATGGTTTTCTCGAACTCATTGCCGTAATGGCAGATCTATCACAACCCAGCAAATAGCTTATTACAATCCTGTCCACAAGCACACGTAAAGTACCAAGTTTTAAAATGAGATGAAGCCACACAAGTGCTTCGTGAGTGCTTCGTTCGTCTATAGTCGTGTACTCAAGTTGACCAACATAGCGCCAACAAGAAATTAAAATTTAAATTAAATAAATAAATGAAATAGCAAGGGAGGTGAAAAAAAAAAATCTAACTCTCAGTACGTAGATACCCAACTTTAGGTAAATCTTGTCTACACTATTTTACAATATCCCATTAACTGAGCGGCCCAAGGAAGTCCTGTGAGCTTTAAAAGTCTACCAAGTGTGATATTTGACATGAGGCCACAGCGAATTAATCAAGAGCTTTGGGGGTCACACCTGAGAGTGTCTGGTGATGAGAGGAGGCTCGCACAGAAACTCCTCTTCCGACACGGTCCAGAAATAGCGTCCTGAGAGGTGTTGAGGCGAAGCGCATGTCTCCAGATCGTCCTCCCGTCGCAACCTTCTTAGCCACAGTAGCTCGCAGTTGCACCGCAGAGGGTTCCCGCCGAAGCTTAATGCGAACGAAGTGGGCCCCATAATCCCCGAGGTGGCCAGGACCCCCGCTCTTTGGAAAATGATGGCAGAGGTGGGGGGACTCCAGTTAGAAGGACTTAAAACTTGCTTGGCTAAAACTTGTATTCAACCCAACTTAGTCTTGATGCATGATCTGGGACGCATGAAGGTTAAAACGAGATTGATGACATCTACTCACCTTTGGAAAATGGGGTCCGGGGGTAGCTTCTGGAGCTTGTTGGAGGTCACATCCAGCCTTTTGAGCTTCTGTAGACCCGAAAAGGTGCCCTCTGGGATGTAGCTGAGCATGTTGTGATCCAGGTTGAGGGTGTGGAGGCTTGACATTCTCTGGATGGCCACCCAGGGGACGCTCTCGAGATTGTTGTAGGACAGGTCGAGCTCCTCCAGAGCCGTCAGGTCGTTGAAGGCCCCGATCTGAACGTGTGTGAGCTGGTTGTTGTTGAGGATGAGGTGGTGCAACTTGGACATGCCGCTGAAGGTGTCATTGGTGATGCGTGTCAGCCGGTTGCTGTCCAGGTGGAGCGCCCGCAGGTTCTCCAGGTCCTTAAAGGCGTGCGGCACAATATTCCCGATGGTGTTGCGAGAAAGCGTCAGGTCCACCAGCTTGGTCATGTTAGCAAAGTCCTTGCGCTTGACGCTTGTGACAAAATTATCCCCCAGGCGCATTTCCACCGTATGCCGGTCGATGTTGGGGGGCACGAATAGCAGCCCCTTTTTGTCGCAAAGCGTGGCCAAATTGGGGTTGAGCATCTGGCACACGCAACGCTTGGGACAAACTTGAACCTTGTGGGCCTTGACAGCCACACATAGGACCATCAGATAAAGCAGGATGGTCTCCATTGGACTTGTTATTCACGTGGTCACGCCTGCAAAGATAAGGTAGAAAAAAAAAAAACACAGATAGGAGGAAATGGTTTATCGAGCAGAGACTGCGCAGCGCTGTCATCGCTATTAAACATTCATTTGTCTTGCTGGGGGAATTTGCTCCCTTCAAGACAGAGATGCTTTTGAGCCTGAAGCGCTTTACAACCGGATTGTAAATAGAATCATCGGCTCAGCACTGTGTCCAAATTGTAAGCAGGGGGTCAACAAACAATGAACGTCGTGCAAATTAGATCTGGAACTAATTAGTCACATGCAGATTTCAAAAGCCCGCCTGATTGCTTTGTGTCATATTTTTGGGGAGCCGTTTAGTATGTTTTTAAAAACAAACTGGCGTAGGTTGTTTGTTCCCTAAAATTTTATTAATTTTAATTTAGTCTGGTTGCTTCATATTGTAGTGATTTGCTTGTCTCCATGCCAGCGGACTTCCAAAATATTTGTCAGACGGCGACAATTGCTTTTAACACAACATGACCGGTCAAGTGAGTATCGAGTGAAACTTTTTCCCACTTTCCATGATTTCACATAACCACATACGATCGATTCTGTGCCAGTACTTTTCACTTTTGTCAAGATTGACGTGCAGTTTGAAAGGGGCTTATGTCTGGGAGCCGACCCGGGAACGCCAATCCCGCATTTCTGGTTTGCTAATGCGCCGCTTTTATGTTTGCGTACACTGGGATGAAAGTCTCAAGTGTCCATCTGAGGGCCTGATCAGAATTAGATGCTTATCTCCTGGGATCATGCGGCCAAAAGGATGGGATGATGACGATGTGCCATTGATTTTTTTTTTCTCTCTCCTCTTACTTATAACACCGTCGAGATAGGGGATAACGACAGATCCATCTGATGAATCCCCGGACCTTGTCAGAGGGGATGTAGCGTAAAGTGGAGATCATATAGCAACTGTCAAGAACTGGAATTTGGTGTCATTTTTCTCTCCTATTTCCCACTAAAGTGAAGACCAATCCAATCAACTGCTAAGAATAAGAGATCCCCCATCCCATAACCGCAGTAAAGAAAATCTACAGACTAACCTTTAAATACAGACGAAAAAGGTCTGATTTATGGTTATGGCTGGGTGGTTTGCTCGTAATGCCGCCATTACTGCGTCTTGACAGCGTGGATAAAAGTCTGGACTCAGCACGGAGCCCCGCCAAATGAATACCGCCGTGATTCCAAAAGCCAACATGTGTCTAATAACTTCCGGATTCGGCGCGGGGAGGAAACATCAGACGGGACGGCAACGTTTCGGGAGGGGTCAGCAACCTCGGTTACGATCTGACAAGCGAGGAAAATAGAGGACAGAAGGAGGTCAGGTTTGAAACCCGCCATGAAGATGATGATAAGGGAGAAACGATATTGTCGCAGCGAGCCTGCTGGCTATGACATATCTTATGAGTACTGCTGATCAAGCTGCAGTGAGGAGACACCCTCACCCAGTCCCACACAGAAATTATCATGATGTGCGAATCTTAAGACGTGCTGAAAAGAGATCGCTAGAAAGAAAACTGTCCGTGTTTGCAGAAATCACAACGCGGCTCACGTTCTATTAATTAATTAGTCTTTGGATCACAGCACATAAACTAGTTAAGTCGTAGTTGATTAAGAAGTGAAAATAAATGTCTTCTACATTTGACACACTACAAAGAAGATTTTTTCGTTTGTTATCCGCCAAATTCAAATGTACGCTAAAAATGTACGCCGATTGGCAGGGCTTTTCCACACTGCGACAACGAGGCACTCTAAAGGAGACCCAACCAATGTTTGTTGTGTTTAATGTTCTTGTTAATATGAAGTCCGCTTTGACACTGATGAAGATGTGTATGTTGTTGTTAACAGAGATCTGACATTCATGCTAATGAGACTCGGAGGTGCGCTTCCATGTTGCGTGATGCTTTGAGTCTGACTGGCAAGGCCTCTGTGGATGTGCAATGAGACAGAAACGACCTGCAACTTCCAGGCTCAAATCGTGCTCAAGACAGGATATTGATTTAGCGTGTGGGGATTGAGGCAAATTCCCTCCTCCCTCTCCCTCTCTCTCTCTGCCCCTTAGATAAACGTGATGCGAATGGTTACCACTGTATTCCCTCCACGCCGCCCAAACAAGACCGTCCCCACTAATTTGCATTTAATTATCAGCATTCCGCTGGGATTTGCATAACAGGTTGCGCTCATCAGGTACACGAACAAATAAGCAGATAATCAATCAACGTGCTCATCAATCACGCGCTTCATCTTTTAAATGTCACAGCGACGCCGGAAAGTCATTATCCTGCACGTTGGATAAAGCGTGGAAAAAAAAACTGACCGTCATCTCCTGCCCAGTCAATCACATGTTGCTTTACTACCTCCCAGCTTGTCTTTGCACCCCCGGAGTACACAACAGACTGACAGCGCACGCCCACACGTGCGCTCCAGTGGGTGGATCGCTGCCTAATAGAGCCCCCCCCCTCCCCCCTCCCCTCATCTATGGAAACAGGCGACTGCAGCATAGCTGTGGTGTACAGTAGCAAAGGATATCTATGCTCTCCCAGGGGCGGCCTTCTCTAAGAACATAAAGCTCAGCATAGCGTGCCTCGCCTTACGACCCCAGGGCGCGAGTCAAATGTGTTCCGATGGTGCAACTTGTGGTCTAGAGAGCCCCAATTCCAGTCAAAAAAAATCGTGGGAAAGTCACGAAAAACAAATGGGAGTGCCAAAATAGACTCGTATAGATTTTTTTTTCAGTCTGCTTGCAAAAAATATGAATGTTTTTCCCCATTTTCCTAAAACGAATCAAGCTGCAATTGCTTCAGCCATATTATTTATGAAAGTGACCCAACATAGATGGTGCGACATCTGCCTCGCTAACACTTCTGTATGCACAGTGACGCTCCTCTTAACGCGATAACTCTTGGGTGACAGTCGCGACGCCATGGCAACACTGAAAAACGTCATATTGAGGGGAACGCGAGAGAGAGGTGAGATGCAATCAGGGCGGGGGGGGCTCATTTTCAAGACCACCTAATGACATTTATAAAACAAAGAATCGCCCAGAGGAGAGATAGCACTTGGACAATTTAGTCACGGATAACAAATGAGGTTCAGCTTTAAAGCCCCTGAACATTGTCAGGGTGCTATTACTTGCTAATGCTAAGAGACAGCCATTGATACTGATGTTACCGCTGCATCTTATTGTTAGCCGTGCTGATTAAAAAAATAAATTAAATTAACATGAAAAATTAAACCACATAACGTATTGCCCTTCCTTGTTCTTCAGTGAAGTCGATCGGCCACAAACCATTTTAATGGCGCATTACCGCCACCAAATGATATTGTCCTTCCACGGCTATGAAACAAGTCGATGGTGGCTGGAAGATGCGAGAGTTGGCACCGCTGCAATTTCGGGATTGCAATCGGAGGTCGGTAATAATGTGTTCCATTTACTAAAGTAATATTTTGGATAAACTTGAGACTGTGGCTACTGATTGCAAAGATATGCTGCAATGCATTACAATAGTCTATTTTTCTTGCGTTTCAGGTGGTGGACTGCATCTCAAATGCAATTTTGGAAGCAACTGCAGTTTCTCTGCTTTGCCTGGATGTCAAGGTATCATCTCGCCTGTGTGTGTGTGTGTGCGCTTGTGTGTGTGTGCGTCATACTAAGCAGACCCCGGTGAATCAAGAGAAGTGCTGTTCATCAGCATTTACAAGTCTCCCCTGCCATTTTGCAAGTGTTTTCCTTCGCACGGCATCCGAGCGGGAAGCAAAAGTCAGGCTAGGATGGCGAGGAGCAAACAGACACACAACCAAGCCTCGTCATATTTTCCGACATCTAGCTGTCTGGAACAGGCAGAAGACGGAGCTCAAACGCTCATCTGCATTCCGCCGCCGTTCTTGTGCGATCGCACCCCTGATGTGAGGGGAGGGGGCTTATGACCTGGGATTTTCTCTCACAGAAACCTTGAAAAGCACTCTGGAATATCAATACCAGATGTGCACTCTCGTTCGCCCGTTTAATTCCTTGCGGGCGCGCAGAGTGGAAGATATGATGTATTGAAGGAGTGAAAGAAAAGTAAGTTCAATCCCTTCCCACGTTGCGTGCAGACAAAACCCCCGTAACAGCTCCTTTGTCGCGTTTTGCAGTGAAATGAGGACGGGCTAAATTGACAGTGAACAACATATCCTATTTAAAATTCTGGTTAGGAAAAAACGAACTGCATTGGTCCCTTGAGGTAAAATCTGTTTTTAAAGAAAAAAACTAGAACTCTGTAATCTTGTACTTAACATAAAGCAAAATAACAAATAGGATGCACAAAAAAAAATCTTTTTGTGCCCTATGAATTAACGGGGCAATTCATTTTGTTGTTTCATTATCTGTCTACATGTGTTGCTGCACTATTTGTGTTCGAATAGCTTCTACAAGCACAACTATCAATGCTAACGAAGCATGTTTATCGCGTCTTTTTTTTTTTTGTTGCCATTAGCATTAAAGCTATGTGGTTGTTTTGAGACAAAAAAAAAAAAGAAATCATCCAAATCATGATACATTTACTTGTTTCTCAAGGTGCCACCATGCAAGATTGCCCAGTAAACTCTTCCAAAGCCCTTGATTGATTTTTCAATTGGATTTAGGTCTGGGCTTTGGCTTGTTGTGGCTTATCTGCGTGTGAAGCATGTCGGATGTAGTAGAGGGGAGAAAAATAAAAATAACGAGGCGCGGTGGGCCCCCACGGAAGATTCAAAGGATGCCTGCAGGCGCTCGGGAATAAAAAAAAACACGTGATGACTAACACTTTGACACGAGGCAAGGAGATGCCTTATTTAATTTGTGTAAAAATATGATAAAGCTCGTTTATCACCATGCTTTTCCGCACATAGTGATCTAACAGACACTGAGGCCCAATTAGTGGCTGCATGTATCCAAATAGCACCTGTAGCAGGGGGGAAATGGCTAATTACTGCAGGGTCCAGATGCTAACCAAAACAGCAGCATCTAGCAAGCAAAGTTCCCTGTATGCAATTAAAGGTGATTTACGGGGACCATTAATGTAGATTAGCATATACATAAATATATTTTTCATTAGATTTAAAACTTAACCTCATTGAACTCCATTGCTAACCAAAACAGAAGCACCCTTCTCTGCACAGTTCTCATGATCCTATGTTACCTGGCAACAACATTTTGCATTCCAGTAGACGCTCATGATGTGCGGCCGCGCCACAATATTGCGCTCATCCACGTCTCGAGAAGCTACGTGACCTATTTGTTCCACCTGCAGTTCTCCAAAGACAATTTATGAGTGATTCACTCCACAATGTTGCATGAATCCATGATTATGTTCCGGGGGAGCTGCATGTAAAGTTCACCGTACATTGTTTAACATGGCTTTGCGGAGATGACGCTTAACGTTGCAGTAAATTCTGTCTTATCGTCCACGTTTATTCCACCTTTGCTGCGTTTCTCCATTTTTTTTAATTTCTATTTTAGTTTTCAACTTTGCTCTTGACACACAAACAAAGGCCTCCTCCCCTTCTGCAGTTGAGTAAACACTGCCCACCTTTTATCAATATTTTTCATTCGTCTTTAGAACAACATCAAACACCTATATTTTCTATGTATATTCTCCACCCAGTTTTTGGAAG
Source organism: Syngnathus acus (assembly GCF_901709675.1). Taxonomy (NCBI): domain Eukaryota; kingdom Metazoa; phylum Chordata; class Actinopteri; order Syngnathiformes; family Syngnathidae; genus Syngnathus; species Syngnathus acus. The sequence goes on from NC_051108.1 coordinate 6,027,747, forward strand.
CCTCACATTGACTTTGCGCGCCATTAACATGCCCACTCACTTTGTGGACGCCATCATACCTTGCGACTGAGGTGTCATTTGCATATCATTTCGGCTTTGACAGCAGCAACAGAAAGAAGAAGCTTCATCAGTAGCGGCTATCGGCGCATCCTCGGGGCACAGGCAATAAAACATCTAGCGCAGCAGACATTTTATGTGAATTACAGCCTGGTGCTCACGACCAATCGATGTGGAAACTAAAATACATCTTTTTTTCTGACCTTGCAGGAGTGCTGCATAAAAGTACACACCTCAAGTCAATTAAACACCACCCGCCTCCCCATCACAGGAGTTGATTGACGGCTACAGGGGAGATTTCTTTTTACCTTGCAGAGAACACATCCAGCCCTACAGTCAAAGGGAGAAGACCAGCATCTCCGCCTCAGAGGTAATAAAAGGAGCAAATTAATGCAGGTGTCCCGCACACGTTCTCACGGCTTCCGGTAACATGTGGCCGGCCTTGGCAGCCCTGTCGATGCCCTTCAAGGAGGGAAGAAGAAGCGGAGATCCGCCGCACCGGGAATGAGTGAGCATCGGTCGGAGGAAGGCAGCCTCACCTCCTCCCCAAAAAAAAAAAAAAAAAAGAGCGAGATAGAAATGGATAGAGAGGGACAGGAGGAAGGAGGCTGCTGTTTTGAACAGCTCCTGCGAATGACTGCAGCCAGATGTTCCTATAATTCCCCTCCCTCGTCCCCGCTCTCTCTCTTAATCTAGATTGCCTGCGAGGTTGCAGCCGTCATACATCCGCGCGCACACACAGCGCGCGCACGCATCTCGCTCGCCGGTTCCACTGGCGCTTGTGTTCGGAATTGCAATGGCGGCTGCACAGAGAGCGTTTGTGTGCACAGACAGATGCAACACACGCACACACATGAGCCCTGCCTGCCGGCCGCGCTCACAGGCTAGCATCATCATTTATTCATGCGCACGCAGAGAGAGACTGCATGCGCGACAGAATGCAGCATGCACCACTTTTCGCCTTCGCTCAAAGATATGGATTCGACAACGAAACTCACTCGCTAGCACCCCCTGGAAAGTTTACAAAATCCAGCCCTCCGCACTTGTTCTGCTTATAAACAAGAATTGGAGTGTTTATCGTGACGGGAAAAAAAAAAAAAAAGTCTCAAGGTCCCATGTTTCAAATTGACGTCAGCCATTTTGATATACAAAGCAAATAAATCCCAGGCTTTGACAAAATTCCTTTGACAGCCCAAACAAGCCCGAATGGAAAGCAGGTGTTTTCGACAGATGGGCAACGGTAGATTGTGAAGCTTTAATGTTTAATTAGTTTAGGGAAAGATCTAATTGAATAGGATGTGATGAAATATGTTGTTGTTTCTGGGTGTTCTTGCATCTGTTACAATCACAGTACGCCGCAGATCAGTCGTTGAATAAATGTTGACTTGGCTGAAACGTAAAGCTCCCCCGTCCGTCCCCTGTGGATCTGTTGGCACGTAATAACAACCCCCCCCTTCCGCTTTCCGCATTTTATACCTCCTATAAGTCAAGTTTATTTAGCCCTTAATCACAAAAGTGTCTCAAATGGCTTCAAGGGCCCAGTTCACAAAAATAACATTGAGGAAAGGGGAAAACTGACAGGAAAGAAAACTATTTGACTGTATTGATGCAATTTAAAAAAAAAAAAAAAAAAAAGTCTGCCATTTTGTTTCAAATAATACTGCATGTTCACACACATACACACTCCCGCCAATTTAGAATTGGCATGGAGGATTTCTATTCTTAATCAATACCTTGATCTGAATGCCTCAGCGGCTCAATAAGAGCTTGAGTTAGGTCATCTTGGCAAGAGCTTCATTGACCACTTCATTAGGAACACCGTTGGGATTCTTTTTCTCTTGAGTGGCTGACTCCATACATGACAAAAAAAGGCTTAGAATATGAAGTACCAAATGGTACAGTCCGGTCTACAAAGTACGTTATTATGGCTGTAGTATGTTATGAGTTGATACTTCTATTTTTATACCCTTGACTTTAGTAGCATAGGAAAGAAAAAAATGTTGGCCTTGAAAAGACCTGTCGTTAGCTTCAAGTCCAATTAGTAGGCTCGACTGTGCACATTAGGGGAATGATGGTTTGTCCCATGGGTGTGACTACTTTTGTATCCTTGACTTTGACATACCTTTGAACCATACTTCAACTTTGCACGGCCCGATAGTTACCTTGAGGTCCAATTATTATCTTTCCGAGTTATAGAAATGAACACCTACCTGCTCGTGAAAGCTCCAGCGGGACTCTTAAATCATGATTATTTCAAAGAATATCACATTTATTTAAATGCAGCCTATTGTAATAGAAACACTTTACAGCGGCCGTAATTACAATGCTTGGCGGACGGGAATTGTGAATGTCGGAACCCGTGAGTGAGTGAGTGAGTCACCAAGAGAGTTGGCGGGCAGAACATTGCGTTTGATACAATATGTGCCTCCACACACACAATCCAGTGTTTGCCGCTATATTGAGGATTTCTTTGTGGAATGTACCAAATCACGGAAATCCCTGCAACATTAAATATTTTACTAGTTTCTGTAAAATTTCAAGTGCTTGTAAAAACGGACTGATTCTACATTTGACATTTATGAAATAAACTATGAAAGTGGAACCTACAGAGGTTTCAGAGTTCAGTGGCTGATGTCTTCCAGGAGCTGCTCAGGGGTGAGCTCATCGGTCTTCACCCCCGTGCGACTCTTCATCTCCAAAAAGAGGCCCTCGATGTCCCGTGGCGGGTCGGCAATGCTGCGACTCCACAGGACCTCGGTGATGCCCAGCAGCTCGCGCACACGTGCCGCGATGGCCTGCCGAGCACACGGCGGGTGAGTACGTTAAAAAGTTGTATAAGGGTGAAAGGGAGTCCTTTGATGGCCAAAATGTTTGTTTGGTGATCTCATCTTGCCGAGAATTGAGAGCGTTTCGGCTTTTGAGAGCCAGATGAAGGAGTGTGCGTGCGTGCGAGCATCTTGAGTAAAATAGTCCTTCATTATTTGTTTGCACCTGCTTCCACCCTGATGCTGACACACTAGAGCAGACGCACTGAGCTAATTTAACAGACAAAGAGACGAGGGGAAAACAGCTTTTTATTTTTGGTGATAGACTTGCAATTTCAAACAATGAGAGCCAATACAAGCTGTTTCCAAAATTTTGCCAAACATTCAGCTTTATGAGAAGGGGTATTAAATTAATCAATGCAAAGTGAGTGTCCTTCAATGTGTAGGTGTAACCTAATTAAGGGGCCAATGAATGCGTGTGAGTCATTTGAATTAATTCAAATCAAGGCACACAAGTGTTTGGCAACCAGATGGCATATATTGGGTACGATAATGTGTGCTGCAGTATCTTTAACCTTATTCCGGCTTGTATTTTATGCTTGTTTTTGATATTTTAAGCATTGTGAGTAGTTTTTACTACCTGCATGTGTTTGAAATCTGTGATTCCGAGTCTTGGCATGTGGACACAATCCACAAAGATCAGCTTTCTACCTGTGACACAGTTCTCAGTGAAGCACAGCTGCCATGGAAACAATGTGAATGATTACGATCACTATTGTCATCCTCTGTTGTGTCTGATTAACATTACAATGTCAACCTACTTTATACTGCGGAAACCCTATGGACTCAATCCATCTTGCAACATCCTCGCAACTCCACTGCAGGAACTCCATGTTGCGTGTACCCATGTTGTCATGGAAACAGGCTCTCGACGACTCGAGTCGCTTACTTTGCCTTCAGCTTGTATCAAAGCGAGCTTTGACGCTTGAAAAATAAAGATCGATTTTGTAAAATTAGAATACTTTGACTTGTTTGACGTTGCTACGCAGAGCTTTTGACATTTTTTGACGCATACATTCCCAGGAGGTTTGAACTCGAGACAAGTTCAACTCCGATGACGGTGTAAGAGCATCCAATCAGCTTCTAGGAAATTCGGGCGGCGGTTGAATAACGCCTGTTGATTGGTCCGCTGTTAAAATGTCCCGCCTATTAAGGAAGCCTAGCCACGGTGACGTTTTTAGTCGATTCACAAACAGCATGGAATAATAAAAGCCACAAACATCGAGCACTCCTATCGGTGTATAGATCGCAGGTTAAACTACCAGCCCCGCCCCCCCGTCCCCCATGTTTGCTAGTGGACGTTTGGACGGCTTCTACGCGTTCTGTGGTGGGTCACTCGAAGGACTAAAACAGTAACCTTAGTTCCCGCAATGGCTGCAATACTCCGCTTCGTGCTGAATAAGAAGGTAAAGCAAAGAAACGTCTTAAAGTGTCCCATTATCACTTGAGCTAGTGAGTTGAAGCTAACCAGCTCCGTGGCTAGCTTGTAGCACGCGCTGCAGCTCTGCTTGCGCGTCAGACTTGTTTGATCAGTCGTCCGTATCTGCCTTTTTAGTTAAATAGAGTGTTGAATAAACTTGTCTTGATTATTTACATAAGATACGGGTTAGTTTGCGTAACGCGAACAAAAGAGTCAAATGTTAACCAAATTTGTTTTATAAATACCTTCCAGACATCCCCCGTGCAGCTGGGCCGTATGTGCTACTCGTCTGTGGTAAGAAGAGATCTCACACTGTGCAACTAGTCTCACTCCCCGACACATAACGTTACATTGACGATCAGCGTCACTGTGACAAGTCATTCACGTTACTTTTTCACAAAGAAAACCGTAAAACACAAGTCCCTTTTAAACTCTCGCGTGTTTTACCTCAAGGAACAAACCTACTTTCTAGGGGGGGGTCACTTGAACAAAATAAAGTGTAAACCCATCTATCCAATGAGCACGTGAGCATGTATTTGTGTAACCTCTGCAGCCCACCACCAAGCTGTTCATCGATGGAAAGTTTGTCGAGTCCAACACATCAGAATGGCTCGACATTCACAACCCTGTAAGTATTTATAAATGCATGCCTATGCCATCTTTGTAATGCTATTAAAGGAAGTTAGAGGAGATAAAACAAGTACTACAAAAGATATCCGAGGCCTCAGCAACATTCAGGCAAGCTTATGATGGCTCGTTAATACGCGAGTCAAATTTACAACGTTGTTAAGGACCAGAAAAAGATTTTGCTGTAAATGTTAATGCACGAGCTGAAGTAAGGACTGCAGTCAGTGTGTCTGAACGGACTGTCTCTGCTCCTCGCCACCCTCGCAGGCCACTAATGAGGTGGTGGGCCGTGTTCCCAAAGCCACGCAGACGGAGATGCTGGCCGCCGCGGAGTCCTGCTCCCGTAGCTTCCGCTCCTGGTCGGAGACGTCCATCCTAAGCCGCCAGCAGATCTTCCTACGCTACCAGCAGCTCATCAAAGACAACATTGTAACAAGTTTTTTTTACTTGTGCAATTTCCATTGAATTTTGCCTAACCTTGTCTCTCTATTTTTCAATTCTAGAAAGAGCTGGCTAAGATGATCACGCTGGAACAAGGCAAGACTCTGGCTGATGCCGAAGGTGATGTCTTCCGAGGACTGCGTGAGTAAAAGTATCTAATTTGCAAAAACAAAACAAGTTACTTATATTCATCTTTAACACCAAACTTTTTATGAAGTGACTTATGGAAAAGGTGCAATGACACTAATTAAGAATCAGAGTCAAAAATAAAACACAATAACAAGTTAGCCCATTTTCAGTACTGCGTTTCCTTCGTTTAAATCACAGTTTGCATATTGGCAGAATACAAACAAAATGCGACTTGCAACAGGCAAATTAAATGTTATTGATTAATTTAAAAGTCCCCCCAGGGATGTGTTTTTTTTTTTTTTTCCCCCTGACTTTCTGCTGTTATTCATCTTCATGGATTGATGTGTTTCCGGTAAAGACAGCTGCACAGTGGATTGCGGCGCAAGGCTTCCTAAGCAGTCCCAGTGAGCTTTTTATGTCCGTCGTCTCCGGATTGATCGCTGCTGGCCGCTTAATGGGCCGCGATAAAAAACACAATTTCGTTCTCTCGGTCTCCCTCAGTTTTTTTTTCTTTCTCCCCCTTCTGGTGATAGGAAAAGAAATCCGCCACCAACTGTCGCACGCTCGTCCACAGTAAAAACACGGTTTCGGCTGACTCGGACGCTAGCGATGGCGCTAAATGGAATGCTCTGGAGCAGGATGACCGTGAAATTTATGGAAAGTTGTTAAAAAAAAAAAAAAAAATCATCATGATGGTCAAAGCAAAGTGGCTGTCTATTAATAATACTCGTGCATCAGCATATATATCATGTCAGTGAGCCCACAAAACCTTCCACTGTTCAAATGCTACAGATACCACTCCCCATTTTAGATATTTGTTGTCCCTCTCGTGTAGCTAAATCAACACAGACTCTTTATCTCTTTTCCGTCACTCCTGTTGAGGAATTAAGATCCGCTCGCCAAAGCATTTCTTGGCGCAGTTCAAAGTAACGAGCGGCATTCCATTATCAGCAGAAAAGACAGGCGGTGGCGTGTGCTGGTGTGCCATCAGGTTAAGATTTACTAGCACGCTGCATTTTACCCAAAGGCAATCGACAGCTTCAGCAAGTGGAAAACATTAAGCCAACGGCTTGCTTAAACACAGCAACCCTCGATGTCTGTTGTTGATTTCAAGCGTGACTAAAATTTGTCGCTCGGGCAGAGGTGGTGGAGCACGCCTGCAGCATCACGTCGCTGATGCTGGGCGAGACGCTGCCGTCCATCACCAAGGACATGGACACATACACCTACCGCCTGCCCATCGGCGTGTGCGCCGGCATCGCTCCCTTCAACTTCCCCGCCATGATCCCGCTGTGGATGTTCCCCATCGGCATGGTGTGCGGCAACACCTACCTGATGAAGCCGTCGGAGCGCGTCCCCGGATGCACCATGCTGCTGGCCAAGATGCTGCAGGACGCCGGAGCGCCTGACGGCACGCTCAACATCATCCACGGGCAGCACGCAGGTCGGCGGCATAAGTCATGCGAGCGCGGCGTCTATTCAGAGGAGGATTTTATATCTTGTGTCTGTTTGAACGCAGCTGTCAATTTCATTTGCGACCATCCTGCCATCAAAGCCATCAGCTTTGTGGGATCCAACCAGGCGGGAGAGTACATCTACGAAAGAGGCTCCAAGAACGGCAAGAGGGTGCAGTCCAACATGGTACATGGTTTTTGTTCCTAATGCAAAGAACTTAGTAGTCTTACTCTTTTCCATCTTTAGTCACTATTCATTACTTGCATTTTCCCAGGGCGCCAAAAACCACGGCGTGGTGATGCCGGACGCCAACAAGGAGAACACTATCAATCAGCTGGTGGGCGCCGCTTTCGGAGCGGCCGGCCAGCGCTGCATGGCTCTCTCCACCGCCATCTTTGTGGGCGAGTCTCGCGAGTGGCTCCCGGAGCTGGTGGAGCGCTCCAAATCGTTGCGCGTCAACGCAGGTCAACATTGCCTCGCCAAGTCTCACCCACGTATTGCCGATTAACGACGGACAATGTGCAGGCGACCAGCCCGGCGCTGACGTGGGACCGCTCATCTCTCCCGAGGCCAAGGCTCGCGTCGAGTCTCTGATCCAGAGCGGCGTCAATGAGGGCGCCCAGGTGCTGCTGGACGGCAGGAACGTCAACGTTAAAGGATATGAGAACGGCAATTTTGTTGGACCCACCATCTTGGCCAGCGTAACGGTGAGCCTCCATAAAATCTTTGTCTCTAGCCATTGTGTTTACATTTAAACATTAAAAAAAATGCTCATTGAAATACAGTTTTGTTTGTCTACGTGAATGCAGCAAATATTCGAGCATTCTTGATAACGCATGTGTTGTATCGTTGCAAATGCTCGGGGGCGTACTTTGCCTGCCCATTGCTAAAATGTAATGTTGGGTGACCACAGATGCCGCTGTAAGAATCGCATCGCTACGAACAAAAACCGTGCCAACACTTGAACCGTTGCTTCCTTTTCACTGCGGGTAGGGTATTTATTCAGACAGAACATTGAATCCATAATAAAGGAAAGTTCTGCCGCACTGTAGTGTGTTCCCACAGCTGTTAAAGTCTTGCATACCCTGCTGAGCTTATATCCCGAGGAAGCTGAATAAAACGCTTTTTCCCAAGCATAAAAAGTTTGAACTTTCAAGCAGCTCTAGGCCAAGAGATTATAATTTATTGTTTAATGATGTCCCCAGCCGGACATGACATGCTACAAGGAGGAGATTTTTGGGCCGGTTTTGGTGGTCCTGGAGGCCAACGACCTGGATGATGCCATCTCCATGATCAACAGCAACCCCTACGGCAACGGCACGGCCATATTCACCTCCAACGGCGCCACGGCACGCAAATATACGCACGAGGTGGACGTGGGCCAGGTGAGATCAAGTCAAAGCCAAGAAAATGAAACAAACCTCAAAATATTTTGTTTTATTGTATTTTTTTTTAAATTTATTTTACTATTTACTCTTTTTAAATAGAATTGTGTATGAAAATGCAAACAATTCAGTCCAGCGAAAATAGAATAGCATGACATTATGTACAGTAATGAAAAGTCATTTTGACTTATAGCAAATAATTAAACTCTTTGTCTGCATGTATGATTCAGTGACAATAATTTGTGCTTTTCGGCAGATTGGCGTGAATGTTCCCATTCCTGTCCCCCTGCCTATGTTCTCCTTCACTGGTTCCAGAGGCTCCTTCAGGGGAGACACCAACTTCTATGGCAAACAGGTGAGAAATGTTCAAAATCCTACACTCACCACCAAAAAGGCGTCATCAGCTTGAACCGCTTTCTCTTGCTTTTTTTCGTGTAGGGCATCCAGTTCTACACACAGATCAAGACGGTGACGTCACAGTGGAAAGCCGAGGACGCCACCGTGACGAGCCCGGCTGTCACCATGCCGACCATGGGACGCTAATTCTCCAGCACTGCCTTCAGTGACTTTGACATGTGCCTTGAAAAAAACATGGCGGAGGAATGGATGAAGGCTGCTTTTTAAAGTTGATTTTATTGTACAAAACCGATTTTGTAGGTGGGGTTATTATCAGGCTGGTAAACAAGTCGTCATCAGCTTGCCTCCTATGGAGAAAGTGTTGTTGGTCCTCATTAATATTGCACAACAAGTTGAAACCTCGTGATGTCCGCTGTGGTTCGGTTCAAGCCTAGAGTACCGATAGTAGGTCAATTTGAATTTCCAAGCAGTCACAGTAGTTTGAAAGTGTTTCAGGGAAACTGCAGACAAAGAAAATGTAAACGGGGCAAATACTTTCGTATGGCACTCGCTGACAAGAGCGTCACAGCATATGCGTAAATAATATACAGTGTCATCATGTCTTGTGTTCCCAACTAAATGTGATGACACACTTGCATTTGTCATACTACCCTGTGTTACCCTGTGTAAGGTGTCTGTGTCAAATGAATGGCAATAAATTGCAGCAGTTCACATGATATTCTTGGTGAGTGTTTTTGTTTGGAAAGCCTCTCAGTGGACATGACAGTTGCTAAGTCTGACTGCCGTGACGTCACAGCTATGCTAACCGTTGCACGAATTGTCAAGAGGAACATCATGGTGAGACGTCACGTCATTTCGTTCTGCTTTCACTACAGTTTTATTTGCAAATTTGTCATCTAGGTGTTAAGAGGCAGTTGCATATTTGACCTAATTCGTTTTTTAAGCTCGGGTTTGCTTAGACGTGCTTTTGTGAGGTAGCATATGTGAATGCCGACTGAATTCGTTCGCTCGCGAAAAGTTGGGAAAATAAGGAAACCCACTGGTGAAATTGGAGATAAGTTTCCCTTTTTTTGCAGTTAAATTTGTGCAAAAAAAAATCGAGTGTGCAAGCGAAGCTGAGCGTTTAGTTATTGGCAGTGGTTATTTTACCGTGGGTAAACGCTGACTGGTAAACATCACCTGCCACTTTTTTTACACAGCAAAACAATATTAAGAAACTTTGACCAACTCATTTATTCAGACTCCAGAGATATGTAATGTTGTTATAGTTATTCAAAACAATTATAATGGTTCAATATGATTTAATAACTAGACCTTTAATGGCACTGTATGATATCTTAAGCCATTCATTTTGCACTCATTTGAAGAGTTTAAAATCCTTCAAACCTTACAGTTATAACGTGCTACTGGAGGTGCAATGATTGACAGTCGATCCAACGAGCTGATGTTTCTGTTCCTGATGACAACATGTTATCAGCAGGCAGGAGCAGTGATTTGACACTCACACGCTAGGCAATCGCTCCCCCGTCGCTCGTCCCGCTGTCTAATGACATCTCGTATCATTTATGTTCTCCTGCTAACAGGTTATCTGTGTTAGAGATGTGACAGACGTCTGGCTGACATATCACAACAAACACGTCATTCAAGCAATAATACACAAAAATAAGTGCAATTTGACTGAATGTGTAGTACAAGTACAAAAAAATTATTAAATGGTTCTCATCCATTAGAGTGGAAATGAAGCGACTCCTGGTGTTCAGAAAATGGATAGATGTTTCTGCCCGAAGGAGACAAGAAGACATATTTTATTCAAGCACTTTATTCATGATCACCAATAAAGCAAAGTAACAAACTTAACTTGAATCTTTGTCCACCCTATTGGTGCCAGGAGGGGATGGGGGGGGGGGGGATTAAGTGTAGTCACAAGGTCCAGGAGGGACATGAGCGGTCTCAGTTGACCATAAGGGATGCCAAACCACTTCCCCAATTGCATTTTTATTTCTTCAGAACCTGAAAATGAACTGATCTTTTCACTCAGGTGTGTTTAACGAGGGTAACTTGGAAAACATATTGGAACGCGGCCCCCCAAGGACTGGAGTTCAACACCCCTGGTATACCGTATTGGCCCGACTATAAGACGACTCCGATTGTAAGACGACCCCCTCTTTTTCAAAACTCAAGTTTGAAAAAAGACTTTTTGACTCAAGTTTGAAAAAAGACTTTTTGAACACCAAATTTAATTTTTATACAGAAAACCCTAGCCCTAACCTGGGCTATGGGGCTTATGTGGCTATTAAATAAAATAAAATAACTCATTTTCAAATCAGACCAGTAAAAACTGGTCAAATATTAAAAAAATATTTTTAAAAGTGAAGAAAATTTGCAATTTTAGTAATGACACTCGAATTTGATGCACAATTTGTCTTCATGGGCCACATAAAATGATGTGGCAGGCCGTATCTGGCCCCCGGGCCTTGAGTTTGACACCTGTGTTCTAGTACATACTGTATGTGTTTGTAATACACATTGTGGAAATACAACTACAAATAACAGACACAATCAGCAAAAATGCACACTCACTAATTCACTAAAGGACTCACCCCAGAAGACATCCCCCCTCTACAGTTGAGTGAATAAACAAGGGTTAGTATTTATTTATTTATTTTCAATTTATGGTTTGAAACAAGGCATAGGTTATAAATTATGGTTTTAAACAAGAAGTTTGATTTCACTTAATTTTTAAAGCTAAGGTCAAATATTTTTTTTGCATAATTGTGGTGCTCAAGACTCACAACTAGATCCATTGCGACTTTCAAGATAATTACTTATTACGAACACGTTAAGTCAAAAAGTAAGCTAAAACAAAATGGAGGTGTTGGTTCTTGCTGTCAGTAACAAATCTGAAAGTACTGGCTGGAGAACTTGATGGGGCTTTTGTGGCTATTAGCATCGTGTTGTGTGTTCTGCTGACTGGTGACATTGGTGGAAGTCTTCTGAAGGTTAAACAAAGGACGGGCTCTTCCTCCTTGCGTCGGATTTGGCATGCTGGGTCTCCCCTGGCCCACCACTGCCCCTGGCTGCTGGCACCGCGGGGGCAGATGTTGCAGTTGTCTCAGAAGACCCAGTCTTTCTTGCGAGGGGGCTCAGATAGATCTGCATAGTCACTATGTAAAGCGTTGAGATGGGGATGTTAACCTAACTCTAACTCCAGCCCTAACCCTAGCTCTAACCCTAACCCTAATTCTAGCCCTAACCCTAGCTCTAACCCTAACCATAATTCCAGCCCTAGCCCTAACCCTAGCCCTAACTCCAACCCCAAACCAAACCTTTACTCCAACCCTACCTCTAGCCCTCACCCTAGGCCTAAACCTTCGGGCAGGGGTGTCCAAACTTTTTGCAAGGAGGGCCAGATTTAATAAAGTGAAGTCAATGTTTGTGTGGGACGAATTTAGTTGCTCACAAACATTGATGACAGGCCTTGCATGGAAGCAGCTTAAGTGTTTGATGAGCTCAGGTGAGATGTCACTTACTTCTAATGACACAAGCGCCACCAGGGGGAAGGTGAGCACATGCTAACAGCTGACATCTGGGACAAAAACTAAGTACCAGGTACTGCACAGTACCATCACCACACACTTTTGGACATGTTTTTCCATGACACTGACGCAAACCAAGTGAGTTAAATATTGATTGATTGAACATTTATTGATCCCTGGGGTTGGGGAAATTCAGGCCCCAGCAGTATTCATACCACAGAGCGGGTATATAAAAGACACAGATGGCATGAGCGCAACTCAATAGGCTCTTACAAGGCTGGCACACAACGGCGCCACAAAGAAAGCCAGTAAGTGCGAAAGTTAAAAGCCATCAAAGCAAAGCAACAAGACAAAGGAAAAAAAAGTAACAGCGGCCAATCAGCGCACGCCCCCAACACCAAAGAACACCCATAGCCTCCACGGGGTCCATAAACAGGTGTAAAGGCAGCCAAGTTCAACGGCGTTCAATGGGCCGAGGTCGTGAATCGGTAAAACATCAGTCTTCAGACTGAAAAGACGTTATGTGCCAAGATACTGAGTAGTTCAAAAGTGGTCAAACTACTGTAAAAGGCAACAAACTGTTCCTCTAATATCATGTCTTTACCTCCGCTTGTGAAAATACAATTTCAAATACGAATACCGCATTTTATTTTATTTTAAATGCTTCCAGTGCCATCAGTTGCTAGGGTTTTACACGAAAAGTTTCTGGTTAATTAAGTGATTTAATGCTGAATGGAACTAACTAGCCCCTGCGAGCCATTTGTTTTTTTAATTTTAATTAATTTGTTCACTTTTATTTCCTTGGCAGCTATAATGGTACACTGTCCAATTTTAACACTTTAACATTGGCTATCCAGGGATTTTCAAATGATTTTGTCCAAGGGACCACCATTATAACCAAGAAGCAACTCGGGGACCACTGCTTTGGCAGAATAGTATTTCATTTTGCACTGAAGGAGGATAGACCTGTAAAGGGTATTTATTTGCATCTGTATGTCTATTTTGGAAATCTACATTTGACATAATTTGGATAGGTAAATGAATCACAAAATAAACTGGAAAATAACTTGACAATTGCTAGAATATCGCACAGTCAAATGACCGAAACAGCCATGGAAACCTGAACTACAGCGCATTAGCGCCCTCTGCTGGAAATATGTTGTACTGCTTCCACCCCACTTATTTCTATGCGTGGGAAGTCTTTTGACCACAACTTCTGAAACTGCTGTGGCCGATCTGCTCTTACCCACTATCTAATTTACCTGGCAACTGTCGAATAAATGAGCACGGATTAAATTAATTTTAGAAAATAATATAAAGTGTCATTAGACTGTGCCGGTGTTTTGACCTTCCCTAATCACCGAAGGCATAATACTACATAGTAGGAAAAAAAAAAAGTGTATATGTTGGCGTCAAAATGTGCAGGTAGACGACAAGCAGCCGACGTGGAGCCTCCATTCTTCCAGTTTGGACATCAGGTTTTGCGTGGAAAACATACAAAACAGGTTAGGCGCTTTCCCTGATTAACATTTGATCGACAGCCGAGTGCCTCTTGTGGGCGTGCTCCTTCACAAGCCACCTTTGTTTATATTGTTATACAATAGCTATCGAGCAACATACAAACTCGTGTCGTAATGATGCTCCGGCATGTTTACATGTAAATGGCAAAAAATAACTTGAAAATGTTAGCAATACTCACTCAAAACACAGCTAGTAGTCACCGGTAGTTAGGTACGGTGAACTGGCGTGCGTACGGCAACCGAGAAAGCTCAATTCAAAAGGAACCAAGTGCGTTTGACAACCCGCAGAAAAGCGGAATGACTCCTCGGACAGCAGCAACAGGGACGTGTTATTAAGGGAAATATTTGTATCCATAGTTTATTCTAAAACGGATTTATAAAGACATAACTTTGAGACTTGTACTAAATGGATTGCCTAAAAAAAGGAAAGAAATCACATCACAAGTTCATTTATTTTTTTACTACACATAACCTACCAGGTTCATTATCATTACACATAACCCAATCTTACATTCTAGTACATACTGTATGTGTTTGCAATACACATTGTGGAAATACAACTACAAATAACAGACACAATCAGCAAAAATGAACACTCACTCATTCACTAAAGGCCTCACCCCAGTAGACATCCCCTCTCTACATTTGAGTGAATAAACAAGGGTTAGTATTTATTTATTTTTTTCAATTTAGGGTTTAAAACAAGGCATAGGTTATAAATTATGGTTTTAAACAAGAAGTTTGATATCACTTAATTTCATTAGGTCAAATGATTTTTTTTGAATAATTGTGTTGCTCAAGACTCACAACTAGATCCATTACTACTTTCTCGATAATTACTTATTACGGATACGTTAAGTCAAAAAGTAAGCTAAAACAAAATGGAGGTGTTGGTTCTTGCTGGTCAGTAACAAATCTGAAAGTACTGGCTGGAGGACTTGATGGGGCTTTTGTGGCTATTAGCATCGTGTTGTGTGTTCTGCTGACTGGTGACATTGGTGGAAGTCTTCTGAAGGTTCAACATAGACGACGGGCTCTTCCTCCTTGCGTCGGATTTGGCATGCTGGGTCCCCCCTGGCCCACCACTGCCCCCGGCTGCTGGCACCGCGGGGGCAGATGTTGCAGTGGTCTCAGAAGACCCAGTCTTTCTTGCGAGGGGGCTCAGATAGATCTGCATAGTCACTAAGTGAAGCGGTGAGATGGGGATGAGGTAGAAATGGTGGTGAATGTGAAGGGGGCAGCATGAAGGGGACAAGGGAAAGAAGTCATGGTGAGATGAGGAAATAAATGAAGGGTAGACACAGAAACACGACTCAAATACGAAATTCAATACCAGATTGTGTGGGAATTTCATCATGAGTGAATCCTACCTTTGCTGTGCGTCACTCGCCTCATGCCTGCATAGTAACAACACGTCAGTGTCTCGTGTAAAAACTTGCATCCAAAATACTGAAACTCAAATCTTTACCTAAGCTCACAAGTTCTTCCTTGGATCTGCTGATCCTAATGGCATTGAGTGAAGATTATTATTGTAATCAAAATACCAAAATCATACAACCAATTCATTGATCAAGAGCTTAAAAATATTCAAGACAGTTCAAATGCATTTAACGAAGGTGTCCCTCAAGGCTCATTACTAGAACCATTGTTGGTTTTCTCCTTCTTCCCCATTCCTCTGCTGTGCTATTTGTTGAGATAAAAAACATCCGCACCCTTCTTGTGTGCTTCCACAGGATGACGCTGATGAGGACGGACGCGTTTTGGAGGTCTTACATGGACTGTCCTTCACACTCCCTGCCGGGCTCTTGACACCACTACAAAGAAGACACAACAAGTAAGGATATATTCATCCCTAAATCAACATTTTTATTTTCAATCTAATAATATCCTCTCACCAGCGAGGGGGTGTCGGGCTGTAGTTCCTGCAGGTAGGTCCAGTTGGTAGCGTGGAGCTCTTCCTCAAGTTGGCAACACCTGAGGACCCCATGGGTGCTCTTGGGGGTAGACCCAATGAGACAGGCCTCCCTGTGGTGGAGACAATAATGTACATAAAAATTAAATCCCGTGATCTGAGTTTAAAAATTGTAATGTTTTTTCAGTAAAAAGTACAGAGACAAAGTTGCAGTGGATATACGCAAAATGAATGTGACAATTAACAGCGATCCTTGCAAACCTTTAGTGCCTGATGTCCTCCTGCCCAATGCGGTAGCATTGGCGGCTTGGTGCTCCTCTGAGATGTTGAGCCTCTTGAGAACGTCAGCTAGGGTCATCTTCAGTAACTGGATCTCGTCCTCCTGCATCTGCATCCTCTGCTCCAGGTAGGTGAGCCGGTCAGCCACATCCAAGTTGCTAGCCGCTGAGCTGCGACCATCTGGATGACGCCATGTTGTCAGCGTTCATTACGTAACACATCTCGCCAATGCTTTTATGAAACCCGTGGCTTGTTTACATCGGGTCTCATGATTAAGATTGCGGATTTGTCAAATGGATTGACAGATGGGTCCATCTCTCATATCACCAGACACTTTCTTCATACGGTTATTAAATTGTATTCCATAATTTCCCTAAAATATTGTTAAAATTGTTAATATTATAAAGCATGTGAAATAATATTTAATAGTACTATATTGTCTGCTATGAAAATGTGATTTTCAATAAAACAATGATCCTAACATACGCAAAAGCAATTAAAATACTTTTTTTAAATTAATCAAAATTAAATGCAAGTGGATGCAAAAAAAATAGATACATCATGAGTAAATAAAAAACACTGTGCAAATCATAAAATCCATATTTGTCCGTTCATCAGCATCAAGATTAAGCTTTCCAACCCCCTTTCGTTCTCACGCACGACAGTCAGACTAAAAGCAAACAAGGTCAAAGCACAGCAGGATAAACTGAACGGTAAACAAAAAGTCCTTGCAACAATTGTGGTGGTCTACCATGTGAGCCGCTGGACGTCGATGATGAATAATCGCGAGGGAACCTCTGCGGGCCCGCCGGGCCTTCCTCCGCCACCTTGGCCGTATTCCTTCTCTTCCTCTCCTGGCGAGAGCACACTCTCTCTGTCCTCCTCAAACCTCCTCTGGATCCACTCACTCCGTCCATCTTCCGCAGACTCAATTCCTGAACCCACCTGGTGGCATCCAGGCCTCCTGATGCTGAGCCTGCTCCGGGTTCCACGGCGACTGGCAATACCACCGGGATGCTGTTATGTATAAAGCCCCTTCGCTCTGGGCTTAAAACCTTAGCCGTGGTCCAAATCAGCCTAAATTGTTGTGTGTGAGGGGGTACACTGATAATCCCCTAGACTGAGCCTCTTTGACCCCGCCCCACTGGCCTCTCACATAAACCTGTCACTGACAGAAAAGGACACCAAATAGGAAAAATGTGGCCTCTTCCTTTCCTTTTTTTAACGTCTTCCTTGGTAGGACTGCGACATATCCAGATTGGAGAAAGAATCTATTTATCTTTAAATCTGCTATCTTATTGTTCACACGTAATGGGAAACAGCATAGACATGTTAATGAATGAAAAATGTCATGTTCAAGTAAATGAAGTTGTGGGTTTGGAAGAAATTCAACAAACTCGGAAATCAAGGTAGCACTGTAATCATTAAAGTGTCCCATAATCGGCTTCTGATTTCCAGTTTGTTCCCTCAAACCGGCTGTGACATCATCCGCAGAGACGCACGCACTTCCCATATAGCGATTGGGATTAGAATAGCACATAATCCTCCTCCTGTAAAAGGGAATTAGCAGTCCGAAGCTGCATCTCAGATGTACAAAGGTCGTGCCCTCCCTGTAGTTAGAAAACATTTCATGACAAAAAACTTCATCTACCTGTTAAGGAGTCGGCGTCAGGCGCTAGGAGAGAGTCGCTGTGGTAGCTGTCTTTCAGCGAGCCCGTCTTGAGGAGGGCCCCAGGGCCCTCTTCCATGCCCAAACCAGGGTCCACCAATTCCAAGTCCCCCTCGTTCGTGCCCGCAGCCATGATGTGGGTCACCTTCTCTTAACAGTCGGTTGCACCCCCCTATTCCCCCCTTGCCCGCTACCCACCTGCAACTTCGCAGGCTAGTCAGGGCACAGAGAGCTTGATGTCACTCAGAGGACAGATTAAGAACCCGCTAAGCCATCTCCACATACAATCCAGTGGGGGTGGTAGACTTTGTGTGTGTGTGTGTGTGTGTGTGTGTGTGTGTGTGTGTGTGTGTGTGTGTGTGTGTGTGTGTGTGTGTGTGTGTGTGTGTGTGTGTGTGTGTGTGTGTGTAAAAAGTCAAAGTCTGCTTTATTGTCAATTTCTTCACATGCCAAGACACACAAAGAAATCGAAATTACGACAAGACATAGTACACAATATACATACAAGTAAACAACACAAAAAATAAAAACAAGAAGGCACAAACAATGAATAAATAAGAGTGATGAATAAATAATAAATAAACAAATAACATAAATAAGAGGAGCAAAAATGGAGCAAGTGTGCATACAGCAGACAGTCAGAATATAGCGCAAAAGTACAGGATGCTACGCAGAAGGGGGGAGAGAGTTCAGGATCCTAACAGCCTGGAGTATGAAGCTGTTGGTGAGTCTGGTGGTGCAGGAGCGCAGGCTCCCGTACCTCTTCCCAGAGGGCAGAAGATCAAACAAAGAGTGAGCGGGGTGACTCACATCACTCACAATCGTGGTCACCTTGCGGGTGAGACGGGAGGTGTAAATATCCTTCAGGGAGAGGTGTGAAGCACCAATAATCTTACCAGCCGTGTTCACTATGCGCTGCAGGGCCTTCATGTTGTATTCAGTGCAGCTACCACCCCAAACAGCGATACAACTGGAGAGGACGCTCTCAATGGTGCCACGGTAGAATGTAGTCATGACGGTCGGAGGAGCACTTGCTCGCCTGAGTTTCCGCAGGAAGTACAGGCGGCGCTGAGCTTTCTTCGCCAGTGATGCGGTGTTGGTGGACCAGGAGAGATCCTCACTGATGTGCACCCCCAGGAATCTGGTGCTGCTCACTCTCTCCACCACAGCACCGTCGATGGTCAGTGGCAGGTGCTGGGTGTTACCCTTCCGGAAGTCAACAACAATCTCCTTGGTCTTGTTGACGTTCAGCAGGAGGTTGTTGTCCCTGCACCACGTGGTCAGAAGGTCAACCTCCAACCTGTATTGAGTCTCGTCGCCCTTGGTGATGAGACCCATCAGAGTCGTGTCGTCAGCAAATTTCACTATGCGGTTGTTGCTGTAGGTTGCAGTGCAGTCATGTGTCAGCAGGGTGAAGAGCAGCGGACTGAGCACGCAGCCTTGGGGGTTAGGGTTAGGGTTATTGATGATGTCATCAATGCACTTCGTGATGTAAGAGGAAACAGAGTCAGTATACTCCTCTATGTCCGTCCGATCGTTGCAAGTGGCCGCCTGCTTAAACATTTCCCAGTCAGTAGAGCCAAAGCAGTCTCGAAGCGCATCAGAGGCACCCTCAGGCCACACTCTAACCCGCTTGCGAACCTGGATGCTTTCACCATTTGTCTGGATGCGGGCAAAAGCATAACAGTGATATGGTCAGAAAGTCCAAGATGGGGGAGGGGGGCGGCTTTGAATGCTCCTTTATGTGAAGAGTAGACCAGGTCCAGGAAGCTGTCGCCACGTGTTGGAAAATTAACATGCTGGTGAAGCCTCGGAAAAACAGACTTCAGGTTAGCATGATTAAAATCCCCAGCGAAGATGGTGAAACCGTCAGGGTGCGCCGTCTGTTGTTCACTGACAGCCTGGTACAGTTCACTAAGAGCCGCGATCCTGTCGACTTCGATGTTGGAAGGCGGGATGTATACCGCGACTAGCAGAATCGCAGTAAATTCCCTTGGCAGATAAAAAGGACGGCACTTAATGATCACAAACTCCGCCAGTGGCAAGCAGTGCTTGCATACCACTACAGAGTCCCGGCACCATTCGTCACGGATGTAGACGCATATTCCACCTCCTCGCGATTTTCCCCCTTTTACAATAGCCCGGTCCGCCCGATAGCACGCTAGCCGCTCCAGATGTACAGCAGAGTCCGGAATGTTGACAGTCAACCAAGTCTCAGTGTGTGTGTGTGAGTGTGTGTGTGTGCGCGCGCGAGTGTGTACGGTACATGGGACGAAATTCTTTCACAGTTCAGGCCCAGACATAAAACAAATTCCTGACGGATACATTTTGTGTAGGTCCAGTGTGTGTACCTGTGTTAATTCCAATGTGTGTTTATGTGTGGGCGTGGCCATGATGCCAGCAGTCATTTTTACTCCCAACCTCAACAGATGCAGCTATAGCGACCTTGAGACCTTGCACAGGCAGCAAAGGTTCTGACCCCGTTCCACACTAATACAAATACACTTCTGTTTCTCTGCTGCCCTCCTGTGGAGATTATGCACGTTTATCTCGCCGACGGGGAAACATCGCACACTTCCTGTTTTGATCACATGCAGCTTCCCTTTTGCAAACGCCATCTCGAAGGGTGAGGGGCAAATATTTCTAGAATAGCCGTAGGGAGCTTTTTGTTCCGTATCAGGAGCCATTCTAGATCTAAAATCTAGTGCGTTTGCCGAGCTTTCCGACTTGATGCGTGGCAGGCGCTCCAGACATTTTCTTGTAATATATCATAATGGGGATTTTTTTTTTTTTTTACAACAGTTTCCACTAAAATGACTGAGAAAATATGATCCAATTTTGTTGAGAATTATGAGCATTCCTGGGTGGAAAAAGAACACAGACAGAGAAATTTCACAAAGAACTTCATTAAAATGTATAAATATTATTTCAATGCAATATTAAAATCAGTAGGGATGTTACATCAATTCGAGAGATTTTCCAGGGTGCGACAAAAAGCGACAATAATATCTGATAGACACGTCTCTACTGCAAAAATATCTAAACATCGTTAAGTTCATCCCAAGACATTTTCCAAATATATCAAAATATATGTCCATGAGAAGCATTGGCGCGGACTGTAGTCTGCTTTTGTTCTGACTCACACCAATTGCTGTGTGACGTGACAAAAAAAATGGCTGAGGGGTATCTTTACTGTATAAACTAATCAGTTTCAATCAATCAATTTCCATTCATCAAAGCAGATCATCAATTCCACATAGCATGCCCCCGAATAAGTTAAATTGACCTCTACACTTAACTCCATTTAAATATCCTTACCTTAAATATAATTAATACAGATCTTGCAAAAATACTACACTATGTGTCTATTCAAACAGTGCTTGGATTAAATATGTACACTTAGCTTTTTTTTCAGAAGGGGAATTTAACATGTTGAAAATGAAATGAAATACAATTAAGTTGCTTTAACACCCCAGAGAGGGAAATTAAAAAAAAAAAGTCATCTAAAAATATATTGCATGTGCTATCATAGGAAAGTAAATTTAAATAGGCTTCATCGGGATCAATACGACACGATCAGGCTCTGATTGGGGCCAAATATTTGGATTCATGCACCGTCCAACGCTGGTTTTCTATATTACGCATAACTAGTACTACTCAACCCCTTCACAATATTTTTGTTTACATTAACAAAAGCAGACATGTTTACGGTTACGACGTCCCTCTTCGTGCCCCACCCCAATAACATATTAAGGAATGTTTTAGTGCAATTTTAACAAGGCTTTCAAAGCAGGTACTAAAGCTCCAAGACAAGTGGGCCATTCGGACAAAAGTCAATCTCTAAATATAATGAGATGACATCATCGTTATTTCAGTATTTTTGTGACCGTTCTGTTTGGTAGAGTGCCGTGAGATTTTTCTAATGTGGAGTATGCGCAGTCAAAAGGGAGAAAAAAAAAAGACCTACAGGAGATGTTCATTGAAGCAAGAGAGACATTTTGAATGGACTTTGGTCATACATGTTGTAGATTGTGTTGAGTCAGAAAAAAAACAAGTGAGTGGTACCGAAAGATTTGCTTTCTATAAAAAGCTGCTTTTGTTTGGTTTGATTGCCTGAAAGCCTCGCTGGAAAAAAAATCAGGCGCACATATCACACATTCCCACATTTATCCACAGTGACAACACTTGTCGACTCCCGCACGCACACACACACCCAACTGTCGATTATCTCCTCCTTCAGCGGAGGCTCGGTGTTGGCACTTTCGCCACTGGCTTACAAACGGAACAAACATGCTGCTAAGGTGCTTTTGGGGGATGGGGGGGGGGGGCAAGGGGGGGCAGCTGAGAGAAAGTTGCCCAGATCAGCCTGGTGTTCAGCATGCCTGGTAGGCAAAGGCGCAATGGTGGAAGGGGGAGGAAGCAGAAAAATCAGATTTGATGGAAGCAGAAAATACAAGCGAGCTGAAAGAGACGTACGAGGATTTGACCGTAACCTCTTCAGCTGGCTAAAGGGCTCACACGCGTAACAACATTAGCATTGGCGCTGTAGCGTAAACGTTGACTTAATAACTAGACATGTGCCGCTTAAGTGAATGTTGTCGCCACCAATTCCCTCCCTACTGCAGATTCTTGAGTATGCGTCCGTAGCGGAAGTCGTAGACGTGTCGGCAGAGGTAGACCAGCTCGGGGTCCACGTCTGTGGGCACACAGCGGTGGGAGGGCGGGGTAAAATCCAGGCAGCAGGGCACCACGCTACTGCCGCCGTCGCCGGGTAGGGCGCCTTCGGAACGACGCTTCATCAAGGCACAATATCTGTGTTCATAAAATCAAACACAAAATATTATACATTCTCGGGTTCAACATATGGACAAATGTATTGGGACAGCCTGCTGCAAAATTGCTGCGTCATGCTTGTTGTCCCTCACCTACAGTACTGGGCTAGCGGGAGGACGTAGCATCTGTCTTCAATGCAAGCTACGCTGTTCTCGTCCTGATGTCGAGAGGCAAAGATCTCGTTCTGAAGAGGAGAATTTTATTTTTGGACCAATTTGTTTTGAGGTATCATGATGTAGTGTAATCTCACCTCACAGTGTGTGCTGGGGTCTCGCCCCCCCTGCGTGTGCTCCGGTCGGTAGTACCAGAAAAGACTCATCATCAGCTCCCCTGAGGCGACCAATAAAAACACACATAGTGGACGTCAGCAACCTTGACACTCTGTCCATCAACCCTCGGTTTCCCTCGTACCGCTTTTGGGATCCTCCCACAGGGCGGATATCTTGGCCACGTAAGGGAGGGATTTCTTCCTGGGGCCCGAGCGCAGCAGCACCGTGTCTCGGATGCGGATCACCTCACCGTCCCTCTCCACGCCCTCGTAGCACTGCCTGAGCGCCATCTCGTCCTCCCCCTGGCACCGCAAAAATAGAAATTGTCAAAAATTGCCCCCAAAGTGATATTACCATTTTGTCTGTGTTAATCTCACCGCGATGAAGACCTCTTTCTCTGTGGGGTCCCCCACAGGCCACCATCCGTTGGTGGCTCGTCTGCGACCGATTCGCTTTTGTTGTGGGGATCCCGGCTCGGCATTTTGATCTCTGTCGGAGGCACCGGACGGGCGGTTGGCGGACGCTTTTAGCCGGGCCCGGGGTGGCAGGTGGGGGTTAGCAGTCTGGGTGGAAGTGGGCACGCTGGATAAAGGGCAGTTGGAGAGAGGCAAAGATGGCGGCACCAGAATGGAGTGGTTGTGGTCCCCTTGAGGAGAGGAGTAAGTTTCTGGAAAATAGGGAAGGCGGCAAAGTCACGCATTTGAAAAGTATGCTTAAATTAATATCTCCCCTTAGGAGAATATGGTCCTATTTGTGTAGTAGACCCGAGTAGTCATCTCTCTAATGTGAGTCGGCTTGCACAAGGCCGTTGTGTAGCCTTGTTGTGTTTATCTTGATCGTAAAACTCGCACCCTTGGGATTGTCATTTTGAATGTGCAGTTGACTGTATTTGAAATTCCATTATCGTGATTCACCAAATTAGAACCAAGGTTTGCCGGGATAAATCCGCTTTGGGGTTTTCGAGTCTTAAGGGGATGGAGCTGGCCGAGGCTATCACAAGGTCGAGGGCTAATTGCCAATGGAGACCTTGAAATGAGCAATTGTTGTGATTCTCACGTAGCTTCTGACAACATGTTTGGGGTTAACATTATTAAGCTGAGCCCAGATGAAGCAGTATAGCGTTGGATAAGTGCAGTAGGCCTTGAGTTTGTTTTCTTACAAACCTGTTTTGATGCCATGTGAGCATCCGGTGCACCCCGCATCAAAAGAGCACCCCCTGCTGGTGACGGGGGACATGGCTCTGCATGCGTAGCCGCTCATCCCGTAGGCGTCGCCGTAACATGGTGACGTCACAGAGTTGCAGCAGGCCGGGTGAGGCAAGCCAGGGGTGTGGGTGACGCGGGGACCCGGCAGCGGCTTGGAACCCATCGTCCGGTTGGAGCACAAGGCAGGTGGCGCAAAGTTCAGAGGCCGTGGGGTGAGCGTGCCCGACGTTGCAGTGTGGGGGGCGATGTGGACGTAGTAACATACGCAGGGGTGGGGGCTGAGAGCGAGTGCCGGGTGGGAGTGCGTCAGGGACGGCGTGGTCACCAGGCACTCGCGTTTGACGAGCGTGCCGCCCGAGCCCATGGCGCCTCGGTCGCCCGACTCAGGGTGGCCCAAGAAGAAGGCCAACCGGTGGCAGTACTCCATCGAACCCTCAGGGGGGCAGCAGTAGCAGGGGCTTAGCTCAGTTTCCAGCTGTTCTTCCTTCACGTTCTTGAGGGAGTAGCCCAACATACTGCGGGACTGGTAGCCCGGCTTGGGCAGAGCGTGGGTGCTAGACTCCCACTCCACTTTGGGCTCAAACCCGGCTTTCTCCTTGCAGGCTGCGCAGCAACAGTGCATGGGGGAAGCTTTGACGGGAGCCTCTTTAAGCTTCTGAGAGCGCTCTTTGTGTTTCACTTTGGGTGGCTGTTTTAGGGTCTGGATCTGGGCAGGAGTCTTGCAGTTTGACATGGTAGTTGTGGTGGATGCGGTTCTGACTCGCTGTTTAGACGCAGCAGATGAGCTGGTCAACTTCAGTAGAGCGGCCGCATTGAGTCCAGCCAGTCGCCGCGGTGTCGGCACATCCAGAATTTCCAAACTCAAGGCCCGATTCCCGTCTACTTTGGTGGTCCTGGCTGTCTTGACCTTCTTGGGGATTTGGTCAAATTTGTGAGACGATGACAGTCTAGAGACAGTTCCTCGAGAGGCTTTTGGAGGTGCCCCTTCATCTGGGGAACCTCCTTTGTTGATGCGCTCCTCCTGGTGTTTTTTGGCCACCTTGGCTGCCGGTTGGAGGTCAGTGGCTCTTTCCAGGAGAAGTGTGTTGACAGCCTCAGCATTTAGGGAGGCCAGGCGCCGCTTGCGAGGTTGTGAGACGTGAGCGCTTGATTTGACCTTAGATGCCAACTTGGCCTCGCCAAGCCTCCTTTTCTTGGACTTGAGAGATCGCTCTTCAGCTTTCTTACTGATGCTTTCCTCCAACCTTGTGAGGAGGACACGACACCTCATGCCCTCTCCGAGCCTCCCTCGCAGAGGATACAATTTCCTGTCCCACTTCTTGTCCTCCGCTTTGGCCCTCTTGTCCTTCATCACCTTGTCATTTTTCTCTCGTCGGATGACCTCGCCGATCTTCTTAGTCCGGCCGAAGCGGAGGGCGCGCTCGGCCTGGTCCCCGCCCATGGTGCTGCCGTGTGGCTGCAGAGGGCGGTGGTCCCAGCGGGAACCTTTCTGCTTGGTGTGGGTCATCACATGCTTCTGGAGGTGGCCTGGAGGTGACAACATGACAGGAAAGTGGTCAAAACTCAGGAGAATGACGTTGCCAAGGAGAGGGGAGGGGTGAGCAGTTACGCACAGAGGAGGAAGTTTAATATCGTGAGACCTCACTTGAGCAGTTCTACATGAGAAAAAAAGCTTGAAAGCATATTTTGAAGTCACTTGATGCAAATTCAATATTGATCGGTTCAATAGGAAACATCCAAAATACAGATTGACACCAATGAGGGTAAAAAAAAAATCCCAGGTGGCCTTCAGGTGCTTAACATACTTTACAAATCATCACCTCATTTCAGTAAGAACATAATCACTAATATATATCGTGAAATTGACGTTGGCCGATTCCCACCGCCAAAGTTTCGTGGTACAACAGATGTTAAATGGCTCGGGCAATGGGCCAAAGCGGCGCTTCGAAGCAGGACCGATGTTAAGCGTGGCATCAAGTCATGAGCGTTAAAATGATCCTTAGACGCTTTTCTCCATTTTAACTTTTTACAAGACGCTACATTTGTTTTTGCATTATTGCAGTCGACAAGTACCTTGCATGCATTAACACTGAAAGCGGATGAATTTTTTTTTGGCGTGTTGTCATCCAATGACAAACAGATAGCTAGACAGCATTGGTGTGTTCAAGGTTCTGAGAGATTAAAAAAGCTTGTAAAGAATTCCAAGTCTCCCCCCCCCCAAACACACACACACTTGAATGCACCACAGGCACATTTACTCTACATGCATGCACACATCCATATGTGCATGCATGTATGTGTCAGAAGGATGGAATACAGTAAAGTCTGACGTAGCTTACCCATGTGAAAAGGCTCTAAATATGGGCTGGGGGAGGGAGGTGAGGTAAGAAGAAGTGTACTTGTGTGTTTGGGGTGGGGGTGCGCGGACAGAGGCAAAATAAAAGGCACCCCCTCCCTGCTTTCCTCCCTCCTCGATCCGATCGCATTTTCTCATCAAACGGCACGGCGGCGGACACGATCGAGCGCCTCGCTAACCGAGTCGACAGCTCCGGTAGATTCCCTCGCGCGGCCCCTCCCTCCCCCTCTCGACAAATAAACATGACATTTTCGACAAATTATCCTCTGCTTTCTCACCCCTCCAATCGGAATAAGTTGGCGACGATCAAGATCGAGGCGACAACTTACCGCCGCACTTCCTGCTGCTTGACGGAGTGGAGGGTGCGGGGAGGAGGAGGGTGACGGGGAGAGCGAGGCGAGGCGAGGCGAGAAAGCCGGACTGGTGCGATGATGGCACGGCCCCCCCGAACTGGAATAGCTGGGGAGGTGCGCGGTGACACTGTGAACGCGTGCGCGTGGACGAGTGTTTGGCTTCCTGAAGCAAACTATCCTAAATGACAGCGCATTTGTGGACTTCCACCCAATGGATAGGGAAAATATTGTTTGATTGTCATAACCATACAAGGCATAATATTTTGACAATGGAACGGAAACTGAATTCAAACGCAGACTTGTCCTTTTAACAGACAACCAACAGAATTTGGCAGCAATAAGAAACAAATTAATTTTGGTGTTTTGGGAGGGCTGCAATGGACTAAAAGCATTTCATTGGGGAAAAAGAATTTGAGATGAGTATTTTCCAAAAAGGAATAAATCAAGCTTAATGTACGCGTAGCAACAGCAAATGAATGAATTAAATCTTTTTAATTAAAAAAAAAAAACAGCTAAAAATAGTACAGGACTCTTGATAACGTGAATTAAAGATCAGAGGGATTGTATCTCATTTTTACAGTAATTATGATCTTAAAAGCGGATCTATGTGTATTTAAAAAAAATCTGTATATTGATTTTTACATCTAGAGTACAGACATTTTTATCGTTCCCTTGTGGATAGGCGAGTGAAAACATATCATAAAAACACTTCGAGCACTGTATGCGCTCACCAGCTGATTTATCAGTGATGTCATGATGCCATCATCCCCCTTGTGAGCTCATTGCACTTATGACCTAATTGTCAACTACTAGCGTTTATGGGTTAGGGATCATGGCAATTCATTTGGTCTATAATTACGCACACTCACACGGGCTTTAAATACATATTAGAACATTAAAAATACTCTCGAGGGTCTCACAATGTTTGTTGCGCGTTGTCATGGCACCGGTCTACCTACGAGTGTGCGTGGCCATGGAACTACTGTTGCGCTTTAATGCACTGTTTTTATGTACCCCGCGAGTCCTGATTTTGGGAGTGGGGGCGTGGCTAATACGGGCCCCAATGTCATACTTGAGACACTCCCCCACCCCACCACTATGTAAGAACCCTTGACACTCAAGTTTTACAGTTGATAATCTTTACATTTTTTAGTCGTTGATGGGTACATTAAGTTCAAATAATAAATTGCTTTATAGCTCAAAAGACCATTTTTCTAGCCACTTGAATTTTACAGTCAAGGAAAAGACTTGGGGGTTCTAGAAAGGGTACGTTACACTTAATAATTAGTCATAATTGAGCTTGACTCGATTACTACAAGGTGTCAATATTGCTTCCGTTTTGTAGTTTTACAGTTCATATTTTGCTCCTGTAAAAAGGCACAATAAATCCAACCATGTAGCTCAACTAACATAAATGGATTCCAAGAACGAAAATTCGAATGTTTTGTGCCCCCATTTTATAGCTTTGATACTTGAGCATTATGGTACTTGGATCAGTTAAGGTCCAGTAAAAAGTCAAATGACAGTAAATGAACGCTTAGTCACAATGTTTTTTCAGCATGCATGTACATTTGTGCATTTACTACAAGATTCCATTGTGTGTTATTCTTTTGACACTTAGTGCTTGTTTTTTTTTTTTTATCCATTTCTATACCCTTGACTTTTGACTTTTACAGCACAACAGTACTGGCCATGTAAAAGGTAAATTAATCCAATAATTAGTCCTGTGGGCTACACTATGGACTCCCGCTGCATTTCCGACCGTCTTTTATGGGATTGTACAGACTAATTGGCCTAATTTCGCTCTATGACTACATTGTTTGCTTTGCACTTTACCAGTGGAGGAAAATGTGTGTATGTGTGTGTGTGCGTGCGTGTGCGTGTGGGTGTGCGTGCGTGTGTGCGCGTGCGTGTGTGTGTGCGTGTGTGTGGAGCTGCTGGAGCTGCTGCTGGTGGTGGTGGTGATGGTGGGGGTGCAATGGGATAACAAACAAGTCCTAGACTACCACTCCCTGGGAATCTCTTTTCCCACCACGACTTGCATTCATATACTGTTAATAATATAACAGGATTATGAGTCTGAAAATGTCCCCGAGACATTAATTTGTTAAAAGGCCCGCGACGAGTGGGGATAATACCGGAGGACTTACCGCGATGGAGTTGAGCCACGCAGCCGTTTCAAGCTCGCTGGTGCGATGGTCCAGCCGGTCGGGGGCACCGCTTCCCAATAATCCGATCCAACGAGTCCTTTTCCGCCCGATCGCTCGCTCACTCTGTCGATCGATCGTTCCAACTCGTTTTTTCCCCACGAGTCGGATCTCCGGTCACAAGCGCCTCCACCACTTCCACCACCCCGTAACCGCCAAGCCCTGCTCGGCCAGCTCGACTGGCTTGTAGTGCACGGAGCTTCACGCTTGGCGCAGCCGCCTCCTGCCAGCGTGCGAAACAACAGCCCAGGCGGCAGACAGCGAAACAAACGAGGCTCAACCGGAATCCGAATGGAAAAGTCTGCAAGCTGGTGGATGATTCCTGGCTTTTCTCCTAATATTTAAAAAGAAGCGGAGGTGAAGAAGCAGAAGGAGAAGAAAGAGGAGGACAAGAAGAAACGTCTACATCCTACTCGTGCGTGCTGCCGGAGCATGTGATGGCAACATAGTGAGGCTTTTAAAGGGGTATCCACGCGTGACTGTATACCGCGGGGCAGGCGCACGTCGCGCACGCACGCCTAGTACACGTATGCGAGACACCGCCCTGGTAACTTTGCAGGAGAGGGTTCGCTGTGACGTCACTGGACACGATCCACCTGTGTCCATATTACATTAAGTTTAACCTCCCGTCACTTACTCACCTTTTATTTGTGTTTGGAAATTGTATCAGAACCCCCCCCACCCAAAAATAAATAAATCACGTGTGCTGTTATAGTGGAAAATGGCAAACCATAATATTACCAACCTAATTGTACTGCTCTTTCTGGGCCAACTGGTAACAGTACAAGACACCGTTCATGGAGATGGCTGAACTCGTCTCTGCTCATCAGTACGGCAGTAATATTAGTCGTTCTTCACAGGGGATAAAGAAAAAAATGACTGAGTACTGTTATATTGTGTCTCTACACCGTTTGTGTTCAATCTGTTGCTGGAGATGGAAATGTTTGGCGCAAGCTTAACACAACAAAAATATCAATTTATTTCTTCTGGCTCTTTATTGATAATTATCGGAAGCTAAGCTGCCGAAAGCTCCATCCCTGACGTTCTCCTTTCCCCATTTACTGCCAGCGTAGGGCTTATACTTTATCACGCTCACACACATACATGCACGCACACAGTGGGATTCACCATTAAGCTGATTCAGGAAGCAGGGAGTTCAGTTGCGCTAACGAATAGACGATGCGCTAGCAGAGGAAAAAGAGACAAGCTGAAACATGAAATGGTGCTCTGTCAACATCACGAGACCCCTGTGTCCCATTATGGCTTTTCCACTGTTAGGCTCATCATTCAAAATACACATAATAGGGAAAAAAAGGAGTGAGCCTCTAAGGTCCAACACAATTTGTTCCTTCTCTGATTAAAAACTCTTTTTGTTTTGCCATTTGTACAGCATGATGAGCACAGCCGATCAGCCAATCGGCAAGTTGGCAGCATCCCTGAGGACTCCATAACAAGAGTGTTTGGTCTTGGATGGATGGCTGGATGGATGGATGGATGGATAGAGGAGGAATCTTTCAAAATCACACACAGATCTCACTTCCGTTCAACGATGCTAGAAGTTTCTTCCCACCTCCTGGCTCTAAGAGTCATCATTTCTTGCGTAGGCCTTACGGGTAATGTTTATCTCATCTTCTTCATCATTCAGACCAGGGTCTCCTCGGTCAAGACGTTTGAGTTGTTTCTTTTGGGACTGGCCACGGCCAACCTGGAGGAAATTGTCATCGTCAACATCTACGACATTGTCATTCTTCAGAAGTCTTACGTCGTCTCCGATGCATGGTTGTGCCGCTCGCTGAAGTTCTTGACAGTGTTCGGGGAAATGGGCAGCATCTTGTTCACCGTCCTCATCAGCGTCTACCGCTACCAGAAGCTGAGAGATGCCGTCAAAAGGGTCAACCTTCCCATCTACCTGGATAACATCCATGCCGCTTGGACGACAATTTGGCTTTGCCTTGGTATCTCCATCCTCCTGAGTTCCCCCATTTTTGTCATGAACTTGCAAGGCCCGACGAGGAATCTCATGGGAAACCATACATGGAATCCCACAGGTTGCTCGCCGGACTTCTTTCTATGTAGCAGCAACCACTGTCCGACAGTCAACCGCCTATACAAGTACACCTTCATCCTGTTGTGCTACCTGCTGCCTCTGGCCGTTGTCACGGTTACAAGTTCCCTCATTGTCGTTGTGTTGCTCGGCCCGAGGACAGCAGTGAAACCCATCGGTAGTGTAAGTGGCTCGGACCAGATTGAGAGAAAGCGTAACGTTCGAAGGCTCCACCGGAGCACCATTGCCGTCCTGGCAGCAATGGTGTTGTTTCTGGTCGACTGGACTCTCTATTTGTTTTTTCAAATGACTTTCAACGCCACTGACTTTCCCTTTTGGGTGGAACTGGAGTTCTTTATTTCGACATCTTACACATCCATCAGTCCCTACGTGTTTGGGCTAGGAAAAAGTTTGTTCACTATCAAGAACTTGTGTAAAAAGTAGTTTCTTTGAAGTCGTTTCATTTGGACTTGTGCTAAGTGAATATAAACTCCTTTATTTGCATTTATTTTACAATTGCAACAATTAAATGTGCCTCCATCAAAGTTCATAGAGTTCAATTGTACATGTTTACTTCACAGATCACATTAAATTTTCATTGATTTAAATGATCATCAGTCATTTTAAAATTGTAATGATAAGTTAATGCTCAAAAAACAAGTGTTAACTGTACTGACCGCATAGTTCTTCCTCAAAAATATTGGTTAGAGTACAAATGCTTATTTTATTTTGTTATATGAAACTGGTCCCAAAATTTATTGACACAGTTTGCCATTTTATCAAAACAAAGCCACAAAAACATTGATTTTGAAAAGTGAGAAGATTAGTCGACTCTTGAATTTTTTAAGTGTTGGAACAATTGAGCGGTTGCTTTTTTGTTGTCAAAAAAAATGTATTATCGCAGCATGTTGACACTTTTTGCATATTGTAGTCTACTGTGTACGACAGCCGCCATTTTGTCTCAACCAAGTCACTCGACCAATGGCGAACCACCTTCGCCTTATTTAAATCGCGAAAAGTCGCCTCTTGCCGAAAGGCTCATTTTGTACCGCACACAATTTCTGTCGGGTATATCACCATTTTTATTCTCTATTGTATTAAAAAACGTTCAGGTTTAACATTTTAACGACTTCGGTTGAGTTCGGGTGAAGAAGAAGAAGCGTATTCATTGGCTACCGGGGAGCCGTGGCGCCAATGTGTGACGTCACAGCTTCACTTCCCAACGTTTGTTGTGAGCGCATATGTACGTGCGTCGCCAAGTCCGAACAGGTAGGTAACCACCGCGACGACAAATAAGTCTCGGTAAACATTTTGTCGACAACTTCTCAGAGTTTTTGTTGTTTATTTACATCGAAAGGCGGAAGAAAGAAAAAAAGATCCCGCTTTCCTCACGCTGTCTAAGCGAGGATCACGCGATTGGTGGAGGAGAAGGCCGGGGGATGGGGTAAGCAGAAGGAGGGGGGATACTGTGCATGCGCCTTCTTGGCTCGTCGGCGTGTACGCGCGCTGGGTCGATCGATGCAAGAGGGCGAGAAAGATCTTTTGGCGTGGCTTCCTCCGGCCTCCATTATTTGCCACTTTGCCTCGACGGAGCAACAGTTTAGGAGTGTTTGTGTCCTCCCTCCGACACCACACATTGGTTTACACGGCCGCCACCGAGGCCACGCACGAGGCGGCCCTGCCGGAGCGGCGAGGTGAGGCGTTTGAGGAAACTGCAACTTTTCCAAGTTGGTGAGTGGCGGCCTGCCTAAGCCCCCTCTCTCTATACCCCTCTCTCTTGTTTCCCACTCAGTATTTCATCATTTAGCGCGTCTTTTCGACATGACTAACATTCAAGCCGATATAAGACAGCATTTGACGGAGTACACATCGTGGCGACGTGCCTTTTGATAGCGATTAACACCTCTGTGTGTTGTTGTGTGTAGCTTTATGGCGTTGTCGACCTGTCCTCCCCCATCCCACTAAACCCGACGTTAATTGAATTTAATATCGTTTTTAATTCCACACGGCAACGTGATATAAACGTGGTGGCGTTTTTATTTGATTTATTCCGAGTTGCAAGAGCACGGGATCCTTGATCAGCCATGTCCTCCACGCGGAGACACCGAGCTGCCATTGGTCGGTCACGCCGACGATGTCCCACTTGCAGCGGGAAAGTCAAAGTCCACTTTCGTTAGTGTCGGACCGAACAAGAAGCGACCAAAACGTTTTACAACACTCATGCGTGACGTCCTATGGTTGTGTGTCACCGGTGTTTATAAAGTTGGGTGTGAGGCAGTAATGTGTTAAACCTGCTCACGTTCTCAAATATTGTCATTTGCGAAAGATTGTCAAAGGTTATGAACCTATTCTCTTAAACTCGTAACAAACAATGCTGCCTATGTATTGTTATTTTTCTGGACTCGTACTCTTAACTACTCTTTGACATTTTGGCACCGCAACCTCCACCACCCTTTAAAAATCATTAAAGTTGCCTATATTAAGAGTTCTAATTTTAAATGTCATGTAAAGGAAAAATAAATGGTCTTGCAACAATTAATACATTCTGTTAAACTGTTTTCACATGGATACTCCCACGTTTTTATACACGTAGTGAGTAATAAATTAGGAATACATTGTTAGTGGTGAGTGATTTGTGGGGGGGAATCTGATAAACCAGGTCACAATAGTATGATATTTCTACAAATTACTGACCTATCTAAAGTGTTGAAAATGCCTTGTAAATGGCTCGGCAAACTCGAAAGGGATGGCCTTGGAGATGCAAAGATTCTACACAGCAATATGGACCTATGAATTTTCATTCATTTCATAAAAGGAATGAAAGGAAAACTGTAAATATAAAACCACTCGGTACATCCAGTATTTTGATACATGGATTGTAATACAATTTGACAAGTTTAAGTGTTACAATTCAGTGAGGTGACTGTAAATGTGGCGTTTCCTTCAAAGATGTAATCAAAGTTAAATGATTCATTTCGATTCCATGCACTCATATTTTACATCAAAACGAAATCAAAACTTTAATTTCAGGCAAATGGGCTGGGAACAGAGTGTGAAAGCAGGGAGCATGACTGGTCATGTTTCTGCCCTAATCTGTATGTTATTTTCTAATAGGATGAAGTGAGCCATCAGTAATGCCCGCGACACAGCCTCAACCCACAACAATGGAGGACCAGGATGTTGAGGAGGGACCCACGGCTAGCGTCCCCACTTCAGATCCCGTCACCGCCGTCCCTTCCTCCACGCCTCCTTCTCCCACCAGCGGCATCTCTATGGCGAGTAACGGCGACGGTGTGACAGCCCTCCACTCCCCCGCTGAGGCCAGTCCAGCAAAGCCCGCCGTGGCGCTACCCACCATTTCTGGGACGAGCCCAGCCGGTTCGCACATTGTGTCAGCATCGGACTCTCCGGCATATGCTGCGAGCATCATGAAATCGGCGGTAGTGGATTTTGGGAACCCGAACGCGGGCAATGAGTACCCTAACACGCTGACGTGCAAAGGCGTGAGCGTGACGCTGGAGAACGACCGCGTGTGGAAGCAGTTCCACAACTGCGGCACGGAGATGATCCTCACCAAGCCGGGCCGCCGCATGTTCCCGTACTGCCGCTATCGCCTGACCGGACTGGACCCGGAGCGGCACTACAGCCTAATGCTCTCCATTGTACCGTCGGATAAGTACAAGTATCGCTGGAACTCGCCCAAGTGGGAGGTGGTGGGGCCGGCAGAGTATCAGACCCAGGTTCTGGTACGGGCCTTTTCCCACCACTACTCGCCGTGCCGCGGCTCAGACCTGATGGGCTGCATGCTGTCCTTCTACAAACTGAAAGTGACCAACAACCCCAAAGACCTGGAGGGCCACATTGTCCTCACGTCAATGCATCGCTACATCCCCCAACTCCACGTCATCCCCCTGCTCAATGATGACATCACACCACCACTGGTCATGGGACCGGAAAGCTTGACGTTCACCTTCCCGCAGACAGAATTCATGGCGGTGACCACCTACCAGAATTTTCTCGTCACACAGCTGAAGATAAACCACAATCCTTTCGCCAAGGGCTTCAGGGATGACCGGGACGAACCCCGCTTGCGCAGCGTCTCAATGGAGATGCTCCGGGGTAACATGGGACCACATGAGGAGCAACCAGGAAGCAAACCTCTGGACGAAAGGTAGTTTTGGGAAACCTTTGAAAACATTTACCTTTGGCCAAGGAGCAAGATTAAGCTACTACAATGTAATAGATAATCCATACATTTGTTGAAGGTTCCGGAAAAAATTCAAGCATTAAGTTTGTTTCTTTGAAGGTGTGTGCTAAACACTATCACCAATTACTTACTGGATCGATTTGTGTTTTTCTAATTTTACAGCCCTGACTCGTCTTACGACCACACTGAGCAAAATGGTGACATCGATTACGACGAGTCGCCCAGCAAGCGGCCGCTCATCAAAACCCCAACAGTATCTGTGGCGTCGGTCCCGAGAACCTTTGGTAGGTGCCACAGCAAAAGGAACGGCCGCTGGAGCAGATTGAAGGGAAGATTGAATCTGGCGGCGTCGTTGTCTGCGGCAGCGAGTGTCTCTGCTGAATCTGAATTGGATGAAGTCGAGGGCCTCACCTTTGTTTCATTCGCCACCAGGGTAAATACTACTTTCATTCAATTTTTTTTTTTTTTTTTTAAATGTTTCATTTCCAAAACATAATCAAATGTAATAAGAGTAATAACAGATTCAGAATAGTATTTAACTGCACAATCTCCCATTTTTCCAGTCATCAGTTTTGTGTACTATATAATACAAACAATGTATTTTTTTGTTTTAATTGGAAGAGAGTTATCAGTTATAGAATGTGAACATGCATTAATACATTACAAAAATAGACATTACTCTACTATAAATATTTGTGTCAAAAATAAATTCAGATTTAATATAGGCAATATAACCTTGCATTGTGAAATGTGGCAGCCATTTTGGGCTCACGGTATCCATGGTAAACATAAACAAGGCTGTGTAGTCACATGAGGGGAAGACTGCATGGTAAATGCAAGAAAGGGAAGGTGATTCACAAGGAAACGTTAGACCACAAAGGTTCTCTTTGACTGTCATCAACTAATGCTCCAAACGTGAAACCTACGCAAAGTTTCACGTCTACTGTAGTGGTTAACACTAACACTGTCTGGTTGGGACCTGTGCCTTTGTTTAGTTTTTGCACTTTTATGTTTTGTGAGCGCCTTTTGTTAAGCATCTGGGTGTTTAGTTATCATTTATTCATCACTCTTATTTATTCATTGTTTGTGCCTTCTTTTTATTTTTTGTGTTTACTTGGATGTATATTGTGTACTATGTCTTGTCACCGTGGGATAGTGGGAACGTAATTTCGATTTCTTTGTGTGTCTTGGCATGTGAAGAAATTGACAATAAAGCAGACTTTGACTTCGACTTCATAAAAGTACCATATAAATGATATATTTCACTTTCATTTTCACTTTTTAGAAATCACATTGAGAGTTACGTTAGAGCAACAAACAAAAATAGTTCAAATACATGACAGAGCCAGGGTATAAAAAAAAAAAATTAAACCGAGCATTTTGAGGCCATGCTAAAACTGAATTCATTGTGTGAAATGGGTAATTTGTAAACCGAGATCACATTTGTGTATGTGTGTAAAAAAACCAACAAAAAAAAAAAACATTGCATTATACCAGATGTGTCCTTGAGTGTGGTCTATAGTCATGTCCATATACCTTTAAACTCATCTTTTCCATGTCACAGGAAGCTCTGGAGAGTCACATCCGAGCCGAGCCATCCTATAAGTCTCCGCCGGTCTCGCCCGACTCCTCCTTGATGACTCCCGCGCAACCAATGGAAACTGGTACAAAAGTGTTGTTTTACAGCTGTTCTAACAATTTGTTTGTCACCTCGCAAGTCTAATCATTTGACATATTACAGAGGAGGCGACTGCAGAGACAACTGAGGAGAAGATTGTTCGCCTGGAGGCCATCTTACTAGAGGACCTCAAAGTGGCCAAGTACAGACAGGTGATCCACCCTGTCCTGCAGGAAGGTGAGCGGATGCACATGGACAATTACAGTGACATAATCAGAATAAAATCTAACCTTGATTGTGTTCTGTTTCAGTGGGCTTGAAGTTGAGCTCTCTGGATCCCAGCATGCCCATTGACCTGCTCTACTTGGGGGTTCGCCTGCCACTGCCACCCCTCAACCTCCCAGCGCAGGATCATGACAGTAAGTCGGCACTCACCCCAGCTAACACACCCATTGCTAAATTGGCAACACTGACTGTGGTTTTGTAAACTAGCTTCCTTTTTGTTTGCAGCGTTTTATTATTTTATTTCTATTTTTTTAGTGGAAGGGACACGCTTTGAACTACAAGCTACTAAATAAATTTCCCTGCCCTTGTAGTTTATGCAACCTTGTGACATCGAGAGCTAAATGCAGAGTGTTTGCCTTGCAGGTGAGGGATTGGCTTTCATCTCCCGAACAGGAAAAACAAGTGACATGACCAAAATAAAGGGTTGGAAAAACAAGTTTGTTCATAGCAAGCAGCCAAGCGATGGTGAGGCGGCTTCTATCGTCTTCTGAGCGAGTTACTGGCTTGCAAATGTGAACTCATTGTCATTTAATTTCTTTTATTCCAGGCTCCCAGAA
Organism: Syngnathus acus; assembly: GCF_901709675.1. Lineage (NCBI taxonomy): Eukaryota > Metazoa > Chordata > Actinopteri > Syngnathiformes > Syngnathidae > Syngnathus > Syngnathus acus. The sequence continues at coordinate 6,065,293 of NC_051108.1, forward strand.
GAACATGTCGGCCTTCTGCAGCAACATGCTGGACGCGTACCTGGAGAGCGAGGCCCAGCAGATCAGCGAGCGCGCCGCCGCCTTCTCCGCCGGCCCCGAGGCCCCCGTGGCCTACCGGCTGCCATCCAAGAGCGCCAGCTACGTAAAGACGCTGGACAGTGCCCTCAAGCACCGCAAGACCACCATTGCTGACATCAACAACAGGCCCTGCCCGCTCTCCTTTAAGCCGCTGCTCTATGCTGCATTGAAATCGCCGCCTCCACACCTGGCGACCACGGCCGCTTCCAGTAGCGCTTCTCGTCCACACAGGTAACAACTTGATAGCGGTTTCCTTTTGTAAAAGTCATTTTGTGAGAAGTAAGCTTCTCCTTATTAGCACTGGTCAAGTCTTGATAGACTATAATGAAAGGTGAATGGTGAAAATCAATACAATAAACCATGTTTTTTGTAATGGGACATTTTCCTATCCCCGTGCGGTCAGACCGGCGCAGACTTCTCAGCTGATATCATCAGTCGCCCAGCAAAAACTGTTTGAGATGGAAGATGACGTGGTCAGCCAGGGTTGCTCACGAACTCAACTGACCTCCGAAAGGGTCTCAATCTCGTTAGCTGTGATGCTAACCAAAGAGGTACCATATATGATATACAATACATGATAATAAACAGAATTAGTCCTATGGAGTTCAAGCATTTTCACCAGGAAAGACCTTCAAATCTTGTTTTCCTCCTGCTTTTTAATCAGAAGCTGCAACAGCAGACTGAGAAATACCCCCCGCATTCAGCCAGGAAGACTGCAAGAACGAAATGCGGACAAGAGTTCTGCCGACTAGGCTGCGTGTGCTTCAGCCTTCTTTATCCTGTCGTGGGGCCGCTCCACTGCCGCCAGCCCGCCTGCATGTTTGGCTGTACGTGCTCCAAGCAGACGACACAGGATGGTCTGTTGCAAGATGAAGCGACCGCTGGTAAGATTTTCAAATATTTCAAAAAAGCCTCAAATATTAAAAAATATATTTAAAAAAAAATCCCCTTGTGTTTTCTGCCAGCAGGCACCGCTCTGGTGTATAAGCAGTGTTCCACCGCGAAGACCAAAAAATTGTGGAATCGCAATTGTTTAGACACAGATCAAGATCCCCTCTTTCAACCCAAAAGCCAATGTGTGCCCCCTGCAAAGCCTCTCGAGCCATATAAGGCGCCTCTCCAACCGTATAAGGCACCTCCCAGCCAACAGGTATCAATGAATAGATAGATAGAAAAATGATGAATAAATGGAAGTTTCCTGTAAATGAGAAACATGAATCTGCAATTGCAGATTCAAGAAGAGGAGAAGGATCCTGTGTACAAGTACTTGGATAGCTTCCTGACGTGCGCGCGGGTTCGCGCCTTCAACACCAAGCCACCGTCTCAAAACAAACTTGATTACATACCATCCCTGGCCACCAACTCCATCAAGCGGAGTCGGCCCACCAGTGAGCCCAAAGCGCAAGGTAAGAACCATTACGATGTCGCCTGATTATAATTTGACATGCTTATGAGTTGACAATAAGTCCTGTGTTTCCTTTGCAGAAAACTTGGTATCCAAAGAGAAGATGGCTAAAAAACAAATTGAGATCCAATCAGTATGTAACTGGGAGGAAGACCGAGAAATGATCTTGGAGACTTTGTGCAGGCGCCTTCATCAGGATAAACTGTCCGAGCCCTTCAGCATCGGACCGTATCTCATCCATCCTGTCACCAAGATCTTTATCCAAAAGCCCAGTGGGTCCCACCTAACCTATAGAGTGAGTTTTATGTGCCTGATTTACTAAGATCCCAAATAGCAGGAGCAAAGTTGCATAAATAACTGCGATATGATATAGTATGTTTTGTCAGACGAAAGACTTATGGATCGGCCTCCACGTCGGTTTTAATGGTTGTACCCAGAGACGGGAAAACACAACCTGCTATGTGACCAGTCTGTGGTGTAGGATAGGAAATGACATTATGTGTCCTCCAGGTACGTGTTAGTCGATCGTCAAAAGTTCGCGATGGAATCGAGGAGCATAGCTACAATAAGACTGGAGAAGACCCCGAGCAGTCCGTGCAGCACTCAGAAGTCAAGCCCTTCCTGGCTGGCGTGTTGCCCGCTGGACTGATGGTGGCCAGAACCAAACCAGTCGGCCAACAAGCCTCCGAACTCATACAGGTTAGACTCGGGAACATGTATGTTACTGGTGAGATTTGTTTTTTTTCCTTTTTGTTTTTCATTTTATATTCATAATATTTTGGATTATATTTTACGCAAAATACATTCCATTTAAATTTGTCCATGATATTTTCGAACTTCATTACCATAAGGATTAATTACATTTTTGGGCCATGTTTTTGTGGAATATTTAGATCAAATATCTGTCAGGTTGTTTTGGTTTTCTGATGTGTTTTTCGTTTTCCGTAAACAGGTGAATGGCAAAAGCTACAATTATGTTAACCTGTTGCTAGGCAGCATGGGTGCACTCCACCCAGCCAATCGACTAGCAGCATACGCCACGGGTAGGCTGCAGCTGCGTGCAGACCTTACTCGCAGGGTGGACCAGACCGCCACTGCCACCAGCGTGCTCAAAGTTAACGAAAAGCCTGCCAATCAAAACTTAGAGACTGCAAAACCTGCTTGTCAAAACTCGATGGCTACTGGCAGACTGCTACCCTTGGTCATGTCAGCAAAGAGCATCAATGATGTCCAGACCCATCCTCGGCTTTGTATGTTCATTTTTTTAATGTATCAAAAATCTTTGTATGATTTGTTCTGTAAATTTTCAATTGGCAATCAAAATCGAAAAAAGTAAAAAAAACAACATTGAATTAAGAAATCAGTGTCTTACTTTTTGACTGCCAATTGAAAATGAATAGAAGGAATTATGAATGCCGCCTTAAATTTATCTGTTTAATTCCTAATTGTTCTCCCCTCAGTTCAACTGTTAAAGCAACCGTGTGTGAAAAAAGAACCCGAAAGTCCACCATCGAGGCAATTGGCCCCCCTCGCCGCCATCAACCCTTTCCAGCGGACACCCCGCTCGCCAGTCTCACTCACTGTGTCGCCCTCGCTGAAGACGCCCAGCTTTTTGAGCCAGAGCGGCACCTACACCTTCAGAATCTGCCCACCATCATATCCGGGCGAGAAGGACAAAAATCTTTCCAGCGTCAATTTACCAGGGGGTTTTAGCCTCATTCGTTTACCAAAGCCAGCAGGTCCAAACGAACCCAAAAGTCCAGCTGCTCAGGAGGGGACGTCTAATGGCTCTGTAATGGCGGCGGCCATTAATGGAACCCAGGCGATAAAAGAAGAGCACCTGAGTTCTTCGTCAGATTGCGAATCCAGTATGACTGATAGCGCAGACAGTGACGTGAGTAAAACCTTTAAAACAAGCTTAACAAACGTGTGTGTCCTGCCCCCCCACCACCTCCCAAAACTTTTTGAAAAGAAAGTGCCCCATCTTGCGTGCAGGTGGACTCCATCATAGACATTGAGAGCATTGAGGACTCCAAACAGCTAGTGGCCCAATACAAGCCACCTGTACTGTGCACGGACAACCCCAATGAGCCCAGAACGAAGAAGCGCAGGAACCACTCCGTCATCGAGAAGCAACGGCGCATAGAGCACCGTGCGCTTTTTGACGAGCTGCAGAATGTCCTCGGCCAAGATGGAGGTTCCAGACTGCACCTTCTCTCACTGGTTGGTGTTATGGCGTTTGTTACTTAGGACGTGGGTGTGTGTACTGAAAATGTCTCATTAAATTGTGGCAGTATTTTGACAATTTATTTTAAGCTCGTTACTTATGTGTGACTCTTAGGCTTTGAGAGAAATCCAAATGCTGAAGTTCTTCTCTGACGGCCTGCTGGAGAGGAAGAAGAAGCTGGCCCAGATCCAGGCGCGTCACGTGAAGAAATTGTCTTCCTTGTCTGGTGTGTGCTGCTCCTATTGCATTGCAAAGTTAAAAACAAAACAAGCAAACAAACCAAAAATGTAAAAAGCTGAAGTCTTTGTTTTTGTTTTTAGGTAAGCCTGAAGACCTGATCAAACGCAATTTGAGCATGGTTTTCAGTAGCTTGAAGGACAAAGGCAGCTCCAAAGCAAAGCCTTTCTTCATGCGTCTGTACCAATCAAAAGAGGAGCCTGCCAAAGACGCCACCACCACCAGTCCGCCTTCCCCAGTCTTAGCCCCGACACCAGAGCCTCAGCTCCTTCCACCAACGCCGCCACCTGTAGACCCAACACACCAGCTTGAAGCACCGTCACTTCCATCTCCCGCTCCCCAAAAGCCTGTCCAACACAATAAAACGCCTCCCGCTCAACCCAACAAATGCAACAAGACTCCTCCACCCGCACAACAATTTGCCATCCCTCTAATTCGCTCCAAGACAGGCAGACTCATCCTGCCTTCGTCCATGAAACCTGGTAAGTTCACACGTCTATGACCAACCATGCATTTCTGTTCCAATGATGTGCTCGCTTCTTGCACCAGCAGCTCAAGGCATCTACACGCTCATGCTCATGAAACCCAAACAGGACGCAGACGTTACGTCTACCAACTCTTCTAACACTGACTTAACCGACTCCCTGGACCGAGCATCACCTACAGACGCGGACCAGGACAGTCCCGTTCAAAAACTGACAGTGTATTCCAGGGAACAGATGACACCACTCTCCAATTCGAGTCCATTACCAACGCGGCGGCCTAGAGGCAGACCTCGAAAAACCCAAAGGATCCTGAAAAGTAAAACAAAACCAGAGAAGGACATAATGTTCATCCCGAACAGCCGTAAGAAACAGCCGGCTCAACGCAGGAGAGGGCGGCCTCGCAAGAGCGAGCCCGTAGCAACCTTGGGGGATGTTGTTGGTCATAGGGCAGCGACCTCTGAGGATGCTGTTGGTTATGGGGGATCGCGGCCGCGCACGCGAGGCTCCTTGGGTAAGGACTTCCCCAGTGCCAAGCGGCAGTCTTGGATAGACATAGAGATGGAGCTGGACCCCGATTCCGACTCTGACTAATAAGAACGTTTGACGAGGACCTCAGGCCGCGTTGCTGTGGAACCACACCTGATGTGCCCGTGTTTTGTCTATTTTTTGTGTGTCAGGGTTGCAAAAGGAGGGACATTTTCAGTACATTTCAAAAGATAGGGATTTTTAAAAATAATACTCTAAATTGGAAAACAATTTGGGTCTTTTCAAACAATCAAATTTAAACATAAATATCAACTTGTTTTGTCATCAGCAGACATCAATGCAAAATGGAGTCAATCTACTTGCCCACACGTGAGGGCAAAACTGCTCAATTTGGTTTCTTCCCATCTTAAGTGAGCAGTGATGTACTGTGTGTGAAACTACTCAAATATTTTTAGCTCGCAGAAAGAAAAAAAAAAATCGACCACATAATTCATTACTCCAAAAAATGTTAAGTATTTCTATGAAATGTGTGTGCTTGGATGATGCCAAAATGGAAAACTATCAAGACCCAACCATTAATTTGTCTCCCCACCTCCCTCCCCACATATGGCATGTTTCTAACTTGAAATTTTTTTCCCTTGATTTGCGGTTATGTATGAATACTCAATGTTGCTAACTGGTCTCAATCAGTTTTTTTGGGTATGTAGACACCGGAGAGCATTAATTGACCTGCTGAATGTAGATTCATTTGTCACGACTTCCACCACCGCTTGTAATTTTTTTTGTGTGTCTTTGTTCTTGAATCAAAAGGCTATGTAAATCATTGCATTTTAACACACACTATTATGAGAAGGTATTTAAAAGCCTTTTTTTTTTGTTCTGTTGGCCTGTGGAAATCATTTTTTTTTTTCTCAAGAGCACTTTATCTTTGATGGTAAAGGGTTTCAATTAGTTGACTGCAAACTGTTATCTACCATGTTTTGTAAGTATTAAAAGGACTAATGTGAATGAATTTAATCTTGTATTGTTTTTACTCTACTTTGCTGTTAATTTGAACCTAAAACTGTCAAGTTATGTAATTTATTTTTTGACTGAATATTTTTAATTTTTTTTAATTTTTAGGAAAACCAGCTTTGGGGGCTGAATTTCTATAATTCGCATGCTTGCTGTTGATTAATTTGAAGTATACTGTCTGTATGTTAAAATAGTGCCTAACTAACATCCTCCTCCTCTCTTTTTTCCTGGTCTGTACCTTTAATCCAATCAAGTCAATTAATTAGGCACAAATGCCACCATTGATGTAATCACGAGGCTGGATGCCTGGGGCCGAGGCGACATGCGGGCCTCCGGCTAAACCGCCCTCAGGAGATTAAGCCTCCACATGTCCCGCCAGCAGGAAGGCTGTCCCACTTTGTGAGACGCTCCTTTCTCGCAGTCTGGAAAGGAAATGTTGAACTGATCGTTTTGCAGCGGCGACCATCCGAGGGGACACCATGCCTGCCGATGGGCTGACATTCAAGAGCCGCATCAGGAAGCTGCTGAGCTCGCCGTCAGGCAAACTTGGGAAGGACCGTGGGGACAACCTGGCCAGCAAGGCATGTAAACATTTAGGTTTACTGTTTCTTGCAAGGGTGATGTTTAACATTTATGGTCATGTGTTTATAAAATGTAATGTTTATTTTTTTTTGCAGGTAACGTTGGAAAAGGTTTTGGGCATCACCGCTTTGGGGAACAGCTGCCTGGCTTGTGACCCCAAAACTGGATTAGTTGCTTATCCTGCAGGGTGAGGGGAAAAAAAAAACATTTTTCAACTCAAACCACTTTCTTTGGATTTTATTTTGCATGTACTGACTGGTTATGTGTGTAGATGTGTTGTGGTATTGCTGAACCCGAGAAAGAGCAGACAGCAGCACCTCATCAACACGTCAAGGTTGAGCTCGTTTTGATTTCAAATGGTGACAGTGTCAAGTCATCACATGATGGATACATCTCATATTCCTCTGCAGGAAGACCATCACGGCTCTGTCCTTCTCACACGATGGCAAATACCTGGTCACAGGCGAGGTGAGATGCATGTCATCTCATTTGCACACTAATGGAACATCCCCGGAGTCTATTCTAGCTGATTTGAGGATGAGAGGCAGGGTACGACCTGGACTAGTTCCAGGCGGCATATAAACAAGCGTTCATGAAAAATGTCAATTATTCACTCATCTTACAATCAACCCATTTATAAAAACAATATTTCGAAATGCGCTTATATAACCACAGCAACACGTCAAATAACATTAATGCTGTTGTTTGCATTGAGAAAATCCCTGAAGGATTTAGGTGCTCATGCACAGCCGGTCAATTAAGGATTCTGTGTTCCTAATGGCCCGTTTGAGGATCGCCGATTGTCATCTATCGCTTCTGGTAATCTGTCCCAACCGGCCAATAAAAGCTGTGGAGGTGGACGAATGTATGCTGGTTGTCATGAGAGCAGAGCAAAGTTCAATAGCAAGTATTATTCCATTGCATTTTGTTTAGTTGGGGCAATCAGAGAACATAGAAGCATTATGTAGTCATTTGCATAGTTGCAAGGCTTACTCATTGTTTTGCATTGCGGATTACTGATTAGTTCAGATTTCAGGACATTTCTTGCCACAGCACAGCAAACATAATTAAGGTCATTTTAAGTGTTAATCATGCTTTAGACCTTTTTAACCATCATTTAGTTGCTTTTAATTCTACTTGAGTTCATTTTATTATTATATACAGTCTATATTTCATCATATAGTTCGTTTTCAATCATACTTTAGTTGTCTCAAAACAGGAAGCATTAGCCTAGCGCAATGTCGCTGGGATTGCATCACCTTTGTATGCAAGCCAATTCTTCTGGTGTTCTCCATGCTGGATGACCTCTGTCAACTATTAGCTTTGACCTTGACTTAAAGCGATAGGCGGTGGAAATAGCTCAGTGATCTCTTACAGAGAGAGATGGGAGAGGGTTACAGTCGTGTAACTGTGTGCAGCCAGAAGATAATCTCTACAACCACCCTTGACATTGAAACCTCAGAATAGAACACCACGGTCTCCATTATGTTTACTTGCACGCTGGAGTGGAGCTACTTAGATAACACCACTGTAGTTTAAAAAAAAAAAAAAAAAAATACAGGTTTGCCTTAAAAAAAAAAAAAAGCATTCAAAATTCCGACCGATTCCTTCCACAGAGCGGCCACCTTCCTGCCGTGCGACTGTGGGACGTGTCAGAGCACCGGCAGGTGTCTGAGCTCCAAAAGCACGAATACGGTGTTTCCTGTGTGGCGTTCTCGCCCGATGGCAAGCATATTGTCAGCGTGGGCAACCAGCATGACATGATGGTCAACGTCTGGGCTTGGAAAGTAAGTATATGATGACGTGATTTTATACCGTATTAGTACTGAGTTCGTCATACGCTGGTGTTTTTATCGCAGAAGGACGTCGTCGTCGCTGCCAACAAGGTGTCCAGCAAGGTAACGGGCGTATCCTTCGCTGAGGACAGCTCCTACTTTGTCACTGTGGGCAACCGACATGTCAAGTTTTGGTATCTGGACCACTGCAAGGCTAGCAAGGTACTCATTTTAATTCTACATTAATCCATATTTCTCATCCATAAACAACCTGAACGCTAGCATGGTTCGCTTGACCTGGACATTTATTCACCAACACACATTATTTTGTGTTGGCTATAAATTACATGTTAGGGTGCATTTGGAAGGTAATGAGGCAAATCATGAGCTGGTCTTGTTTTAGGCCAGCACCCCGGTGCCTCTGCTGGGCCGTTCGGGTCTTCTGGGCGAGCTGAGGAACAACTTCTTCTGCGACGTAGCCTGCGGACGAGGTCAAAAATCCGACTCTACCTTCTGCGTCACCTACTCCGGCCTTCTGTGCGAGTTTAACGGCAACAGGATGCTGGATAAGTGGGTGGACCTGCAGGTAAAAAAAATATTTTTGCAAGTGTAGTACGCATTTTACACAGTCTTTCCTTCTTCTGGTGTTGTTCAGACCAGTGTGGCCCAGTCACTGTCTCTGTCCTGGGACCGGATCTTCTGCAGCTGCGCTGACGGAACTGTGCGAGTCTTCAGCCCACTCGACCTGCGTTTTGTCTGCACGCTGCCTCGGCCACACCCCCTCGGAGTTGACGTCGCGTCCGTCACTCAGGCCAGGTAAGGACGTCTGTAAAGAGGAGTTGTGTGTCTAATGCACTTCAACTGTCTTCCTGTCTGTCTCTCCTTCCAGTCATTTACTTTGCAGCCGGACAGACGCCCGATACCCGGACGCTATGGCCGTAACCTATGACCCCGTCAGCCGCTGGCTAAGCTGCGTGTACGCCGATCACAGCGTGTTCGTTTGGGACGTCGCTGACCTCACACGTGTGGCTAAGGTCCACTCGGCCCTCTTCCACGCAGCTTGTGTCTGGGACCTGGAGGTAAGCAAACCTGCATTCTGTCAGGAAGAAAAAGGAAAATAAATCCTTATTTGTTAAGAAATTGTTTATAAAAATATATATTTATAGAAAGGGAACAAATGTATCTGCAATAATACCGTGGATACTACCTGTGTTCTACCGTGTTCACATGATCATATTCTGAGCTAATTCTTCTCAGATGTTTCCGGATATTCCTGGGGAGACGGCTGCTAGTCTGTGGCCTGGCACGTTCCTCAGCTGCTCATCCGACAGCACCATCAGACTTTGGCATGTAGACGAGCGCAGCCGTGTTCATTCTCGGAACATCCTCAGCTCCGTCAGTTTGACTATACCAAAATCAAACACAGATACAATAAATACAGTGATTAAAAAAAATGTTGTTGCGGTCACAGGACCTCCTCAAGATCATCTACACGAGCGCAAGCATGGCCGCCTTGCAGGAAGCAGAAAATCTGACCAACCCGGACGGACCACCAGCGGAAAGCAGGGCGGTGGTCCGCACCATCTGCCTCAGCCCGGATGGAAAACATTTGGCGTCCGGAGATCGCAATGGAATGCTCAGGTGCAATTACAAAAATGTTTCTGAAATGGATTCATTTCAATGCCGATACAGTCGATAAAGTCTGGTTTTGTGTTTGCTGTTCAGAATCCACAACCTCAGCAGCATGGAGGAGATTCTTAAAGTGGAAGCTCACGATGCCGAAATCCTCTGCTTGGAGTACAGCAAACCAAAAACAGGTCAGCTATCTGCTTCCCTCCCTGATACACAAATAAGCTGACTCATGCATCATATTAAATCAAGTGGGTCCCATGTAGGTCTGCAGTTTCTAGCCACGGCAAGCAGAGATCGTCTGATTCACGTCCTGAACGCCGCAGCCGACTACGGCCTCGTGCAAACGCTGGATGAGCACTCGTCCTCCATCACGGCCGTACGCTTTGCCGGTGAGTCACCGGAGACCTTCTTGTTCACTTGCGTACAGCCTCTTTAAATAATACATGGCTATTGACTGTGTGGGCCCTACTCTTACTTTATGAGCAAAAGTATTGGGACACGTGGACAGGAGAATTAACTCCAATAATTACTACATTTAAATTTTTTTGTCCCATTTTCACTTAACAGCCGTTGATGGTAAAGTGAGGTTGATCAGTTGCGGGGCAGATAAAAGCATCTACTTCCGCACCGCTCACACGGTAAGTACACGCAAACACATACACGTGCCTCACCTGCAGGGGGTCTTAAATCTGTTGTAAGTAGCTTAGCATAACGTGTCGAGCAGCAAGCCCTTTCCAATCAGGGTCCATTTTTCTTCACATTCATTCATTCTTTGCAGACTGTGTGAACGTTAACTTTTATGGAGCGTGCTAAACAACCGCTTGTTAGTCGCCACTAAGATTTATAGAGCTCTCCGCACAGCCTAAGCCAGCATCCTTATAATCACACAGCACGCTTAATGAGTGCCAGCACTGTCTTGAACATTTGTCAACAGACATAAGAGCTCCTCATTAAAATCACAAGGGAGGCAAACAAGCACTGTAAAATTACTGGCAAAATGACTCTTGTCTTTTATATGACATGAATGGAAATTAAAAGCATACTGTACTACTTTTTTCCCCCTGCATCTTATAATTTACATTTCAGAGCGACAGCGGAACAGAGTTCAGGCGTTCTCACCACACTGTGAGAAAAACCACACTGTACGACATGGCCGTGGACCCCAGCTGCAAGCATGCGGCGGTGGGCTGCCAGGACCGCTGCATCAGGTGTGTGTGTGTGTGTGTGTATCTCATTCAAAGTGGCACCTGGAAACTTCAATGCCTTGTATTGTCGCATCAACAGGATTTTTAACGTCAACAATGGCAAGCAGAAGAAACTGTACAAGGGATCACTCCGTGACGACGGCAGCCTGCTCAGGGTGAGTAGGGCTGCTGGTCATTGACTTACCTGTGCCTAATTAAATTGCGTGTGTTTTTCAGGTTCAGATTGATCCGTCGGGTCAGTATGTGGCTGCCAGCTGCTCCAACAAAAACATCAGCATCTTTGACTTTCATACCGGAGAGTGTGTCGCCACAATGTTTGGGCATTCTGGTAATAAATACACACACACACACACACACACACACACACACACACACACGCGCAAATAGCTGAAGATAAGCAGCCTCTCTGTTGTGTGTTTCAGAAATTGTGACCAGTTTGAGGTTTACCAACGATTGCAAGCATTTGATCAGCGTGTCAGGGGACAGGTGAGGACTTCATTTCAGTCCACATGGGACACAGCAGGTTATACAATGACATCCACTAATGCATTGTGCTTGTTTCCACGACATAGTTGCATATTTGTATGGCGTCTGACTCCAGAGTTGACCATCAGCATGCGACAGAAGCTCTTTCAGCTCCAACAGCCTTTCAAGAGCTCCGCCTTCAGGTGACACCTGCATTCTCCTTGGCCTGCCTCCTTCCGGAAAACTATTTTGTTGATTTCATTCGTGACAATTAACAGCAGGCGAGAGGCACACAGCGCTCCCGCTTTGGTGGGCCTCTCCTCAGACAGTGAGCGAGATGACGAGGATGGCGCCGCCCACCGAGACTCCGACGACTCCAGCAACAACACGTCCACCGACAGTAGCCACGGAGAAGAAGATGCTGGCGCCTCGGAAGATGCACCTGACTGGGAGCGAACAAAAGTAAGTGGCAGACATTTTAGCTATATTTCAGATTGTAATAAGAATGACATGTTTGGCTTGCTTTAAAGTTGAAGTCATCGTTCCCTCCATGCTGTTTCCAGCCTGCCGTACCCCCACCGGTTGTCAGTCGCCGTCCTCGCCGTCGCTGGTCTCGTCGTAGGGGCTCTCTGGAGCAGAAGGTCAAGTCCATGTTGGACCTTAGGCAGCTGGACACCTTCACTCCCAACGAAGATACCAACACTGATGCACGCAGCAGCACGCCCAACCTCCATGAGCCTGCCATGACCTCGGACAGTCCCAACAAGAACCTCTTACATCAGCCCATCGTGCCCTGTGATTGGCTGTCATCTGAAGGGGTGGAGAGTTCTGAGAGGGTGGGGCTGAGGCGGGAGAACAACGAAGATAATGGAGCTCTACAAGATAGGTACAATCATCTTTGTACAGTATCTCACAGTTTTTTCAGTCTTACAGTTTTTTCATCCTTTCCCTTCAGTGATAAAACTGTGACGGATTCGCTTCACAGGAAGTGTCAGGTGCTCAACCAGAGCCAGGACAGCTACAGCCCGGACAGCGCCTGCTCGATGGGCTACGACAGCCGAGGAACCAGTCCTGATGGCATCCTAGATGGTAAGGCCTGTGTAAAATCATGGTAAATATTGATATATATTGAAATATTGATATTGCAACAGAGTCCGCAGACAACACCTCCCTTAGCTTGGACAGCTCGGACGATGAGGAGGAAGAAGAAACGTTAGCAAAGGCTAACGTGGCCATTGTGGACAAGGCCGGAAGAGAAGATTTCCTCAGGAAGAACTTTGAGACACTGGGGGACACCTGCAGCGCAGGTAGAACGATCTCAGTGATTATTTTATGTATTTTCTGTCGCACATTGTGTGATTAAGTTGTCGTGCAATTTGCAGTCGAGCCGAGCAGAGCCCCGAGGCTCAGCATGTCCTCACGCTTCCTAGCCAGAGGACATCACAACCGGTACGTGTCATAAATTTGTCAAAAGTGAAAAAGCCAGCACCATTATTTTCCTTCACATTCCACTTGATTTGGATGTGTGCAGGGGAGGTTCTCTGTTTTCCAAAGTACAGGCAAAGGAAACAGACGGCAGCTTCTCCCACAAGCCCCCTGTGTCCAAAGTGCGCCCCTTGATGGAAAACGGGCAAAGCAGAACCCCGGAGAACAAGAGTCCTGTGTCCCCTAGCGCCACCCAGGGGCCAAGGTAAGATGCTACGAGACACCGACGTGAAAAGTAGCATTTAGCAACTGCTTTGTGCTCATTTTTTTGTCTCACTAGGATCGTCACAGCTTCCACAGTCATCCCAAGACCCCAGAAAAAACCCACAATAAGGTCTCACATTTGGAGGTTCTCCACACCGCCATCCAAACCTTCATTACCTGACAGAACTACCAGACTGCATAAGTCCCTGTCTGTCCAGAACCTCACCGTCACCTGTATGTTACTTTTCCACTGCAATCCCTCAAGAAATGTCCACAATTTCTTAATTTCTCAATTTCTTCCTCCCCTAGCTCCACACTCTCCACTGCCCTCTAGTGAGCACAGGGAGTGGTGCAAAAGACCCCAATATCTCCTCCTGGACCAAGACCCTCTCAAGGCCTCATCCTCGTGCGTCTCCTCACCCTCGCCGGGCTCACCGCCGTCTCCTCACTCCTACATGAGCCCCACAGCGAGCTCCATAGCCAAAAGCAGCCGCTCGTCATCCGTGGGCGAGGGCGTCCACCCTGGCCTCGACCTGTCCCCCTTCCCCAAGGCCCGGAGGTCCTGGGGGGATCTGGATGTCGCAGAGACACCTTGGCATCCCCTCGCTTCCGTTTCTCCAACACGCACTCGCATCCCACAGCCCAAGCAGCCTCTTAGCCCTCGACGCAGCCTCTGCTTGGAAATGAAAGCCACTTCCTTTTGTCCGGGAAGTCCAACTGAAGCTTCTTCGCCCACTGTGGGACCGACCTGTGATGTCACATCCTACACAGGTAAAGCTACACTATATTTCCGCATACATCATGGAGAATGTGGAGAGGTGCAAAATAGACTACAAATTGGGACAGAGCCATTCTGTAAATGTGGCATAAGATAACATGATTGTCACTGTTTATTCCTGTTTTTTAATTCTATGTTCTTCTTCCATCTGCAAGGTACAGCAGAGAATAACACAGTGTCCACGTCTGAAAGGTGAGTATGACAAAATGCTATTGCGAAGGCATTGCCTCACCAACCGTGTTTCCACAATAATTTGTTTTTTAATCCTGCATCATTATATTCCTCCAGAAAGCAAGATGTCGGCCCGCCGTCTGAAGCCCTCCCCCTGGTGGCGGAACATCCCCTCCCACATCCAGGTGGTCCTCCTCCTACCGACCTTTCATTTCCTACCACTTCTTTTCCTTTCCTTCTACCTCCTACTCCTCCTCTTCCTTTTCGTCGTCACTCTGCCTCACGCTGGCCGCCGCTGGCTTGCGTGTCTCCGTCACCCGTCGCCTCCTGTCAGTGCCACGCCGGTGAGTGTACTTGCAATGCAGGCACCAATTGCTCTGTGGATAATTTTTCACTTTTTCACATCAGTGTGCGCAGACGTGGCTTGAACATGTGTGTGTCACGATCATCTTTTTTTATTTTTTTAAATTGCATTTTTACTTGTGCTTACACTGCAGGTAATTCCATTACTTTGGACATGTGCAAGCAGGCTGCGAATGAGCTTCATTGCAGTCTGAGGCGAACTGTCACGCTGTACGCAGAGGTCAGTGCGTGTTCATATGGTGGTGCCTTGAGAGAATTTTTCAAGATGTGAGCCCTCGTATTGGCCCACCTGTTATGCTAATTTGTTTTGGGTTTTTTGTAATTCTGTCGAACTACAATTAATTTTTAATTGGTAAATTGTCATTAATTTTTTATTATTACTTTTGTCCAGTTCAAGTTATTTCTGCAGGGTTTTCTTTCAATTTTGTCCATGTGTGTACATCAGGTTCTCCAACGCCCTCCGGAGTGCGGAGAAGAAGCTCGTCGGGAGATGGTGAAGGTTTTGTCCGGAGCGTTGACGTCTGCCAAGGTTGAGCTGGACCCGCTGCCGAGCTGCTGGCCCTCCAACGCCAAAAGTGAAGGTGACAAAGCTTTGGCGCTATTAGAACAATACGCAGAGCTTCTGCTAAAGTCGGTTGAGAAGAAGCTGGACAGCAAGATGTGAAACAGGAAGCCCAGGATGCTTTTTTTTTTTTTTTAATAGCACTCAAACAGTTGGCCTTATTTACAAGACAATTGTTGCCTTAGCTCTCTTTTGCCTGTTTTCTACATACGCAACTGGGAGGGACATAAAGTACCATGCACTTCCTAAACAGATTTATGACAAAAAAAATGCCATTTTGAATATAGACAAAATATGTCAGTCCGCGAACAGTGAATATGTGCGTAGAAAAATGCCCATTGAAATGCTTTGGGAAATTTGGGGGGGAAAAAACCCCAAAAGAAAAACAATAAATAATTTGTGTTTTCGATTATATTTTTAAGATTACGTCAAATGTCTTTTAATCGTCTTGTATGTTTAACCATGGCAGCACTTCTGCCTCATGGTTCTAAGCTAAGGTTGGGGGTTCAAATCCGGGCTATGCCCGCCTTGTGTGGAGTTTGTATGTTCTACCTGAAATGAAAAATGGATAGATGGAGGACTGTTCATAATAAAGACAAAAATACAGAAATGAGGAACAAATTGTGATGATATTACAAAGTCAACATTCTGTTTGAAGCCATTTATTTGTTAATAGAAAAGGTATACAATAAATTCACACGGTAGATTGCACACATTGAAAACCAAGCAGTGCTGATTATATGTTATATTTAATAATATTAGTGTGCACTTAATATTGAAGGCACGTGTATTGTCACACTTATGAAAATGTCATTGACGACTTTGGCAGGCGGTCCTACGGAAGCGTCTCCACGTTGACATAAGTGAGGACGACGTCGTGCAGGATGTTGATTCTGTTGATCTGGTTGAGCTCGCGAACGCGGTGGCGGAATTCGAACAACGGAATGTTGTTGACCGCCACACGGAATGAGTCTTGCGTGCACAAGATCTTCATCTGAAACGCACATTGAAGCGGATCAGTTGGGATTTTACTTTGTTGAAGACTCTAGATTGCCTTCAGTGTTTTCTCAAAAACGGACGTAGGCCTATATCAGGTTATTGAAAAAGTTGTCGTTGTTGATTTTGGCGCTTCCATTGTATTGCGTCAGTGTTTTGTTTTGGTTAGTGAAACTATTGAGCAACAACACGAGACCGCGACTGACCTCCAGGAGTCTCCCCATGGGTCGGCACTTCCCTGATCTAGGACCAGCTTTGCCAAACGCCTTTCCAACCCTTTCCACCTTTTCAGCCAAACGTTAGCCTGACATTCAACCCGAGGAGAGGCCACCTGGAGTCAGTCAAGGGCGTCATGTGTAGCATCAATTTAGTTTTGGAACCCATGTGCGGTCCGCGGTGGGGGTGTTGCAACGCTTCCTGTCGCTCACCTCAAAGGGGCTCCCCTGGGCGAAGGGGAAGGGTCCCTTCAGGTCCCTCTCCTCGGGACCCCAACGCTCGCCCAACTTGTGGTTACGCACCAACACCTGCTTGCCCCCCTCGCTGAAGCGAGGATTGATGTGGAAGGCGATGTCGTTGCCTCGCAGGAAATTTATGGTGAACCTAAGGAAATATTGATAGCCATGATAGCTGAAAATCAACCTGAAAATTCTTAGGTGAGGAAAGTACAATAATGCTGTAACTGCAGTAATCTTCTTCTGGACTTCTTACATTTTAGCATTAGGTTTGATCTGGCCCAAGATGGTCATCATCATCTTGTCATACACACCTCGGGCCAGGTTGAGGTTGTAAGGTACGCTCTAAATGAATCAAGAATAAAAGTGTTATTATGAAAGACACTCGTGATGTTTTTGTTGGTTGTTACTTACTAGTGGTCCCGATGTTGGTGGCAGCCACTGTTGTGGCACCAGGGCCGGGTTCTGTCCTGGCCATCCTGGCTGCCCGGGGTTGTAAGGCCAACCAGGATGGGCAACCCATCCCGGCAAAGATGGCTGGAGGCTCGGAACTGGAGCATGAGCAGGGGCGGAAATGGGAGCAGGTGCTGGGACAGGAACTGGAGACACAGCCGGGACCTGAAAAGGTACCTGAGCCTGAACTGGTGGCTGGGGAGGCTGAGCCGGCGGGGCAGGCTGGTACTGGCCCGGCCAACAAGGGTGGCAGATTTGACTCTGAGTCGGAGCCATGGTTGGGACCATGTTTGCAGTTGGGGCAGGGGAGGGTGTTAGGACCTGAGGCGGTACTGGAAGAGGAGTGGGCCCAGAGACCGGTAACGGTTGAGTCCCCAACCAGCAGGGAGTGTTAGGCTGCCCGGTCCAGCATGGTGCAGGTTGGGGGGCCTGAAACAACAAATACGTCCAGGCAAGGTTCTCTGTTTAATGTTTTTCCACTTTAATTTGTTTTACCTTCTCCAGGGTTTGTTTGATAGACTCGACAACATATTACCTGTTGGGTTGGCTGGACCTGCTGGTTGGGCGGGATCTGCTGGACTTGCTGGGTGGTCTGCGCAGGCCACATGGGGAAGGCGGTCCCGGGCGTCTGGCTAGGCCAAAGGGTGCTAGTCTGTGGGGCAGAACCAGGCGGGCAGCTGCCACACAGAACATCAGCATGCTGAAGGGGGGAAGGAGGAGGAGAGGGTGGAGGGTCGGGGGCCAGGATTGAGATGCGAGGCAAAGAGAGGGTTGACAGGATGGAGGACACCAACTTGACGGTGCGACATCAACACAAGCGTCAACATTTAGATGCGGAAAATAAGTAAATATTCTTACCTGTGCTTGAATCTGATAATGTGGGGGACTACTTACATCCATGCTGCCTGGGAAAATTGCAGAAATTGTTAGGTCCACCGAAGAATAAATTGACTCAAATGTACATAGGTGCCGTCCCGTCCATGTGATTTACAGATGAGCTCGCCTAATTCCACAAATTGTTTAAATGTTGCAAACGATGCCTTCAGGAGGGTCACGCAGATGACACAGAGGATCATTGAGTGTGACAACAAGTCAACAATTTTGAGTGTCCTGACTTCAGCACATTGTTTGCTCTTGTGACTAACTAATTGAATTAGGGGTCAAGTATGCACGTATAAAGTCAAAATATAGAGATTAGCACATTACACTAGTTGGCCTTAAATAACAGCCTAGGGACTCCCAAAATCATAATAAAAAATAAAAAAAGTTTTTTAAATGCTCAAATATAATTATTACACTTTCTTTTGTTTTACCTGCTCCAAAAAACTAAATTGGTAAAACAGTTAATTTTTTGGCATACAAACTTATTTAAACGACACAGAAACAAATGTAATTTTAATTGTATTTATGTTTAATGTAGTTTGCAGTGCTTGTCAGCTGTACCAGAGGCAACTCTTTCAAATATTTCAACCCTCTTGTGTAAAGAAATAAGGTAAGCAGAAACAACTCCGATTCAGTAATTTTAACCATATTATATGTATAAAATGACTATGTTTTAATAACCCTTGTCATTCACCATCCTAAACATAATTAATTGATAGTAAGTTATAAACGCTTACCTGTGTTGTTTGGAGGTGCTGGCAGGCTGCAGTGCTGTGCTGTTTACGTCAATGAGTTGGTGAATAGCAGTCAGGCAGGCAGACAGAAACAATGAAGTCCACTTTTATATATGTAGACCAAAATTTGCTCGCACACTGGACACGCCTCTTCAGCAAAACACATGAACCCAATACATGGGTTCATTTCCATTTTGAATGTTAATTATGTGTTGCATTTATTACCTTTACCGTGGTTTGTTTATTGTTGTGCAACTTGCAGTCTACACTTTATATGACGGTAGTTTTTTTGTATCTTTAATGCCAGTATTTTTGTGTATTTGCGTGATTTTTTTGGGGGGTATGAAAACTACATACATAGTCATACACGGAAAGATGATTTTTAAATTTCCATTAATCTAACTTCAGAATTTTATGCATACAAATATTTTCAAAAACCTTTATTTTATGCAAACCTAATTTTCTTTTTTTGTATTGGTCTTTGGTGTTTTATCGCTCCCATAAAAAAGGTCTGCACTGCTTAACTTAGAAAGAGTTCAATAATTTTAACTACAAACAAAAGAAGAATTATCATTTACTTAATCTTTGCAGTGCAGTTTTATTTATTTTTGTCCTTTGTCATTTAATTGTCACTGGTCACAGTATGGTACTACAGTTGGCATGGCAACAACTTAAATAACATACAACAAAATGTAACATGTATCAATGAGACAAGAAGCTCTTCCATAGACGATGCAATAAATCTCCACGGCAACCACACGACAAATAACTCTCAGTGGATATAACAATGAAAGTGGGTTGTTTTCTGGCATCCTTATTGGATTAGCTAACATGCTAACTAAAGAATTTCATAAATAACAGAAAATCTTGGAATACTTCGATTTAATGCATACTGGGTGAACTTTAGAATAAAAACAAGCAGAGGTATCGTGTAATTGATGGAACAATGAACATGGAAATGGTAAAATGTAAACTGCAGTTAAATAAATCAAGGAATAAATAAAACTTTTTGGAATAGAAGCACTAAATAAAAACGAAACAAAATATTAAATAGGTCATGTAAATGTACACTAAACTTGGTTTAAAAATAATTGTAAAACAAACCAATAATGTTCATTACTCTGACAAAGCGTTTTTATGGTTGCCAATTATCCTCAATTACTTTTTTTTTTAAAAAACATGTTTTGGGGGTTTTATTGACGTCGGATAACATTGCACTACAGTGACGTCACTTGTTTGCGATTGGTTGTATCTTGTCTCAGCACGTTCCGTTATAAGCGCGCTCTCATAATACACCACTAGGTGGCGCTGTCATCATTTACATGACGTCACACAACCACAGCACTGTACTTAAAGGATGCTTTCTGTCGTTTTCTTACACTCCACTTTGAGCCAACAGTCATGTTAAAGATGGATTCTTACGGTTCCTTTGCGTCGATTTGCATGATTTAGGGATACTAATGGTCAACCTGCAAAAAAAAAGGTGCATGGTAATTACCAGTGACGTCAGCACTAAATACAGTTAGCGTCGCTAATGTAATTGCAAAGGGGCGTTAGTTAGCATCGCGCTAACATGAGCATGACAAGTGCAGGTGACGAAATGGTGCAAAGAACCAGCGTTCGCACTTAGGGAAGGAGGCTTAGAGTGAGGGTGAGCATTTTTCCCTAGGCTAACACAGGTGCTCCTCAGCTTGTTACTCCGGTGCCCTCCGCTCATTCGCTCCTCCAAGCGGCCCGGATGTGGCGCACAGGAGTAGAGCAGCTCCCGGAGACCCAACATGGCGCCACTGGCTCACACGTAACGTTACCCGCCGCTGCTTTCCCCGCATTCGAATAGAAGAGAACCGGACAAAGCGACGGGACATGTGAGCTCTTCTACCCCGGCGACGAACAGGTGAGTGTCGGCGTGTGTTCGGATTCCATTTTGTGCGACGATGCAGCTGTAGTGAATGGTAGCTTGGTGGTGGAGGAAAGGGGGGAAAGCGAACGCTCGCCCGCGGGAAAGACGAAGCTCTCCTCGGCTTAATTTGTCCGAACAATCAGGGTTTGACCTAGCTCGGACCGGGGAGTGGAGCCGCCTTCATGCGGGAAGGCAGCTGTGGGGCCGGAGCGTGTGTTGTCATGGCTGTCAGCTCAATCGCCGTGTAGCGGCCGCTGTCCTTGGTAGTGAAGCGGGTGGGCATAACGCACACCCCATTCTGGATGAGGAATGCGTGTTTTTGCAGCATTTTGCATGCATTCTGCTTGCTCCTGTCGAATGCATTGCATATAATCTGCTTTAGCTTCCTTTGAGCTATTTTCCACTTGTGTCATGGCCACATCCCTACCAGGTTGCTGGTGCACTAATGCATTTCTGCAAGACTAGTACTGTATGACAAGCAGCCTTCACAGCGTGTTAATGTAGGGCAGGTAAATAAAGGGCAGTACATGGCTGCTTTTCAAGTTCACTGTGGTCGTGGGATTAGAATAAGTGTAGTGGAGAGGAAAATTAAAAAGTGTTGATCTTGCTGGGGGTCCCCCCCCTCCCCTGCTTGCTAAGCTCATAATCGCCCCGGGCGCCAACAACGTCCAAATGGAGGTAATAATAACTTACCACCTCGTACACAAAACCTCAAGTGCCGATGGGACCTGCCAATTGTTTGATTTTGGCCTTTATTTGTGGCATTGGAGTGCGACCTTGTGTTTCCTCAGAGCGGAAAGAGTGGTTTCTAAAAATTGGAGCTAGAGTATTTCCTCAAATAGCAGATGTCGCTCTTATTGACATCAGGTTTTTCATTCCATGTAAAACAAAAGCCTCCCTCAGGTAGACTGCCGTTTGAGGAAAAAAAAAAAATCACTGCTTAATTTTGCTGGTCTTATATGAAGTTGTTAGTCTTGGTTGAAGTCTTTTGAGTGTTCACAACAGCAACTTGACAAGTCAATAATCAGATTACAACAATGATGCAAACAAATCAGTGGCTTCAGCTTTTCATGTTTTCATGAATCACCATTAGATTATTTTTCCAAAATCATTTCGCCCTCCTATAAAAACCCATTCAGCCACAATGTTTGTTTTTGTGTTTTAATGAGATGAAACAACATTGATTGTGTCAAACAGACATATTGATGGAAGCTCACACGCGACGCCAGCCTGCCGCCCCCTCATTGACCATAAATTTGAGTGTGACATAAGGCGCCGTTTAATCAACGTAACATGATACGCTCATTAAACCTGGTAGCGCACACGCCCGCTCCTCCGGTGCTCGCTAATGACCATTAACTACATTGCAAGTCCTATCATGCCTAGTCCTAGTTATTTTGTTTATTTCAATATTATACTTTTCTGAAAAAAATAAGGACAGTTCTAAGTGGGCCCCAAACTTTGACACAGTAGGGTGACTGCTTCACGGTAGCTGAGTCCATGCGTGTTCTCTTCTCACTGCAGATTTACATACTAATCAAAAGCGCCAGGGAATGCCACAGCCTACATCACTAATGTGGATCATAACCAATGTTCAACCCATCATATTCTGTAAATTTTTTCCCCCCCATCTATTTTGGATGTCCTTGGTTACTCACACTAAATTACATAAGACGGAGTCACACGGCGAATAATTTAACCAGGAGGAGGAAGTTATGCGTGCCGCTGTCCCTGCTGCCGTTATATCATCCGTAGCGGCATCTTTATGCTCGAGTGCTTACCTGTGACAGTTGCAAAAAGCCACCTTTTGTTTTTGTTTTCTTACCTGGCAGCCTTGTACTGTTTTTTATTTTGCAAATTCGGCTTCAACCTTTACAAATGACACTTGGAAAGGCCACAGATAGCCTGGTGAGGCAGATGAGGATAAGGGAGCTTGTAAGAACTGAGGAGGAAGATGAGATGATGGCAGGACAGGCAACAATGAATGTATCCATTCAGGTTTGCATTTGGGGTTTGCCTATGAAGGCTTACTTTTATATTGGTTACAGTGCAGTGTTAGCATGCTAGCGCTAATTGCAATGTATGATAATCTGAGTGGAAGCCATTTAAAAATGTTCAGTTTTTCCATCATCGTACCTCAAGAGAATGCTAATGCCAAGGCAATTTTCATCAGTGCACACAGTCAGAAACACACGCGCGTGCACACACACAGAAATATTTAAGCTCTATAGAATTAGAGGCACGTAACCTAAATCCTCTTCACATTTCTCTGCTCAATGAGGCTGTTCTACTTCTTCTGGCAATGTGTGTGTATTTGTTGCTGAGGAGGCCCAGTGAAGCCTGAACATCCAGCTTTGCCTTGGGGGCCTCAGAGCGCCGCATCTGCCTCAGCTGCCTGACTCGCCTGACCCTTCAGGCTGAAGCAGCTAGCTGTTTTTATTTATTTATTTATTTATTTATTCATTGGCTGGTGAATTGTGCAGTGTTAGCAGGCTGCTTTCTCGTATTTCTCGTGCACAGAATTGACCATTCCTAACCAGTATTTATTTATTTTTTTTAAATTGTATATTTTCTGTATGTAGGATTTAGTCAGCCAGTGAATTGCGCAGCCTCGTCCTCATTTGGTTTCATGTGCACGGAGTCGACTGGTCGCCGCCTAATTCCAGTTTAATCGCCTTTTAAAGCGATACCTGTTTGGAACGGGCCGGGGCAAGAAAGCCAATTGCTTCGGTGTCTGTTCCTTCAATCACTTTCTGTCGCTTTATTAACACTAACAAAGGCCAGTTTAAATTACCCGTGCATGTATTAAATGCATTGGGCTCAACTGTGTCCGCCGGTCATTAGACTTAGTCATTACCGCCGCAATTAGTCCGACTGTGGATGAATATGTAGAATGCTTTAAGCACACGCCTACTTTGTAAACAATTACAGTGCAGCTCTGGCGAGGTGACAACTAGTTTGTCTGCTTTGTTAATTTCCTAAGAAGATCAAATAGCAATATTGTACTTCCCCAAAAGAAAAGATTCAAGTTGTTACATACTATTAAATATTATTTATTATTGTACACATTAGACATTAATCTGATTGTACGCTATACATTTATTTGAGAATCATTCATTTATTAGAAAAATTCACTGGTGTTGCACTCCCCTAGAAATAAGATTGAAGCTGTTTTTTTTAACAGTAAATTAATTTTTTAATATTTCACCTATAATTTAAAAAAAAAAAAAGGTACTGGTGTGTACTGAACTGTGATTGTTCCTTGTAGCGTTACACCCCCAAATAGATATTCAGTGTGTTTGTTCTCAGGAAATTCATTTAATGGCTCTTTGGGACTAGTAAATTGATTGCTACATGAGTTCAGCACCATAAAACAGACCCCAGGTCAGCGTCTTTATGTTCCGCTCGACAAAGCGTAATAGGAGTGCAATGTAGGCCTTAAAAAAATAAAATAAATCAAATTTCCTTGTTTTGCTCACAGTGGGAATTGGAGTGAGGAGGAAGAGATGCGTGATGAAGATTTACGCACCCTGAAGGAATCTCAGCGCAGACGCAGTTTTGTTCTGTGATTTGAGATCAGTCAGGTGGAATTGCATCAAAGCAAACTTGAATAAGGACATTCATTATGGCTCTGCGTGATTCATATTATCTTCTCTGCAACCATGTTCTTGTGCTCCCGTCTGCAGCCAAAGAGCTGTCATCCGGCCTAAATATAGCCTGGAAGCCGGACCCTCACATAGATAAGCACATGTGTGTGTGTGTATATGTGTCATGACACTTTGAACATCTTAACATATACTGACAAAACCTCAGGCAGTCTCATTTGAGACGCTTACACGCTGTAGTGGCTTTGCGCAGCATCCGCCGCCGGGTAGGGCGCAGGGACGACAATGGCACGATGTGACTTTATTTGGAACTGGTTGCTAAGCAACTGAACAGGAAGTAGCCTGGTTCCTCTTCACTAGTTTGGCAAAATCTTGGCCTTGCAATTTTAAACTTAGACGTCTAAATCTCGCCATTTGCACTCTGAAGTCCCTCCGATTGAATTTGCAGAGGTGATGCATAATTTAAAAAATGTCAATACGGGTCACCTACTGACTCGACGTTGCGTTGTTGTACTGCAGCAACACATGCGCAATAAGTGGGTTAGTTGACAGAACACTGTGCTGTGTCAAGCGCAGTGTGAAAAAGCTCTTAGCCTCCTTTTTTTTTCACCATGTTTGATCTTCAGTGTGAACACGCAAACTTTCTGTATGCACGCCCGAGCGCAGATTATAGCCTGGAGACCTTGTGATGTCGGTTGCTAATAACGTAGCACAAAACGTTAGCGCAGATGCGGTTGCCGAATAGATGAAAGCGGTTATCCAGTAACGCAGCTGTGCCCTCTTTGATGCTCGAGCATGAAACAGCAGGAAATGAGCGCAGCTAAGGGACGGCAGTACACAAAAAAAAGACACAAAAAAAACATGAACGCCGACGTGCGTGGCATGTTAGTAGCACTCTGTAACTGGCAGCTGCACGCTAATCAAACCCATTATATTGATTGCTAGCGTTGTCTCTCTATGTTTCTCTCTCACGCTATCAGCACATAGTACAAAAGAGCTCATTTCTCTCATAACAGTAGCATTAGCTTGACAGTGTAGATAAGCATGAGTTTAGAAGCTGTAAAGAGGGTCTGCAAACTTCCACCATAGCCTCTTCTTGCTCCTCAATTAGGATTTGCACAGGCAACCACGTAGGGACACCGTTACCACTACAATGCTAATCCTGATGTATTATCTCGGCGCATCGTTCGTGTGAAGTCATGTGGACCGGTATGAGTCTGCCGCCCTGATGAGAACTTCTATGCTGGAAACCTCAGGCCGGCAGGTCACATTGGGTCGGTCGCCTCAGAGTAATACTCGCTATTGTGACATTCAGCATCAAGAAAGGCTCATGGATTAAAAATGACTACATCGCTGAAATTGGTTAGCTTAAAGCTTTTTACTGATTGACGAGAATTGCGACTTTTTTATCCCCCGTAGATCATCATGGATGCTACTACGCCTGACCCAGTTGTCAAAACCCGAGAAGCAGTAGTAAGATGTTTTAGTGGCTTCCAGAGTACTCTTTTATGACGGGCATGTCCTCAAGTGATGCTCTTTCCTGCCACATGTGATGAATAATGTACATCAGTTCACAATGCTTCCTGAAATAACTCTGGAAATAAGTCACGAGAGCACACCCGAACACCACTTTGTCTTCATCCTCAAAATGTCAAGTCCAGTCCAAACTGGACGTCAAACTAGCTTGTCTCTTCCAGGTTCGTCAAGCCGTCAAATCGGAAGCAGCGGAGGGCCACCGGAGCAAAGCGCAGCCGGAGTACTAACAGGCAGTGGCCTTGGAGTGCCCTTTGAAGGTAGACAGCTCTCTGCTCACTTCCCACACCACTCGTGTCATAAATATTTCCGCAAGCTCTTGTGCTTGGAGGATTAAAAGCGTCTTTTCTCACAAAGAAACATACACTTTAACCTCAAGTGTTACTTTGAAGCGACGCTAAAGCTTATGTAGCATAGAGTCGCTGGCTTATTGGCTAGTAGAATCACGGGGAATGCTAAGCTAGTTCATTTGCAATTAAGCATTACTTTCAGTCATTTTGTCAGTCTCATACAAATTAACAATGTATGATTTTCCGCTGAATATTTGCTACAGTTTGCTCGGAGCAGAACTGGAGCCTCACAGCTCCAGGCTTCAGGATTACCACAATCGCTTCTGCTCAAGATGGCAGTAATGTAGGTCAACAGGTATAAGCTTCCATTGACTGTCTGGGTAAAGACAAAGAGAGTGAAAAGGGGGTTGGGGGCGGCGGCGGTAAAGGGGGTCGTACATAGTGACATTCTGATCACTGATTTATGTTTCAACTTATCTGTGCAGACTGATGTTGGGCCCTGGTTGGTCATGATAACCTCACGGTATTGTGTTGTGTTTGCCAGAAAACAAAAGCACAAAGCCAGACATCATTTAGGTTTATGTCCTCTGCCAACCACAAGCTCCCAGCAACCCAACTTGTAGTCACGTCGAATGCACACTAGGGGATGGTCACGTGAACTTTTGCTCTTATCAAATCGAGGTCACACCAATGTTCTTCTTTTCTGAGGATTAACGCAGCAAACGGCGAACGGGACATGCGGGGAAAATCCTGTGGGTGCGTCATCTGTCAAAGCTGACATTATTTTTTTTTTTCTGCTGGCTAACCTTGGCTGCAGCGATGGAGATGGATTGTGTCAGTGCCACATTAGCCCACTCATGAACTGCAGTTTGTTGCCGCTTGACCGTTGAAAAATTACACGGAGACTCCAGTAGCTGTCACAAGACTGACGATTTCAAGAGAACATCCACAATTATTTCTATTTTTGTTTCAGAATGAAATTTTACCAACATTAAGTTGTAATTGAATTTGACATTCACATATCACCAATGTTTTAATATGATGCTTCCGGAATGTTCTTGAGCCTCCCTAGCTAGCGTGACAGATGTGTTTGATCCATTTTAGCCGCCATAACTCTGCTTGCCTTGCTCTGTATTTAGCGTGCAGCTGTCCCCCTCCCCACCGGCGACAGGGAAAAGACCCCGGGGCGAGACCCTCGAAGGTGGCACCGTGTATTTATAGCTCACACTTGCTTCGAGGGTGTGACTGCTGACCCTTTGAGCCATTAAATTCTCCTCTTGGAAAAATCATGGCACAGTGGCTTTAACGCGGTCTGCTTATTTTTATTTGCTGGTCTTTCATGAGACTTTTCCAATGTAAAATATGCTCCTTGGTTTAACAAAGGGTCGCTTGACAGCGCAAGGTCAGAGGCTGCTCGGTTTGGGATGCGGCCCGGTCAGACGGCGTTAGGCAAACAATGAAAGCAGAATGGGACGCGCCGGGCTTTAGCTGTCTGGCCGCGCCTTGGTGCTAGCATCGGCGCTTTTTTTTTTTTTTTTTGCGTCTCGCATTGGGAGTTATCAGAGCATGCAGGCACAAACGCAGTCATGGGCTGGTCGTCGTAGTAACGCTGTGTCTCTTGGGGGTCTGCTAAGTCTGGAAGCTGACCTGAATCATCACTAGTACCCCAAAGGGATTCCAAGACTCATTGTGTTTTGTGGTGGATAATGGAGCCATTAGAGGTCCACTTTAAAATGTGACCAGGATCTGACTGCATCAGAGCACTTGGGCCATGGCGTATGAGCAGCACGTTAAATGGTTAAAAGACACTGGCCATTTCTTACTAGGTAAGAGCAGCGTCTTAACTATTTCAGGGTGTGGCAGGTTCTGGTCAAATTGTGGCTGTTTTTGCGTATTCCCAAAAAAAATATGGGAGGGAAATGCCTGTGGAGACTGGAGAGGATGACAGATGGTCTGGAGACAAATCAACCTGGGAATCAGGATCTTTGCCCTGGGATGACTCAGCACTTTCGGTCATGCTTGTGTACATTTTAGTTAGGAAAGTGAATCTGAGACCTCATGTTTGTTTGTGCATTTGTCGATTTTTCTACGGCAAGGTTAAGAATAATTTAGCCCGCTAACCTTAATCTCTCGGAGCCTGTCGAGTAATAATAAAACGACAACTGGCTCCTGTGTGACATTGTTAGCGTGTAGCGGTATAACGTTAAGTGTAAAACCTTACAGTCTGTCTATAAATAACACCTCCAGCGTAGGCGGTGTTACGCAGTGGGTCTTTCCTCCCCAAGGAGGTTCTTCCTCGAGGCCTCAACGCCGATTCCCATCATGTGTGGGCTCAGTGAGACGGGCTTGCCTCCACACCGTTGTCATATCTCAGCGCTTGAGTCTTGGTGGAGACAATTTAAGCCCTGTCAAGTTTTTAATAACCCCAAAACGGGGGAACAAATATTTTAAATATTTGAATATTTTTCCAGGAGTAATATAATGCGCATAAGGAAAAACGACTGACTCTGAAGACAATGGCTCCTAGAAAGCGTAAAACAATGAACTCCTTTCACAGCGAACGTCGTGACATTTTGTCCCAGAGACACCACGCACATCATGTGACTCTCATAGCGCACTCTCAGTTCCAATAGAAAATACCAAGTTGCAATCATTTTTTCTGACATTGTGTTCTGCCACAGAGGAAGGAGGTTTTTTTTTTTTTTTTTTTTGCTGTTTAAATTACATAACCAAAGTGGACTTGTTCTTTTCTGGCATGTTAAGACACTTGTGCTTCTTTTTGCCTCGTTTCTGTCTTGCAGCATTGTGAGGCTCGACTAGCGCATGATAAAGTATTTAATTTAGTTAGTGTCACTAACTGGTCCAAGCCAGAACCATTTTATAAAATGAATACCAATCCCTACTTAAAACCGTATTTAATGCCATTAGTCATAGCACAGTAGCTGCAAGCTACTATTTGTGCAGAAGTACCAGAGGTGACAAGCATTAGCAAAGCTAAAAACAATAGCATTAGCAAACCTAACAAGACTATCCAGAACGTGACAACACCTGCGAGTGATAACATAACATATTCCATCCTTGTTGTTTTTTTTTCTGCAGGTTTGTCAGGGTTGTCCAGCATGTTCGGTAAGAAGAAGAAACGGCTGGAGATCTCGGCCCCGTCCAACTTTGAGCACAGGGTCCACACGGGCTTCGATCCGCGGGAGCAGAAGTTTACGGGGCTGCCGCAGCAATGGCAGAGCCTCCTGGCCGACACCGCCAACCGACCTAAGCCCATGGTGGACCCCTCCTACATCACTCCCATCCAGCTTGCACCTATGAAGGTAGGCCGTAGAGGCCGCATGGTATCCAACCATACCTTAACATTTCGGACCTTACTCCTCCTGTTTGACCTCTTCAGATTAAGCCCTGTGATTCAGTTTTTTTTCTTTAAGGATGTATTTTCTACTTGAGCATGTCTGCTTCACACCCCTCCAATCCTACACTTGTTCCTTTGTTTTCTCCAACACCATCTGGCCATCTCACACAATTACATCACTCTTAATATGCCCGCTTAATAATCACATCCGAGTGTGCTGCTTTAAACCTGCATTAAGCTTTTTATTGGTCACTTTAAAGAATACCGCCTATTGGATTAGTGTGGACATTTTAAAATGGACGTAACAAATCATATATGACGTGCCTCTTGAGCTGTTACCTACTTTTTTGTGTTACCTACATTTTTGGGGAGTAGGGGACACTCAAACATGACTCAGGCAAATGTTGAGTAAACTGACACAAGATGGCTACAAAATATGCTGAATGCAGATTTAAACTTGGTCATTTGTTAAAACACAACACTTTGACATGAATGTAAGTCTTCATTTTCTTTGTGTCTTCTCGTCTTTGACCCTTCTGAGTGTCTCCTCTGTTGTGTTGTTGTTCATTGGCTTTCACACGATACTCATAAAGACGTGTCTGGAAATTTCAACTGGCCCGAGCGCTCAACTCGTAGTATTTGTGTCATCCCCAACCCCCTGTACTGTCAGCCATTGGTTCGATAATCGTTCAGATTTCCAGAAGGCCCCGACCCCATCGCTGCCCTCCAGGCTGGAAATTAACCATCAATTTGTTTCTGAATTCATAGCACGGATAACAAACACGGAAGCCAGCTAAAAAAAACAATTCACCTCGATTCCGAATCGGGGCCAGGGTGTGAATCATTTTGGCCTTTCCTTGTCTCTGTGAATTACTTACTGTCGTGCCATTTGGAGTTCACACGGTTCGCATCTAAGCTCACAACTCAAATGGCCACAACCAAGAACAGCAATATGCCACAGGAAATATCTCTGAAGAGGGGCGAACAAGAAAGTAATTGTCTTGCTCTCTTCACAGATATCTCCCAAGAAGGTCCGGCCGTCCGAAACGCCCAAAGTATGACTCCCTTTATCCGTCTGCCCCCCCCTCCACCTTACCTCTTTTTCTCCTTCCTTTGCACTCTCACCCCACGCCGCCTTGTATTGCATCTCCTCGCCGCTGCCTGCTGCCGCCATGCATTTAGTTGACGGCGGGAAGTGGAAGAATGACTCCACACATGACATAACTACCTTGCTCTGACAAGTCTTTACTTAGACCTCATTTCCACTCCTCCCTTTGTTTCATCCGCATGAGTAGAAAAAAAAAGAAAAAACACGCCGCCCTAGATGACATTAGATGAGTTATAGCGGCATGTTCCCTCAATCTTCCCCCTGATGATGATTATAATGATGCTAATGATGAAAATAATGATGAGTGCAAAGTGCCTCTGAAAGCTCATTTTGTTCTGGTGACACACTGCGAAATGTATTGTCGACCCGATTTCCTACTTAAATCATTTGCTCTATGGGAATGACAGCGGGGCCTTGAAATAAGAGATTCGTTTGTTTTGATTACAAGGTGTGTGTCAAATATATTTGTCCTCCTGCTCTGCACTTAGTATGCAAAAGGGTGAATTATGTCTTATACAATCAGGTAGCTCCTAAAAGTAAAAAGTGGAGCTTTGCGGGAGGTGCCTCCCCCTCCTCACTTCTTATCACTCTGGACCCTGACAGCCATTCTTAGCTATGTGCTAATGCTAAGGCTGGAGCGCTAGGCCTGGTCAAGTCGAGATGTCGTTCCAGCCATGGTGGCTAATTGCCTGTGGCCTAGTTGTCATCTCCACTGGAGCATTAGTATTGCTTCCAGCTTCCCCGCCGCCGCCATCATCACCACACAGGCTAATCCACAAGTGTGGGTTAACACATTTGCTCAGCGGCATGTCTTAAACATGGCTGTCTCAACAGTGTGTGTGTGTGTGTCAAAGCCTGTTGTGGGGTAATAAAAGTCGTCTCATGTTGCACTGTGACTTTCACCCTCTCCAAGAGGCTCATTTACGGTGATGGGGTGTGTCTACACCAGCTTGTGAGTTCTGTTGGTATGTGAGTGCATGTTGTTTTGGACTTGCACTATGCTCAGGTTACCTAAGAAAAACTGTCAGACGGACAAAACTGAACTATCATCGCTGTCTAAGATCCTTTCTACACTCAAGATTTATTTTTTATTCTGTCGCCATGGAGCCATCCCCACCACCACACTCTCACACTTGTCTCCGTGAGCTGCATGCGCTGTGGGTAGTGTGGGCGGAGAAATCTCGGTGGGTATTTTCAGGAAGCTCAACATTCAGCCTTACATCATCCAGGAAGAGGTGGATTAACAAACAAATCGTGGATGCGAATTGTTTTGTAAGACCAGCACAATTTTGCCCCCGCTCCCAAAAAGCAATATCAGCTCATTGGGAGGTGTAATTCTTTAACAGGGGGCAGTAAGCCCGCAAGGCAAAATGGCGGCGCCCTAAGTTCCAAATGTCAGTCGGCCGCCCTGCACCCACTGACTCTTTTAGAGGAAATCTGATCGTGACGCTGCTCAGAAGCTAGAGGGCCACCAGCTGGGGGCCAACGGTGGCAGTCATGGCAGGGGGCCGAGGAGTCACGACGGTTGGAGAGACGAGGGGCTTTGAAGGGCCCGGAGGGAGGCCGCAGTCAGGCCAGGTGGAGGGGACACTACAACAGGTGGGATTTCCGTCAGGGTCAAACGTCATCTTACTCTTAAAAGTGGGATCTTTGTTGGAAGTGTTGATGTTGCTTGAGGTCACATACTTGACTGTGACTTTCTATTTTGGGAGCTTCTCAAGTCCACTTTCATCATCCTCCTCATCACTGCCTGTGCCATTCACTCATTGAGAGCTACCGGTGCTGATCAATACGCCTTTAAATTCAAGTCCAATTTCAACAGGGTTCAGTCTGAACTGTTGCGGGATTAAATTGCTGTTTGCAGAATTTGAAGCAGAATAGCTGCTGATGGAGAGAGAAAACGAGAGAAGAGCATCTGTCTTTTTTTTGGCTGGGAGGTGGAGTGGATGTCATTGATCCTTTCCTTCCTCACTGCCGGCATTCTGGGGATTGTTGGCTCCCACCAACCTTCTGCAAGCTTGGCCAGAGCCCTTTTAAAATTCCAGCAATTGCCCTTCACAGCCTTATTGAATGGGCATTTTTTCAAAGGACTTTGAGGCAGTTAATATAAAGTAGGGAACAATTTCTACATCAAAATTTTACAGGTGTAATAGCTTCACAGTATACCATTTTGTAAATGAAATCAATTAGCAAGGACAAGCAACATCATCAGTCATTCAACGCTCAAATACCTGTTTTGATGCTTTAACGGTCCTCTGGTGCCCTCGTTCGGCTAAACGGTGAACTACAATTTAGGAGATTTTGTTTTTTTAAACATTTCAGTCTGAATACAGTATACAGAAGTTTCTAATTGTGTGTTAATAAGTCTTAGTAGCTCAATAAACTAGAATAATGAATGAAAAGTAAATTATTTAATACAAATTTTAATGTATGATGAAATATATAAATGTAATAGAGGATATGCACCGACGTCACAGATTGGGGCGGCCATTTTTGTTTGGGTGGCAAAAAACCCTCGTCCGCTGCCACTGGACTCGTGAGGATGGCGGCCTGGGTGGGTGTCGTGAGTGATTATTTCGTCCAGTTGGACCAAGAAAGCCGCAAGAGATGCATTGAAAAGTTGAAAAAATATAACATTCGTGTTGATCTGCTGTGGAAACCAAGTAAGAACGCCACCAGCTCAAGCGTAGCAGGAGCTGGGCCAGCAAGCGCTTGGTCGTCTGATAAGGCGACTTTTACGCCAGTAACATATCCAGACATTTACAACTATTTGATAGTTGTTTTTCAGACAAGCTTGATATAAAAATGGAAACTGGCGGATCCAGTTTGGTGTTTCAGGTGGGGCCGAACTGATCTTTGGGTGTGGCTGTACCCTGTATCCGCCAGTGACAATGGATGATTCTGACTTATAATTGTAGATATGTGAACAATCAAATTATTAGAAACTAGCAATTGGACAAACATACTGTAATGAAGCTGTGTAATTATGCATTCCTTAGGTCATGGCCGAGTAGCAGCAAGTAAAAGGGAATATCCGTGCAATACCTCACAGATGAATGTTGAGATCAATAAAATAAAATTACGTACCTCCCACAAAGTGATCTGAGCAGATGTAAGAATGGATAGTTGGCTCCAAAGCTTGGAGCTGTTGCGGCCATGTTCCGCCCTACGAAGCGCCGCCACCCAGCTATCCTTTCTGGTCTGGTCCGCAGGGGACCGATACAGCTTCTTGGTATCGCCTTTTTGGAAGCGATAGGCACATCCAATGGCACAACAACTCTTCACCATGGTCAAAGTTGCACCGTAACAACTCTGCCACGATCTGCCACCGATAAAATGCTAAAGAAATGCCCCAGTACATGTATCTCTAAAGCTCAATCCAGCCTTGGCCCTATTAGCACCACCCAGCGTCCGCCGCTTTTTGCCACCCAAACAAACCGTCAGCCGATCTGTGACGTCACGTGCATATCCTTGATACTGTAATGTGAAATCTTTAAATACCCAAATCGTGATGAAAAATAATTGTCTGACAATTATAAAACAACAACAGAATGTTCTGATTAATAGATGCGAGGTTGCAACAGTTGCCACTAGAAACTGAAAAAATTTCTCCTTTGTCTCCCATTGCTTGTTGATGGTGTAGTGCACTAATATGCTTCAGGTCAAAGAAGGGGGTTGTTTTTATTTCATTACGCCTCCACCTCTAATCTATTTTGCTGGAAATTGCTCATGGGCAGAATGCGAGCTTCACTGCAGCTTGTTATTGAGACTTGGGGGTCAAAGGGTACTGGGTCAAAGCCGTCTCACAAGCTGTGAGTGAGGGCTGGCATGGAGACCCATTATAAAACGTAAACATTATGAACCAAAGTGGCTGCTCAACGCTGCAAAAGTCAAACAATTTGAAGTTCAGTTAAACAGGTTCTTAAAAAATGGTCATCTGTAGGTAAGCTAAAATTCAAAATATTTGTAATGCTTACAAAAATGTTTTGGGGTTTAAACTATTTTTCGACTATTATTCAGAATTAAATAATGAATTCCTTCCAAATGTTATGAATGTAAATTAAAAAATAAAAACAGAATTGTCATTACCATTTACACAAGATTTAAAAAAATAAGTGTGCTGTAGTACTGAGGCAGACCCGCAAGGGGTAGCAAAGCACAAGTGTTTAAAATCTTGCTGCATTACCACACTAAAAATCACCAATAGAAATAGGGAAAATACATTAGTGTTGAAATGACTGCTATGTCCACCAGAGGGCGCCAGAGGCAAAGACACTCAGTTCCATCGAATAGGTTCCAGTCAGTTATGTGCAACTCTGCAGACTAACCCCCCCCAGAAAATGTTTCTGAATCTACCAAGAACCTTTTTTTGACAATAGTTCTGCTCATTCTTGAAAAAAAAAAATTCTAGTTCCAGGGTAAAGTCCCCTGCAGTGGTCCCTTTGGAAATCCTGCAAAAGTACATTCATTATGTGCCATCAATTCTTGTACTTTTAATGAATGGCAGGAGTGTGAGAGTGTAGTCGAGGTGATGAGCTTCACGTATGTCTAACAAGGGGCGGAGATACGCATCTGCGTCGCTACACGTTGTGTTGCGTGCTTGTCGCATTTCCAACAAACACCATAAATCACAGCAACGTCAAGGTTAAGTAATGCTAACCAACCAGGAAGTACTGTACCGCAAGCTGGGAGGGAGTCTGTACGCTCCAATAAGTTGTAGGTTGAAGACATGCAGACCTCCGCCAAGGTTGAACCACACTTCTAGAAAATGTGCTTTAGCCTTTTTCAACCTGCCTGCATTTTTCCAGGTCGCTAGTCCGTGTGAAAGGTGCTGACTTGGCAGTTTTAGTCCACAAAACCCCGGAGATGCCTTGACATACGAGTTTAATTTTTTTTTTAGTGTCATAATATTTCAAAGTAAAGAGACCATATTAGTGGCCGCGGTCTTGTCGCCTTTGGATGCCGCTGTCCGCCGAGCAGCGGAGCGCAGCCTCCCTCCAGGAGTCAGCAGAAGGGCACGCTCATTAATTATGCCCGCCTTCATTAGTAGCAAGGTTAATCCCCCCTTATCTCCCAGCCAGCCTCATTTGTCATGCAGCCACCTCCTCCTTCAATACCGACTGCCTCCTCCCCTCACTCATTTCTTTGCTCTCTCGGCGAAAGTCGACTTTCCGTCTTTTCTTGTTGTCATTTGTCACGTTAGATTTCCTTCTGTGTATTTTTCATTTCATCCACTCCCTCTCCCACTCTCTTCTTTCTCTTTCCTTTCCTAATCTCCTGGCCTGTACTATCTTTTCTTTTTCCTTGTCCTGTCATTTTTCTTTTCTTTTGTTTCTTTTTTTCCTCCTTTTATCTCTATGCTTTCAATTCCTTCATCCTGGTTTCTTTTTCTTAAGTTTCCCTCTAGTCTCATTTCTTTTTTCATTTTTCCACTCTCGTTTCCTTTCCTGCCATCTTCCCTGTCTTTTCTGTCCTGTCCTTTCCCTTCTCTTCTCCTGCCCCCCCTTCTTCCCCATTTCTTCCCATCCTCCTCCTTTCTCCTCTGCTGTACTTACCTTGAACAGGGCATGGTGAGTAGATCTATTACAGCTTATCACTAGAGGACAGGCCAACGCGGCACGCTGGTGAAATATGGCCGCTGTCAGAGCCGACGCCGAGCACGACCCGACCCACGCCGCCGTAAGGACGTAAAGATGCGGCGGGGAGGGGGCGTGAGGGGTACAAGAGGCGGTTTCTGCAGAGGCCACTCACTATAAGCCCTCTAATTCAAATTAATGGAAAGATTTCCAGGCGCGATCCCGAGCGCTTGACAGTGATTTGGCACACTATTAACCTTGTCTCTCTTCGCCGATGTCGGCAGCCATGTTTCTGCAGCCGCCATTCGTGCCTCAGCACGCTGCTATTGATTAGCAGCTTTATTAGCTGGTCAATGCTGAGCGCTAATTGAGTTAGCCTGCATGTAAAGCCACTTTCAAACAGTGAGTACCGCATCAGACCCCTAACGGCAAATTAATTTATTATTAACTTTGCCAAGCACCAAAAGTCAGGGGTGCTGAGTGACTGCGCTGTACTTTTCAGGATGCAGGAAATGCAATGTGGTCCGACATAATTGCCGATCGCTGAGATCTGCAAAATTGCTGCATCAGAGACGTAATAGTCGATCCGGCAAATCATTCAGATCCCAGCACAGCGAGACATTGCCGCCTTTTTGTGCACTTTCCCAAACAAGTGCGGGACAAATTACACTTTCCGTCCTTGATTGGTTGTTTTTCCTCGGTGGCGGTGGTTTCTTGTGTGTCAAATTAGTGGTGCAAGATATAAGAGGGCTGACCGACAATGTAAGTAACGGTAGTTAAATGCGGGAGTTGAGTTTTGCGCTCGTTGGCCGTACTGCGGCATTTGTCCAACTCGTGATTGATTAGCGCCCCTGAGAACATCCAATCGTGCAACCGCTCAGCTTGACGTAATCGCTACATTTAGCAAATGTTTCACCTCGTGTTCCAGTTCACGGCACCCAGGCAGCTCATAGAAGGTGGGTGGGGGGGGAGTCTTACTATGCGAGAGAGAAGCTACTTCCACAGTTTATTGCCTGAATCATACGTATGAGCTGAAAAAAGCAATCGAAGCCTAAAGGTAGTGGTAAAAATTGTGTATAAATGTGAGCAGATGAGCCCCCTCAAGTTATGACAATATGTCGCAAACATTACCGATGCTGTTTGCGTCTATTTTGTCTTTTACTATCTGCAGGAAGGAAGAAAACAATGAGTCAGTTTAAAATATATATGATTTCTCCCCCCCCTTACAACCGGAATAAACTACATTTCGGCAAACATAAACCAAAAAATGTCCTGTCCTATTCCCATTTTCTCCTAAAGGAAATTCCGCATCATATTGTTCCGTTGTCATCTGCTCCTTTTCGTTTTCTTTGTGACAAAACGTGTAGCAGCACTTTATTATTTTTTTGATATCCGATGATGCTCTCACCCCCCCCCCCCAAGAGATTACGTCCGTGGTCGTATACTTTACATTTACAGCATGCTACGCGCAATCTTCTTTTGTAATCAGATGTTGAATCCCGCAGAGTGATGAACCCGCATCCCATTGAGGATAGAGATTCCGATGCGCGTGTTGACACTCTGATGGATGAATGGCGCAAGTATGGTGTGTTGTGTGTGTGTGTGTGTGTGTGTGTGCAGGTGTTTAAAGACGCACAAATGTATTCTTGTGTCAGCACATCGCCGCTTTGCCGCCTTCCTGTCTCAGCACATGTGACAAAAAGAGCGTGACTGAGATGCGTGACAGTCCGTCAAACCCAAGAACTTGCTGACAACTGGGAGTAATCATGCCATGCGAAAATTGTGTTGAAGTTGAAATTGCTCAAATTGAGCTGGAAATTTCACTAAAGGAATATATATTTTTTTAATTTAGCATTGCATATTTTGTATATATGGGTCAAATTTGTGTTTAAGGAATCCTTCAAAATGACTGCCGCCAACTAAAAGGGCAGACTTACCATTGTAGCTAATTTTTAGCGGTCATATCTGCAACTAATACAAAATGTGAATTTTTACCAAGATGAACACAGCTTTAAAATTTCTAGTGTAAAAGAACCTCGTGTGTGCGTCTTTTTCTTCCTCAGGGGGGAATCAAAACAGGCCTACGTGCTGACAGCTAATTTAGCGGCTTTCATGCGCTTCAGTGCGATTGCCGCCATTTTAAAGTACACTGCTGTATTAAAGAGCCGGCCCAGCTTGTAATATATGCACGACACTGAGCTCGCACACGTGTTAGCGCTGACACGTCGCCCAAATGGACGTGCAAATAAATGAAAAGGAAAGGCGGCAAATGTTGAGAAGTCACACAAAATACGGCGTCTCCCAAGAAATATGTCATCATTTTAGATGTGACACAAATTGATAACATTGATTCATCGCTTACTCTGCAAAGTTTTCCCTTGCTTGACAATTACGTAAAGCAGCAATTCTAAATCGACCCACACATATCGGTACAAACAAACACCTGCTGTGTCTGGATGCGCATCATACATTTTTTCTTTTTCTTCCCCTCCACACTGAAGTACGTCTTTTGCGTCGTGATTCACGAGTAACGCAGCACCAGTTTCCAGTGAGTCACCGCGACAACGGCGTGTAAAGGGCTTAGCGAGAGGTAGGAGGGGATGAGAAGCACCCCTGATGTTTAAGCCGCCACTACGCCTCGGCACACGTGTACGTGCGTGCGCACCTAATCGCTTAGTGCGTGTGTGAGTGTGTGCACGACGTCACGACTACTACAACGCATCCCGGCAGTACGCCCACTGAAAATGAAGCTAATCTGTTGAGAGGGAAATGGGGCAGGGAAAGCAACAGCTCGCATCCACCGCTGGCTTCCTGTTAGCATCTGAAGCTGAGCCTTTTTTTTGTGTGTCATGAGAAAGTTAAAATTTGGTAAAAATCCAATCTTGAGTACAAAATGACAAAAATGTTGTAGCATGAAATGTAAATCCAGCTTGAGGATTGCTTGTTCATTCATTGCAAGTGATGAAGACTTCATACTTGTCTCTAAGGAATTGAAATTGTGCGCCCTGGTGAATTTCAATTCATTCAGTTCTTAGACTGGAATGGCCGAACTGAAACGGAATGCACCCCCATCGTTATCAGCCTGCCACCATTTCCCCCTTTGTTTTTTGTGGTTACCAAAGTTTTTCTTTTTCTTCTCGTAGACCATCGTGAGGGGAAACCGGCCCCCCAAAGATGCGTCCATCAACGGCCTGCTGGAGGAGTTTGACAACATCTCGGTGACGCGCTCCAATTCACTGCGCAAGGAGAGCCCGCCGGGCGCTCACCAAGCGGGCGCCGGCTCCAGGCCTCTGCCGGGCGCTCGTCCCGGCGGCCTTGAGGAGAATGGCTTTGGCCACTACTACTCGCGCTACTCTTGCGACTTAGATGCCTCCGGCAGCCGGGATTACGCTCTGGACAAGCCGGGCTTCTCGGCTGACGGCGAATGGGCCCTGGGACGGCATTACCGCTTTACCAAACACAACGGCCACTCGCACCACATCCGCAGCCCCTTCTACCCGGACGCCATGCCCCAAAAGTCAGACTACGGCAAGCTCCCGCCAGACTACCACACCTACCTGGAGAGCAAGGGGCGCTCCACGGACGAGGTGGCCTCCACGGTGGGGAGCGGCGTGGGCTCCAGTGGCTATTACCGGGCCTCTGTGGGCGGCTCGTCCAGCCAGGACTACCGGGACACGTCGGTGGGAACACCGTCCCGCGCCTCCCTTCACAGCGAGCAGATCAACTACCCGGACAGCGAGTGGAGTTACGGTGCCGTGCGGGAAGACTACGACAAGAGACCGAAGAGCTCGTATGTGATGCAGACCAGTCCCACGCCGGCCATCAGGCAGAGGTCCCGCTCGGGCTCCGGGCTCCAGGAACCCAATGTCCCCTATGCGGCCGGCGGACCCTTCAAGAACCCCGCTCAGGCCCACTCCTACAGCTCCTACACGTACCCGCGCTTGTCCGAGAGCCTCGGTGCCTCTCAGACCATCAACAAGGTAAACACTCTTTATTCATGTCCTGTTTCTACTGCGAAACATTTTGTCTCCCAGGATACTGCAGCGCTTAAACTCCAGTGGTAGGTGTACCTATTGAAGTGTCCAATGAGCTCCCGACTTGGTTTCTCAGTACACTCAACTCTTTATTCAAAGGATAATTTGTCCAGGCTATCTGCCGAAATTAATGGACATCTTTTCGATCCGTCTCCGCAGTCTAATCAATTAGCGCTTAAAGCATCGAGCGCGCGGCCGTGACATACTGAGCACGAGGAGAGCGGACAGAAAGCCAAGTCAAAGGGGAACAAAGGAAGAGGGCAAGTGAGGTGTACGCCAAAAAGAATAAAGCGGCGTGCCAGAGCAAGACTACATTTAAGTAATAATATGCTGCATTTTAATGGGGTTGTTATGTAAGAGCACAATGTGGAACGGGCTTTGACATGGAAGGACAAGCATCTCTTGGAAAAATATGAAAGGATTTCATGCTCATTTTCTCATTCCTGTTCTTCTCTTTCCTGTTACAAACTGAGCCGAACCGCAGTGTAGCGCTCGCACCGTCAATTTTAGAGAGCTTGCGGCACGGGCCGGGCCGGAGGTAGCGATGCAGTCAACCTGCAACGGGAGGCGGGGGTTGGCTCCTTATGCTCGCTCTCCGTGCTCCATTAAGGCCGCCGCGCAGCGTGATGACATCTGCGGCACCTCCTCTTCGTCGTCGTCCTCCTCCTCGTCTTCCTCCACACAGCGGCGGGCGAGTCCGGCAGGTTTGCTGATGTGGATCCCAGGGCGCCTTGATGAAAAAGCATTTAACCTGCACGCTTCACTAAATAGCTCGTAGGGAGGGAGGAAAAAAAATAAAAAAGCCACGTCGAATGCAAGCCATGCAGGATTGGACTGCGGTAGGAGGAGGAGGTCGTTTTTCGCATTTGTTTGTTAAAGTGGGGCGGGGGGCCATTATTTCAGTTTTAATAATGTATATGGGTCAGGTCATTTGTAGATGGTGTTTAAATGAACCAATTTTTGGGAGAAACCCCCCAAATAATTTCAGCAGATATTTTCTGCTTGGCCATGCGGCCATCCCGTATGTGGCCCGCCGGCTATACTTAGCTCATCCCTGCGCCAAACGCACAGCTCACAGGTCCATTCTTCTCCGAACAAACGGCCCTTTGCCTTTTTTCTTCCGTGTAACCAACGCATCCCCACACCAGCTTTATTTATCCTCTCTCTCGCGCACAATAATAAACACACACTCCTTCTCTCTTTTCTCCCCCTTTTCTCTGCAGCAGCTCTCAGTGACAAATTGATGTTGCGGCACTACCCCCCCCCCCCCACCTCTCTCTTTTGCAGCCTTAGCATAAAAGCGGGCTCGACCGTGTTCCGCCGCCGAATTCAATTTCACACTTGAGTTAGGTTGTTGATTACCCTGCCAAACTCAGATTAATGCGCGTTTAACCAACATGGATCAGGAGAGCCCTTTTGGCTGACAGCCAGCCGGGCAACGATACAGTGGGAAGGGTGGATGGGGGGGGCTTAGACCACCCCCTCCTCTTGCTGCAGAGTGATTGATTATAAGAGTTCACAGCATGTAATTATACACCATCCCAACACGTCAGGAAGGATCCCCCTCCTCTTCCTGTCCTCTCCGTGTGTGAATGACTAGTTTAGTTCCTTTTTGGCACTTGTGTTGTTTTCCAGGAAGGCTCAAAAGCACACAAAAAAAACTCAGCTTTACAATGCATATTGAGTGCAGTCGTGCTTGGGTGTCTTTTGGAACCAAATACTGACGTTGCCGCTTGTCCAGGGTGACTATGAGCGTACGTCGCGGGACGCCAGCCCCCACGCCACGGTCGGCGACACCTACCCCCGCGGACCCCTCAAGCTACCTCAGAACCACGCCAAGCCCCCCGGCTACCCGCCCGTGCACCTGCCCTACCCGCCCGTTTTTCACCACTACAAGCCGTCACCCTATCACCACCCGCCCTCCCAGCCCAGCCCACCGTACACGCCGCAGGTAGGCAGGCCACAACACAAAGTAGCATTTTACGGTTGCTGTATTGTATTTCCATCAGATTATTTTTTATTTTAAATTTCAATGCGTATTTTATATTATTATTATTTTTTTTAATTAATTAATATTTCGTTTCTTTTTTATTTTTATTGTACTGCTTTTACTGCAGCTATTAAAATTAATTGTTTGGTTTAATTTATTCATGATAGCTTTTGAAAATAAATGTTTTTTCTTTTTAACGTAGGGGGCATACTCGCAGCCGTCGTCGCCCTACATCCCCCCAGGGGCGTACCCTCCCCCTTCGTGGGGGTCCAGCTCCGACACTCAGCCCTCCAGGGTGTCTCACGAGCAGTTCCGAGCCGCGCTGCAACTCGTTGTCAATCCAGGTAACAAACTGTACTGTACCTGTCTACAAATGTTCTTTTGTAATGTCGCATTTATTCTGTCATCAGGCGACCCCCGCGAGTACCTGGACAGCTTCATCAAGATCGGCGAGGGCTCCACGGGCATCGTGTGCATCGCCAGCGAGAAGCACAGCGGAAAGCAGGTGGCCGTCAAGAAGATGGACCTGAGGAAGCAGCAGAGGAGGGAGCTGCTCTTCAACGAGGTGCAGATACACTACAATCATCTATTTTACATATATAAGGCATCAGATAGACGAGCTGTTGTC
The DNA here is from genome assembly GCF_901709675.1 of Syngnathus acus. Classification (NCBI taxonomy): domain Eukaryota; kingdom Metazoa; phylum Chordata; class Actinopteri; order Syngnathiformes; family Syngnathidae; genus Syngnathus; species Syngnathus acus. The sequence continues at coordinate 6,107,986 of NC_051108.1, forward strand.
GTATTTGCACACACGTTCAAGCTTTACTCTATCAAGCAGTGACACACCGCGTGTCCGCATGTGTGTGTGTTTAGGTTTTCCCTGCGTGCGTACGTCGGAGGGTGTGAGCTAATTAGTTTCATTGTAATCCTCTTAATCCGCGCAATGTAATCCTGTTACGTTTAAACTCCAGAATATGTTCACATAGAGATAGTCATTTCAATGAAGAGCTAATATGAATTGACATGTTTATTTATAAACACTGGATGTGTGTGTAGGTGGTGATCATGAGGGACTATCACCACGAGAACGTAGTTGACATGTACAATAGCTACTTGGTGGGAGACGAGCTGTGGGTGGTCATGGAGTTCCTGGAGGGAGGGGCGCTCACCGACATCGTCACACACACCAGGTAAGAGCGAAACACCCTCGCGCACAAACCGAAGACAACAAATGCGCTTTTGAACATGACACAGATGGTCTGTAATGGAATCTTTCACGACATCTTTTACTCCCCAACTTTCCTCTAATTGTCTCTCCGTGTTAATGACTTTTCCACGTTGATTGTTTTGGCGCTTTAATTCCACCCATTTGTGTGGATTGTTGGTGCATCAAATGTCGCGTCTTGCTTGAACGGCTTTCAAGATGGTCGTGCAAACGCACCTCAAACCAGAGTTAGCTTCCATAAGCAGCATTGCCAGGGTTAGCTTAGGGAAGCAACAAAATCAAAATTATTTTCACACAAAAAACATGATTTATCTTAGCTTAGCTCAGTTTGCATCAAGACAGTTGTTTTTGTAAACACAAATACTTGCGTCAGATGAGATTAGCATAAAGACTTTTCACTTGGCGTCAAGGTTTAGGTAATTTGCGTTGTTGCGAGTGCAAGCGTCGCTGCTCTCTTTGTCTAAGCAGCGCTATAATTGTCCTTCTCTTGACAAGCTTACAAGATCATTAACATTTTTTTTATTATTGTTATATTGCAAAACAATTTTCTGTTTCAATGATTCTCATTTGTGCACATGTACACACAACCATTATCAGAAGGCTCATTTGTCAGTGCAAACGTGTGACACTTCATCGACTTCAGATTGTTTGTGCGTTCAACACGGTAAAAGTTTGTTAAGGGTTGTGCCGCACTAAAATAGACACAAAGTGCCAGCTGGCCATGTGTGCGCGTGATCATTGAAGCTGTAAATGCGTCGTGTGCGTGCGCAGCGTTGCGCCTGAACCGCCATCTGGGACCTCCTGCTCACGCCTGCAAACACAACCTCTGTCTTTGACTTATAATTAGCGGCCATTTTGAATTGTATTACGCAATTTAATACAGGATGAACGAGGAGCAGATCGCCACGGTGTGCTTGTCGGTGCTGCGGGCCCTGTGCTACCTTCACACGCAAGGCGTCATCCACCGGGACATCAAAAGCGATTCCATCCTGCTCACCAGTGACGGACGGGTAAATACGCATTTTGACAAAAGTTGCAAAAGTTGAAGAAAGTATTTTATTTCAATTTTAATGGCTAATATGTCAGATTAGCACCTCCCTTGCCGCAAAGGAATCAAACAGACTTCTTCTTGATGTGCAGATCAAGCTGTCCGACTTTGGCTTCTGTGCCCAAGTATCCAAAGAAGTGCCCAAGAGGAAATCGCTGGTGGGGACGCCGTATTGGATGGCGCCGGAAGTCATCTCCAGACTGCCTTATGGGACAGAGGTGAGTGGCACGCATGCAGTCCACATTATACCCTAACCCATTTATGAAGGGTCCTTACACAGATGCCCCTTTCAGCCATTTATTGAATGGACACTGACATAGAAGCTGCTGACAACCACAGCTCACATGTGTGTGTGTGTAGGTGGACGTGTGGTCGCTGGGCATCATGGTGATTGAAATGGTGGACGGTGAGCCCCCCTACTTCAATGAGCCCCCCCTGCAAGCCATGAGGAGGATACGAGACAACCTGCCACCGCGGCTAAAAGAGTTACACAAGGTAAGTGTGAACTAGCCTAGCCAAATGGGAATTTGCCATGTCCATTCCATTATAGAAATATTAAAAAAAATACAAACTTAATAATAAAATAATAACAAAAAATCTAAATATAGAAGTAAACAATAAAATACATTAAAAAAATACTTGAATAATAAAAAAGAAAAAAAAAAAGTAAAAAAAATATACATATATAAAAAATAGTGAATTATAAAAAAACATGTTGAAATGCTCAGTAAATTATAAGATTTGTCCAATAAGCTTGACTAACCTCTCTGTCGTGGTTTGGTGGGAGGTGTCGTCGGTGCTGCGCTCCTTCCTGGACCTGATGCTGGTGCGCGAGCCTTCCCAGCGAGCCACCGCGCAGGAGCTCCTCCAGCATCCCTTCCTCAAACTATCGGGACCGCCGTCCTGTATAGTGCCCCTCATGAGACACTATCGCCACCGCTGAACAGACACACACGCACACACACACTTCTGTGGTTACTGCCCGCCCACATCTTGTCAACACTCTTGTGACCATAACGTAGATTAGCTAACCGACACACACGGAACCCACTACTACGAAGAAACTCTGAAGTGGACTCTGGGTGTTTTAGTTCGTCACCTTAGAGGACCTGAGTGGACCCCCGAGAGTGTGGGCAGCGCTGCAGAGAAGCCGTGCGCGGGTGGAGCGGCCACCCACGCTCCCGCTGCACATGTATTTTAAGAGCAACTTGTAAGATTGAGTGTACAGTTTTGATAACTTTGAGTATTTGATGGTGTGGTCGCCATTGTGATATGAGCAGTATTCAATAGACTTTCCTACTCTTTATAATACACTTTTTCATTAAGAAATACACACACACAAATACAAAACACAGAAACACACACACAATATTTCAAATATCCCACTTGAACCCAACTGCTACTAAAAAAAAAAGCTACTACATATATTTATTATTACTATTATCTATCTTTGTAGACAGAACCATTAAACGTTGGGCAAAAAAGGGTAATGTTAGACGTTTTCTAAGAGCTTTTTAAAGTATTTATTTATTTATTGCAATTCATTTTTGTCTAGTGTGGCCTTCTGTTCTCGCTCAATTTATTTTTTAAATTATTTAATGAAAAAGAAAAGCGACGGTCAACAGGGATCTACTCAAATACACTCAAATGCAATGAAACAACGACTTCACTTTGTGTTTTTGTGTCAATACAATAAAACATACATTACAAATTGTATACGGTCAATTTCAAATAGGGTTAGAAAACACTTTATACTGGTCCATAATTTGTAAAAAAAAATAACTGGGGGTTAACCAGTATATAACAAATATTCACCCAATAGTGACAATATTTAATGTATATTTTTACGTCAGTAAAACATACTTTCCAAGTAAAGATGACATAAATAAACATTTCAACTATACATCTTGTAACAAATAAATTTAATATATGAGGTATATGACAAATACCTAAAATAAAAACCTTGTAATTGAAATGATACATTGGCTTTTAGTCAAGTCAGCATTTTATGATTTGAGTGTATCTTTAGCAATTGCAGGGAGCCAATGAAGCCAGTGGGTGTCCGCTACTGTAATAATTTGCACTCATTGTAGCACACACTGAGGGAATCAATTAGAAACACAAAGTAAAGAAAAATAAATAAAAACATGGTTCATCGTCCTTGTCATGAAATCACCTGGAATACACCAGTGTAAAAGCGGCTGACATCCATTTTGACCCATCAGTCACTGTGATGTAAATACGAATGCGTGTGCGTGCGTGTTTGTTGTACAGTGTCACAGCATGTCTGTGAAGATGCTTTCAATTAAAACAAACTTCCATAAGACCAATGTCTTGTTGCATGTCTCACCTCTTTCTTTTTACCAAGGCCTCTCTTCTCTGTCATCTTCACTTTGTTTTGTCTTCTCATCTCTCAAAAGTTTAAAGCAGCCCAGAGGCAAAAAACAAAAAAGGTGGAGGTGTCGTAATTTATGGTCTTATTTGTCTTTGTGTGCTGCAAGTGCTTTGCGGTGTAATGGGATATTGATTTCAGGAGGGACAGCAGAGAGGAGCTTCTCTTCTCTCAGCCTTCAACGACGCCTCACTAAATAAAACAGAACAGCTGGGTTTGTTTGTAGATGTTTTGAGAAGGGAAGAGATGTAAGAAATGAGCTTTAGATTTGTGTTTAATTAATTAATTATTAAATAATTAATTTCAATTAGTAAGGCTTAAAAAAATGACCATAGCTCATTATTAAAAATCATTAATGCTGTAAGCGCACCCAAAAAAACAAATGAAACATAACCAAACAATATGAACAAAAATCATCCACTATGACTTTCACTGGATGTAATAAAATAAATACTTCAATTTAGATGACAAAATCAATACTTCATCCGTGCACCGACTCCCCTCGTCTCTTTGACAGCAATGCAAAAACACCAAAATGACACCGAGTGTTTTCAGCAGAGGTTTTTATGCATAGTTTCCCAAGAAAATAACATTTGACACTTTTCTTATTTGATCAGGCTTGCTTCCTTTTGTAATACACACACACACGCACGCACGCACACACACACACGTGCTCCAAAAGCAACAAGAAATGACGACACAGGACGGCTTAGCAGCGAGGAAACGACGACAAATGTTGAAGAACGTGATTGAGAAACACTCCCTACCCACTGTGGCGTGCCGTGTATGATAAAAGAAAATCCTGGTCATTTTTTAAGCCTTGCTTTACATGGTGATTTTTTTTTTTTTTAATCATGACTGCCATCCATTGAGTGTATACTTACTACGTTTGAAAAGCACTAGAAAATTAGCACGATACAGTGAGTAAGGAGTCATTCCCATCCATTATCTTAGTAAAGGAGAATGATGATGTCACTTAAAGAGACAGGTGCTATGGAAAGTGCATTAATTGCATATTCTTGCTGTCCATGTCAAGAGATGACATGGACCATGGGTGTCAAGGATATGGAATAAATGCTCAAGTGGCTTTCCATATGCACAGTATCAACATCCATGCAAGGCTGGAGAATGGGGATGCTCCAAGTTACACTCGCCAGTCCTCTACATGTTCTTGTACATGGAGCGGTCGCGCGGGAGCTGCGGCGGCGCGCTGCTGGCGCTCAGTTTGAGGTGGAAGTGGTAGACGGTCAGCGTGATGATGATGATCAGCGCCAAGATGAAACCCAGGATGAGCGGGAGCGTCTCCTCCAGGCGCTCGCGCTGGTCCGTCATACACTTGTACGCTGTGAGGAAAGATTTTGTAAGAAATTGCACCAAACTTTGTGACATTAGCAGCAGCCGGTGTTACTCACGTTCGCTGAAGACAAAGTCGGCGACCATGTCGAAGGGTTGAATCTGGATGTCGTACATGTGCACGGTGACGCCCTTTTGGTGGTCGCTGCTGATGAGGGTCAGCGTCTGCTGAGCGGCGCACACGAACGAACGGCCGACCGGCGTCACCAAGGCAGACAGGCGGTGAGTGGTGGCCGTGTGCTTGCCCGCTTGTGGAGAATACAAAAAAAGGTCACTTATATGAATCTGTGCATGTAAAACTTGTCATGGTAAAATAATCATACTCACGGTTGTAGGCGTTGATAAATTGAGAACTCTCTGATGTGTCATACACGAACTGAATCTTACTGACCTTCCAAATTTCTTCACCCTTGGCACGCAGCTCCTGCCACGCACACACAATAATTAAGGCCAAAAATATAACAAAAGATAACACAAATATAGAAATTTTTGCATGGCACCTTAGAGAAGAAGATGCGCAGAGTGTAGGCATGGTCTTTCCAGCTGATGTGGATCTCCGACTCGGTGCTGTCACACTTGCCTTCGATCTGAGCGCTGCGAGGCAGCGTGAATGACGCCTGCTCTGTGATTAGCTGTGCACAGTGAAAGGACATCACTGAATGGAAATTTAAATAGCCTTCATTATTGTAGTTCTTTAGTGTATTTAATTATTTGGGGGGGGCGGTGGAGTACGTGGGTTCATGTGGGCGGAGTCTCCTTACGTCTATCCGGTTGAGCGCCAGCACGTCGTAGGGCACGACCAGTCTGACGGCGAACTCCACCATGAGACAGGTGGTCCCGTTCTCCCGCACGGCGAAGATGGCCCGGTCGGGGTTGTCCGACAGACCCGACAGGTTCTCGCCTTCCTGCTCGCCCACCGACATCGACACTGACAGCAGCAACACGCCTGCACGGGAAAATGATCAGTACTGTACTACCCCCCCACAAACACACACACACAAAAATGCACAGTCAGCATTTAAAACCATAAGTTAGCTTCCAGTTACATTAAATTGGATTCGAATCAAGCTTAAAAACATGTTGAAAGCAATTATAAAATCATATAAAATCTCATAGGATTTAATACGAATATTTTTCAGAGGCTATTTTTGGTGACAGACACACAATGCAATGTTGAGTCAAGACAACTCAACACACTCATACACACAAACATACACACATACACAAAAATGGGATCAGCACTCAAAATAAGAATGCAGTCAAAATAAAGCGATGCAGAAGCTACGGCTCGTGGGCTATTTATGGGCCCCAGAGGTTTAAATTGAGCCAATTAATAATTATGTAATCATTTAACACAGAAATATTCACTGGATCGCATTTTGTCATTGGCACGCATTCATACACGATACACACTCAGAGTCAGTACTCCCCGAATACAGCACAGTCAGCATTAAAAAACAAATCACTGTGAGTTGAGAAATGTTGCATATGGAAATAATATTCCAAACATTCTTTCAAAATAAACATTTTTATAGATTAAAATCACAAACAATTGATAAAAAAAAATCTGCTTGATTTGGCACTTTTTTTTTTTGTTAAAGACGCTTGCATCCACACTGCACACATACACATTCCTCACTGACCCAGTAGAAGGAGCTGTCCGCTCTCCGTGGTGCTGAAGCCCGCTAGTCCCATCTTCCAGCAGTTTCCCCCCCCACCAAAACCGCCGGAGACACGAACCCGGAGCGACTGCGAGCACCTGAGCTGAGCGGGAAAGAAAGGAAGAAGAAGAGGCGGGAGGGAGATAGCGAGAAAGAGAGAGAGTGGAGGGAGGGATACCTCCCTTCAAAACGTCACTAATGCACCCCCCCCAAAAAAAAGCAAAATAAGAAAAATAAAAAATCCATTTGAAATTCAGTAAAAAAACTACAGATGACTAAGTGAAGTCATCTGGTGGGCGTCACTCCACACCCCTGCAGTGGCTCTCACTCTGGCTCAACTGACTGCAGGTTGCGCTGCCAGTGAGGCGTGACGGGAGAAAGCCGCCCACCCCCCACCTGAGGCGGCCGAAGCGCCCGCCTCCAGCCCTGCGCCTGCACAAAAGTACGCCGGAGCTTTCAGGTGCTACTTATGGGGAGTTGCGTGGTAGCAAAGGAGACAAATGGCAATTTTGCAAGGCAAGTCTGGGCTTGCCTCGTTGAAAAATCTGAACTGTTCATTAAAAGTAGATGATATATTATTCTTTTTTTCTTTTTTTACTGGGGGCTTTGTAATAGTGTCAGGTGGGGGGTGAGGAGTTGCTGGCTTGACCCCTCCCCCTTGGTGTACACTGCAGAAGCTCACTGAACCTGTGCACTTCTTCGTCGACACGCTGAGAGTACAACTGAAAACTTGAATTCATTCAGAAGGCTTTCGATTGAACTTTATTATTTTTATAGTTTTAAAATGTATTCAAAATATTGCTTTAGACCTTGCAACTGATATTTGGTCCAAGTCTGAAATATTTCACATAGTTACATTAAAAAAAATATATATTTTGGATTATTTCTATTTTTTTATTTTGATATTTTTAACACCGTCGTTTTTTTTTTAAGAGTTTGTTATTTTAAAAATATTTGTATTGACTTTTTTAAAATTTTCTTTTCTTTTTTACAACTTCTACCCCCTGTTCCACTCCCCCCCAAAAAGGAAGAGGAAACAAGAGCTTTTTTTGGATCACATATGGATGTTATCATACTGTCCTTGCTGGATTTTTATAAATTTTTTGGTGCAACTAAACTTACTGGACACACAAGACAATGCTTATGTTATCCTCGGTAAATCTCACCTCTTATATTTTTCCACTCCATGTATGCCTCCTTGTGATTCTGGATGGATTTTTTTGGCTTTTTTTTTTTTTGCCAAACGTATTCCACAAAAGAAGAAGAGCAAACGCAGGAAGTTATGTGACGTAAGGAGACTCACAGTAAGACTTTTGTCACCAGCCGCTTAATAATTACAGTTAATTGTATTTTTTGACTATAGAATTACAAATTGATTATGGTTCCATAAGTAAGATGAGGCGAAAAAGCAAGCAAATGGATGCTTTTGGGTCCCATGTTCCACTGTCATTTATTGGTACACATACTATAAAACAGTATTAAAGGAGCCGAGTAACAACCGCGTCATCGTCGCTATAAGTTCAACAGTACAATAGAAATACAAAAAAAAAAAAAAGACCAGAGAGAACACACACACACAGTATGGTTGGTTGGCGAGCTACAGTTAAAAAAAAAAAAAAAAAAAAAAAAAAGGAGCAAAAATAATTTTTGCTTCTGGACCGACAACATAAGTGCAAAAAATAGAAGAAGAAAAACGCCTCTAACAAACAATTTAACTAGACATCATATCTAATATATATATATAATATATATGTTCATTTATTTATATATATGTATATAGAGATCTCCATATAAATAATTCTTGAATTTGGCATTGACCCTCACTCAAATAAATTAAAACAATCTGAACAGACACCGAGTGGCACATTTGCGACGCAAAGGAATAAAAGCACTTTCTTTTTTCACGCCCTAGTCAATACTCGAGGGGCGGCCTCTGCTCAGACCAATTAGACGGAAAACAGAAATTAAAGCGAGAGGAAAGAAAGACGTCATCCTGATGATGTCAGAAAGCTGCTGCAGTGAGCATAGACTAACAATTTGGTGGTGATTTTATTTTGCAGATTTTTTTTTCCATCACTGCTTGAGTATTGAAGCACGTTAGGGGTGGGCAAACTTTAGTCCTTTAGAGACACCTTAGATTTTAAAAATGGCTGGGTGCTGTTAGCTCATGTGTAGATAATGTTTTTTTTAAATAAAAAAAAATTAAAATGTGAATGGAAATATTTTGTATTGTATCTATGTATATAGAAAATGACTTTAAAATATTCAATTAAGAAATTGTTTGTGGTGAATAAATAAAATTGAATAATAAAACTGAATAAATACATTAAAATTAACTGCATTGGAGGGGCAGCTATGTGAACGCCACAAAAGTCTTGATAATCAAATCTGAATGTTTAAATAAAAGAACAGACTTTGCCCACCCCTAGTTTACCTGCTAAAACCAGTTTGGGTGATTTTAAAGAGGGGGGGTCAATAAAACATATTAAAATGTAAACATTTCAGACAACACAATAGCTTTTTTTTGGGGCAGTAAAATATTAATACTTGTTTTTTTAACGCTTCCATACAATTGGATGGAATAATATTCATCACTTTCTCATTTTTTTGGCTACACAATTGTATGGAAGTGGTTAATGAAAATATCAGAATCAATTCAATTTGGGAGCATCACTGATGGTGCAAAACACCCTGATGAGTTTTCACTAATGTGGGCATTTTGTTTCCCCACAATACTACTTCAACAACATTTTAGAAAACAGCTTTGCGTTAGAAATCAAGTGTGATTGTACAAACAGTGCTACATTCCAATCATGTCACATACAAACAAAGTGTTTATGTGCACAGTTCCAAAGCTAAATGGTGTTTGTAAGGGGGGGGGGGCTACATTGTGTCTGTTTGTGTGTGTTTGTGTGGGGGCGCTGAGTTTTGGCGTCTGTGTGTGTGTGCGCGTGTCAGACGCTCACACCACCGTGGGAGGTCTGCACTCCATCCCCTCCTCCAACTTGGCCATCTGCTGCATGTCCTTTGCCTTTAAACATAAATACATACACAGCGTTAAGAAACATACATGGAAGGCACATGCACATTCAATAAACATATGGTGTGCATAAAAAGTCTACACACCCCCTTTCAAATGTTTTTGTGATATAAAAACAACGAGACCATTATAAATTCACGTTCAATGGGAGTCAGCACACTTGATGAATCAAGTCGAGATGTTCGAGTAGTTTGTTTGTTTGCTAGCCCGTTTGTTTTGGTTGCGCAACTTTATGATGTCATCGTACAACTTGACAAGTATTTATTGCATTTAAAAGCATAAAAACAGGAAGGGTATAACTCCCCAAAAGAGTGTCATGGTGGTAAAACCGTGAAGGAGGTGCCTACCTTTTTGTTTGTTTGCATGGTGTGATGCCAAAAGCTGTGCCAGGAGAAGCAAATGATATTAAAGACAACTCCCAAAAAAAAAAGAACATACATGTATACACACAGGGATGGATGGAGATGAACAAGCAATCTTTGTCAAAGTGTCAGTGTACCTAATGAAAAATAAAAATGGGACTTCTATATAATGTTCTGTTGTACCTGCTCATTGAACTTGTCCAGTTTCTCCACCTGCTCTTTCTGGTTCTTCTCCAGCTGCTCCATTTCCTTCTGCTGCTTCATGGCCAACTAACACAAACACGCAAACGTCACGTCTTCCCCCCCGGTCTACTCGCGCAGGTTTTTTTTATTTGTGTACGTACCCTCTTCCTCTCATCCATGAACTTTTTGGTGTTGCTGCTGTTCAGCTCTCGCACTCTCCTGCGTGTCACAAACAAAATGGCGTCTGTATGTAAATACTGTATGTTAAAAAGTGTGTGTGTGTGTGTGTGTGTGTGTGTGTGTGTTGTTGCACCTTTCCCTCTCTGCCTTGTTTTTGATGCTCTTGTCCTGGCTGATGGCTTTGCTGTTCTCCATGGACATCTTGGCCTGGTTGGCTCGCATCTCTTTGCTCTGCCTGTCATCACAACAAACGTGGAAATGAGAACTACGGAAACCCGGAAGAGACAAGTTTAAAAGTGTGTCTAACCGCTCGTGTATGAGTTTGAGCTGGCCGGTCTGCTGCTCCTGCATGCTACTCAGCAGCTTCTTGAGGTGTTGGCACTGCTGCGTGACGTGGGCGTCCTTCATCTCCTGCTCTTCGCTGCTGTGGCCGCTGATCAGCTCCGACCATTCCTTGGTGTGCTGCGCCGTTGTGTCCTTCACCTAGCGCTCACGCACACATACAAACGCACGTCAGGACTCCCGACGACGAAACCACGAGTGAGGCTGAATGTCGCGCACCTTAGCTTTGTGATCGTTGACCAGCGTTTGGATCTTGTCTTCGGTTTCTTTCTTCAAATCTTGGCAGTTGTTTTCCCTGATGGGCAATACGTATACTCAGCGGACAATTCATTAGGTACAGGCGTGTCACGAGTTACCCTCGTTTCTTGATGGCTTTCTCCAGCAGTTTCTCCAGCGTGCTCTTTTCCTTGTCGTGCGCCGACAACATCTTGTCCACCTGCGTGCCGTGCGATTTCTGCATCGCGTTTTGATCCTGCCAAGGCAATTCAAAATAAATAAATAAATAAATAAATATACATTCGGATGCAATGTAAGGAAAGGATCACTGACCTTCAAGTGCTTCTTCTTTAATGCGCTCAACTCCTTTTGTTGCTTTTTTAGGAGCTTAATGTACGTCTGCAGTGGGAGAGACGCACGTTACATCACAGAGTCTTTTATTTTACAGAAATGACTTTTTGAAAAAGATGGTACCTTCATTTGCTTTAAGTCGTCAATGCTGACATTGGGTACCAGTGCGTTATCTGCTTTCTTGGTCTCTGCCGTGTTGTTCTGGGCGGCGTTGGAGGTATGACCGACGTCCGAGCTGCTCTGAGGCGTCACGCTGGCCTTCACCGTATCCCCTCGGCCTTTTCCCTTCTTGTCGTTCTTGGAGCTTCCGCTCGGGACGTCGGCGATGTCGTTCTGAGACGCAACGGTCGGTTTTCATGACAGTGTTTTGTTTATGTTTGGTTATGTTTGTGAAGGTACCGTGTCAATGCCGAGGGCTTTCATCTGATCGGCTCGTTTCTCCGCGATGGTTAGAAATTTCTTCGGGTCGGACAGAGCGTCTACGATCGCTGCAAAGTATCATTCATGTCCGCTTGGTTAAAATATAAATCACTTAAAAACAATCAATATAAAAAAAATGAATAAAATAAATTAAAAAAATAAAACACATTTTTACCATTCTAGAAACTATTCTAGAAAACTAGCCAATGGCTAGATTATAATTTTTTTTTAAACCCTCCCCTTTGTTATAAATCCAATATGGAAAGACAACAAGTCCTTGGCAGAAGTATAAAAAGAAAAGCAATCAGGAAACAATCAAAAACAAAATGCTTCTAGCATCAGAGCACACCCAGCAGGAGGAGGCGCTAACGAGTGCGGTCATTTTCCCTGCGCCAACCCTTTGGCTTGCTTTAATGACAGCTGCAAATGTCTTCTCATTTGCATGTTTAAAGCACATCATTACCGGGAAACCAACCAGCGGCAAAGAGGAAGGAAGTCAAAGAAAATGAAAACAAAGTTCCCTTGAAATGAACCTAGAAAGCGTTTGGGGACGTTTGTTTTGCTCACCCCCAAAGCCGTCGGGCACGTAAGTTTTGAGGATGATCTGGCAGAAGATGGTGGGCAGCGAGAGGGGTTTGTTGCCCTCGTTCCGCAGCGAGATGTGACGGTAGCCGGCCTGCAGGCCGTCCAGCGGCAGGATACGCTGGCCGATCAGCTTGTTGTTGTCGTCGTACACGGCCAGGCGCAGCACCGCCAGATCCGGCAGGATCACCTGCGGCAAAAAAGAACCACACAAACAATTTTTACCAAAATGATGCTTTACAATATGGCTAGCGACAAGGCCATCGCCATGACAACGCATGCTGTACATGTATAAAGGTTACATCTGCAGTATCTTTATGGGTATGAAGAGCCAAGTGATAAGTGAACAAAGAGAAGAGGATGATTAATCCCTGGCGAAGAGATAAGAGAATCCCGAGGTGAGATGAATGAAGCTACGCAAAGCGAGGTGTGGTGAGGCCCCGCCTCCTCGCTTGTGACTCATCCGGTGAGTCTTGCTTGTTACGCACGCATGCCAGCTGAGCTTTTCAAGGTGTTTGCCGGTTCCCGCCGGCTGCGTGTGCACATGTGACAAAAGGGATCTCGCCGGCAGCCTGTGATGCCCCTCACTGATAGTGTGTGTGTGTGTGTGTGTGTGTGTTGCATGGCGCTGAGATTGATGGTGTGTGTTAAAGGGAGCTGGAGTCACAGTCACGGCTGAGAGACTTCTCATTGTGCTGAGAGCAGCACTATTGCGCACACAGCAACCTGCAAGCGCGCATTTTATTTAATATGATTTAATTACACCTACATTTAAATGCATTGCATGTTTTGCTTGAAAATAAATACAAAAAAAAAACCACTAATATGACTCACCTTTCTAAATACGAAGGGTTCCTCATTGTAGGCGGGGTTGAGTCCGTTGTTCATCACCATGCGCGTACGGAACTCTTTGCGGATGGTGTCGGTCGGCAGGCCGTACATGTCCACCTCCACGTACGTGCCGATCTTCTTGTCCGACAGAAACTGGCCGGAGAACACCTGCAAGCGCAGAGGAGGTGATGGTAAACAAGGCTGGATCAGCGTTTATGAGGTCGGAACGTTCGGTATCTAACCTGCACACTGCATGTGGCGGCGATGACGCCGTCCACCGGCGTCTCCGAGAAGGGATCAAATGTTCGGTCGGACCGCCGCATGAAATCGGGCTTCAGCAGGTACCTTATGTGCGCAATAATGGAAAATGTCAATGAATTGATTTCTTTCACTTTCAGGTGATGTTTTCCCATTTGAACATAATGGCCCCACGACCTCCTTGTATATTACACATATTACATTTCCCGCATTAGCAGTGGCGAGGGAGGGGGAGGCGGTTGGGAGGAGGACAAGACAGATGACTTCTCCGAAAACCACTTACAGGCCCCGGGGAGCGCCAGGCGGCGGCTCCGGTCACCAACGGCAACCGCTAATGAGATGTGACAAGCTTTAAGTGATGAGAGAGAGGAAGGAGATGCTCTCACCCGCAGCATCCGTTGTACTCAAACTTTCCCTGATTCAGCTGCATGGCCAAATCTGAGGAGGAGGGAAAAGAGAGAAAAAAAATCTAAAGCATTGCAAAGGCTTAAAAGGCGCTCATCTTCTCGTGCCAGCGCCTCTGGCCTCGCACATGCTCGGTTTGCGGGAGGCGCCATATGTCGAACGGCCCTCTAGCCTCGGGCGGCGGGGCAACAGCTGCTTTACAACAGGCTCGCGCCCACGTTTGAGGCGGGCAGTCAAGTGCGGTGTGGTAAAATCCGTCCATTTCCGATGGCGCTTTACTCCTGAATTGGTCGGTGCTCAATTGAAAGGCATTATTTTGTATTGCTTGAAAATACATGTATATTTAGAATCTGTGTGTGCGTGCGTGCGTGCGTGTGTGTGAGAGGTTGACGGCGGCCCCGCATGGCGTGATGCGGTACCTGGGGTCTGGAAGTTGAGCGAGACCATCTGGCAGCCGGCGTTCCAGAAGATCTGAGGCATGTAATTACTGGAGTCCACTCGGCCCCCTTTGGGGTAGATACGGCTCATCTGACGCTTGTTGTAGCTGCGCTCGGGCTCAGGAACATTCCGACAAAGACGCAGCACGCGTGTGTGTGTGTGCCTCATGTGCACCGCAGGACTATTTTTAGTGTGAACAGCTCGGGTCAAGAAGTCCCTTTGGAGGGAGAGTGTGTGCGGTCGCATGTGAGGCCAAGCGACACAGTTCACATTTTAGCCAAAAGCGATTCCAATCCAGAACCCAAAGGATACTTGACAAACTCGATGGCGTTGGTCTTCAAGTAGCCGAGGCCCACAGACTCGTTGAAAGACGACATGTTGTGGTGGATGTTTTTGTCTAAAGAGGAAAAAAATATATATATTAGGAAGATGCACATGATCTATTTCAAGAGATTAACGTGAGCTCACCATCGGCCACATCAAAACTCTGGAACTTGACGGGCTGGGCGTAGTTGACCATAGCGGAGAGGTACGGGTGGATGTTGGTGGTGGCGCCCACGTACGTGTACTGCGCGATCAGAGCTTCCTCCAAGTCCTCAGAACCCTCCTGATTGAAGACACAAACTGGATCAGGCCCGGTCGGGATGTGGCTGGTGTCATAAACAGACCTTTTTGTTGTTGTCAGGGTCGGACGCCTCCGAGATATCTGTGGCGTCGGCTGCTTCCGTAGCTTCGGATACTTCGGTGGTCTCGTCGTCGGGCACCTGCGACCCAAGGCGACGATATGAAGCGACATCACGGCCGAGTTAAAGTGAGTCAATCTCACCTTTTTGATACTGTTGCTGCGCTCCTCCACTTTCTTGGTGCTCAGAGTGTTAGCTTGAGACTCACTGTTGGCCTCTTTGTCACTGGCCGCCTCCGAAAGGCTGCTGGGCGCCTCCGAGGTCACGTCCTTATCTTCGGGCTCCTTTTCTCCTGGGGATCATGATGTCATTTTCAGATGAGGGCGGCGTAATGACATCACGGGTTGTGGTGGGATGCCCGATCTCACCGTTCTCCGCTTCGTCCTCGTTCTCCTCTCCCATGATGATGGCCGTGGTGTTGGTCTCTCCTGCCTCCATGTGCTTCTTGAAGGCCTCCAGTTGCTCTGTATGACGTATTAAAACACACATTCAACCACAAGATGATTCAAGAACGAAGATTCCGTTTACAAGTGGTCAACTTACTCTGCTCCACTTCCGGTTTCAAGCGCTTGTTTTTGATGAGGATTTTTCGTTTGAGATCATTTGGCGAGGGTAAGGGGCGACCGGACTCGATCTGCAAAAAGGAACGTTCATACGTTGGAATTGGAGCGAGTCGCCAAAGTGGTTCTGGAGAGCGGAGAGGTTACCGGAAAGTTTTCCAGCGGTTGCTTCTGGAGAAATTCGCCAAAAATCTCCTCGCAATACTTGGCCATTTTGTACTGTTGTGGTTTACTGGACACACAGAATCAAATAAGTTACAGCTCACATTTTCCATTCTTTTTAATATTACAGCCTTATTCTAAAATGGATAAAACACAACATCCTCACAATTGTGCAAATACCTGCAGTGGTTTTCAAAGGATAAAATAACAGGAGACTCTGTGGTGACGAAGGCCGTGTCCTTGATGGCTTGGATTACATCCTGTAGGCAGTCACGGCAGATGTACTACCACATCTGTCCACAAGAGGGCGCCCACGCACCACGTTAAAAGTGCTTACCTTGAACAGGATGTCAGTGCACATGGCCTTGCCATGAGTGATGATGGGCTCCTGGTCCTCTCCTTTGCCGTCCCAGCAGTCCAGCTCCACGCACCTGACACACACATTCAGCATCTGCATCCCAAAGGTGTGAACACGCGTCTTGAATAACTACCTGCATCCTGAGAGCAGGGCCTGGCGATACATCTCCACCGATGACTTGCCGCCAAACTGCCGACCCGTCAGGTAGGAGTTGTGGGACGAGCTAATGAAGTAGTGGGCCAGCGGCTGGTCCATGTCCTGGTAAAGCTCCAGGCGGTCCAGGAACACCGGTGCATTCTCGTCCGACATCAGGTAGCGGCAGAAACCATCGCTGGACATGAGGCCTGGAGGTTAGATTGAAAATGTATACATTATTATTACATTGAATACACATTTGGGTAAAAAAATGCCCACATACTTGAGTTTCAGATAATAATAATAATAATAAAGTGCTCTATAAACGGTTTATAGGTGTAATACCACATATGTCCACACGAGGGCGCGCATGCACCATGTAAAAGTTCTTCCCTTGAACAGGATATCAGTGGTATTTAAAATTTACTTGGTAATATGTCTCAAATTTCTCCCCACATAGCACTGATGGACTGTTAAATAGGTCATCTCAAAATATATATATTAATATATATAAACTGTGCGGCCGAACCGATTGATGGCAGCAGAGACCCACATAACGCTTCCTGTTTCATTTCTCCTCCTCACTCACCTTTCTTCTTGAGCCCTTCATCTCGTTCGTATTTCTCGATGATCTGTGTGGCTCTTTTGGGATCATAAAACGGGAAGAGGATCTCATTGAGACGGGGGTCCCGCTGATTCTGGGGAACAAGTGCCAATAACAAAATCAAACAATGACCAACATACAGATGTTTGTCTTAAAAAAAAAAAAAAAAAAAATTGTGCATCTGACATAACACACGGGGATGATGATTCATAAGTGACACCAAATCACAAATAGGTGCTGTCTAGTATCAAGTGCGCTGGTCACAGAACCACAACACAGGCAGCGGAAGCAACAGGACGGAAACCTCTACCCTCCCGTTGCCGTGGCAACATCCATCAGACACCAACGAGGCTGAGGTGGGAGGGAAGGAGGGATGATGGGGGATACAGGGGGATAGAATGAGGGACGGCATGCAGAGGAAGTTGCCCTCGGAAGTAAAAAAGTCTCCTTAATGGAGATGTTGAGGGTAGTGAAGGCAAGGCAAACACACACAAACAAACAAACACACAGAGAGCAAAGTTAACGAAAAATAAAGAGCTTACTTCATTGAGAAAGCTGACTAACTGGTCTACTGTTAAATAATCACTTTTGCTCCCATTGCTGCAAAGGAATCCATTAGAAAAGAGAAAAGAACAAATGTTAAGCCTCTGGAAATAGTCAGTCAGTCGTTCCCGCAGCAGGCAGTCAGTTCACATTATTAGAAACAACAAGCTGGCTTTGTTCTCTTTTGCGGGGATTAATCGTCCCCGGTGAAAATGTCATTAGGTAGAAGATCGTTAATGGCGGAGAACTGGAGAAGCGGGTTAGAGGCTCTTTTCGTTAGTGCAGCGGGCGCAGCGACAATGTTTGCCACCATTATTTACAAAAGGATGCGGCGCTAGTGGATAACGTCACAGTGAATCTTGTTAGGCGGAGCTAATGCGAATCCAATGCAACGGGAGGCCATTACTTCTTTTGGTTGTTATTCATTTGGAAGGTTGAAAAAGAAGTGCACAAAAGGGGGAGATGGATTCTTACATCTTCTTGAAGAGGTCCTCTAAGTCCGTGCGAGGGCAGATCTTCTGCGTGAGCGCGTAGAAAATGTCGAAGGTGAAGACCGACGGTTCGATCTCGTCATTCTGCGGGCGAAATGAAAAATATTTTCCCGAGCGAGGAAAGCCGCGTGTCGCCAGACGAGAGAGCCCACCTTGCCGCTTGGAAGGCCCAAATCCTTCAGGGCTTGAAAGATGCCCTTCTCCGTCTTGCCTGATGCAAACGTCCGTGTAATCCTTCAGATGGGAGGAGAAAAAGAGTTAGTGGCATAAATATGAGTTGCGGTGCCAATTGGCTCTTACCCTCTCACGGGAATCTTGCCATTGACATTAGTCAGGACGCACATTTTCATCCAGCTGCGAGAAGGACAGCGAAGAAATTAGACAGACGCAGGCGTAAACGACCTGCTGTGGCGGCTTGGCACTCACTGCTTTTTTAGGCAAGTCATGGGACACACGTTGTTGGCCTTGAAGTTGTGAATCACCGACCTCAACCCCTCCGTCCATTTCTGTGCGCAAAACAGCAGCGAGCAGCATGACGGACATGAAGATAAAGCCATTAAGCGGGATAACACGGGCTCCAGTGTGTGTGTGTGTGTTCATGTAAATAACTCTATTACGTCCCGAGGTCTGCTACTGACGGCCATGTGCATGCTGGAAGGTGCTGATAGTGTCTTGGTGAGTGTGCGCATGTGTGTGTGTGTGAGCAAACCTGTGGGCAAAAATCGTGTGTGTGTGTGTGTGTTGATGAATAAATAACACCCCATGGTGGCAAACACTACAGAGTGCCAAGCATCCTTGATAAAAACACAAACGGCCTCTATTGAGGCTTTTTCCAAAGACACCCTCTGTGTATATTTTGGTCACTGGACGGTCTCGAAAGAAGAAGTTTAATTCAGCTTTTTAAAGCAATCTTCATTCCAGTGGATTTGTATCTTTGCATGACTGGAGAGCTATAAGTAGCATACATGAGCTTTGACTAACAGCTAATAAAAGCCAGCGTGAGTGAGCTAAATTGAAAGACGCTATCTGTCAGCACGACAAACATGCGGCTATTTGGAGTCGCTTTCACACGCAAACGATTATTTCCCTCACCCTGGCCATGTCCGGGTTCTCCGCCACCATGAACATGAAGCTGAGGTTGACCAGGTCGGCGCCGCTGCAGATGCAGATGATGCAGCCCTCCAGGTCCGCCTCCGTCTTGCCCGCGGCCTCGAACGACGACAAGATCTTCGGGTCCTGGCGTGGAAACGAAGACCATTTTGTGTGTAAGAGAAGGAGTCGCTTCCTTTTTTTTTTTTTTAATCATCTTGGGAGATTGCAATTATTATTAATTATTTTAAAAGCGGAAAAAGGTTTCCTCCATACGACAGAAGTAAAGGAAAAAAATCTGTTTTTAACATGATAAATTGACGTAACATTAGAGATGGATGTCTATTTTGGCGTCATATTTATGCAAGAGGAACAAAGTGTCTTTTCAGCGTCAGCTTTTGACCCGAACTCCTTGACCCAGAACACCAAACGAGCAGCTCCGCACACAAAAGAATGACATTGGCGTTCGGCTTTTTCATCAGCGTGGGAGGAACGCTTCGGTGGCTCGTGTTTTTTTATTTTTTTATTTCCCCCTCACCTTGGGGACGGCGCCGACGCGGATGCTGTTGATGAGGGAGCACTCCAGCGCCTGGCCCTCCTGTGACGGAAATGAGGAAGCGGGAAGGAAAGGTAGTGAGAATTGGAAAGACACGTAAATAGGATCACATTAACCCCATTACAGCAAAATAACACTCTTATCAAGGCGAGGACGAACTTCATTTGTGTACCTTTCCTTCACTTTTCCAGCTGATGAAGAAGCCATACTCATCCACCTTCACCTGGCAATTGGGCTCAAAGATGTACGGGTCCTGAGGAGAAGCAAAAGTCAAGAAAATGAATAAAAAATATCCCCAAAACATGTTAAAATACAAAGTACAAAAAGTTGTGCAGTTTAAAATTAAATGACTGTAACCCCCCCCCAAGGAGTTTCATCGTAAAAATAAAGCGACCTTAACGTTCATGTATTCACCGGGATTCTGCTTCTTCATTTTATGTAACCTCTCCAAAAGACCAACAGAACTGTGTGACAGACGCGTTAAAAGCCCGAGCGACTTAAAAGGTCGTAAAAAAAAAAAGGCCTACTGTTAAAAGCCAACCTGTCACACTGTGTGACAAGCTCGCTTCCCCAAAAGGATGTCTTTTACAGCACGGCCTTGTCTCGCATTTTTATTGATCTGACTCAAAACATGATAAATATTGTGTTTTTTTTATGTGCTCGTCATTTTGCGGCAGTTCCAGAAACATCCGTCAACGACCGGAGACGGAAGCGCCGCATGCAGGCAGGTTGTGAGTGGCTGAGGAAAGCCTTTTGACTGATGACCGAGGACACAAGTGACCTTCCCGCCTGTCCATTTCTCAGCGGCGGGACGGAAACCTGACTCAAAAATCAATGTGGAACGTGACGTTTGTTTTGAAACGAAAACAAATCCCCCTTGTAAAAGACTAGAGAAGAACAGCACTTTTGTCATCAGTTTGAAGCGTGTGGGTGGAGTTAAACTATTAATTTTTTTAATATGGTCTCTAAATGGCATATTTTTCTCTTGTGGGTGTCTCTGAAATATAAGCACAAACAAAAACCTGTCTGGACCATCAGTCACTCAGCAGGCCGTGTTTTTCGTAAGGGGAGGGGTGAGAAAAATCCATGCTGTTTAGCATATTTGCTCGAGTGTGCGCGTGGGGGTGGAATTGGCGGACGCCGTTTAAAATCGACGTCGCCTACGGGCTTTCTAGTTTCCGAGCAGCAGAAGATTGTTACTTCACGTATAAAAATCCAGAATGAATGAATGCGCTGTTTTGAACTTTCCTGCAGAAAATCTAAAGTGCTAATTGTTACAGGTTTGCCGATGAATTTCTATGCAATGAGTGACATCACAAGTTGTCTTTGCTCCTGTCATGGGACTTCAATATTTGCTTAACACAAATCTTATTTCCAATAACAGACAGACACATACATAAAAAAAAAAAAAAAACTCACTACTATTTATGGTGAGCAAATACAAAAGTTGTGAAAGTTGAAATATGACCACTGGCTGGAGGATCTGCGAGTTGGAGCACCGCGCCGTTGTGGGAGCGGTCAAAGTGATCATGGCCAATCAATTATTTTTTTTAAATATATTTTTTTAGATGTCTCATTCATAGAACTAATAAGTCCACTTTTGTTGTACCTCATCAAATCTGTCAAAGGGGGCGCCATGTTGCATGAACTCGGGCACATGCTTCTGCCAATTGAACTCGTACGACTTTGTCATGGCTCCTCACAGACCTGCGACAAAGGGAACCACACAATGAGTCAAACGCACAGAAAACAAAGTTGGCAAAGGGCACAGAAAGATCATTTCGCTTTTTTTTTGGTAGACTGGAGCAGGCTTCAAGGGATGAGGGGAGCTAAGGCTAATGATCCAGCCAGGCGTTGAGTAATGACATGAACAAAAGAAACCTTTTATCGCTCCATAAGAAGAGGATGAGGATTGATTCAGGAGCTGTCTTGAGCGCACACACGTTGCACGTGCGCAGCCATGCGCCGCCTCGGGGAGGAGGGTGGTAGGGGAGGGGGCGCGCCCGCCAGCAAAGCGTTATCTTGTCGATGACACCAACCCAAATATAGTCTCCTCCTTACGTCATTCTCAAATATGCCAGACAAGCGCGTGACACGCTATCTATAGGCCTGCCATGACACCTGCGTGGAACTGTTTCATAATAAGAACCGGTTGATGTCAAAATCTTGACTGGATTTAAAAAATATATATATTCCTTAACTCAAATTGTGTTCATTTTTTGGACCTCATTAACAGCATTTGTCCAACCAAAAGCACCAATCACACACTTGTCATAAAGTTTGACTTCAGTCTTGCACTTCTCGTTTGTTTTCAATCCCTCGCTTTTATCGTTAAAGAAAAAAAGTTCTCCCTGACACATTGGCTTTCTGCACCGCTTCTCCACTTTGAAGAGTTCTAACGATGTGTCTGCCTAACCTTATTACTGCCCTTTTCCCCTCGCCGGCCTGACGCAATCTCGCACCTCTCGCTGTGAAATGCGGTGCGATTAACAGCCCGGAACATTCACTGACTCGACTTGTGCCGCGTATATCTTTATTTTATGACTTTATTTCAAAATGGAGACACTCTCGCGGGCTCCTGTGGTCAACCATGAAAAATCATTCGATGATACCAACTTCGTGGTGGGCAGAGATGTTTCATGGTAAAAACCAACAAACTCGCTTGTGGGGATAGATAATGACTCGCTCGCTCGGGAGAGAATGAGGCAAGCGGCTGTATGTGACAGAGAGTGGAGGGGACGTCTGCTCTTGATGTGGGCAATATACATCAGTGCCAACATCCACAAAGGCCACGAGAAGCTCTCGCCAAGAGCAGATGAAGCACGTTTTTAGATATTAACATACGGTGGCGACTGTTTACGTTCAAACGCTTTTTGGATATTTTGCTTGTTTTGCATCACAGCTCGAGATCGTCGCACGCGTTGATGGCAAAGTACATCCAAATCAACCCGGCGTTCGACCATCTGTGGCATCCTACTAGGAGACCGGGATCGCAGATGGACACAGAATGTCGGGGGGAAGGAAAATATAGATGCTCACTTCCTGAATAATGACCAAGACCAGGCAGGGCGCCAAAATAAAATGTTTTGGAAATTCGTTTTTGAAGGCCCTGTGAAAACAGAAAAAAAAAAAAAACCTTCTCATAAGTTTTTTTTTTAAATTCCAGAAGGATTCGCTCCTCTACCAAACATACATTTCCATCATCAGGATAAACACGGCTAACAAAATTCAGTCAATTTGTGAGGATGGGAAAGCCCTAAAAAATTATGATGTAAGCAGAGAACAGGAAATCCAGTTAAGCTTTGGCTAGGGAAAGTCAGCATTCCACAATTGAACAGATGGTCTCTCCCCCATCCAGAATTCAAAGGAATAACATCTGATTAAATCAGACTAACTATCCCAAATCAGATTGCCAATGGATCCTAATTGAACCTAATTGGGTTGCGCCGCCTTGTCGGAGGCGAGGCGAGCGCGTTAGGTAATATTTTCTAAGCGATCCCGTAGCGTGCACGTGACGCACCGAGGTGGGAGCGAGCAAGGTCCGAGCACCCCCTGACTGTCCAACCCCCTGACAAGGAGATAATTACAACAGATAGAGAACACCCAGCGGTCCCACACCTCATAAAGTAAAATGAGGCTATATCCGGCAGGCAGTGCAAAGGTTGACTGAGGACGCCTTCAATTCACATCAGGTTTTTGTTCCAGGGCAAGTGCCGTTAATACTCTATGTAATACTAACTTTTATATTTTTAAAATACATTTCCAATATAGTTTTTAACTATTTTAATTATATTTTATTATTTTATTTATTTGTAGAAATTTTAAATATAAAATCTGTCCTAAAAGATTTTTTTTTTTTAATGACTGGCTGCTGTTGTATGTCTTAAATCAATGCCAGAGCGAAGCAATTTTCTTCATTCAATAGTCACATCCTTGAGTTGCCTCGAGCCATTTTCTCCTTTTGAATACAGATACCTTCATTAAAGAAGCAAGCAGAGATGAATGGGCTTTGCTCAAACCATAACAAAATAAACAAAAGTTGCAATTTAAGATCGCTGCCCAAAATAAAAAGACCACGTCGGCAAGATGAGTGACAATTCACATGAATTGCTTTTCCAGCAGAGTTCATGTTTGGCTTGACTCTATGTATCGCCCACACGGCTTCTATATTTGCGTAGGAGAAAATGTCTTTAATCCAATAAGAGATTTTACGACTGCAATATAACCCTGTGTTCTCTGAGCAAATACGACAGCAGAATCAATGCCCGAGTCTGTCAACAGAAAAACCCGGACAAGGATGGAGATCCTCCTCTTTTTCTTACAAGGCTTCCATGTGAAAGCACATTTGAAAAAAACTTACATTTATGTCACAATATATTTTTAGATTTTTAAAACAGGTCAATTTGACCCATAGGTTAAAAGCTCCTTTTTGAGTAACTTAAAGTAGAAAAGATCTTTTTGCATTCATAAAAGCCTGCAATCCACATTTGTGTAAATCAAACCTTTTTTAATGACTTTAAAAAAAAAAGCACCCGAGCGAGGCCTCGCTTGTTTCTTTTCGCCTTTTATAGTTCACCGTCACTCATCGGTCCACCGATGACATCATTTGGTGTTAGAGAGCCGCATTGTGTGCACTGATGAGCTCCAATATTGCCTCAAATATGAATCTTTCCACGGCTTAGCTTTATTTACAGACAGCCGTGGGGCCGATATCAAGTATTAATTCCCTGCTGGAAGATGTAAATTAGTTGGTGAAACAAATCAATAAACACACAAGGATAGACATGGCCAAACTAGCTCTCTCTATATATAGTCATTACTATCCGCATGCTGCCAAATTGAGTTATACAAAGAATTTAACACATGGCTTAATG
Source organism: Syngnathus acus (assembly GCF_901709675.1). Lineage (NCBI taxonomy): Eukaryota > Metazoa > Chordata > Actinopteri > Syngnathiformes > Syngnathidae > Syngnathus > Syngnathus acus. The sequence goes on from NC_051108.1 coordinate 6,132,529, forward strand.
GACGGAGCAACCCCCTAATAAATGATGGCCTGAGGCTTTTACTGAATAGAGGATATGAGACTCAATGTGTGTGTGTGTCAGTCTGTTGCTGTGTGTGTGCTGTGCTGAAGGCAATAACAGCAGTGAACAAACGCTATGGAGGAGGTGGGAGGGGGCTGACAAGGTTGAAAGGGGGTTAAATAAGGTCTGTCCTCGGGTTATTTGGGAGCTTGTTGAATGAATGGAAGGGTCGGTTCAATTACATGCGTAATCGCCACTAGATTGTATGCCGACCAAGAACAAAACATGGAGGGGAACGCAAGGGAATAGGAAAAATAAGGTCAAAATCCTCCCAAAGTGGACATTTGGATCCAAACGGTTTGCTGCGCTAGTGAACACACACACACGCAGATGGCCTCATATTTGTACAATAATCTTTCCCGCTGGCATGTGAGGACACAACAATCTAAATCGACAGGCTTAAATCTAATCTGAGCACAGAAACATCCGCGTCCGACTTGGAGGTGGCAAAGGTAGCACGGGGGAGGACAACTTGCCAACGGCTGAATTCTTGGGACGCAAGACGTTAGGCGGTCGGCCTTCGAGTGAAAACATTGCATTATGTCCAAATTACTGCGTTACATCACATGCTGTCCACTGTTGTGAGCTACTGTGTGTGTGTATTTCTGATGGTCTCGGTGATAGCAGATTAGGAGGTCAAAGGTTCAGTTTGCCCAGCTACACATAACTTGAGGAAGGATCTTCTGGAGAACGTTTGCCCAAACATGGGCAGAAATATTCAACATACACACTTATGGAAACCCCTTTCTCAAAAACACACACACAAAGCCTGAAGGTAAGCAGAGCTGCATAAACATTTTCCATAATATGAAAATTTAAATATGATCTGTCCCGCTGAAGATATCAAGACAGGAAGTGGGAAGATGAGTTGGACAAAAAGAAGAGATTTCTCTCATTGCCCAAATAAGTCTGCATTAATAGAGAATGTGTGCACCCCTGGTGAGCTACTGGTGAGGCTGCCAGGAGCTGACGAGCCCAGGAAAATAGAACATGTCCATATAGAGCGGAGCTGGAGGAGAAGCGGCTCAGAGGTCCGGGGGGTTACATGCTTCCCCAGAACGGGAGCTTTGCTTTTGGGCTCGACCTACTGCAAGAGGTCCCGAGGCCAACAGGAATGACTTTGGTTCAGGGCAGCGAGATTGAAAAGATGGGTCTCAAACCTGCGGCCCCGGGGGGAATTTGCGGCCCGCCGCATGATATTTTGCAGCCGCCGTATAAAAAGTTTAATGTTAGTGGAGCCGTCGCCATAGTTTAGGCTCATGACAGCTTTCGGCATGTAATTCTGAAGTGCGAGGAAACATTATCCTCTCACCCAGTCCCACTCTGAGGGAGAGCAAAGGGTTCCGGGAAGACTCATCAACACTTTGTTTAACTAACTAAGACTGGATCTTGAACACAGACGCTTGACACAAAAAAAAACCTCGCTTGCAGATCAAAACACTACAGCAGTAACTACACAGGGCGTAAATTAAATTGTCCCTTCCCCCTCTGGGGATATAAATAAAGGAGGCCCTTGAGCATGAAAGAGACGATACATTGTAACAAGTGTTTCCCGGGCAGAGACCGAGAAGAGCAGAAGGAGGAAAACCTGCCTGACAAACAAACACTCCACAGATGTTGCTCATCGCTGACACAACTGGTCGCCATAGTAACCCAGCGGGCCAGTCACGGCCTTCGGTTGGTCCGCTCGCAGCGGTGACATCACGCCGGTGGACACACACATAAAGACACACTCTAAACTCAATAACAAGTACACAGACAAACATTCCAGCCTGTGATCTGGACCCGAGTGTGTATTTATACTGACGGGACGGGAGGAACTCGCAAGGCCACCCGGCCCGGATGCTCCCTTGGGCCTTGACACAAATTGCTTGACCCATCATTAGACACTTAGTTATGTTTCCATCCCCACCCGTGGAGTAAACATTTCTCTTGTTTGCGCCGCTTAGTGAAAGTCGTCTATTTGAATGATTGCCTTTAACTGCCCCTGTTAAAAAGAAAGAAAGAAAGAAAGAAAGAAAGAAAGAAAGAAAGAAGGTCCATCTAGCATCAGAATTCAATTCGCAAATGGTGGACACGCTCGCAATCCTCTTCCTCCTTCCACTGGCCCAGTGCCCCGATTCACTCATCTTATAACAAATCACAGACAACTTTGGTGTCTGACAGACAGTCGGAACTTATAAAACTGTAATACAGTACATCTTTCCTCCTCTTGTAATCGAATAAAAAAATAAAAAAAATAGGGATGTACTTACCGAGCAGAATGGGGCCGCAAAATGAGGGGAGGGTTGGGGGGGAAACGGCAAAAAGGACAGTCACTGGACCTCTCTGAAATCAGAAAAAAAAAAGGGGGTCATGGAGACAGTGAGAAGAAAATTAAATCTTACTTGAGTGTAATCACGCTGCTGACCTTATTATTCAGTCTCATGGTGTACACTTACAGTAATATTGAGGGTGCCTTGAGGGGGTTGCACACACACACACACAATGTACAATGTTGGTTACTGTTTTCTACGTTCGGCCTATTCCCCCAGAAAAATCGTACATTTAAAGATTTCAAGACGAAGACGTCCTTTCTGAAGAAGAGATAAAATGCTAAACGATTCCACGGCTTTTCCCGAGCGGGACAGGAAGTGCTTGTGGTCGTGCGGTTGCTTGGTACAAAGATTAACGGATAAGTGCAGGCAGCACAGGGCACATCAGCACAAGTCAAAGACTGCGTTACGGGACCATCCCCATTTACAAATGACGTTATTTATGGAATGTCCTGTCCGTTCCCACATTTCATTTAAATAGCATTTGTCAGGAAAATACAACACCGGCTCAAATGTCGATTCTGTCGAAAGCACTCCGGCGAGAACATATAGATCCATATTGCATAAGGATCACATTATTGAGAAAGGACGCCACGTGAGCAATTACCATTAAGGCAGAGGATGTGCGACGTGAGGATTGAAGAGGTGTAAACAGAAGCAGAGTGTCATTTAACCGATGACAATGCCGCAGGAGATTAAAACAACAGGGGGGGGACGCACACACAAACACACAAACGCATTGAGGCGCACACACCACATATCCCACAGGTATCATGAGATGGGACACAGCGAGGGAAGTGACATTTTCTTCATGTTACCTGGAATAGGCTATTCTAAATATAACACAGTAACAGCCATGTTTGGATGCAAATAAGAACACAGAACGTGGACCGCTGAGGTCCTGGAGACAAACAACCCAAGCAACGGAAATGGTGGTTTGGGGAAATTCTGTGAAGCGACAAAAGGTCTGAATCAAAGACATCTCAGCTACAGTCCGTTAGTTTTGAAATTGGGATGATCTGAGCCGAAGAACAATCGATACGTTTGGTGAGGAGAATCGGAAAAACATTTTGTCCCGGATTCTCAGGCTGCCCCGAACACGTGGTGGAAGCTATTTCTCAGCCGTCTTCCTGTTTTATATGAGTCCTCGGAGACGTAAAAAAAACACTGGCACTCTGGAGAGCAAATCTGCAGGTTTTTGTCACACAGCTGAATCCCCACTGGGGACGGACGGAGACTTTTTTTTCGCCGCAGCTTTAGGGGACAGTTTATCCTGCTGATAAATCAATTAAACAGAAGAGCACTTGAAAGAAGGATGAAGAGCTTTTTGCTGGAGAGCTTTAATGGACAAAAGCTCTTCAGGGTCCGTATAGGACCGAGATCGGTTGTAAAACCTTATTTAATTGTAGCAGGCAACGGTTTTAGTAACCTTTCAAAGTTCTTAACTGTCATGTAAAGGTAAACAGAGGTCGTTGGAAGGATTTGGCGACTAGCTGGAGATGTCACGAGTCGAAGTCTCACTCGACAGAATCCAAGCTAAATCAAATCAAGTCGATTGAAGATAAAAAATTATTTTGAGGTTCGGGAATGAATCTTGCACTTAGTGAGTCAGCAAGAGAACACAGACAACACCACTTCCTGCTCCTTGAAAAGAATGACGGAGTTTCCTTGGTTAGTACAAAATGAAGTCTGCTTTGCGCTCAACACGTTCTTTCTTACTCACTCACCAAAATGCGGCATAATTAATGATTAAAGCAGAGATTCGTGCCACGGTTTTACGTAATAAGACTCATTACCGGATGGATGAGTCATTGATGAATAGAAATGTGCTAAAATGACCTTCAAATTTTTGAACCACTTCACTCTGTGGACAAAAGGATTGGGTGATGTTTCCATTCCAAAACAGCGACTGTATGTTTTTTTTAATAGAATAGAAGAACAATTTAATAATATAATTATAATATTTGTTTAAGACTGATATTTCAGGAAACAATGTTAAAATATTGCTTAGAAATAGGCTGTGTTTAAAAAAAATAAATAAATAAATCAAACATGATTGCCAGCACTTTCCCACGTGTTCACGCTTTGTTATGACAGCCTGTTAAGAATGGATTTATACGCCTGTCTAAGATGTTTGTTTAAATGGCACCGATGAGAAGTGGCCGACGCCAAATTTCTGGCACTGGCTTCAGAAATGCATTTGCCCCCGCTTTATAATCCTCAAATGCGGTCCTGGCGTTTTGGTTTTACGAGCAATAAGGTTCAAAGGACGGCGTGGAAAATTTAGGTCATAAATTAGGCTCAATACTTTACGGTGTCAAAAAAGCAAAGTTGACTGCTTTGCATGATGCAAGTCGATAGGTATCAACGCGCCGTGCCCTACATAGCGGTGGCTAAATGTTACATCATTACTCTGACTTACTATGTTGTAACATTTGCTCCGTGTACACACGTAGCGGGGCGGCGGGAAGATGAGGGAGCAACATTCCCACCGCTTGTCAAGTCATCCACGAGTCATGTGTCTGAGCGGCTAATTTTCATGGCGATGTATTCTGCTCAATTTGACGCTCAAACAGTGCTCGGCAACGATAACAAATTCACTTGGGTGACAACCTCCCTCAAGGCAAAAGAAATAGTAAGCCTTTGAATGTAGTCACCATTTGCAAGTCATTTTAATTTTATTTTCCATTATGGAAATGTCATCCAAATTATTATTTTTTCCATTATGGGAGAATACCATACATTTTTAGCTTGATAAAAAAAAAACATTTTAAAATATTATCACTAAATATATTATTTATATTGTTTTTATTTTATTATTTCTAATTTTCTTTTTTAAAAAGAACACTGTTTGAGGGAAGCTTACATTTAGACATTTAAAATGTTTGAAAAACTTGCTATAAATACAGGAAAAATAATGTGCACCCTTGCTATTTTTTTGCTGACTTCAATTGGAGAGCATTTAGCGGGGCGGCTGTGTGTAATAATAGCAATCCAGCAGAGGACGGGACGCCGTCGAGTATTGCGGCGTTCTGGAGCGAAGGTCGGCAGTTTAATTGGAAGAGCAAATTTCGTTCACGTGTATCCCCACCGTGGACGACGCCATGGGGGAAGATGGCGTGCGTACATGTGTGTGTGCACGCACTAGCTTCTATTAATCATAATAATGATGAACATTTACGTGAGATACGAGAGGCGTAAAACACCTGAACGCTAATCAGCCTCCGCCTGCCGCCGTGCCTCTCGCTACACATGATGACATCATTAATACACATTACATAATACGTCGAGAACTTCGTATGGAGAGCAATCACTTCCTCGTTTCATTACGGCATCTATCTGGGGAGCTTCACAGCAGCGGCAACCTGTTTTGCCGTGACTGATGTGTCGTCATCAAAAAATTTCATGGAGGAATCAAAGGCGAGCCTAAAATGGTGGCTCCAAACCAAAATGGCAGACTGCCTGTGTGTGTTTGGGGCAAGGCTTCTTAAAAAATGACTTTCCTAACAAAAGTGAGACTCCAACCCAATTTATTTGAGTTATGTGGTTGATACCAAGTCATCGATTTCCATTGCTCTGCTTCAAACCAAACTACCATCTGTGTCTTTTCGGACATGGCTTAGAAGGACTTTTTGGTGGATTTGCTCAAGGCACCACAATATTAGAAACACTCCCAGGATGGCATGTTTGGAGGGGGCCTGAGAATAACAATGACAAAGCTGTTTCAAGATGTAAGGCCTAATAAACGCAAGAGGAAAAAAAAAAAATCACCGCTCGTAAAAAGAGGAAAAAAAAACATCAACTCACCAGTTCTGCATCAATTACAATCAGCGGGAAAGGCTCATGTCTCGGCCAGCCTGCAGAGACAAAAAAGGACATACGGTAAGAAGGGGAGAGATTTTCAATCACGCCGTCGGGACTTATTTGGCTGCTTTACAGTCGGAAGCTCGCTAGGGAGGAGGCCGCTGGGTTTCTCCCGCCCGGGAAAACACCGCACTAATCATGTCTATCAGCAAAGTCACACACACCTGTCTTATCAGACCGAATCGGCCATGATGAAACCCCGTCACGGATGCGGACGTGAGGAAAGTATGGAAGTGACTGGATGGAAGCGGAATATTTTAACGTGAATAATAATTCATTTCTCTCTATTGATTTTTTAATTATTCTGTCGGTTTGAGGCAGTGGAATTAAAATGGAAGCGCGTGACAGCAGCATGGTGTCATCTTTGAGAGGATAATGTGACGTAAAAAAAAAAAATTCTGGAAAATGCTACAGGTAGAGTTGGAGCTGTTTATAAGGCAAATAAACCCAGTGGCTTGCCTGCAGGTTATTACACTGAACAAATAGGGAGCACTTAATCTACTGGGTGCATGCGATCAAACACTTGTCACACTGAGCAACAGACATGTTGCTGCTGACGTTTGCTACTGCTAATTTAAGAAAGGAATAGAATTTATTACAAGTGAAAGGCAGACTAATTTATGAAGATGTCATTGATGCTGAAATTGTTGATGTTACTCTAATAATATCAATAAAATCACATTAATATTCCTTAGTTTACCATTACAACAGAGTTTCAGGAAATTAACACCAGGTTGCAAGTCTTCAAAAAAAAAAAAAAAATATATATATATATGCATGGCATACAAAATTGCGCTTATTGCCTCCATGATGCTGGAGGAGAGACCTTGAGCAATGACACCTTGCATGCAGCACTATTATTTGGGACGGACACGCGCACGCGCGCACATGCACACGCAGATAGCATCTCCAGTAAACAACCTGCTAGAAACACACACCCTACACTCACTCCAGCAGCCTTTGCACGGCTGGCACAGGCTTTGTCATTGACCGGCTGCAGTCAGCCTCTGTCCCGCTTCCCAGCTAGCAGCGCCTGCACCCTCCAGCACCACCAGCAACCTTGCACCCCCCCCCCCCCCCCACTGTGGAAACATCGATACTCTCATCTCTTTTGCATTTAATGCACACCACGGGCACACACATAAAAACACATTTGGCATGTTTTTACCTGCTAACGTTTTCACGCTCGTGGCACGCTAGCGAGTTAGCCACGAGCTAACAACTGTCTCCAGCTGTGTGAGGGATAAATGTGACGCGAGCTATCAAATGGGAGTTTTTGTTATAATTATTTCTAATAACCGGGGGGGAAAAAACGAACGCTGTGATGCAAGCGTAAAAGCAGCGTTCAACCCGGCAGTGCTGCTAGATTATTACGAGATTTACAGGCTTTTTTAATTTATATCTTTTTTTTTTTTTTTTTTTTTTAATCCGCAAGAAGAGGAGCGCAGAGTACCGAGAGGAGTCCAGCAAGCAGTCCGGTGCGGCTCGTTCCCTCGCCGGCTGCCTCCTCTTGGTCTCCCTGAAGAGGCTGGTCCCGGTGCTCGTGGAGACTGAGCGGCGACCGTCCGACCAACAAGCTTCTCTTCTTTTTTGTTATGTTTGTGAGCGAGAGAGAGAGAGAGAGAAAAGGGAGAGAGCGAGTGAATGGGTGCGCGGAGAGTGAGTCATCCAGCCCCAAGCACATCCAGCTCCTCCCTGCCTGTCTAACAGCTGACTAGCCGAGCCGCCGTGCATTGATGGGGGCAAACACCAAAGCGCCACCCCCGCATCCCAACGCGACTCCCCTCTCCTCCCACAGTAGGCTTGCACATGTCAACAAAGGAATAACCAATTAGTAACGATGTGCATGGGAGAAAATGGTGGTGCACTGATCACTGAATCTTGGAAAAATAGCCACAACAAATGTGTAATAAAGAAAAAGTACGTGTATTCATCCCATTGTCAGAAAGAGCTTGGTTGTGATCTGCTAAAATGAGCAGTGTAGCCTTAGTTTTGTTTAAGAGCTACTTTGCAGCATCCGGGAATGAATGTAGAATGAAATCTTAAGACTAAGAAAAATGTGGCGCCAAGTGTCAGAAAGCTTGTTTATGTTCTGGGGCTGCTATGCTACATCCAGCATGAATGATGACTTGTCAACAGTAATGTTCTAGTTTGGAGTGTTAAAAACCATAGCTGCTTGAAAAAGCAGGAGAATGCAGGCCAAAAGGCACGTACACGCGAAGCAAAGTTTCGAAGAAGCTTGAAAACAAGACGTGCGTCCTGTCTTGAAACAACACATTTGTAAGGAATTGCGGCGGAAAAAAAGAAAAAATCAATACCTAACGATCGTAACCTTTCTCGGCACTGACGTTTTACACGTGGACAACAACAATGAGTCATTCCATCTGCAGGTAGGCCATCTTACGATACCCCAAACTACACAAATGAACACACATGGCTGCTACCAAGACATCTGAACACAAATAGTGCAGCAACACATGTACACAGACAATCTAATATAGCATCTATTCTTTATCATCTTGGAAAATGTTGCGAAATGCAATGAAAGCTAGGCCACGTTAAGGTTGCGCACAAGCGGCTAGGCAAAAATCCACCTTTAAATAAAACATCGCAGACTATTGGCATAGCAAACACGAGTCAGGACAATGTCTGCAGGTTGTTAGGCTGAGCAAATAACACACAGCAGTCACGTAACAGGTTTAAAGACACGTCACGCCTAGAAAGACACTCGCTTGTCACATTGATGTTCCTTTTGACATTGACTTATGTGCCTCCAAATTATTGGCTGCCAAAGTTTTTCAAGGCTACACAAAGTTTTGTTGTTATGAAGCAAAATAGCAAAGCATCACGAAAAGCATCAACATACTTTTCAATATACTAACAGACCACAAAATCAGGCACCATTTATTAAGCCACAATAAGAAATGCAGCAAGCACAAATATAACAATGCTCAGTGCGTGTGGAGAACAAATCGCATGTATGTCGAGTAATGGATTGCGTGTGAATGTTTTCTCCTACCTTAGAAGCAGCAGCGTGTTGGAGGGCCTCATTAGCATCCACTCCAAGGACACCTCGTTGCCATCCTCATCCGCCCACTGCGTTTACGTAACGTGCTGAATCTTGCTGAAACTGGTCACGCCGGTCGTTAGGGGCGACCTGGCAAGGAGGTGGGGGGGGGGGTCTTGTCTCATTGGTTACCATGCCAAACATACAAAACTTCAACCTCCAGTTCCTACTTCTCAACTCCTTCTAAAGTAGCAAAAAATGTAATACTCACCCTGCAGGTGAGTTTCTTCACGTTGGCTAAGAACAGCTCAATTTTCTGTGAAAATCCCACTCTTCATATTTATCATCACAAAGAAAAATCCAAAGAAAAAGTCCACTCCAGGAGGTAATCCTATGGCCGCTCACTGAGCCGAAAGCAGCGAACAATCCATCAAGGCGTCCGGCGCTTGCTTGGCCGCCATTCACGTTCCTCTTGGGACTTCTTTGAAAATTGTTGTTGCCAAGGAGATGAGAGGAAGTGGGTCGTTATGGGTTTCCCCTTCACTCCACGCACACACGGAGACCCCCCCCCCACCACAGTAGTGCAGTACGCATAATGTAGACACTGTCAAAAGCGTACCTATGCAACCTTTGTACAAATCATCATGGCGACTATTACGACTATATATGCATGATAGGTGCCTTTTTGTAAATGAAATAAATAAATTACTGTAAGATGTTTTTGTAAGCTATTACATTAAATTTGAATTAAAACATGTAAATTTTAAGGTCAAATTAACATGTAATAAAATGTCAAATAATTGATACAAAACAATACTAAAAGTATAAAATATTTTGTAAGGTGATTATTTTAAAAATGTATTTAAATGAGCATGTCTTTTAAAACAGAGATGGAAAGAGAGAGAGGGGGAAAAGAGAAATACACACACACACACCGTCTGATGGCTGAAAATATGAAAAAATGATGATGATGAAGCTCAAACCAAAAATCTAATATAAATGAATGGTAATAAAATGGTTAAAAATAAACAAACGGACAAATCCACCCTTGTAATGTACAATAATAACAGCCACATTTATTTGTAATTACAGACAAAATTCTCTTTACACGATACTGTTATTTGATCCACGTCATATTTTAGCCAGATTCCAGAGTGCATACACGTTCAAATGCAAGGAGTGGCACTTGAAATCAATAGTCAGTCAAGACGATGTAAAAATTAGTAACTTAATCAATATAAAGGCTTTTTTTTTCTCTTTTTCGTGGTCAAAATTACATACTGCTTTTTCACAAGTGTTACTCTGTCAGTAGTGGTATCAAAGTATTAAATATCACACAAGTTCTTCATCATCATCATTATCATCATAATCACAGTGGGAAGCATTCCACACATTCAACATCAACAACAAGGAAAACAAATTTAAAAAAAAAAAAGTCACGGGACTCGTCACACGTTTTGTCTAGTCAAAGAGTCCTTTTGTTTTCTACTTACACGCAGAGCGTAATTTTATATATTTGAATCTGACTTTTTTTTAAAAATTAGATTATCAGACGACATCGGTCAGACGACTCAACAATTAGTAAAAACGGACAAAAAAATTAACAATTCGGGGATCTCAAGTTGGATTTTTATCGAAAAAAAAAAAAATCAACGTTATGTTGCCCTTTACCACTTTCAAATGGTGTCAAAATATAACATTAGAAGCAGTTGTTTTGGTGGGTGTCATCCACCAATGGGGCCATTATGATGGAGCCCCTCAAAGTCTGCCTAGCAACAAGTGGCATATGGTGAACTGATATCCCTACAATTACTTGGCTCCAACAAAAATGACATTTTCTGCTTTTTTTTGCTACACTATTGATTGCTATGATCATTTTGCTTTTTATATAAAATGTTCACTTTTCCAGTCCTGAATTTAATAAATTAAAATGTAGATTAGAACAGTGAAAAAAACAAAAACTTGACTACGATATTGGCGTAAGTGAAAATCTGTGAGCAAGACGCCATAAGAGTTTGTATTTATCTACAAATTGCACTAAAGCTCAAATATTTGTTGTAATTACTGTACATCATCCCACCTTTCAAATCAACCAATACTGAGCTACCGTAACATCTAGACTTAGTTTGAGTACATGCAGAAACTCGACACCTCCGGGCAACTCAACCAGTGCACAAACATCGATCAGTGGTAATCGAAAAGTAATAGCAGCGTCGTTCTGTGAGAACAAAATGGAGTTATTCCGGCCGGGTTAGCTCAGTGCAAAAACAAATAAAACGTCAAGGAGTAAAAGCTGACCAGACGTCATCGTGATAGAAAATCAAAATGTGCAATAATTCAAGTAAGTTAGTGACCCAAACTGTGGCCGCACCCAAACAGTGACGACAACACACAGGTGACGTACAAATACAACAGAGGTACTATTTACACACGGGTCCGGACCACAGCTACTCACCACACTGAGTCCTCAGATCTGGCTCACAAACACACCTGCAGTCCGCCTCTAAAGAGGCGTGTCATACACCCGCTCCAGCGAGGCTTCCTCGGCGTCGTCCTCCGACTGCGACGCTTTGTGGTTGAGCCGCTCCGTCGTTGTGGAGGAAGAGAAAGAAGCGGCCGAGTTTTGGTCACCAGACTTGGCCTTGCTGCTGTCCTGAACGAACTCCTGGATCTCCACGGGCAGCCGGCGGAACTTGTCTTGGTACTCCTGGTCGAGGTCACTCTGTAGCTAAGGATGGAGAGGTGGAAAATGTGAGTGGAATGATTCTGGTCGTCCATATTTGAAAGTGGTTGCCAAGCAGCAAAAAAGGTTAAAAAAATGAAAAAAAACAGAAAATTCCCTAATGTGCATCCGATGTGAACAGACTTCATGTTTCCAGGTGATGCTGTGCGCAGGTGAGGCATGTTTTTCTCCGAGGCACTCAAAGCCCCGCCCCCCCCTCGAATGATTACACATGACAGCATTCATTCCATTGCGTGCCAATCATTGCTTTAATGCCGATTTCTCTGTTTAACTACCCGAGTGGCTCCCCCAGGGAGCAGCGTAATTAAAAGAGCAACGCTGTCGCAGTATTCTGGCAAGAAGCACGATCCAAAACACATTGCACTTTGGAGACACACTGCCCAATTTTCAACGTTATAAGACTAAGTAGTAGCAAAATGAAGTTCATTATGAGCGGAATCTAATCAGAATCAGCTTTATTGGCCAAGTTTGTGCATGCTAAACAAGGAATTTGACTCTGGTTGATCTCAGCCGCTGTACATCATTTAAGTGACTAACAACATTCAGGTGACTAAAAACAAGAACAGGATATTATTGCCCAGCGATGTCTCTGAGACTCTATGAGTATTGTGAGTTCATCAGAGCGACAGCCTGGGGAAAGAAGCTGTGTCTGTGTATCAATAAATGACCTCAAAATACCCCCATAATTGAAATTCATACTTATGTGCTATTTGAATAAACTGCATTATTGTCATTTGTTTTCATCTAGTCATGTTTAGTGTGAGACATATGAACATTTCTGCAGTGAAGGTTGTGTCTGATAAACGCCTCCCAAAAATACCGATTTTTGGAGTCCTTGCTTGTTCTCGAGTGCAGCATCTCAAGGTCACCTTGTATGACTCCCTCCCTCCCCCCTCCCCTCCTTCCCATCTTTCCTTGGGTCTCGCTCTCCGTGTGGCTCTCACAGGGCGGACATCGAGCTCATCACGTTACAAGCAGGTGGCTAAAAATGCGTTGTGCTCTCTACTGCGCATGACCTACTTAGGGGGTGGGACTATGTATGAGTGTGTGTGTGTAGGTACACGTGCAGCCTGCCTGTCATCTTTCACGCCTGTCACAGATGTCATTAGAACATTTGGGAAGGGTTTTTAAATTGTCGAAAGATAAAATAAAAATTCATAGCACAATATGAATTTCTCTTTTAATTGCCTCCATGCATGAAAAAAAGGTCAGAAAGTAAACTTGCGCGTCCACTCTGATCTACATTCACACTGGACGTCCACCAAGTGCGGCTCCCCCTCTTCCTCGTTCGTCTTTCAACTCCGGTCAACAAACGCGTGTTCGTCACGCACCCCGGGCGCCCGTTTCCTAAAATACAACAAGCGCCGTGACCTTCTTCGGCGGCTGTCCTCCTTTCGAGGAGCCATCGAGGGAAAGGGAGAAGCTTGGCAATTTAGCGTCACCCATCTGTCTAGGATACCGGATTCTGATTGGGACTCATTTGGGGCCGATCCCCTAGACGGACTTTGACATGTTGATGTGTCCACAAATATTTTGTGCGGATGGGCGAAACTGATGCTGTGGGTTGATTGATTTTTTTTTTTTTAAAGAAAATGGATTAGATTGTAACCGGTGTACCTAATAAGGTGTCCGGTAAGCTTTTTTTTTTAAATTCACAGCACTAAAAAAAATATAAACTGCACAAGAAAACTTTTCCGTCTCCAAACATGTCCCAATTAGGCCCGAAAAGCGCAAGCTTACTCAGACAAAAGATGAGACGGGAGGGTCACCACCCTGTCGGCATTGCAGGAGAAGGATTGTCCTGCCTGCTTTGTATGTGTGTGTGTGTGTGTGTGTGAAGGTATGTCAGATAAAGAAGAGATGAAACACATTTTTGCCTCATTCATATTCTCAATGTTATCCGGCTCTTAACTATGAAAGTCAACAGCGGCGGCTGAGCGAAAAAGATGAATGCTTATTGAAACAGAAGCAGACACTTATATATGTGTGTGTGTGTGTCCTTCCCTGACTTCACGATCCCATTCTCCACATTTTCTTTGCAACACTAACGGCAGGAATGTAGAAAAACCCATTCCCACCATAAAAGGAGGCGTTCCAAAGGGAAGCTTATAAAATGTGACAGCTGCTTTTGAATGAGGACGCACTGGAAATCCCAAAATAAATATTTAAAATAATATTTAATTTAAAATAATCCGTAACAAATTTAGGCGCAAAAATAAGTTCATCACTAATATTTAAAAATTATAAAACAGATATTATGGAGTGTATGAATGGATTAGTGACATTCAAATTAAGAGTGGCCACTATCCTTTCAACCTGTTTGACGCAGGCACACGGAAACGCTCACACACAAACATGCGCACGCACACACACACTTCTGGGACTCGCCTCCCACCTCGCCACAGATGGAGAATTCACTTCCGAATTAGCAGATTGCAGAGTGTCATGAGGGATGGCGGTGTAGGGGGGAGGGGGCAAGTTGTCATGACGACCGCCCGTGTTCGTACGTGTTTAAGGTTCTCACGGCAAGGGAAGATCCATACGCTCATTTGTACAAGCCTGTCAAATTTATGTTTGTGTTTGAGATTTATGGAGATTTGAAATGAATCAAAATGTGCAAAATTCATGAATTGAAATATATTTTTTCTTTACCTTTGGCCTTTCATCCAAAATCTGCTGCCGTATGTCCTTGTGTTTCTCCTGCATTCGCTCTTGTCGTTTACTCTGCGCGTCCTCCAGCTACACACACAAAAAACATTAAATTGATAAATACAATAAAATGCACTTCAGAAAAATAACATTCAAAAGATGGTTTGAATATTAAGGTAGGGAAGACTTTAAAATTGCAATTTTCATGTAAAGTCTCCATTTTCACTGTTATTGGTCAGGCTAGCCATTTTTCTTCCTCGCCATGGTTTCAAATAACTAGCATTAGCATTAGCCACAGTTTTACTCACTATGGTCAACCGACATTACCAGAAAAGTAGTTACGTGACCAGCTACTGGCAGAGGATCAGTAAATAAATGTAGTTTCAATATTGGGTTATGTTTTTGGTTGAATAAAGTCAAAATATGTCCTAAAAAAATTCAAAATGTGACTCTTATTGTAAGGGCGACAGAAGGCATTGCGGAGGCTGCTCTTTCTTACCCGTTTTATGTACTGCACCACCTCATTGACAAACGACCTGTTTATCTCCAGCTTCTCTCTGCAGGGAGCAATTGCAGCGCCACATCAATAGTTTTCTTCGTCAACACCGCCACCTTGTGGTCACAGTAGTACATTACAAGACTCACTCCTCTGTGACGTTTTTGTCTTTGGACTTGGCTTCGCTGATCTTCTCTTGTCTCTTTTTGTCCATTTTCTTCTTCAGGTCCTTCTTCTCCCTGCAGGATAAGAGCTGCGGATGAGATGTTTCATTTGTAATACGCTGAATGCCGAATGACGCTCTCACTTTTCACAGATGTCTCTCAGTTTTTTCAGCTGGGCACTCTGACACTCCTCGGCCAGGGTGGTCAGCTTCTCCACCAGCTGGATGGAAAACAGAGAAGATTGTCATGCGGTGCTGAGAATCAGAAAGCGGATCGTGAGGGCTCACCTGCTTGATGTGTTCTCTCTTCTGGTACTTCTCGCTGTAGTACTGCTCCTGACGCAGCGTGAGGAGCTGCTGCTGTTGCTGCTCCTTCAGCTCGGACAAACGTTGACCGCACTCGTGGTCCAGATCGCACAGCTCTCGGTCCAGCGTGGACAACGATTGTTCTGAGCGGCTGCACACATATATTTTTGTATGAAATGTTTTTCTGTTGAATATAGGTTGGAATTAAAAGTTGGAAGAGCGCCACCTACCTTTTCTTACCATCTCGTTTGTGGCTCTTGTGCAGGGCGTTGCGTCTTCGCTGCTGCTGACTCTGCAGCTCGCTCACTCGGGCCGTGTGCTCCTTGATGAGCTCGGCCGTCTTGCGGTGGTGTTTGCGCACCAGCTCCTTCATCTCCTTGTACTGCTTGCGCTGTTCGCGGACGAAGCCCTTCAGTTGCTTCAGTTCTTCCAGCGTCAGAGCTTCCACTTCTGAAATGGAGAACGTGATGGCGAGGACGTTGCCAAAAAAAAAAAAAAAAGGTTCTTACCAGTGAGGACACTTTGGATGATGTCTTCAGTCTTCACAGGTGGTTTCAAAGAACCTAAAAAGAATAACAAATGTGTCCTTGTTTACTTACAACAGAGGATCAATTTATTAAACAACAATAATAAATAAAACTGACCTGCAGATGGAGGCTGATGTCCAACCAGCGGGGGGGCGATTGGGGTGTGGCTCAGCCCGTTTTCCGCCGGCACGGCAGCCCTGGGGTCCGTCTTGGATTCTGAGGGGGGGTCGCTGCCCGCCTCTGCCTATCCGTCGCAATGCGAGAACATCACCTTTACACCTCAAATGTCATCGTCTTTGTAATCCAGTAAAACTTTCCAGCGTGTTCCAGAACACTCCGTCAACAAAACACTTGTAAGCCAGCGTCTGCTCATCTTCATCCATCTCCAGCCCGACATGCTCTTATCTGTTAACTTCCGTGTCCTCCTGTGGCCTGGCATTCATCTCAGTTCACTTGGAGACGGTCGCCATGGCCACATTACAAGACAACATCAGCGAAATGGCGCCCCCCAGTGGAATTAAATTCAATTTCAGTTCCCACCCGAGGAATGCCAGAAAACTTGCTTGGAATATGAAAATATTTCTTTCTATAGTCAAAACACAACTAAGGTTGGAAAGAACCGGTTGTATGAAAAGTGTCTCACCTCCCTGTCGGCCTCATCGTCCCCGCCCTCCTCCAGGGTGAGAGCAGCCAGCTGATTGGCCCTCTGCTCCATCAGGTTGACGTAGCGGATGGGGTTGGACAGCGCCTCGATGACATCTGAGCACAAACATGACGATGATGAGAGTGAAGCCGCCGTGCCAGAGTTGACAAAACATGTCCGAGTTGGTTCTCACCTGCAAACGTGTCAGGAACATAATCTTTGACTTCCACGTATACGAAGAGAGCAGGAAGCGTCAGAGTTTGGTTCTTCTCGTTCCTCAGGTTGATGTAATGATAACCTGCAGCCAGGACGCACGTTGAGGCTTGAAACCGTAATCCTCGACACTCTCACTTTCCGTCTTGACTTTTACCGACCTGGCCGTATAGCCGAGACGGGTATGATGCGGTGTCCTATGAACTTCCCGCCCTCTTCAAAGACGGCGATCCTGAGAGAGGCCAGCGTGGGCAGGACCACCTTCTTGAAGACGATGGGCTCCTCGTCCCACACGGGGTTGATGGCGTTGCCCTGCGACGTTTTGGTCTTGAAGGCTTTACGCTTGGTGTCCACGGGAAGGCCAAACATGTCCATCTCCACGTAGGTGCCCACTTTCTTGTCTGACAGGAACTGGCCCGAGATGATCTGGAATGAACGAGGACAAATAATGCTTTCCAGGTCGCCCTCCATGCGGTGGTTGTGTTTGTTTACTTTGACAGAGAGCGTGTTGGCGACGATCCCGTCCACGGTGCTCTCAGTAAACGGATCAAAGTGCTTGTCAGGCCGTCTCATGAACTCCGGTTTGAGCCGGAAGCCCGACTTGCCGTTGTACTCGTACATGCCCAGGTTGAGCTGCATGGACAGGTCTTCGCGCGGGGACAGAAACGGGATTAGGATCAGGCTCACGGACGCGACAGGTGTTAAACTTCTCACCGATGGTCTGGAAGTTGAGCGCCACCAGCTGGCAGCCGGCGTTCCAGAAGAGTTGAGGGTTGTAATTGGAGGAGTCCACCCGGGTGCCTTTTGGGTAAATCCTGCTCAGCTGTAGTTTGTTGTATCTTAAAGCAAGCAAGGCTAAGGAATGGACTGAATGCTACTGAATGCTCAAAACCTTCTTCACCCTGATCCTGACCTTTGCATGAAAGCCTAAGGATACTCCACAAACTCAACTGGAGACTTGGTGAGCTGCTCCAGAGCTTTTGTCTCCACAAAGGACGACATCTGATAACTGCGACTGGTCTCTGCCGGGTACATAACAAATAAAGAGGAACAACGTCCAGAAGAAAACCATCAGCCAACACGTGAACGTACTTTTGGAAGCCTCAAAGCTGTGAAACTTGACAGGTTGGATGTAGATGACCAGGTTGGACATTTCCTCGGTGGCAAACGCCTCACTGCCCGCCGTGCCCTGACAATAATCCACAGTTAAAAACCTCTTCCATGTTATCAATGTTGCGTTATCTATAAATGTACACTAGGGGGCAGCATCGGCACATCACCCACCTCATCCATGGATCCTTTTTTGCAATCATCATCGTCGTCGTCTTCATCCTCGCTTTCAGCCTCCACCTCACCTTGAATGAGATGAGATCAAATCAGTTCATGAAATGTGATATGATAAAAATAATACAGAGTTAAAAAAAAAAAAAAAGCAGGCAGTTACGGACAGAAATAGAATGACAGCAAGCACGGCAATTATTTATACACAATAGAAAGAAACAAAGCGACTCAAGAACGAGAAATAGTACACCGGGACTCACCGATGGACTTCCTTCCTTGTGGCCTTAGGCTGAGCTCGGTGCCCTCTGCTGGCTGGGAGGACTCAGTCACATCGTCCTTTGTGGAACCTACGCAGGAAAAAAAAAAAATAAAATTCAATTGCCGTGAAACAATCCACAATAAGACTTTTTGTTGATCTGCTGCAACAACGCGACTCAGTGTGCCATGCAACAAACAACTGCAGCACTGTAATAATACGCCTTTGTTTTATCAGCACGCCATATAGGTATGCATTTTAATAAAGTTGGAGAGAGTAAGTGTGTGTGTTATGTGTTTAAGACACTCGAGTGGGCATGCAGCACCCGTGCATGCGATCCACTCAAGTGATGGAGAGGACCATGAAAGTGATGGATGCTAAACAATGCTCCACTGACCGCGGCCTCGATGTGTGCACGTGTGTGTATGCGGTACCGGCTCCCGGCGAAGACGGCTCGCAGACGCTGGATGAGTCGCTGTAGGTGTTAGACACCTGCTCCGATAGCTTCTTCTTGGCGCTGCCGTCCGACGACGCCTTGTGGTGCTTCTTCTTGTTCTTCACCAGGATTTTGCCCATCAGTTCCATCGGGCTGGGCAGAGGAACTCCAGACTCCAACTAGATGAGAGGGTGAAGGTTAAATATAGAACTTTACAAAACCAAAAGGAAGACTGATGTTTGCCCCCACCACCGCCAACAATAAAATAAAAAGCCAAATAAGGTTGAAATCCATCGCCGTCTTGAAGTCAGACAAATTTGCAAGTGTCCTTGTGAAACAAGAGACTGCCTTTTCCTGTCACCTTTGATATTTATGTGTTTACGTCGTACGTGGTGATAAATTCAAGTAGCAGATCGTCCGGGAATGAAAGGAATGACGTCAAAGGACGGCAAAGGCGAGCCGAACAACAGCTTGCCATTATCGCAAACACTCAAGCGCCTTTTAACTATACCTTTAAACAAAACAAACACACGGAGAGGCTGAACGTCATAACGAGCCAATTGGGAGGAGATATCCCATTGGCTAAGCATGCGAGGGGTAACGAGCGCCCGTCTTTGCTTTCACCTTCTCCCCACAATTACACGGCCACTGGTGGGAAATTGGTCTCTGTGACATCACATTGGGCAAGCACTTCACGGCTCTTGCTACATTCCCTCGCTTTATCCTCAGTTGCAGTGCTGAGCGAACCTCTGTTGAAGGGAGATAATGCCTCTGCTCGCTTCTGACAAGGCGTCCCTGCTGGATCACACGGAAGCGCGGAGCCCTGTATGGGGCAACAAAAACGCTCCCGAAATGACGTCTTTGGAGGAAGATGGCGATACGAATGACAAAAGGGACAAAGCAAGCTTTGGACTGGTAGCCGTGGCAACAAAGGAGATCTTGATAAAGGGCCGCCAAGAAAAAAACATGTTTAAGAACAGGCTTTGTGAACATGATAGCGCTAACTTTGCTAGCCCTGAGAACCTCGTCCCAGTTTCTTTCCACTATTGTGTGTTGCGCAATCACCAGT
Source organism: Syngnathus acus (assembly GCF_901709675.1). Taxonomy (NCBI): domain Eukaryota; kingdom Metazoa; phylum Chordata; class Actinopteri; order Syngnathiformes; family Syngnathidae; genus Syngnathus; species Syngnathus acus. Next base: position 6,152,557 of record NC_051108.1, read on the forward strand.
TATGCAACTTTGCCAACCTGGGGAGTTTCACTCCATTGTTGTACAAGACTGAAATTATCGTCTTAAGTTCACATTTTGGCCCGCGCTGATACACATTTGTCAGGTTTGGATTGGAGTGGAGTGTTATGGGAGAGTTTGGCGACAAAGGGATAACGCAAGCTTGGGCTCGGTAGCCATGGCAACAGAAGCCAGCCTGATAAAGAGCCGCCAAGAAAAAGCAGCGGCGAGATTACCTCGGCCACACTTTGTCGTCTGACCGTTCAATCGCTCGCGGCTGCCGTGCCTTGTGTGACATTGGCGAAGAAGGGGGACTAAAACTAAAAAATTCATTGGCATGTCAACAGAAACATGCACAGAAATTTATCGCGACTGCGGGAGGCCATTTTAAAGAGTGACAGACGGGGGGTGGCGAGCGCCAGCAAGCCTTGCCAAATGCGACGCAAACTGTTGATAGCAGGCCGTTACGTGAGACCACAAATTGCCACAGTTAAATGTGTGTTGGACTCACAAGATACTTTTCCAAAGGTTCTGTCAGCAGAGCGTCGCCAAATATCGAGCGGCAGTATTCGGCCATCTTGGCCTGCTGCTTGGGTCTGCATAACAAAAAAAAAAAATCTTTTAAACGATTGTTGAAGATCTTCAAGGAACACCGTCAGGAACAACTTGGATTTTGAGAGTAGCAAAGTTCCAAAGCAGCTTCATAGACTTACGAGTCCACGTGATTCTCAAAAGACAAGATGATGGGGAAGGGGGAGGTCTTAAAGGCACACTCTGCGATGGCCTCGATCACCTCCTAAGCACACACAAACATACTTGCATCACTTTGAGCTATCAACTCTGTCACCGTGCGGCTGGTACCTTAAAGGAGACCTCGGTTGTCATGGTGAAGCCGTGGGTGATGACGGGTTCTTCTTCAGTGGTCCGTCCCTTCCAGCAGTCCAGCTCGATGCAGCGGCAGCCGGAAAGAAGGACCTGCTTGTACATCTCCACCGACGAGCTGCCCGCCAGCTGCCCCGCTACACCGACGAAATACAAAAAAAAAAACATTTTGTCTGGTTGTTTTCATCCACAAACGCTGCAAATGTAATGTCACGAGATTCAACAGCTTTTTGATTCCCACATCTTTCCAGGCATTAAAAAGAATTCTGTGAATTCCTATCAGAGGAGCCACAGTCGGATCCACTTCAAAAGCGTCCAGCCGACAATGAAATTGAATCACTAAAATGTCTTAACATCCATTGAAGGACGGAGAAAATAGCATTTTCTTTCAGTTACAAGGCGCAGCAGAAAATTTCATGAATAACAATAAGTGTGTGAGTGTGTGTGTGTTTGTACCTGTGAGGTAAGTGTTATGAGAGGAGTTGATGAAATAGTGTGAGAGGGGAAAGGTCATGTCTTCGCTCTGGTCCAGTTTCTCTGGGGGGATGATGCTGTTCTCCTCGCCATTCAAGTACCTGGCAAAGCCCTCCACCGAGATTTGACCTAAAAAAAAAAGAAAAAAACAATCAACTCTCTCACTTGTTCGCCATAAAAACACAAATTAGCATAAATCACACACACGCTACATTGTCTAGTTTCAGCATATTGCACAAGTGCTCAGAGCAAAAAAAAAAGGAAGAAAATGCACGAAAAGTCTGCTAGGCACGCACACGCATTCCGACGTCACGCTAAATATGCAAAGCGATGCGTGCGCTCGGCGGGCGCGGCAAGTCCCCGCGGCCACTTTATGCTAATTAATGCGGCGCCGCCCTCTGCAGAGTCACTTCTCTAATTAACGGCGGGCTGTCATCTGTAAAATCGCAGCTCTCTGCATCCCTGAAGATTGATGGTGGGGGGGCATGGGGGGGGCTCCCCTTGCCACCAGGGGGTCTAACCCCTCCAACCACTACCTCGGCCTCCCAGGGGATGAAATACAGGGAAACCATGTTAACATGGTTGACATCTGGAGGTGCTCACTCCCAAGAGGGAAATTTTACAAGCTCAAAATAATTCTCATTATCATTCTCTACCAACAAACACATAGGTTGAATTTTCCACACCATCCATGGGACGCTACCGACTCCAGCCTTAATACGGATGTTTATTAGTATTTTAACGATCCCTTATTACACATAAAAGCTTCCTCTCAGGGACGATAAAGACGATTACCCTTGTGGTGTTTTGTTCCCATTTTAACAATGTTAACATCGGAGCCATTTAAAGGGGCGGCTAAGAGATGATTATTAGCATATGAAATCAACGCTACTTATGGAGGAAACGATATGAAAAAAAGCCGACATTTGATCCTGTATGAGGGAAAGCAATTTGTGTGCTGGAGACGAAACAAATGTGCGGGAAAGCCACGTTTGATTTTTAAAATGGAACCATGGGCCACTTGGAAATAAAATCATTCAAGACAAAAAATGTAAACAGGAGTGTCCTTGAGATCGATGATAGCGGGGGCATGCGGGTGACCCCTCTGCTGAGCAGATGGCGGCACTTTCCTTCCGGGGGAAATAAATACTCATATGTCATCAGCGGGATGGAGAAGGGCGAGCTTCCAAGAAGCATGTAAACACACACCAGTGATGACAGTTTACTAACATACTTTTTCTGAATGTGCTTTAGAGAGCTACTTTTTCAGGCTAGCCTGACTGACAACATAAGCTACTACATCCTTTAAAAAAAAATGATCGTAAATTCTCCCTGGAAAATGTGTGCCAAGTCATGTGTCCAAGTGCATCGCAGCACGCCATTGACAAATCGACTCGGGCAGATTTTGTGAAGCCTTGACCTTGAAGGCAGCAGCGTGCGGCTGCCAGCGCAGCGCGCAGACGGACACCTGGGATGACTTGAAAGCACTTTATGATTCACTGCTGCTCGTCCATCTAGCCGCTCATTCATGAATTATTCCCTTGCTTGTCACTTGTGATGTTCAATTTTTAAACTCTGAAAAGCGGGGCGGGCTCGCGTGCGCTTCATCGTACTGCAGATTTAGCTCGCTCAAAGTCTTTTTGGACAGGCAGGGGTCCGTCCGCGTCTGGTGGTCCTAATCTCAAAACATTGTCGCTGTTGCCTCCTGCCAGCACTCTTACACACAGAAATAAATAAAACATCACCCCTGAAGTGAGGACAAAACCCTACTTGTGTCCATCAATGCAAGAGGTGCATCCCAATACTTTTGACTAAAAGCTGCTCTATCCCTACTAACCGTTCTGCGCAAGTGTGGCGTTGGGTTCGTATTTTTCCAGCAGCTGTTGGACCTGCTCAGGCTTGAGGGGCGGGTACAGAATCTCGTTGAGTCGGGGGTCTCGCTGCTTGTTGTTGATGAACTCCGTCATCTGCTCCACGCTAAGGTACGGGCGACTCTTTGCACCCCTGAAACCACAAAAAGTGTCCAGCGCATGAGAGGACGTTCTTCAAAATTAACAGGGTGTTAAATTTTACTTTAAATGATGCAATCTTCAGTAAAGTACATGGCCTGAAAGGCTGTGCGAGCGTGCGTGTATGTGTGTGTGTGAGCCACAATCATCATGAAAAGAGAAGCGAGACAATGAATCACACCCCTTTTGCATCTCCAAATAGACTTGCCCTTTACCCCACGCTATCTGCCAATGCCTTGATTTAGCGTTTTTTCAGTTACCAAGGCGATAGCTATCCTGCAAACTGACCAATTAAAAAAGAAAAGAAAAAAAAAAAGAAAGAGAATTGGACATCTTACACATCGGAGAAGATGTGGTCCAGCTCGGACCGGGCGCAGATGTTGCTGAGGAACAAGTTGTACACTTCCGGCGTGAAGTCTTCTTGGGGGATGGAGTCGTTCTGCAGCAGAAAACAAGCAAAAAAGTAAAATAAGAAAATTGTTCCAAAATGAAACTAAACGGAATTAGTTCCAATCAAGAGATGTGTCCCAATACTTTTGATCCGGAAGAGTATCTCTATTCTTTAGTCCACAACGATTAATTACTTTAAAGATGTCTCTCAATCATGACACTGATGCACAGGTCAATGAGTCATTGTGTGTGTGTGTCTGTGTGTGTGTGTGTTTTCGGGATTAACAGGCGTACCATTTAGCTGTAATTATGAGCCCGCAGGAACAGCAGCAAATCCCGGCAGACTATCACAAGGCAACACGTTTGTTCCTGCAGTTCCTTGTGCTAATTAGCTCCTGCTCGCTCTACATATCCATATACACACGTGTGTGTGTGTGCGTGTGTGTGTGTGAGTATATTTGTGGTGTTTGTATTAAGAGGCCATCTCATTGATGTTAGAATTGTTAGAAAATGAAAACCTGGACTTGGGCATTTTGTGAAAATGAAGACATATGCTTTGACACGCATGGACAGAATTGGCAACTTGCTCAACTCCCATGACGTCAAAAACAACAACAAAATGAATGTCACTGATGGACTGATGACACTTGTTAAACGCTCATCGAGTGCAAATCCATGACGTTACTAGCTGGAGGTCAGCGTGCGTACACATGACGAGGAGAATAAAAATAAAGAGGCTGCATCAATGCGGCTCCCATGGGTGCGTTTGTGTCATGACAAGGATGACTCAGACGACGGGACTGACGGACGCAAGGAAGAGGATGAAGAGGAGAAGAAAGAAGAGGGGGGGGGGGTGAGGAATGTTTTGGTGGCTCACTCTGCCGGAGGGAAGGTTGCAGTTTTCTAACGCCGTCTCCACTCGTTTGCGATCGGACGAGAAGACTCTGAAGATGCTGCGGGGAGGACACAAACGCAAAAAAATGTCAGGCTGGGATGTGACGATTGCTGATCAGGACAGAAAGCAACTCGGAAGTGTCCCGTTTTTTGTGCAAGGTAACTTCAGTGAGTGTTGGTCCACTCATTTAGGTTAAGCTCATTTTTCAATGGCAAGTTGTGCTTGTTTAGCAAAACAGACTTCCCACCTTTAGGCGGCAATGTAGCATTAATAAATGAACTTTTAATTAAAGATTCGAATTAATCGACTCATTCCACTAATTAGTGTATAAACCCTCGGCTCCCTGCACACTTTTAATGGAGGCCGTATATTTGGTGTAAGCGCCATCATAAACCCCGCATGAGAGGAGGATGAAGGAGAATGAGCCAGAAGAGATGTCTTACTTCTTGACGGGGATTCGACCTTCGGGATTCAATTGGAGCTTCAGTCTGGTGTATCTGCACGCAGCAAAAAAAAAAAAAAAGCGTTACACATTGTGTCACATGACGGACGTGTATAAACACGACAGTTTAGCATGTGCAAGCGGTGCTATAAATAGACGCGACGGGAGCCGGGGCCTTTAAGTGGCTCCTGGCTAATAATTAATATCCACTACACTCTGCACTTCTTTTGGCACTCACACTGCATTAATGCTACTGTTTTAGCAGCTTTTTTTCCAGATTTGGTATTTAATACTGAGACGTGTCCATAATAGAGCAGTTTAATTGTAGAAGAGACGACACATGCAATGAAAAGAGTAGTAAACTTTGTTATATATTTGATCATTTATTTGAAATATTATAAATAATATTAAATAATATTTAAATTAAAAAAATATCAACTCAATGTTATTTTATTTATTTATTGGCTTTTATATGTATTAATAATTTTGCCAACAGATCCATAAAAGCAGAGGAACATAAAGCGCTAATGGCTAATTGCTACATCCTGTAGCAAAACATGAAAATTGTTGACATGGCCCACTTTTACACGTCAGCACCGCACTGGAGGACACTAGCCGACAGAAGTCTACCCAGCGCGCGCTCGGTCGATGGCCGCTTTTATTGTCTCATAAGTCAATTTGCCAGCCGTTGGGAGGGAGGGTGGGAGGGAGGGCGGCAGAGACGGTTGAGAGCCGATCGCAGATAAACAACAAATAGCCGCATGTTCATGGCGGATTAATATTTCAGGTCACTCTAGTCGAAAGGGATCGAACAACGCACAACGATGTCGCTTTAAAAGTCAATGGCCGGGTCACTCCACGCACTACGCCGCTAAACAGCAGTCAACCGAGGTCGGCGATTTATGGCTCGGAAAGTGTGTGCGTGTTTGTGTCTTGATATGCGTGTGTGTGTGTGTGTGTGTGGAGATGGCCTACGCTTTTTCCAGACAGGCCTCTCTGGACATGTTTTGCACCAGCAGGTTAGAAGCCAGACTGAAAAGCTCCTCCGCCCATTCCTAAGGGAAACCAAACCCACACACAAGCCTCCAAAATAACTAATAAAGTTATGTACGTGCTGCTATGTCGTGCTGCACAGTGTAAAAGAATTCACGGCATAACATCGAGATAAGAGAATGGTAGTAGTTGTTGCCATGGCAACCTGCTTTGGATTACCGTATTGTATGAGTAGACCAGCCAGAACCACATTGGTGTTGTTTACCATTAGCCTTGGTACTACTACTACTCTAGTACTGTGAATGAGTGCTGCAGTTCACCTTGGCCGTCTCCTCCTGGGAGGCCATGAAGTTCAGGTAGGTGACGTTGACCATGTCGGTGCCGCTCACCACCGTCAGCATCCTGTTCTCCATCTTGCCCGCCAGCGTGCTAAGATCCAGCAGCTCGCGCAGTTTTGCCTCCTACAACACACACGGGAGAGACACAGAACCAAGCAGACGAACATGACAAAAAGGTGTTGAAAAGAGCAGCGCCGCAATGTCACCCTGTCACATCAAAAGGTTGTTCTTTTACTTTTTCCCTTTAAAGACATTAAGGGGTTGGAAAGCAAGACTGTAAGCGCTTGATTATAGTGCCATTTAAAAGGTGACGGCACCTGAAATGTTCACTTTGCTGGAGGAGCACAAAAGCAATAAAAAAAACAAATGGACCTAACACACTTCCCTGAGGAACTCCGCCTGGGTTAGATCACAAAACACGACACCTGTTGACGACACAACCATTTGTTTGTTGATCCCATTTAATGAAGAGCCCCGTAAAGATCCATTACTCAGTTGCTGATGAAAAAAAAAAACAGCAATCAATCGGAACAATCGATACATTTAACTGAACTCCACTTGATCTGACGCACTGAGCAATTCCAGAGAGGTTCAATGTGTTGTGAAACCTCTTCCCAAAAAATAAAACATTCCAGCTCGTCACGATTGACTCCGGCGTGCGCATCGGGGAATGTAATTGTCTGAGGAGGAGGAGGAGGCAGTAAAACAAATATACATTTAAACAGCTCATCTGCGTGGAACACGGCCTATTAGAGAAATACAAAATACCTCTGAGGCGGAAAAGAGGAGGAGTAAGACTCCCTTGCTCTCTGTGCGGAGCGGCATACAAAACAGTCGCTTAATTAACAAACAACAAAAGGTCTTGTGAAGGCTTAGCGGGGAAAGCAAACGAGCGGCGATAACCGAACAAATCGAACAAAGAGCTTTGTGTGCGGTCAGGACAACCGAAATGGAACGGCCCCATTTTGGTGCCAGTTTCCGAAGCTCTCCACCCCACTTTTCCCTTTTGGCCGTCAAGAAGCTGGCTGATTACGGCCAGGGATCCATCAGGCTCTCTAACCATCAACCAAACCATAAAAAAAAGAGCGGGGGGGGGGACCACATTCAATTTGCTAAAATGCAACACCGCCAAGAAGAAGCCATTAGCGTTCCCTTGCGACCGGCTAGCTCATAGCAGACCAAAAGGAAAGTGGCAAAATGAGGAAAGTCACGGACCAAGAACGGAAGGTGGGAGGGGGGGGATGTCATTTGCGCCGGGGTATTGTGATGATGGGCGGGGTGAGGGGGACCGAACGGGTCATTAATCTGAAATAAAAGCGGGGCTTTGTGCACCGTGATACACCGAACGGTCTGGAAGGAATTTTGAATGTGTCTGTTTCTAAACCATAGTAAAGTCATAATTACAACAAATACCTGCAGGATGTAGATATAAAAGAAAACAAAAAAAAGAAGTGCTTCCTTTGAAACAAAAGCTAATTTCACAGTTTAGCTAGCCACAAACGTTTGTGCGCAGGCAGCGCTAACGCTAATCCGGCCCCGCCAAGACAATTTAAAAACCTTCACATTCGCATCGTCGCTGCGGGAGCGCTAAAGTTTTTTTTTCCCCCTCTCTCTCGTGTCTGTTGTGGGCGTGTAGCTGAGCTTTAAAGCTTCTCCGCTGATCAAACAGCCTATTTAATTGCATGGAAACCTTTCACTACGCCGTCTCCAGTGAGCTCGCAGACAACACGTACAAATCTCTGGAAAAAGGAAAGGAAGGAAGATGGACATGTTGGGCATTTTTATATCGCGGTCTACCATTAGCCACGAGTGCACGGCAACACCACAACATCCTGAAGGCTTTCATAACACACTGTTACCGCCACCTGTTGGGGCAGGTCAGAGGTCACGGATGCTACGTGGCTGACATTGACCGATGGTCATCTCAGTCTTGATAGCCGCCGATGCTGACAGCCGCCGATTTTTACATTTCGGACTAAATGTTGATCATCTCGTGACGCACTGTGGAGTTGAGCAGCGTGAAAATGTAAAAAATTTATTTCTCAAAAGAGCAGTTATACAAGCGATGTATTCCTCATCTTTTGCTCATGAATAATCCAATCACAGCCTCGCGCCAATGTATTACAGTCGTTTCTCACGCGGCAGCGCCGGACAGCTGCCAAGGATGCCTTCAGGGTGGCAGGATGTGATGTATTGGTCTTGAATGGAACAAAAGTATTGGGTCACCTATAGGAACTGAAAGGTCAACAAATTATGCTTTCTCAAAATTCTTGGATGGGCTTGTTTTTGTTGAATTTGTAAATCATCTTATTATCTGTCACAGAGAAGCTTTTCACTTACTCGCCCTGTCATTGTTTTCAATAAAGCATTTCAGATAAAAACATCAAGCTGTGTTTTTTTTTTTTTTATTATCTTGGCTGCACAGCATGCGACTAAACGTTTTGCATTCTGTGGTCAATGATGGCGGCGAGACTTTAAAGGGAATAAAGCTGCAGAATCTGGGAGGAAATTGGAACACTTTACTCACATATGGGAAATGGTTTTTTTTATAACGTTATGTAAGGAACTGCAATAATGCAGCACCATGAGGCCCATTACAAGGTCCTTTTCCACAAATAATTCCACTTTAGTATACAGCACTTTACAAGAACAAACAATGGGGACGAAACATGTTCCAAAATGGTTATGCTGCAAATAAAGTGTCGGACTAAGCGACAGAGGCCGGACGGTCCCCAAAAAAATAAAAAACGTCAGTCCCACTGAGTGTGCATCGCCGCCAGGCAAAGTCAGAAAGGCGGAAAGGGAGCAAGAGGGCCGCGTTTGCCGAGGTGAAAGCGCGCTACCTGCCGTGCACACTTCCTGCACGTCAACTCCATCAGACTCAAGACATAGACACACACACACGCGCACATACACACTTCTCATTACCGAATCACACAAACCCAAATAGGCGCGACTTCATCATTCAAGCTTGAGCGAAGCGGTTGCGTAACGACGCATGACACCGCCAAATCCGAAAGCTGCAGAATTTAATCAAGCGGCAGATGCTTGGAGAGGATTGGGAACAATTATGATTGTATTCTTTGTGCTACCTCAAACAAGGAGGAGGTTTCTTATTTGTTCCTGTCTTGTAAGTCTGCATTGTAATTATTGGCGCTACACACCACGAAACGTGAATTGCTTGGAAAATTAGGTGACTGACTTCGAAATATATAAATTCTCAGACATAAAAAAGAAAAAAAATGCTGATAGGTCACAACACTTCAGCCATGCTTAAAAAGCATTTCCTCTTTGTTGCCGCGTTCTTGGTATTCCGTTGCTCCCACGCTCACCCACTCGCTCTGAGTCATCCGCATGAATTTTCGAAGCCCATTTGGTCCGAGCTGTCTGTCAAACGGGTGATGGTAGGCACTTAAAACAGCTAGCAGGCACTAGAAAGTGGCAGGTACATAACTACAGTAATTACCCTGCAGTCTTGCCGCACACTCATTAACTCAAGGCGCTACGACGCTGACAGAACGCTGGCGGCAGTAGTCAAACATCTCGGAAATTAACATTCCGGCCACAAATAAAAATGCAGAAAATGCCACAAAATATCCACATGTGAAGCTTCCAATGACATACAGGAAGTGTCCAATTTAAAGCACATCCTTCCCGCTTGACTCGGTTACATAACGCAACACGTTGGCCTCTCGTGATGCTATACAGCCGCCACTGCGGAGGAATGTGCCCCACAAGCCACTTCTGGTACAAATTATAAAAAATGTCACCAGGGGGATCTGCTTAGTGTCCTGAATACATAAGATGGAATACTGGGTCACAGAATTATTTTTTGGCAGCAATGGGAAGAGTTCAAGAGGGGGGGGCGGGTGGACATATGCTTCCGCCATGTTGCACCACCAGTGAGTCACAGTGAATTATTTACTCCAAGACCCCTATGTGGACCATCCCCTCGAGGGTCCCCGGCCTGGCTATCCTGGGGCCAAGACCAATTGCCACAAGCCAAAGATAAAAGCAAGTCAGGCCTTCTGTGTGGTAATTACAGCCCAAGCTGAATGTGTGGCGAAAACAATTCTAAGCGCTAATGCGTGCTGCAAAGTGTCATAATGGCACACTTTAAACAAACTTTTGCAAATTTCACATTTTATCACCACTCGTTCATCGTTACCCTTTATAGGACAACGCAGCCGTAAAAAAAAAAAAGTCGTAAACTAATTATGCCATATGAGGGCCATTCAGTGGCAGGGGCCTTTTATTGCCGTCATCATTGCCGCATCCCTAATTGGAAGGCAATCAGTTTGTATGAGACACAATATTCCTGCCTCTAGATTCACTTTTTGGCAAGCAACAGGGCAAAATCAAATTCAAATTTAATCGGGCCTTTGAATCTGCCCGTTAGCATTAGCATTAGAATTAGCCCGTCTGTCTGATTGATGCCTGCGGGCGCTTGTTAGCAATTAGCCATCAGTAGCTGACAGCCCCGCTGGTTTGGACATCCTCGAGCCATCTGCCCCCGTGGCCGGGTCGCCAAACAGAAGGAGTTTAAACAAACCTTGCGATAGTTTGCAGCAAACGGACTGACCAACAATTGATGAGCGGCATAAAAACAGTTTGAAATTAATTTAAACGAAAACCTCTTTGAAATAAGGAAGTAAAGGAAGACGTTATTACGCAGCCCTTTTATAGGACCCCTTGGCTGTACCAAAGAATTGGCTTGAGAGCGTTTAAAAAGCCTAAGTGAAAGAAAGGACAAAATATCTGCCAGCATTCTTGACTCCTTTCCAAGTGGTTTTGAGGAAAGAAAGAGAAATTGTGCCTCTGCTTCACCTCGTTGATTAATAGGTAACCAGTAATTAAAAAAAAAAAACATCTCAAGAGTTGAGCCATCCTTTCATCCATCCACCGCAAACGCTTCTCTGTTGCAAAAATGATGGACGATAACAAGATGGCGGTAAACTAAAGGGAGATATCGATCGGCCCCAATTAAAGCACAGCCGATTGTGAGAAGAAACGCGAAGCAAGTTGGCTCCCGGCGAGGTGATTATGTAACTGGGAGCGAGCATCACCTCGCGAGTGACGATCATTAGCATGGCACCTTTAGCGCCGCTGTCGTTAAAATGACTCACACCTTCCAATCAATGCCACGAGTCACTCAAAGGCAGCTTTTGCTGCCAGCGAAATAGCAAACGAAATTGTCCAGGAAATAAGTGCCGGAAAATACGTTTTGATGTGCTTTCTATCCCAGCCCGGCTCCAGACGTGCCATCATTATTCAGGCAGGAAGTTTGGATGTTGATGAAACAGAATCAATCCACGTAGCTAGTGTGTTCCCTGGAGCGTCAAAAAAAAGAATAAAAAAACGATAATAACTCGGGTGGCTTCATCGCAACGCGAACCCATTTAATTATCTCATCATCTCCAATTACAGCAGACGGCGAAGAGGAAAAGAAGAGAGAGGAGGCGGAAAGCCACCGTGCGCTGGCTACCGGCGGTTTCCGTGGTAACAAACCTGGTGGTTCGCACACGGCCAAGTTTTAAGGTAGCTAGCAAGTTATAACGTTTGGAAAAGCAATATCCTTCCTTCTCTTCCGTTGCAATACATGCTGAGACAGTCCGGAAGTTGAAAGACAAAGTAACCGTGTGTTGGAGACATTCCGATCGAGGGGGTGGAACAGGTGCGCCATTGTGTTCCCCTTGACCTTTTTTTTTTTCTTCACTGAGAGTTATCTGTGTCCATCACGGCGCTCTTCGTTTCATGTTGTTTGGCAAAGCGGCGAGCATCAAATCCAGTGAGCGTCGCCTTCGATTTCTGGCCGGGCGGTAATGGCACAGAGAGGGGAATTCATTTGAGCCGAAAGAGAAAACCAAAGCCGAGACAATCAATCACGCTAACCTTTTCGCCGTCGTTTCTGCTCATTGGCCCGTTACTGCCGTGGAGCGAAAGGTTGCCGAAGCCAGTGAGGACAACGTGAGGCTTTTGGGCGGAATTTCAAGATGAGGCTACGATTCTAAATGTATCAACTCATAAAAGTAATTTAAAGACGTCACTAACCCGGCATGACGCGTTAATGGTTTGGCGCTAATCCCGGCGTCCTTGCGCTCGCGACCGTTGCCCCCCGTTTAACGACGGTGTTACATTACGCAATCGTGATATCATCTTTCCGCACGTGTGCATTCCTATACACAGACACACACGCGCACAAACAAACACACACTGCAAACTGCAAACGACGATGTACTTTCTGAAAAACAAAATATTCAAGATGATAAATATTAAATGTATTTTTTTCTTTTGGCTACTGTGAACAGATGAAAGCCGCAACCCGCGCTCGCCTGTCAACTCACGCCGCGTTACATATTTTTGCAAGAAGGAGGTGCACCGGGGGTGATAAAAAATGTTAATACTCTCTTGTTTTCACACGAAGCATCTTAAGCTGCCTAATCAGTGTTGCTCCAACAACAACATCCTAATTAGGTGCTTATCGCTCAGCGCACACCTCAATGCGGGATTTGAAAATGACGCCTTTTAAGTAGCTCTGGGTGCGTTTTGGCTTTTTCTTTGGATTTATTTGGACACTGAGGGGCAGCTTCTAAACACGGGCTGTTAAGAAAAGAACAACCTCATGTGACCATTTGTTTTGGTCAGAAATCAATAGTTACTTTTTTTTTACAGCATAATAAAGTCGCGTTTTGTTTTAAATGTATTGGATTTGATTGCGCAACAGTGTATGACAACCTATATGAAGCATAAAATTGAACGTTGCAGTGCTTGGTAGGTCAAGCAGAATGTTTTTTTGTTTGGGGAGGGAGGAGTCATTTGGAGATGTCGTCACTTGTTATCAAAAGCCTATTTCACACAGAGACCCTGCAAAATTGCTTCGACGGAGGCTCAAGTGTTTTGCTGTTTCTGCTTTTTACTATTCACACAGGGTACTGCAATATTTTGGGTATACTGTAAATGTGAGTCGTTGCACTTTGGCCATAAAACTAATTATGCTCGGTAATTAAAATTGTTACCTATGGCAGAATGCGTTTTTTCCTGTATCGCTTTGTTTTGAGTCTGGCTCACTTTGTGTCAGTGATGATCAAGCTGATGATGATAGCTTTTACCACACCGTGTCATCCCCACTCAGAGTTGCTATTGTGAGCTCTACCCAGCTGAGGGCCTGCTGGTCTTTACCCGGATCCTGTTACAAGGCTGGGCACACACAAGCTGAGCCGTATTTAGCAGCAGTCTACTGGGGCGAGCTGCAAACTGACACTGCCGGGAACCCATATGCGGCCATTTAGCATCAACGGTACACTTTGGAAATGGTCAATCCCCATCCTGAGATGGGGGAGGGTTTGGATTTTCCTGGGAGTCAAATCAAATTGTAACGAGGTCCCACAGGGAACATATTAAGGATAGGAAGGCCGTAAACAAAAACAGTGCAGCTCCATCCCCCCCAAAAAACGATGCTCTTATACATGTTATCAAGGCCATTTTAAAATCATATTTTACAAATATAAATATGAATCACCAATAAGGGAGGATCCAAAATGAGAGCCACAATATGCGCGTTGCCGCCACCACAGCGGGAACATTTGGTGACGGCTACAAAAGCACTAAAAATAACCACAGACAGTCGCTAAGAAGAAGAAAAGAAGACAGCACGTCCCTCCCTCCGCTTGTCTGTCTGTGATTGACTCGGAGATCTGCCTTGTCGCACAAAGCGTCGCTCTGACAAGCGACCAATCTAATCAGTGTGAATGACGGCGGGGTGGACGCATGCTAATTAGTGGCGGCAAGGACACAGTCGTTCTTCTAAGTGTCCGTGTGTTTTTCTTTGACTGTGATTGAATATGCGATTATTATTTTCCCAAACTTCCACTGCTTTGAGATACTGAGCAGCATAAAAAAAAAAAGAGCAGACAGCAAAATGTGTCAATGCGCCTCCATCGAGCGGTCGAGTGGCGTGTGAGTCACGTACGAGCGGCGACCGCTCTCAGGCGGGGTGGCGCGAGGTCGCCGGCGGGCCGCCCACACGTTTGGGTGTGAGACAATGAGCCGCATTTTGTTTTTCAGGGGAGAAAAAAAAAAGCAGGCATAACAGCGAAGGCGGCGAGATGCAGCCGCCTCTGATTACACGCCGCCCGCGGAGCGTGACTGCACCCCGTCGGGGAGCGAAGCTGTCGGCTGCCATGTTGCTTTGAGGCAATTTGGCTTCAGAAATCAACATACAAACAGGAGAATTAAATGAAGACGGATGAACACTATCTCTCTCGCCCGCCATCCTCCCCCGCACACAGAGCGAAGATACATTGCTACTATTGATCAGCGATATTGATTTTCCTCATCGCAAGGCAGCATTCTTAAAGCTGATTTGATTCAGCTCTGCAGTGCAGTGCGGGGGGCATTAAAAGAAATTGCAAGCAATTTAGTGGGCTATGAATAAAGAAAGCAAAAATCTCCCAAAAATGTCAAAATAATGTGTCCAATATTAGCAACATTTAAATTGCGTATGATTTTAGTTGATCTATTTTTATTTATTTTTTGGGGGACAGTTTTTCGAGTTAAGTGCAGTAACAATGTTACACTAAAGCAGTATAGTGCATTTATTATGTATAATATATATTTTTATTATGGTTTAAAATAATAAATACATTTATATAATTTTATAATTTATATATCGTAAATAAAATTAAATAAATTAAAATTTATCATCATTTTACCTAATATTTATTTTGACCGAATTATATATTTTTCATTATTGTATTACAATTTTGTTGAATTAATTTAGTCTAATAATTTGGTCTAAATACATCAAATGTGGACATTTCTTCTTTAGTAATTCTGATATCGGCTGGCTAACTATTTTTCCCTCCTCCCTTTCCTTGCCGGCCTCACTCATCACAACCTCAGACAGCTCGTCTCCATCCAGCGCTAATGTATTTCCGAGACGTCGGCCATCTTAGCTGTCACGTGCCCCCTTTAGAATCCTTCGCTCAAAGTGTCTGCGGTCTTTGTTTTTTTTGGTCTGTTACAATCAATACTGTACATCAGTTGGGCTCACCTTTGGCGTTTTGGTGCATTTTCCATTGCGGGCATCTTTGATGTACGCGATATCCAGTAAGTCAGTCTCCTGCAGGGAAAGAGAACATCGCAGCGGTTAGGGGTGAATGGAATGCATCATACCGTGCCCCCTCCACCATCTTGTATTGGATGGTACCTAATATTGTGGCTGGTGAGTGTATCTTGATTGCACACAATCCCTTTATCGGGATGGATTATCGCTGCGAGTGGGAGGCGGAGCGGGGCGCAAGGTGGAAAGGGAGGAGGCAAGGCGCGTCATCTCGCTATCGACTCGGCGGAAAATTACAACTGGGCTTTATTCTCCATTCTTATCTGCAAATCCATACTCGACTGCTTTCTCCACCGCCCAGACGTTTTTTTTTTTCTACTCCCAGATTCACTGGAATTGTCCTTTTAAATGATTGTCTTTCTCAGAGTACTGGCGCCATTTTTTTGTTAAACTTAATGTGCGCCACGAGGTGCTTCCGGAACCTCCCGCTGTTTCACAGAGCCCCTCGTGCGGCACCCCAACCACCCCCCCGGCGGAGTGACTTCAAAGAATGGCGTTTTCAGCGTAGGCACTAACCTTTGACTCAGACATTGGTTCTGGGCAAAGTGAGACGATTTAATTGATGCTCTCTGCTTGTTCTTGTCTTTTACGAGAAAACAGCAAAAGGCTTTTATTTGCTTTTCTATGGAGAGCGGCGGCGGGGGACGTGGTGCTAAGTGGCTCTCAGATTATAGGACTTCTGGTGCGGTGATCAAAGTGTCTCAATTTATCAATTCGCTTTTTTTTTGGTCAAATTTGATTCCGATTAATTTGATTGACGATCGTGATATCGGTGACGATGGCCAGCGGTGAATTAAACAAACCGACCAATGCGGAGTTCAGAATTCGGCCTGATGAAATTCCAATAATCGTTTCTTTTTTTTATATTTTGACTATTTTGCAATGCCAGTAACTGGTCAAATAATGTCTGACTGTTATGAAATACATCTTTGCCTCATCTGAGAAAGAAAGAGGTTGAGCCAAAGACCATTAGCATACGCAGCACGTCTGGGAAACGAGTAACAGCACCAGCGGGGGAGAAACTAGAGAAATTAATGAGCGTGCTTAACCTGCGACGGCAATATCGTCTGTGTGTGGATCCTCCTGATGTATCTGCAACATGCTGCCTTTTCCTAATGGAATTTTTTTTTTCTTCACCCTCGCAGCAAGAAAAGCGCTTTGTGGAATTCATCATGGATGTATAACTATTTGTATTATCTGCTCGGGAAGATATTAGAAGCGGCAGCGGGCCTGTAAAATGGCACTTGACAGTCGGAAAACAGGTGGCGCTTGCACGGCGAGTCACATCCACTCAACTCGTCTGTCGTGTGTTGGCTTGGTGAACAACAACAGGGAGTTCGTGTCTCGAGTGGCTGCGCAGGGAGCAGACACGCGGGAGGCGGGCGCTCGACTCCGCCGGAACGCCTTTGCGAAACTCGCAAAGACGACAGATTTGGACTTTAGATCCACAGGGTGAATTATTTATGAGACTCAAGTGGCGAGTGACGGCTGAGGGGGGAAAAGAAATGAGGTGAGATGGAAGACCTTTGAGATAAAACGTAGTCACTGCTGCATACGGAGCTAATGATCTTTGTCATATTTCACCCGCGGCCTCCTCTCGATGACTTCCCTTTTGGCATTCACTCCGAAGAGCGGGATGATGGATGCCGGCAACATAGAGAAGCTTGGCACGTCTTTTAATGGCAACAGTTGGAAATGGCTCGGGTTTTTTCTTGTGATGCCGCAGGGTAAACACGGTGCTCCTGCGGCCCAATCAAATGAGCACCCATGCAACAGACACACTCGGGCTCCCACGCTTGACGGATGGAGTGCGCCGAGGGAGCATGCAAGGCAGGAGAGTACACTCCTGTTTGACAGATAGCGGAGCAGTGCGGGATGACATAGGGGGGCGGCGAGGGGGGGCAGCTAACGTCACCCGTCCATCAAGCCACCTCGTTCCGCATCGTCCCTCACCGGTCGCTGACGTCTCACCTGTCCTCTGGGTGGACATCTGCCTCTTTCAGGTTCATCCTCAGCCTGCCTTTTCTCACATCTTGTCATGTCAGCTCTGCATCGCAGGTACACAAAAACAACACCATCCCACTTCCTCATCTCATTTCCTCGCCCTTTTTGGTGCCATCTGTGCTCTCGAGGGTCTGCTCTTCCATCTGTCTGAGCCTCCTTCATGGCCTCCTCACGCAATGGAACATCCATGAGATCGCATCTCCAAGTCCTTGCAAATGCAAATGTGGACACTGGTGGAAGAAAACTAGACGAGGAGACTTCTGGGGTGAATCGTACCTTGTGGTACACAAATCGAGTTTCTGTTGCAGATGATCTCTTAACCTCAAACCTTCTTGTTTGACACGTCTTGTATCTTCGGATTGCTTAAAGATATTTCTTATCTAGTCTCCGTGCAGCTTTTCCACATCACGATCGCTCGTGCAAGAACTCTACACTGAGAATCCTTTGAGGATCAAAGCGAAGACCGTCGCTTCGTCACCTCGCTAGCTCAGGCGCCACCGCAAACGGCATCCGGGGTGGGGTGTCTTTTGATATCAGGACAAAGCGAAGCGGGCGGTGAAGAGAAATCCATTCATCATTTGCTCTCTGCGGTGAAATCTATCATGTCTGTGTTAGGTCTTTCCGTTGGCGCATTCCCGATACTCTTACCGGTTAGCATTTTACCTTTCTGACAAGATCGATGGGTTCAAAGATTATCAGTGTAAGAATTTGTGGAGGATTGTTTCTTTGTTTCACACTAAAAGAAGGCAAAAATATATTTTAACCACCTGACCCACATTTGGACTCGAGCCCTTCTACACACTGGATTCCAATTGGTTCATTCATATCACCTGACTATGATGTCATGAGTTCTCGGGGAGTCGGGCATCCACCACAGAGTAGAAACAGTTTCCTTGCCAACGAGGTTTTGGGATTCCATGATTCCACTCCTTTCCTTTCCTTGAATCCGATACAGCCTTATCAGCGCCGACTGAAATTCAATTGAAGGGGAGTAGTGGGGTGATGCACGACTGACCCACATTGGTGACACACTTGGTTCGCCAAGTGTAACCACCAGGTGACCAAATGCGACGACGGAAGAGGTAAGCTGAATATCGGGACTCAAAGGCAATGGTGCGCCTAATATTTTGGCCCCAGGAAGGAGCGAAATATTTGGAAATTATGCGAGTGAACGCAAGCTATGCAGTTTCTTCTAATATGCTTGTAAATGATTAAACAAGATAGCTCAACGAAGGGGGGAGGTGGGGGACTCAGGTCTGCGTTATTATGACTACTTACTATCCCACTCACCACTCAACATCCGTCTCCACCCGGCATGATGGAGTTAAAGATCTTTTTCTACTTACCAGTCGCCCACTCGATTTCTCACCGCTCATTGGTTGACGTGCGGCAGGAAGCAATAGGAAATGGCCGTAACGCAAAAAAAAAAAAACTAATTGCCCAAACAACGAAATGGGCCTTGAAGTGGAAGTCACTTGCGTAACTATAAATTAATTCTATAGCTATAGCAAACAACTGACAGACTAACACAGTTTATGAATAAAAGAAGCTTCAATAAACACGATAAAACGTCTTCCTGTTTACAAACGAGAGAAGAGGACAACATCACGCTTTTTGTCCTTTGCCAAGTACCAAAGCCGTCAAACTAACTTCAAAAGACGCTTTCATTCCAAAGGGCTCCCCGAGGGAAGCCAGCACATGGCTGGCAAACGACTTTGTTGCCAAAAAAAAAAAGTCACATGAAGTGGACTGCCATGGCGATCAATTTCAAATGTCAGTTTAGAAGAGTGAGCGCTGTGTAAATGCCGACGTCGGATTGGCCGTGATTAAAACTAATAGAGCAAATCCGCCGCCGAGGGATTTAATGAATCCCTTTAGAGCCGCCAACATAAACAGTTTTTGGAGATCTATAAGTGACGGCACACAGGCAGAGGTGTTAATCAGGAATGGATGGGAAGGGGATAAGACAAATTGAGGCAGTTGCTCCTCTAAGGCTGAGCCATGAATCCATTTTAGTGATTAATTATTAATTTATTTTTCTCACAATAATGAATTTATTTATTTATTTTTATTTTTTTAGCAAGAGTAAGTTGATGGAGCAAGTAGAAGCTAATAGAAAAAGTACCACTGGGAGTCAATCGCGATTTCCAGGAGAGTGAAGCCCATTCCGGACAAGCGCGGCCCACTGAGAGGAGCTAAAAGGTGTTTTGTAATTCTCAGCGGTAACTTGCGGCTCCGTTAGAGCTTCTTCTCACCGCAGGACGGTTGAACCTAAGTGGCACTTCCTCCTTGAATTGTAAAACGATTCTCAATTAGCTGCCACGTGATTAAGTTGCCAGCTTTGACGGCATGAATCAACACGACCGATCATCTTTACTTTAATAAGCGGCCCAGAAATGGGCCGGCATCTACATTATAAATACCTGTGCCCCACGAGACCATGAGACACTTAATCACCCTCTTTACTCCTCTGGCAGATTCTCGCCAGGCAACCAGACGCAGCACTTTGGAACAGACTGAAAAAAGAAAAAAAAAAAAAAACGAGAGCGCGGTTCTCAAAAGCAGAAAAAGTCCAAATCGAAATTCAAGAGCAGCTAATCCCTCCTGTTTTTTTTTTTGGAAGGGGCAAAGAAGCTAATCCTGTTTTTCTGCTTAGGACTCGTTTGACACGTCCACTTAACAATGCGTCAGGTCAACATTTCATTCTCTCGGAGTGATGAAAGCGGCAAGAAGCAAGCGTTGTCGGAACGCCGGCCCGGCTATCATAACACTTAAGTGGCCGACCGATAAATAACCGATATAAAACGTTACAGTCCCCAGACATATAAGGTCAATATTAATAAAAGCCTGGCCACACAATCGCAAGGCATAAAAATGGAATTAATGTTGGAACGTTACTTTCTGAATATCAACAAGCTCAGGCCTCAGGATCCGTCTGGAGGTAAGCCAGGAAAAGATCTTTTTCTGAGTCCTATTCATGCCTTTGCAGAATAGAAGAAAAGACTCACATAGTAAACGGAACTCAAATGTGTTGCTTAGTGAAAATGGGACTTTTTGTCCCTCTCACTATTTTCCGTCTCTCTTAGACTGTTGCAAAATGATAGAAAAGGGGGCACCGGCGTGCCAGGCTGTAACTCGTTTGAGGTCACAATTCACTTTCCTTTAGATTGGCTGTGGATTTATGCTGTTGCGCCTCTCTTCTCTCAGAAGTGCTGACGGGGAAAAGGAGGGGGCAACAAGCGTCGGCGATCAAGGAAAATTGCTGCGCTCAGGGGGAACAGCGAATTCTGCAGAGACGGACAGACGGACGGATGGCGAGGAACGTAGTCAGACCTCATTTTGAGTCTTTTGTTTGTCCGATCGAGGGGGAAGGAGCAGCATTCTCAGGGAGATGAGCGGCGGCCGAACGAGAATGTGACATTTGCAAAGGTGGCGTGAGAGCGGTCGCATGGCAACTACAAGCAAAAGGGACGGACGGGGTCGTTTTACGTCGGCCTCTCTCAGTAACGGCAATTATTTTTAAACTCCGAAAGAAGCACCTGTTCCGAGCGCTGGTATGCGTTACCACTGTGGTTGCCCTCACCGGACAATTCATTATGTATCTCGGCACACCCGATTCGAGCAAATACCGCTTTTGTTCGTGAGGCATTCCAAAACAAAGTGTTGAGGTCAAACTGTCAGGTAATGTTTTACACAGCATTTTAACTTTTGTGCAAGCGTGAAAATCAAACTGGTTGGGTTGTAGTTTCTCAAGGAATGCCAGGAATGCTTTTACTCTGCAGGCTATCATGCCCGTCCCCCCTGGACGTAGGTGCTGCTGCTCAACAGATGTGCGGCGAGAACACGCGACGGCTCTATAAACACGAGGCGACGTTCGCGGAACCGCATGGCCGCTTGCGCATGTCCTAATAGAGCCTTGCTGGGGCTCCACTCGTTACCAGTAATACCAGTTTTAAGGAGTGGTGTCAGAGCGAAGTGGAGACCACACACAAAGATGCTAACAGCACAAACGTAGCATTAGCAAAGAAAATAAATCCTGCTGTATATTTAGAAATGTAATTAAAGAGAAATAATGCACAATGAAAAAGACCTGTTGTTAAAATACTGCAAAAAAAAAAAGCACTAAAAGTGATTTGTTTCCGCAAACCTCGTTGTGTACACTCCAAGTGACCTTTAGCGCATGTAGCATGTGTAAACAGAGCGGAAAGCCCCTCAGGTGGTGTTTGTTGAAGGATGTTCTTTCTTCACCGTCTACATCTAAAGTTACCCGCCGCCGATTGTCCCAGACTGCCTTCGCACGGCGTGCTAATACAAATTAGCGCTCGGGGAAGGTTCAGTCGCGTCAGCAGATCTCCAGATGCGGGCCAACATAAAATCAATGAAGGCCATTTAATAGACACGCACGCACGAATAGAAACGGCAAGTCTGGGTGAGTTTACAGACTGCTAACAAAACAGAGCGAGTTCCGAGGCTTGGAGAGAAACAATAGGAAACGTTTAAATCTCACAGGTGTCGAGTTAATGCCTGAATCAAATATTTGATTTCAATGTCACCGAGTCTCCATCTTAGCTTTTACAGTCAGGACGTTAGCTCCCTCGGGAATCGGGTGTTAATACTTTTAACTGGCAACCTTTCACGCACACGTTTTCTTTGCTTTGGGGATTATGACGACATTGTGTTTGTACTTCAGTTCGATCGCACCGCGAGTAGTAAGACGCTCACCTTGTTCTGGTCGGTCCAGTAGAGGAAGTAGCCTTTGGGGTCGACGGTTACCGTCACGGTGCTCACGGTGGTGGAGTCCTACAAAAAAAGACGAAAGAATTGTTTAACTTTCCAAGAAATGAAAGGTTTGCACCTGCGTAAGATTTCCAGATGAAGGATTTCAAAGAGTAAATAAGAAAAAGGCCTGACGACCACTAGAGGTCCCCGAAGAGCAATTAATAGAGCTTAGATTTTATTATCGGCAGAAATAGAGAGCCCCGAAATGTAATTTGCTTAGGGTCCCGTGGAGACGCATCGTGCGTGCCTGCTCGCCTCATTTTATTTTTTTTCCGCACCTCAGTTGACTCCAAGCCTTGTGCAAACACACACTTCTGACCCTCAGGCCTGCTGGATATTATTGGACGCATTTATATAAAGAGACACGGAGCACAAGTTCACCTGAGCGCTACATCTTTGAGTTGAGCGAGGGCAATGCTGCATTTGTGGGCAAATGTTCAAGGGGGGGGGGGTTCTAATGAGGTCTCTATCATGACATTTGCCAATAATGCTAATTGCCGGCATCTGTTGTGTGTTGTATTGGATCGAGACCCCATCTGGTGCAGGCGGGGATGCTATCAAAGGCTCTGACATTAAAAGGGTCGAAAGACGCGATATTCCATTAGCTTTCCAGTTCAAATCTCGAGAAGACGACATGGCGGAGTTGCGGCGCTATGGCAACCCACGGTTTGCCGATCCTGATCCGGTAACGCCGGGGACGTGGGGAAGCATGCTAATCGTAAGTCGATTAGGATTTGCTGGATGGTGCGTGCAAATAGGTTCATGGGTAGATCGCATAAGGCGGCTGATGGATTTCTTTATAAAAATGCATTTCTCAAATAATAATGAATATTTTTTCATTAAATTTAATGGTATTTATATGAATAATAATATATGTAACGCCTTAGGAGGTAATTCTAGCTGGCCATACAAAAGACATATTCCACCACGTTAATGGGATTTCTACAACTCCCATTGAGCCTGATGACATCTTTTATTCGACAGCATTAGAGCAGGCAGCACGACAGCTTTTTACATAAAAAAAAAAAAAGAAAATGTGTTGACAGTGACCCAACATGATCCGCATGCCAACATCTGTCACTTATCTTTAAGACGACTCATTTTGGATGCCTGCCTGTGCTCCACTCTTACTTAAAGATTCACTGCTGCACGATGGCTGAATGAAATGAATCAAGCGTCAAAAGGCCCTAACGCACAGAACTGTGGAAATATCGGAGAACAATGGCAAATAAATTGTGTGCGGTAAGGGAATAAAATGCATAATCAACTCATTTTCTTCTGTGTAAAGAGGAAGGAGGTTCACGAAAAAATATTTTGTTTTTAGGAGATACGACTTCTATTTATTGAGACTACAGTAAAAACTCAAAACAATTGCAAATCATCTTTCCCCATTGAAATGAATGGAAATGCCGATAATTCGTTCCAGCATACCAAAAAATGTTTAAAAAAATGTTGCACATGTTCAAATACCCCCCCCGCCAAAAAAAAAAAACCAACAACAACATAAATTTCTCAATCCACTGCTGTGAATGAGGAATACCGGAATAAAACTGACCCTACAGGATTAGCTGCAATTACCGGCTTGTACAATTTCCTGTTAAGAGATGTTCAAAGGTTTCATCTGAAACCACAATAGCACCGAATTTGATTTTCATCTCCAGAGCTTTAGCATTCTCTCTGTCCATTTGTCTGCTTGTCTGTGGGTTCTTTCCATCCAGCCTCACAGCAGGAGGAAAGAGGAAGGAAGACGTGCATGGGAAATTAAACAAGAGAAAGTATCTGAGCTCATCTTTCCCAGAGTGTTATATTTTTACAGGGAAAAGAACGAGGCGGGCATTTTGTTCTGGAGTAAGGCCCACAACCACAAACGGTCAGTACACAAACATGGACGGGTTGGGGGGAAAACACCTCGTGGACTTCTCGAAACACACCATTCATGAGAGTCAGAGCCAAAATAATCCTAAAATTAGGTGGCTCGTTTGTCCCATGCTGGGAAATACACCGTCATTATTTTTCAGAAGAATATGCATGGTCACATTTAATGAACTAAATAGGTCAAACGCAACCTACAAACTGACTGGAGAAAACAAAACACTTGCTGTACTGTAAATAACAAGCATTCAAATGAACTACTAGGGGCTATAAAACAACAGCTCATTGATTTAGGGTCCTGGAATGACATCACAGTGCATGAGTCACCTTAGTGGATGGACTGAAAATTGTGTATTATAATTAAATGTTGTATACGATACATCCTTGTGTTTGAACGAGTCACCGTTGAAATAAAAATAGAAATTCAACAAATAATTGTGAGACGATAAAAAAAAAAAAAGATATTTCATTGAGTAGTATAAGCAACTGGGCAAGATGCAGCAGCAGCAGCCAAGCGCGGGATATGGCTATTTGCTGGAACTACTCAACTGTGGATATATTTGACATGCCACTCAGATGGCAGCGTGCAATCAATTTTAATCAAGGTCATTTGTCTGAAGCACAAAACAGGCAACGATAACAAAGAGGGGGGGGGAGCTCGGAGTGGAAGGGGTGTGGGGGTTAAGATGATGATAATGATGATTAGTCAACTCAAGTCATGTAACAGAAATTAATTCAAGTTTAATTTCAATAACACCCTCACGCACGCGCGCGCCTACGATACGAGAAGGTGTGTAAACAAAGCATGTGAGCACTGTCACATCCATCCATCCATCCACTCGAGCACATTGTGTCATCATAACTATGCAATCAGCACAACGAAACCAAATCACTGCATGCGCACACATAAGAAGAATACAATCTCTGCTGGTGACTCACATCATCCCATTTCATGAATTTGTTGCCCCGTCTGAGGCTCTCGGGCACGGACACCGGCTTGAGCTGCAGCGCGTGGACTCCTGGCTGAGCCCCTGCCATCTAGTCCACCACGCGTGAGAAGAGGGAAAAAAAAACAAAAGTCAGCAGTCTGTCTACTCCTCGTTCCTTTAGAGACCCCCACGCCCCCCTCCCCCCTACTAAATGACAGGCTTCCTTATTGTTATATTTTTTTTTTTCCCCGACAGAGCCTCCCAGCACGGTCGCTGTCAGTGCGCCTCGCAGCCCTGCATCGACGGCGGCAGCGTGTCCTGGGTTTCTGTGTGTGCGTGTGAGTGTGTGAGGGGGCGGGTGAGTGGATGTGAGTCGGCTTCACAGACTGAATGACTGATTTGGAAAGACTGGAGGAGCCATGAAAAGACAGAGAGAAAAAAAGAGAGAGAATGACCACGAGAAAGAGAGGGAGAGAGAGAGGATTGAAGGCAATTTGGCGCCCCCGTGTGGCTGAGGTAATAAGAATCCACAATTAGTGGTGCCTTGCGATCCGAGTTTAATTTGTTCCGTGAGCACACTTCTCATAATACTCGTACAGTAGCTCAAATCATCTTTCACCATTGAAATGAATGGAGTTGCTTTTAATCTGTTCCAGCCACCCACCAAAAATATCACTGTATAATATTTACTTACAAAAACAGTATTTTTTGCTAAGCCTGCCGGGAGTGACAGATTACCAATGAACAAACTCCAGTAAACAAGTGTTGGACTTGGATTTTCTCCCTGACTACACTTGAATAACTTGAAATAAGTTTAAAGTGTGCCTGAAGGTCTTTAACTTTTCTGCTTAAATTAAACATGGGTCGCCATCGTTGCGGCCCTCGGGATATTCTACGTCATTTCCCAAAAAAAGAGATGAGTCGGCAGGGACTTGGGCGACTTGTCAAAATCTTCAAGGTTGGTTCCTGATGGAGTGTGACAGTATTTAGAAAATGGGCTTTGTATTCAAAGAGCTTTTGAATGACTCACACGCTTATTAAAGTTGAAATTACACCGAGCAGAGGACACGGTGCTGTTTTTACACCCCGAATGAGTCACGCTTAAGTCTTTCATGTCCGTCACGCCCATCGCGCTCTGGAAGCCTCACGAAATGAACGCAGTACTTCCCCAGCGTGATGCCATTCTGCAGACTCGCCTCCATCCGTCTGTCTGAGGTAGTCGGGCCGGTCTCGAGGGAGTCTGAGGCGCAGATGTTAAGCAGGCTAGTCTTCTTTCATTTGTGCTTTCCATCCAAGCTGGTAGCGAGGGAGGATGCGGCGGCGGCGGGCGGGCGGCCGTGACTCAGCCCGTTGGCAGATTCCGTGGCTTGGCAGAGGAGTCCCAACTCTGATATCTGACTGACGGGTAAAGACTTCCTCATCTCCCCGAGGAGAAACCTCTCTGGCTTTTCGCTGATTCACTAACAGCAACTTGACAGTCGCCCAGGAAAACAAACATTTTACATCATCATCGCACATCGTGTTGCAACAACACAGTCTCGTCCGCAAATGTTTATTTTGGTGCAAAATTGAACAAATATACTTGGTAGTTTGTTCGACGGTGCAGTCCCGATTGTTTGCTAATGCTAATGCTACCTGGTATTGGCTATACTTTTTAGGTATCAGTACCCATTCCAGCGTTCGATACTTAAGGCAAAGAAAATGATTTATTGATTAAGTCCTCAGCAATAGATGGTGCTGTACAGCAGCAGTCTGACACTGGTAAATCATCCGCGTCAGAAAAATGTTTTATTAATCATGTCGGTACTCGTAAGGACTCATATAAGTTCTATCTAACTTCAGAGCGTGAAATCAATTAGAACTTGTGCCAAATGTCCAGTGTAACTTTTATCGTTAATTATTACCAAATTGGCCCGAATATAAGACGACCCTGATTACAAGACGACCCCCTCTTTTTCAAGACTCAAGTTTGAAAAAAGACTTTTTGAACACCAAATTTAATTTTTATACAGAAAATAATGACAGTACATCTGAAACAAATGATTATAACAATATATTCGAGAGAAAAAGCATGTTATTTTGCCTCATTCAAATCATGCATAAACTGTCTTAATATCTGAACATTTAAATATGTAAACTAAAGTGCAATCACATTTGCAAATGAATGGCTTCTGGTTTTTTGAAACGTAAATAAACCTACTGTTTCCCCATTTTCTGTTATCTCTTCTCTTATTTTATTCTCTTTTCTGTCTTACCGCTATTTTTTATTTTTCTTCTTCGCGCTACCGCTATTTTTATTTTTATTCTTCGTGACAGGGGTTCGCTTTGGCCTGGGGAGTTAAGTTCAGCATTTGCTTTAAAGATATCTGGCGCCATCTAGCGTTGTGAATGGGTATAATGTCTAGACCCCGAATGTAAAACGCCCCCCACTTTCTTATTTCAATACAAAAAACACCATCTTATATTCGGGCCAATACGGTATTCCGCTTCACAAGAAGTCAAGACCGGTTCAGAAGGCAGCAGAAAAAAAGCAAATCTCATTTAACTAATGTATGAACCTCAGGGAAGGACAAGAGGTCTCTGCCAGTTTAACTGGCTGCTATGTCCCCTGTGTGAACCCCAAATGAAACAGTGCCAGCATGTGGAGTACAGTGCACCAGCGCTACCACATGGATGACTGCCGTCAGTGCAAGTGTAGTAATGCTCTCCATCGGCAACACTAAACACTTCTTTATTGAGATTTTTTTTTAACCTATTTATTACTATCAAGTGCAATTAATGGATGCATGGAAGCAATGCAGTGAATTTTTTTGAATAATAAAAAAGTTGAAAATAACGGATGATTTTATGGTACTGGATAGTTAGTTTTCAGAATATTAAAATTATTATTATTTTTATTATTAATTATAATTATGCTCTAAATTAGTATGTTACTTCTGCATTTATTTTGGGGGGGGCATCCATGAAGTCATGTGGCAGTGTACCAGCAGATGGCGCCGTGGTGCAACATGAAACTACCCGAGCTGGTGAGACTGCTTATAATTAGAAAGCAGGATGCAAAGTGAGCGAATTCCAGGTGTGGGGATGTAACAGGGAACATGTTATCACGAGATATATTCAGAAAACAAAGTTATGACGGTCACATAAGTCACAAATGGCTGCTTTTCTTTTTTTTTACCATTTTTGGGTAATATCATTGCCCCTCAGTTTTCTTATTTGAAATTAATTTGCAGACCCCCAAACTACAGCTCATGGACCCAGTTTGAGAACACACATAAACGCACACACACAGACACGGTAGCACAAACACAACAGTTGGTAATGTCAACAATCAGCTAAGTATTGGCGACTATCGAATTTCCCGACCTGCGCGACGTCAAACGAGCGGGACCACACAGAGGCCTTTTCACGCTCAAGCAGGAAGTCAAAGACATCACTCATGAGGGGCAGCTGGGCGGCCGCTTTTCGCTCGTCTGTCACAAAGAAGTCATTACGACGCACGTCAAAGCGCAAAAACAGGGGGGAAAAGAAAATACGGTAGACGAGTCGCCGGGACGTGTAATGGTGTCTTTTTACACTCACGCCGGACAAATTACATGCTACTCACGTCGTGCTAGGCTAAGGCTGGATGCAAACATCCTGTCCTGACCCCTGTAAAAAAAAATGGGGATACTTACAAAGGGGGACGGTGACCCTGAAGCGAATATCCAAAACTCACCTTAAATGTTTAAAAACAAAATATATCATATCGATCAGACTTTAGTAGATGTGCACAAAGGTTCTTTTGTCCGAGGATTGCGGCGCTGGCACAAATCCAAAAAGGGTGTAAAAAAAAAAAAAAAAAAAAGAAATCCTGTCTGCTTGATAGCAATCTTAGGCTAAATCCCTTCTCTCAATCCCTACACGCCGCCGCAATACGAAGCTCAGCCCGGGCTAAGATGCTGATCTAAGGTCGGTTTTGTGCCCCGCAAATGGTTTTCAAATGAGGATTAAGACGGGGAGGTAAACTGCTCTGCGTCCTGCGCCTTGGGCCAGGTGCGGAGTTAGGGATCAGGAGGGTCCCCCCCCTCCCCTTCCCAAAATCCTTTTAAAGAAAGAAAATGTTGATGTTTACATCTTGGCCGTGACCCTCTCTTGGCCTCGCCGCTGAAGCATTCCTGTCATAGCTGCGACACATCTCGCTAAGCTTTAGGGACACCAGAGGGACAGTGAAAACAACGCTTAATCACAGCCAAGGGGCATCTGGGTGATAACAAAGCAACCCCTTAACCCCTTTGTGTTGCGTGAACGTGTGTGTTCTTCAATGTGCGGTGGCATGGAAGTTGCACTTAGGGATTAACTGCTCTTTTTTTTTTTTTAAAGTCAATGGTGTGTTCATGCAGGGTCACAAAATATATTATTTACAAATTGGAGCATCATCGTACCTATATATTAGGGTGTCACTATATATAAACAGGGGCGCCTGGCCACTAGAGGGCACCCAGGCATCACTCAAAACAACAAATAAATATCATAAAAATGATTATTTTTAAAAATACAAAATATATATTTGTACAAAATGCTTGGGATGATCAATTCTGCGAAAAATGTATGAAAACCATTAGAATATGGTTTTCTCTTGGTGGACAATATAGGTGAAAATGTCTAAAGGAATGCTGCTCATAATTAAGCACGATGCCCCAATAAGATGGACCATGCTAAATTGCCAAGATTTTTTTTTTTTTTGCCAACACGGTGAACAAGGTGTCACTGTAAAACCGTACATTTCATAACATCAGCCTAACGAACATCAGCGCCGGGCAGAGTGCTCGTCGGCTTGGTTGCGGACCGCTGAGCTCGAGGAGGGGAGGGGTCAACGCGGGTCAAGCGAGTCCAGCTAAACAAACAAATGCTATCAAAGAGGAAATTTCTTGGCCGATCCGCAAGTTTTTCCTCTCTTTGCAGCTTTGCAGATGTACATTGACCAGATGCTCCCGTGGGACGAGGCACGAGCTCTGGCTGTCAGTTAGCCACACTGTGGACTATTTAGTAAGGATTGCATTGTATTAAACGCCGGGACACAACATTAGGCACACCTGCACAAGTCGTGGCGTATCAGTGTCAATGCCCCCCCTTATGTATCTGACGTCTATAGCATAGGGTTCCATTTCTTCTGCAAACATGCACAGCACATGTGCACAGCGAGGGGCGGCACAATAGCTCGTGGAGTTGCTAGGCGCCGCGGTAACTTACGACGCGGATAGGGTTGCAAGCTTAGCACCGCCTCAGGTGATGCTGTTTTAGTTTTTAACGGATGTGCACAACTCTAAAAACAGAAAGTGGACTAAACGCAAGGATGTAATAATAATAACTGTAGCTAGACAGTTTGCCCAAGTTGTATTATTGTATAAACAATATAATATTTTGCTAATATTTGGCACAGACCACAACTATGTCTGGATCATGTTCCTCAATTGTCATTCAGGAAGTCTCATTCGAGGTGGCAGTGCGTGGGTCAGAATGACTTTTTGGCAGCCAGACAAACTGCCATTGTTGACCTTATTATCGGAACGAGATTGTTATTTCGGCGCGGGAACATTTACAGTATCATAAACCGTGCCCGGTGGTTCGCACTGCGGTTGTCGACGACCGTGCAATTCTAGTTACACTAGGCCCACACTCGGCATTTGGTGGACGCCGACATGGGGTTGTACGTA
The DNA here is from genome assembly GCF_901709675.1 of Syngnathus acus. Classification (NCBI taxonomy): domain Eukaryota; kingdom Metazoa; phylum Chordata; class Actinopteri; order Syngnathiformes; family Syngnathidae; genus Syngnathus; species Syngnathus acus. Next base: position 6,183,378 of record NC_051108.1, read on the forward strand.
TGCGAGCAGGGTGAGTTGCTTCCATCTGCCCCGTCCGCTTAAATTAGCAGGGCCTCGCATCCAGCAGCATCTGGTTCCAATATGGAGCCCGGCGGAAGGGTGGGTGCCTGGCTATGCGGCGGAAAATACAGCCTACTGTACCTTTAAATAGCCTCGAGGAGGCGGTTGGGGACGGATGCCGTGCCCGAGCGCCCAATCCCATCCCGAGCTGCTTTTGAATTTGGCCTAACGCTTCTTCCCCACCCACCCTTTGGAAGAGGAGCGATGTACAATTAGGCAGGAATGCTTGCAATGCTGTTTTCCGAACTGTGTTTCGGCAAATGGACTGGTCGCATTTGGGAGAATTTTCTCCTCGGGTGGTTGATAGCAATATTCTATGGCACAAAAACGTGAAGGTCCCTCCTCTTCTGTTCGCCATCATTCAGAGGCTTCATCGACATCTATGCATCTAGCTATATGACAAAATCGTCATTTCTGCAACTTCCTATGAACCCAAGTCAAAATGGAGCCTGCATAAAAACGTGTATCAAAAAAAAAGAATCTGCAAGACGGACATGCTTTAGGAATCTGACTTGTTTCCACGAGGGAGGAAAAAAAAAACCTCCAGCCAGAAACACGCAGCAATCAGATAAGCGCCATGACAAAGCGAGGAGAATCGATGACAAACTTTTGACAGCTTTGGCTAACGTCTTCAGATAAAATGTAGATTGCAGCGGGCCTTTCACACACACTGCTCGGAAGATACTTAGACAATGTGTTCAGCTAAGAGCATAAATATAAAAGTTTTTATTCTTTACGATATTATAGTTCTTGTTTGGTGAGGCGTAACATTTATTTGTTTAACACACGATCCGATTCTGGTCTGGACTTGTGGGGCCTTCATGATGAACAGGGACTCTAAAGCCAGTTGAAAGGAGTCTCTGAAATGATGATTACTCTCAATTATGATCACAAGACCTTCATGTCCATCCGTCAAATTTCTACTGCGCTTATCCTGTTCAGGGTCACGGAGAGTTGGAAGCCTAACCAAACTGAAAGCCAAACAACACCGCGGACTGGAGGCCTGTCAATCACAAGACACGTCGAAAGACAGAGAACCATTCACTCGGCAACTATTATTGTTTTTCTTCTCTTGTTTTGACGTTTCGAGCTCATGAAAGCGACAGCGCGGCATCGGCGAGCGACCGTCACCCGCCGCCCGCCCTGGACGGCCACACGGACGACTAACTACCAGGTCATTTCATTAAGTTGTGACTTCCTGTCTTTCCCTTCCTTACATGGCGAGTTCACAGGTCAAGAGGATCTGTCAGCGGTGACAGAGGGGATTATGGGTGTAGACATTCCATTGGCAGTCATTACTAGCCTCAGTCAGCACACAGAACCCCCCCCCCCCCCCAACCACCTCCCCCCTCCGCCCCTTTTACCCTTATCCTCTGTCTTTCTGTTTCTTCTCTCTCTTGTCCTCTGACAGGCTAAGAAGCAATTAGTGTCACATTAGGCATATCTGGGGAATTATTCTTTTTGGTGGCCAAGCCGCTACTGGTAGTTCTACTCGGCCATCATGAAGCAGACGTTTTTGTTTTTTCAAACTGTCGATCTATGGCGTGTCAAACTCGAGGTCCGTGGACCAGATCTGGACCCGCCACGATTTCTGTGGTCCATAAAATATTGCCATAATTTATCCTTGAACTCTGTTGCCAAATTTAGGGGCGATATGATGGGGCAGATATGACACAAAAAAAACACTGTACCAAACCAAAGTTCTTGATGGAAGGGCTCACTCGCTTAAACACTTCATAACGGCACGTCTTTGTCAGCACTGGAAGGTTTACAGTTGACATTCCTCCCGCAGCCAAACACAACCGCTAAAAAGTGGAAAAGGGAAAAATGAGCTGCGAGCAGCAAAGTGAGGTTTTTTGACCCCTTCGTCCGAACCTCAGCCCAGCAGGATTCCTCGCATTCCAGCCCGCGCCGGATCCGCCAAAGCTGGTCGGAGTCCCGAGCGGGCCCCGCTGGGCTAAGGCGCACCGCAGGCCCCTATCCTCTCCCCCCTCCCGGCTTTTCTCCCTTGGGGGCGAAGCTTCCTGAGAACAGGACTCACAGGTACTCACTTCCCCTCCCCATCGTGTCGCGAGGGAAAGCAACAGACGAATCCAGAACAATTTTCTTAACCCGCGGCGCGGCTGTAACGGGATAGTGGAAGTCGACGTGACGGCGGAACGAACGCTGGAGCTCTTTGACAGTAATGCAAGGGACATTTGTTTAGCTAACCTTACGGGTCACGCTGCAGTTTAGCGCAGAATGAATGACTTCATTTTGGGGGTTTAAATTAAAGGGTTCCTCCTCTCTTGAACTTAAAACAGATTTGCACAAGCGCTGGAATGAACAATGTACTCCCTCAATGCTCCGAGGGCTTGCTCTGTAAAACGCGAGGAATTACAGAGTCGGCCGGTAATGAAGAACAATGCAAACGATCACGCAACGATCAAGATCATGCTTCATACGTACACATCATAAAAAGAATCTTTCATTCGTGCTGACACGGTGTCAGTTACTTCTGCAGTTATTGGGCCACGCCATATTTGAGGGAAATTGCTACCTTATGCGTCTTTAAAAAAAAAACGATGGGTTTTGAATGGAACCTTTTAAAAAAAAAAAAAGGGGGTAGTGTTTCATTTAGAGGTCGTGGTCATTTTGGCAATGCGATTTTTACCACCAGGGAGCCTTGGAAGCTTTGACGCTCACACATGGCATCAAGGCTCGCTGTGGTGTGAAACAGAGCTCGCTGGGGAGATGCCTGGACACCATGAGGACGCAAATTAGAGCCTATCTGCATCCACCAGCCCGCCAAAAGAGGGAGAATTGATTAAAGGCCCCCTTTTTCAAACGGGCTTCCTTTTCAGAGCTATTATTTCCCAATAACCAGAAGGGAGGAGCAGATTGAGATCAGTCGTCTAATCTGTTGTTTCACCTCTCTCCTTCTTATTGCTGTGATTGTTTGAATCCCACAAAAGAGCTCACCCCATTTTTCCCGTCAGTCGTCGGTTTGTAATACCGCCGAGTGTAATCCAAGATCACCGCAGGTGAAATGAGTCGCTGTGTCCAACGGTCCCAAACAAATGAGGCATGTCACAAAAGAGCTCGTAACTCTGCCGCCGTGGAAAAATACTTTGATGCCACAAACAGAATTGACTTTTGAGAACTTCAAAACCATCTCGGGGTTCTTCGTCCCCGCAAACTGATCGATACTACGGTGTGGGAATTAGGACATTTTATCTCATGAAGAGAACAAGGATCTCTGTAAAATAAATAATAATAATCATGAACCGACTTGGATCTATCAAAAGACATCCGGGATGGCAAATGGGTAAAATTTAGTCTGGGAAAAGCCACAAGAGACAGGAAGAAGATGAAAACCCTTTTGAGTGTCAGCAGTCTTCCACGAGCCTCTAATCAGACCACACCATCTCCCTTCAACTTCAGACATTCCGGTAAGCACCTGCTTATATCTCGCCTCTGAATCTGCGTGGCATAATACCACCCCATTTTTATTTTGGTGTGTTTGCGGCGCTTGCTACCTCTGGACAGTTTCTTCTGTAGTCATGCATCACATCTATAAAAAAAAAAAAAAGATGAAGAGCTACCGGAGATAAAAAGCTGACTGTCAAAAGTGGATAAAGAAGACAAGAGGAGGCCTTCAAGTGCAGAAATGTGCAAACAAAAGTTACATTCATCTAGGTCCCAGACGCCCTATCCAAACAAAGGTGTCACATCTTAAAAACAAAGCCCAGATATGCTCCTATCTGCCGGCTTTAATGATTAATCTGATCCAGGCAAACTATTCATGTGTCGACGCCGATGCGCGAGGAAGTCTTTTGACTTGACGTGACGACAAGTAAGAACAAGAAACTGTTGTGTCTCACAGCCAGCCCCGGGGGCTTTGTAGTTTGTTCCGAAACTTCGAGCAGACCCCAAAGTTTACGGCGAAGCCAGATCGGATCAAGGTCGGGTTGTGGTCATAACGCGCATACCGGATCAAGACTACCTGAAGTTTAAATCAACCCACCCAGGAAGCCAGCTGGGAAAAGAGACGAGATTGACCAAAAAAAAAAAAAAAAGCATCAAGAAATGGCGACCGATTGATTATAAACCCCGTTGAGTGCAAAATGTGACTTCTCTGCCCAAAACTTTGCCTTCGGTGTGAATACGGCGTGTCAAAAAAAAAAAAAAAAACGCAGGCGAGTTCGAAAAACCGCAGACGAACCAACGAAACAAAGCTGGCTTTTGTGCCTCGGTTCTGGGAGGCCGCTCGCGCTTGTCTCGTACATGCGAAATTAATTAGGAGGAAATACTAAAACACTCGGCTGGAAATTGCTTTCCACCATATGTTGCGCATATGAGGATCAATTTCGTACGCTCGGGCGAAGCGGAATGACTCTAAAACTCGCCGGGGCTCTTTGATGAAAGCCAATCTGCCACTCAAGGCACATAAAAAGAAGCCCGGGTTCTACGCTACTGTTTGTTCCCCTTTATGGAGTCTTAGGTAATACGATTACTTAACCAGGTTAAGAAAATAGAATGTTTCATTCTTGGTTTAAAAAATTCGACATGGTGACAAGAAGCCCAGTGTTCAAGCACGAGAAGTCTCTCCTCACTCCGAATATGAAGCAACTGTATCATATATAGATAAATCACCGGAACGGATTAATAGGATTTCAATTCATTCCAGTGGGGGAAACGTATTTGATTTGAGTACGTTCAGTTATGAGCGTGGTCACGGAGTCAAATAAAGTCAAGGTAGCACTGTGTGTGTGATTTTGCTGACTTTTGGATCAAGACCAGTCTATGGACTTGTCTACTTGTTACATAGACATATACAAAAACACAGCGCAGTGCGGGCAGAGCGAAAATTGGCAGATCTCGTTTCCTGCCTTCCGTTTACATACATGGCTGCACAATGTCAAGGATGTGTCGGGGCTTAGTCGACCAGAGTCAGACAGTTTGAACTGCTTCTCGCTCTGCTCGCAGTTGTTCAATCTCAGTCATGTGATTTTATCGAAAGGGACGCGACGCGCATTAATCCCCCAACCTGGGAAGATTTAATTGCTATTTCCTCGTGGTTGCGATGAGATGGAGCAGAGTCTCGACCGCCTGGCTTCTTTGGCCATAGATTTTACCCTCAGAGCCATCTGGAGTCCATTTTTTTTGTATCACAAACACCAAATGACACGTCATGGTAATCTAGCGTGCGAATTACAGACGTGATTAATCTCATTTGATTTCCTTTTCAATCCTTTACCTGATTGTACTACACTCTGCTGTACGGAAAACGGATAAACAGAGGAAACTGCCAATTAGATGGCATTCCAGAAGAGATTGTGTGTGGAAGAGGGGTTACTGTATACAGAAGAGTTAGTTTAGTCCGATAAATATTTACACAAAGTGCCACGAATAGAGACAAACTTTACCGGGAAATACGCTAGATAGCGAGTGGGGGGGTTGTCACTGCCTGAAGAAAAAAAAGAAAATCACACAAGGACTTCCCACATTTAAACGACCCGCTTGACGGCAATTCACAAATGCAGATGAGGCGAGCTGGGCGGGGATACAAATAGTTGCATCAGACCGGCCCGAAAAAGTTAAAGATACATACGGCGTGCCCAGGGAGTGGATGTCAGTTAAATGTTTAGACAGCTGCGTGGAGGATTATTATTATCGTCAAACCGCGTTGCTATAATGTCATTCTGCGGATGCCGGAGCACAATCAGGTCCTCCCTGTAGTCGACGAGTCTTCTTTTCCCGCCCCCATCCGACTGCTACTTCCCTTCCTCCTGCATGCTCGACGAATGAAGCAAGACGGCGGCGGGTTAATAAAATGTGACAAGAGAATTGCGGAGTTCAGCGCTAACTTGGGCCGTGTGAAGGCCGCCAGGTTTGCGCGGAGCCAAGTACGGCCAACCACAAGTGCCAAAAGTGGACCCCGAAATAAATATATGAAGTCAAAGTGTTTGTAGGTTACAACACTGACTGACTGAAGATGTTTATGGAATCGGAAAATAATCAACTTGTTTAGCGTCACTGGTCTTCTTTAACCTCAAACTGTATCGACAATCTGACCTTGCTAAATTTGATATGAGATTCTGGGCCAGTTTGAGATTGCAGACGAAAATTTGCTCCATCAGAATCTAATCTCGTCCGGTGATGTTTTTTTTTTGTTTTTTTTTAAACAAAAAGACCGAACTATGTCACTAACTTGCACGCTACACAGACACTGTTACGTCGCTTACTCGCCAAGAACTTCCCTTCGTCGGCCCCATAAACAGCTGCTAGGACCGCTAAATTTTTACGCCGGCTGTTTACGCTAAACCCAAGCTTCTAATCACGAAGACGTATAATTGAGTGACGCGTGGTCTCTTTATGAGTGGAGCTGCATTCAAGAGGGCACATCCCTGTACTTATGTCTCTCTCTCTAAAATGGAGGTGACTGTTTCTCGTTCCCATTGCATGTTATCAAGAAGGTCAGTCTTATTGCGTTATCGCAATTGTTTTTACATCATCAAGTGAAACAACCAAAGAAAATCCAAGTCCAACTGTCGCCATTCGAAAATGTTTTATTAGCTGTATGGACCAATGTTAGTCCAGGGACAAGACGGGATTCAAACCCAGAACTCCTTCTCTATGAGCATGCTTTCAATTAGTCTATCGTGATGTCCTGTTTGACGTCTGAGGCGGATTTTTATTATAATTTTTTTTTTTACTCCTTTTGAGGGAGTTTGACTTTGTAGGTTGCACTGCATGCTTTATAATTACAGGCCAAGTGTGGAGATTAAGAGTGTCATGGAAAAGAAGCCGCAAACAAATAAACAGCTCGCTAAATTACGCCGCGTTTGTAGCGCGCGACCCACGTCAGCGCGTTCCTTGGCGCACGCTTTTTTGGAGCCTCGCTCGCCTGTGATCTGCGAGGGGGCCGTATAATCTGGAGATGGACTCGTTGCTCAAATGAGTGGGTTAGAGAAGCGTGCCACATGTTCGGTATCCATAAATATTGACTCTGGCTTTTTTTCTTGCCGGCAGTGTCTGACCCTAGTGGCTTTTCCATTTCGGGACCAAACCTATATGGAATCGGTCCCATTTCCACCCACCAACCTCCCATTCGCACCGCGCGCACGTGCTCGGCATAGCCGGCCAGGCGTGCTTCTCCTGTCAAACATGTGGCGGCTTACACTTTGAATCGTTTTCCCCAATCCCTAAAAAAAAAAAAGGCCATCAAATTAGAGAAGTCGCAAATGCAAAGCGAGATCTGCTTAGCTTGATCTCATAGCAGGCATGTTTGAGAGTGTAAAAAAGTCCATCTGGCTCAAGGCGGAGGAATGCAGGCTGTGTGTCTGGCCAAGTTGCTGTTAACAGCAGGTGAAAGGCTAATGGTTGGATCTCGCGGTGTCATCTCAGGGCTTCAACTGCCCTCCTCCCCACAAACCGCCCCCGACTCGTGGAATGTAGGTGATGACAAGCGAGTGGCGTACCATCCGTATCCGCTGCAAAATGTACACGTGGACACACACACGGAGAACACGCAATGTCTTCTACAGGATCGAGATACGAATTCAAAATTTTACGGAACAGATATGCCTCATTTATCTAATCTCAGTCCCTACGTTGATCCAATGACAAGGTGATTGAAAGAGCAAAACTGCCAAGCAAACTGTTCGATAGCTTATCTGCGATACAATTGAATGACCTAGCGAGGAGTCCGGGGGAACGGGCAGACAAAGAAAAATGTTGTGTTTGTAACAATACTTCAGATTTTAACACTAAAGTAAATCAGAAATTTTGACAACACACAGATTTGCTTTCTTACAACAAAGAGGTTGAAAAAATTGAGCATGACATATGGAAATGCTCCCAATTGGAATGAGAGTGTGGGAAAAGCTATAAGACGCGCTTGTTTTGACAGAGCTGCATTTCACTTGAATGATGACCCCCACCCCCCCCCCCCCCCCCACCCCCCCCCCCCCCCACCCCACTCGCTCGAAAGCATCGGGGAAAAAACATGGCAGGAAGAAAAGTAAACCACTCTGAAGCCCTTCACTTTTATAGCGCAGCGAGCTCCGTGTGGGAGCCCCTCCGGTCTGACCTTGTGTTTTTGTTCGGGGAATATTTGTGGACCGCATATATAAACAAATGCATGCTGGAGGGAGAAGAAATAGAGCAGCATTGGTCTGTCTGTTGGTTGTTCGCACTCTGGGACAAAGTTGTCATGCAACGGATCAAGCGGCAATTGCGGTTGACTTCATCTCAACAACAAAAGAGGAGAAGGAACCGAGCACTAATTACAGGAAGTCATAATTACAGGAAATAAAATATTAGTAGAATGAAAAACAGTAAATATGGCATGAACACAGCTAACGTTTTGTAACCTCTAAACCATAGGTGTCCTACTCGAGGCCCTGGGGCCAGATATGGCCCGCCAAATCATTTTATGTGGCCCGCGAAGACAAATTGTGCATCGACTTCATGCGTCAATATTAAAATTACAAATTGTCTTGATGTTTAAAAATTAGAATTAGAATTCATCTTTTTAAAATATTTAAATATTATTTACTAGTCTCTGATTTTAAACGAGTTCTTCATCAGTTTGTTGTGTTGTACAATGCGGCCCGTGACAAAAATGAGTTTGACACCCCTGCTCTAAACTAATTGGATCTAGATCTATATATTAGGATCTATCTGATGCAAGCAGAGGCCTATCTGTATTCTAATTGCTAAATGGATGATGCAGGATTATCCCTCATCAAATAATATTGTCCTGGGTAGGAGACAAATATCTTGTGATCTCTGTGGGGGGGGCTTTAATCGATGTGAAGCCCTTTGAGACTGCTTGTGATTTAGGGCTATACAAATAAACTTGACTTGACTTGACTTGACTATTGCCATCACCAAAACAGCCGCCATGGAGCCCACAAATTCGGAATCAATTATAAAAGTTATATCACAATTATATCACTACATACACATAGCTAAATATATAAATAAACTGCGACTCAATTAAACCTCACACTGTTACGAAACACATTGCATGGACATAATCCAAGCAATTGACACTTCACTTGTTCAAGGGGAGACGGCAGGAAGCTCTCCAGCCGCAAAAAGCGCAATTAGCAAACAGATTGGTGCTATTTCCATGTATGAGACGCTCGCGCGTAGTGTAAGTAGCAGCAGTATGGTTTGGAGTGTTGACTTTAGCACTATTTTTATCGCAGCAAAAAGTACAGTCAATGTGGACACTTGTCAAATGGTTTTGGACTCAAAATCCAGGACATATTTGGCCATGACACGTTGAGTAATGCTTTGGACAGTTTTAGTTGTGGTATCAAATCTACTTTGTCCATCCACAAAAATGTTTTATTTGTTTTATATTTTCTATTAAATAATACATGAATGTTAGTCCAATTTACAGGACTGTCTCAGAAAATTTGAATATTGTGTTCTTTATCTTCTGTAATGCAATTAAAAAAAACAAAAATGTCATACATTCTGGATTCTTTACAACCCAACTGAAATATTGCTTTTATTATTTTAATATTGCTGATTATGGCATGCAGCTTAAGAAAACTCAAATATCCCATCTCGAAATATTAGAATATCATGAAAAGGTATACTAGTAGGGTATTCAACTAATCACTTGAATGGTCTAAGTAACTCGAAACACCTGCAAGGGTTTCCTGAGCCTTGAAAAACACTCAGCTTGTTTCGATAAACTAAATCACAAGTATGGGGAAGACTGCTGATCTGACTGCTGACCAGAGGACCATCATTGACATGCTCCATTAGGAGGTAAGACACAAAAAGAAATTTCTCAAAGAGCAAGCTGTTCACAGAGTGCAGTTTCAAAGCACATCTACAAAAAGTCTGTTGGAAGGGGGAAATGTGGCAGGAAACGCTGCACAACCAAGAGAGATGACCGCAGCCTTAACAGCATTGTGAAGAAGAGTTGCTTCCATAATTTGGGGGAGCTTCAAAGACAGCTGGAGTCTAGGTATCAAAAGCCACTGTTCACGGACGTGTCCGGGAAATGGGCTACAATAGCCTTATTCCCATGGTCAAGCCACTTCTGAACTCAAGACAACAGAAGAAGCATCTGACTTGGGCTATGGAAAAGAAGCACTGGACAGTTCCAGAGTGGTCCAAAGTCCTCCTTTCAGACGATAGCAAGTTTTGTATTTCATTTAGAAGTCAAGGTGCCAGAGTCTGGAGAATGGGTGGAGAAGCAAAATCCAAGTTGCTTGAAATCCAGTGTGAAGTTCCCACTGTAAGCGATGGTTTGGGGAGCCATGTCAGCTGCTGGTGTTGGTCCACTGTGTTTCATCAAGTCCAGAGTAAGTGCAGATTTTAGAGCACTACATGCTTCCATCTGCTGAAAAGCTCTATGGAGATTATTTCATTTTCCAGCATGATCTGGCACCTGCCCACAGTGCCAAAACCACCAGCAAATGGTGTACTGACCATGGCATTACTGTCCTCGATTGGCCTGCCAATTCCCCTGACCTGAACCCCATAGATAATTTGTGGGGTATTGTGAAGAAGAAGCTGAAAGACACCAGACCCAACAATGCAAATGAGCTATTGAAGCATCCTGGGCATCCATAACACCTCAGCAATGCCACAAGCCTGTGATTGCCTCCATGCCACGCCGCATTGATGCAGTAATCCGTGCAAAAGGATTCCCAACCAAGTACTGAGTGCATCAATGGACATTTTCAAATGTTTGATTTTGTTTTGCTGTTTTAAATCTTGTTTTTATACTTGGTCTGAGGAAATATTCTAATTTTTCGAGATAGGATTTTTGAGTTTTCTTAAGCTGTAAGCCATACTCAGCAATATTAAAATTATAAAAGGCTTGCAACATTTCAGTTGATTTGTAACGAATCCAGATTGTATGACATTTTTGTTTTTTTAATTGCAATACAGAAAATAAAGAACTTTATCACAATATTCTAATTTTCTGAGACAGTCCTGTAGATATATAAGTGTCTGAGTCTATGAAGATTTACAATTTGGTGCAAATCCACATTAGCATTGCTTTAAGTGCTATTGTACTTTTTCCCTTATCATAAAAGCCCCCCTTGGGTGAGAAACCAAAAGGATCCTTCAGGGCTTCCAAATCCTATGAAAAAAAAAAAAGGAGGGGGTGAGAGGGGGGGGGGGGGGTCACTAGCTCTCATGTGTGTTTATTTGACGCGAGAGAAAAGGAGGAGGGAAAAAAAAGTTGGCTTGGGTGTGAGTCCCGAACCCACCACCAGCGCTACTACCACCCCTCCCGCACGCCCGAGGGTTATAAATCCGCGGGAGGCGCTTTCATGGGCGGCCGTGTGATTGACAGCCCCTCGGTGACATCACCGGACGACAAAAAGAGTCGTCGGCCGAGGGGAAGGCGCCAATCAAACGCAGCACTTCTGCAGTGGCGCACGACGCGCCCACACGACTCCACTCCACAGCGCACCAAATTCGATTTCTCCCTTCTAAAACATTTCCACGCTTTTTCGTGCTTGGAAAGATGTTCCACCGAGACTCTTTATACTTTGATCGCTCCTTTTTGCGCACACACGCTTCCTCGTGACGAGAACGCATTTTTGTTTTTGTTTTTTGTGCGTCAGCGTGCGTAAAAAGACGCATCCGAAGCAAGCCGACGAGTGTGACATTATGTACGCGAGCGGACAGGTGAGGGTGTCGGACTGTCTGTCTGTGGTCCTCCGCGGAGAAGCAGCGTGGATTTAACGCGACTTCATGTGGACTTTATCGGAACCCAACGGTGGAACGACGACCGGACACAGCGCTTCCTCGTCAGGTAAGAAGAAAAATCAAGACTTGAGTGTGTTTATTACGCTTTGCATGCATTATATGCTTTTAAATAAGGTAGCAAATCTTATGGAAATGCAAATTGTGGTTAAAGAGCATTTTTCCTTTGGAGGCAGTTTTTTTTTCTTCTTCTTTTTTAAGATGTGTTGTACATCTGGCCCCGGTGGTGCACGTCAGATCTAACACCTGCAAGCCTCTTGAAGTAACCCTATCCCTTATGATTATACAGTCAAAGCCTCCGCAAATTGACGCTTGTAGCACCCGGCCGGCTGGCAGGCAGGCAGACTGGGCCTCTCCTTTTCCTAACTTTTTTTCCTCTCTTCTTCTCTTTTTTTTTTTTTTCTCCTCTTCACCCCCCCTCTTCGAGAAGACTCTTTCATGCCTCTTCTGATCTCCACTCGCCTGCATTCCTTCGGTGTATTTCTAATTGGAGACTTCTTTGATTTGCCCTTCCTGTCCTTCATGGACTTCCTCCATCTTCATCTTTGAGATCAATCTTCATGCCGTGGGTTAATTCCCAACCACCGGCGCCGCCACCTACTCTTTCAAAGCAAAGAGGTGTCTTCCCCTTTTTTCCATGTTGTTCTGCAAATTGACAGGACCCCCACTTTCTCCTCCTCCGCAGGGACTGACTGATCATGGTCGCCGTGGTCGGCTCTCTCATGGTACTGCTTCTAGCTCAGGTGTTGATGGAAGGCGCAACGGGACTCATCCCCGAGGTGGGCCGAAGACGGTACAGCGAGTCGGGGCGGCACAGCCCGCAGCAGTCGGCGGGCGCCCTGCACGAGTTCGAGTCACGGCTCCTTAGTATGTTCGGCCTGAAACGCAGGCCGACCCCAGGCAAGCATGCCGTGGTGCCGCAGTACATGGTGGACCTGTACCGCATGCACTCGGCCAACGGAGACCACAGCGTCCGCCGGCCCAGGAGTATGGGAAGGCACGCCGAAAGGGCAGCCAGCGAAGCCAACACGATTAGAAGCTTTCACCACGAAGGTGCGTATTAGCGACATACCTCTACCTGTCAGCCTCCAGCTCCTGGGCTCCCTCAGACAGCCTAAACATGTACTTAAAGATGACTCAGGGTGTCAGCACGCTGACTTCAGAGCACTCGGTTGTTTTACGGCCCGTTTTTAGTCATTCACAAGTCACCATGCGTCTTAATTTAGATGCACTGCTAACGCGACTTTTGGGGATCCTTGCGATGACGCAAGGCCTTTGAGCAAACTTTGACCACGTCTGCTGGCCACAGCTGTCGAAAGGGCTTCAAAACATATCCAAGTGGCCGTGGAATCCCGGGGGTGAATTTGTTACTTAATAATTGATGGTGTTTGCAGTCCGCCTCTGAAAACAGTTTTTCCAGACACGCACCACGGGAGCGGGATAAAGGGCGGCGTTTGCCTTTGTGCAGGTGATCGCTCGGCCCCGGTTACTTCAGCAACACACAACATGGCATTAAGGCAAACACGTCATTCTGTCAGACGCAATTCCAAATTGTTATCCTGTCCAAATAGCCCCCTCAGCGTGGCAGCATTACTCAAAACCACTACTGCGTTGTTAATAATGTCTGGAACTACCTGATGAGTTGGATTCTTGGTTTCGGTTCATTTTACAGGTTTAAGTGTTAAGATTTCTTTTCAATGTGAAATAACTCAACTCGCCGGGTGACTTTTTGAAAATAATTGGACCGACCAGTTCATTCCTAAAAGTAGTACTTGCTGGCACATAAAAGTCACATAGGGGGCTACACACAGAGACCTCATACACAGCATTTGAGTGTGTTTATAGTAAGGAAGTTTCCATCGGGGTGAGTCAGGGGGGAGGTTTGCGTTTGCTGGGGTGCGATGACACCCAGTGATGACTCGGACACACTGCAAACAAGCCAGGCCAGAGTAGAGTCCAGTATTCTTGTTTCAGTACAAGCCAGACCAGATGAGGACCAGGAACCCCTGCGGGCAACTGGAACCATAAGAGGAGGTATCTGAAGTGTTGGCAATTCTGATTAGAGGGTAGGCCAGACCAGTTGAGGATCAAGAACCTCTGCAGAGGGATTGGAACCAAGGGGCGCTTGAAAAGGGCTGGGTTGAAGAGCAGGGAAGCTCTGAAGGTGGTATGACACCCAGGGGGAGGGTCAAAATTGCTGACGATTCTCTACGAGTGTAGAGTAGGCCAGTTGAGAACCAGGAACCTCTGCAGAATGCGGGGAACAGGGGGTGCCGTAAGAAATTTCCAATGTAGGCCAGATCAGATGAGGACCAGGAACCCCGGCATGGGGAGCAAAGAGATGACTATTCAAGACCACATAAGGGCAAAGTTTCTACGGACTCATGACTGACAGGGCCTCCTAAAATTAAATTTGTGGCATAGACAGAGACGTTTGGGGATGTGGTTTTCTCCGTTTATACTCCCCCAGCAACATTTTATCCCGTGCAACAGCTCTTCCGATCTCGAGAGATGAATTAAAAACAAATCAGTTTGACACATCTGCTTATGATAATCACTTTGCTCAGATACTTGGTTTCGCCCCAATCAAGTGCAAGAAATAAAAAGCGGCTGTGCGAAGCGGGCCCGTGACATCCAACCCAAAACGACCCTACCCGTTTTGTTTTTGCACGAAGCGCAAAAAAGAAATTAAGAATGTTGATAAACGCAATCTACGGGTCACACGTTTTGAACAAGTACGGACTTGTTTGCTGAGGAGGAGGACTGGGAGGGAGCTAAAGACAGCGTGACAGAAAGCGAGACGGAGCAAAGAGGATTTGGAACACGAAGAACAGGAGGATTTGGTAGTCGGTGGAAGAAAAGAGCGAGTAGCAAGAAGGAAAGACAAGGTAGAGTGGGGGCAGAGGGGGCTTTCCCACATCAAATACGGAGCGATACGCCTAATTGAGGTCTTTGTGCCTCTGGTGAGAGCTTTAGGATGAGATGGTGGAATTTCCTAAACGGCTCCTTTGAACAATGCCGTGCACAGTTCAAAGTTTGCGACGTCGTGCGCGCATCGCAACTCGTCGTGCTCGCAAGTAAGAGTTCAAAGTGGATTTGCGGCGCAGAAAATTGCACGCCGCACTGTAATTTGTGTCACTTATGCAGCGAGGAGGGAAATACCAATGAGTCTATATACTGTGCTTTCTTAAACATGCCCCCGGGCCAGTCATAATAGTGTGCCTGGTCTAAATGCACTTTCAAGGACCAACCGCTGCAAGACTCTCTAAAACTGTTCAGGTCCCTTGATAAACGAATCCGGTTTTATCGTCTAAGGATTTATGGATTGCTGCAGAAACAGTATTTCAGAGCATTAACTGGTGGATTTACTATGTTTTGTTATGAGGGTGCAATGGTTTTTTACAAGTTCAGTGGCAGACTGGACAACTGGCACCTAAGCTTTCAGTGGGTACTTAAGCGGGTTATACTACTATACAAAAGCAATATGCAACTGTGCCACTTGTAACATCTGTAGCAGTTTACAATCAATATTTGGATCTGAAAATCTGAAACAGCTCTCATTGCTCATGTAGTTTACCTTGCATTGGCCAGCTGGGGAGCTCAGAATCACACTAACATCCACGCATTTTGTGGTTGTAAATGTAGGTCAATGCTTCTGATAGTGTTATGATGGCCTTCCTCCGGTTACGTAGCACAACAACTCACTGTATCTTGTCTGTGCTGTCTTTTCTAGAGTCTATGGAGGCCTTGGCCAGCCTGAAAGGCAAAACCACCCAGCAGTTCTACTTTAACCTCACTTCCGTCCCCGAGGAAGAACGCATCACCTCGGCGGAGCTTCGCATCTACAGAGACCAAGTTAGGGGAGTCGCTGCCGCCACCCCCGACAACAGCTCCGCAAATGTCAGCTTGGCGGCCGCTGGCTTCCATCGCGTCAACATTTACGAGATATTCGGGGCACCCAAATCTGGCGGTGGGGAGCCTCTAGTTCGCTTGCTAGACACCCGGCTGGTGAAAGACTCTTACAGCCGGTGGGAGAGCTTTGATGTTAGTCCCGCTGTGTCTCAGTGGACCTCCGGGAAAGGTCACAATCACGGCTTCATGGTGGAGGTGCACCACCCAGAGGACGGGCAGGCAAGCAGTGAGCACGCCCAGAGACGCGCTAAGCACGTGCGTGTGAGCAGGTCCCTGCACCGAGACCAGGACTCGTGGCTTCAAGCCAGGCCCTTGCTGGTGACCTACGGCCACGACGGGCGCGGGGAATCAGTGCTGCACACGCGGGAAAAGCGCCAGGCCACGCTCCGCAAACAGCGGCGGAAGCACCAGCACAAAGCCAGCTGCAAGAGGCACGCGCTTTACGTGGACTTCAGTGACGTGGGCTGGAACGAGTGGATAGTGGCGCCACCTGGCTACCACGCCTTTTACTGCCAAGGGGAGTGCCCCTTCCCCCTGGCAGACCACCTCAATTCCACCAATCACGCCATTGTGCAGACGCTCGTCAACTCTGTGAACTCAAACATTCCCAAGGCGTGCTGCGTGCCCACCGACCTGAGCCCCATATCCCTGCTTTATCTGGACGAATACGAGAAGGTCATCCTTAAAAACTACCAAGACATGGTGGTCGAGGGATGCGGCTGCCGGTGAAAATGGGACGCGTCGGAAAAAGTACGAAAAAGACACAAAGGTTATGATGGACACCCGGTTTCCCAATGAAGACATTATTTATATGAACAGACACAAACAGAGCTATCCTGGAAGAAGAATGAAAAAAACAAAACAATATATGAATATATTTATGTCTACGTAAAGTTGGGAAATAAATATTTTAATCAGAGGAATATATTCCTTTTACTGGTTTTGAAAATGTATTTCTGATGTACATTTCCGAATGGGTGCAATACCACATGAAGTATAATGCTCAGATTTTTATTTTGTATTTATTTCTATTATAACCACTTTATTTGTAAATAAATGTGTATTTATCGTGAGAAAACATGCTGTGCCTCTAGTTCTCCCGACATCAGCGCCATACCTACGGCAAGAGACAGAAATATACGCAACGCGCAACCAGAAGCGTGTTTTCTTACAAAGGTTGCAAAGCAAGCAGTGAGCTCTTTATGGTAAGTGTAACTGGAGCGCAACAACAATAGTGTAGTCGGCCGAGGTCAGAGTGCCGCCGCTGCGATGAGGTGCAGTCATACGATGGCGGAGACAAGTTACACAAGCGCAATAGACTCCCGCGGGAGGATTAGGAAAACATCGAAGCTTGTTTTCCAAGAGTGACGGCAAAGACCCCCAAGACTCCTGTGTAAACTAGTTCCCGGTGTTTTTCCTTGTCAAATTAGCAGATGAAAAGTTTGGTTTAGATGAACTGCTGCAAATTTTCAGTTTGTGGGTATGACAAGTAAACTACATACCTGGTGGAAAATAAACCGACTATCACTTTTCTTAACTCATTGCCAGTATCATCCAGATAACAAAATTACAGGTGTGAATATGGCCTTAATCGTCAAGTAAACAAGGACCAAAAGTGTATCATCGGTTTTGGCCAGGACCAGAGAGAGAAATTACAAGTGGGAACGTGGGCTTAATCAAACTCGGGAAACCCATTCTTGTTTCGTACAAACCATGTCCAATCAAATTGCATACGGGCAACTTCCTTTGAAATCAATGCCAGGCTGAAACCAAGGTACTGAAGATTGTGAAGTCACGTAGGACTGATTGTTTTGATTCTAAACCCAGCGGGTACAATTTTCTGGGTTGGCTAGCATCAGAAAACCAAAATACAAGTCTGAACACGGTCTTAATTAAAGAAGGTAAACCGACAGTTGATTCACCGGGAGGTTTCGTACTCCTGGATCACGTGAAAAAGTGTCAGACCGAGATCACGCCAACATCCCCTCGGGGGGGGTTAAAAAGAACTCGACTAGCACTTAAATTAATTAAGACAAACACACCTACACCTGTTCACGTCCAACTCGTGCTCAGACAGATTAATTCCACCCGCACACTACTGAGTCATTGTTGTGTCTCAACACTGGAGGAATAAAAGAAGGTGGAAATTAGGAATGTGTCACAACGGCAAACAAAAGCGTACGCGAACGGTGAAAACAGCTTGAGAGTCTTATTCACTAAGACAGTGGGAATGGGCTGGCTGGCAGAAACTAAACATATCATGTGTTTCAGCGAGACAGTCTGAAGCAGGAACACCTGTGTCAATATCTTCCTGCTTGCAATGTTTTTATGATGGAGGCACTGTCATTTCTAGCCTGAACCGAAGGTTAGAATACATATATAAGACGGGGTGGGGGGGCTGAATGGGGGGCTACAATGGTTGGATCAGATAATAAGAAGTGCGTAAGAGAAAACAAGGCCGGGGAGAGATTTGCACAGTTTCGACGGATTGCGTTTTCTGCTGTGTTTGCATTAGGGAAAAGAGTTTTGGAGGGATCACAAGGCCGCTCCGAAATGCTCTAAATAGATTTTTTTTTTTTTTTTTTCAAGTGCACGCACATTGGGACCGTGGAATGTTGGTTTTCAATCTCGGACACATGAAACGCTCGCATGGAAAACCAGTGCGGCAGTTGTTTTTTCAATCATCTATTCAAGGGCTTCCCGGTGGGTGCAAAAAAACAAACGTGTGTTCAACAAAAGACGGCCGGCGTGTGTGTGTAAGGTTACGCCGATGTTGAAGAGAAGTCATCGTTGAATATTTTATTCTTGCATCTACATCACACCCCCATCTGGTGTCCATTGCTGTTCCGTGGACCCCACCATACACCACAAGCCTGCACATGGGCCGCACATACTTGTGCTAGTAGCTACTTTTAACGGTCTCGGGGAGGAAGTCACTTTATGGGTGCATTTAATGAACATTTGATAGAAACAACATTGGACGGTCCTGCAAGGGGAGGGGGGGTCCGAGGGTAACGTCGGAAGCTGGACCAAAGGGGGGCGGGGGAGTATCTTTGTGTTTAAAACAAGTGTGAGATTTAGTGGTTTGTCTTTGTAGTTAAAGTCTATAAATCTTTCATTGGTTGAGGGTAGAAATACCGCGGCATACTGTACAAGAGTCACGTCTATTCCTAAGCCTCCCCCGTACGGCCAAATAAGGCTTGCAGTTCCTGTGACCGTTCCTCCTTCAAGCTAGTCTCGGACAGCTCCTCTGGGACCGCTCCTAAACTTCTCGCTAAGAACAGGTGTCAAGGGTCAAAGTCATAAGGACCTATTATCTCCGCCATTACCGGGTTGACTTCCAGGCCACATCGCGGACGGCTGGTTTCGAAGTGTGGCGAACCACCGGGGACAGCAAAGCTCACTCACATTACTCAAAAAGCATTTCTTTTTTGGAAGAACGGAAATAACAATAATATGTGTTTTCAATCACTTGAAAGCCCAACAATGTGATTTTGGAAGCCATCCCTTCACCTGCTGCACAGACTTAGCCTCCAAGATCCCCGCCGCTCCACGACCGCTCTTGTTTCTCATTCAACATCTGGCACATCCGTTAAAGGTGTTCAGAGCTTATTTTACGCACAACAACCGAGCGGGAGTACGCATCTGATGATTAAAATGGCAGGAGGCATTTCAGTCAGGTTGGAGGATCCATAGGTCTGGAGTTTGGTATTGTTCGGTTTTGGCGGAGGTTTGCGCTCATCCGAATGCCGTTCTAGTTTGATTTTCGTCTGCGGTACTGACTGACGTTGACCCTACGGGAGTTGGCATTAATGCAGCTGCTCTCCTAGACACATCAACAAACAGACCTCGGTGCGGAACTGGAGTAAGCGGCCTGGGAAGCTTAAGGAAAAAGTCTGGGGCATTTAGTGGTCGGATGGAAAATGGCAGGGTGCAGACACAAAAGAGCAGGTGCGGTGGGCATGGTTGTGACACAAACTGTCCAAAGGCAGGGATATAAAATCGGATTTCCAGATTCCTGGCAAGACTCCGAAGCGGAATATATTTACTTGCTGCTTTTATCTTTGATGAGAGCGGCCTCAAAGTCACCGTAGACAATCTCCGATTGGCTCGCGGCCGCACGATCGCTCACGGAAAAAAAAAAAAACGTATCAACGCGAGGCGAGACGATAGCCTCTTGAGGGATTTCTCTAACTTGCAAAGCCTTTTTTTCCCCCTTCGTGTGCTGCAAACGCTAATTTTAGAGGTGGTGCTGCTGGTGTTTTTTCTGTATTCCGAGAACAGCCGGCGAGATGACGTCCGACATAGCTAAAATTGTGGCATCTGCGCTGCAGCTCTGAACACATCAAACGGACACGCGTCCGCAGGATCAGTTTTAGCGGGCGAATAAGGAAATTATTGCATGGTTGAGAGTGCTTTTATACTCATACACACTTTGGCATGCAAGCGGGACTCAGGAGTCGGTCGTTGTACATGTGCCACAAATTAAGTTGTTTGGACTTTTTATCGCTACATTTACATTACAAAAAAGGCAGGTAGGAATCGACAACACGGCGACGATTCTTACATATGTTCAACCAGCGCCATTGCTGTAAGAGTTAATCGTCCGTGCAATCGCTGCGGAGTTGGCCTGGCAGTGACATGCTGAGGTCATTACCTCTGGCTTTGGAGGAGTCCATTATAAAGTCCGAAGTTTGGGATCTTAAAAAGCGTCGTCGGGTCCACATTTTAACGACTGTTTAATCACAACTAGTTCCTCGGGGGAAACGTCGAGCAAAACCTTTGATGGCCAAACATTTTTGGTTCTGCAAAAACTGGAACACTCAATACACAAAATGGCGTACCCAATATTTTGTACGGTTTAAAAATCAGACTCCTTTTCGAGGTACTATCAAAGAAAGGAAAATTCTTTTTCATCATCTTCTTTACTCTAATTTTACTGTCGCTCTGTGATCAAATAAGTTCAGGATGTGTTTCCAGCTCTTTGTTCACCAACACATTTCTACAGAGGATACAGGAAGGACTTCCATATGGACCACATATGAACTTCTAAAACAGGCTGGTGAATGGATTTGCCTCTAGACACTGATCTAAGGTCAGTGCCGTGTTTATTCCTGTTGATGGTTACAGTTGGGTTTTTTTTTTTGGTGGGGGCCAAGGAGGGGGGTGCGAGGCAAAAAGCGACTGATGACTAGGACGCTTGCCGAAGGGCGTCTCCCACACCCGGAGCTTGAAAGGGGTAGTGTGGTTACGGGAGCGGCCTGGATCTTTGTAGCAGGAAGTGAAGAGATCAATCAAAGGCAGCAAGCAACATGACATCCCACAGCACGCCTGTTAAATAAATGTCCATCTTTGACAGTAAATCTCGCCATCATGGATGCTCACATTCTGAGTTAGTCTTCCATTTTGCCACGTTTGAGGTCAATAGTCAAATCTGCGGCAGCTTTCAAGGAAGAAAAGTATTTAGCCGTTGCTGACGTGTGATTATCGCCTAAGACCAATGATAATATTGTCATGAGTTAGCACAATGCTGATGTAGCACCTTTTGGGGCTCAAGGCCAGGAACCGGCTTCGCAGGGCACCCGTTGATCCCGAGGTATGAAAGGAGACCTGTGAGGGGGGTTTTCGAGGAGGGGGGACTTGCTTGGTGGTCTATGAGAACAAGCTGGTGCCGAACTTTTTGTACTTAGTGCAGATTACCAGAAGGCCGCTTCCAGATGCAGAGCGCCAATGGGGTGACAGACTCTCTCTTTGCTCGGGCGGTTTGACAGAACTCTGACACACTTTTCTCGTTAGCCTAATATGGTTTTTGCGGCAACCGTCGCAGGCTCATCCGGGTATCGATGATATCAACTATAATTGGTAAACTATTATGGACTCTGAGATTCCCAACCCCGAATGACTAACACAGGCTACAATAATATTCTCTCTGTTCCACCAGGACATGCTAATGAGCGGCGGCTCTCCCTTGAAGTCCCAAAGCTAACTCAGCTGCAAGGTGTATTTGTCACTCCTTCAACCTGCTGACCGACAGCCTGACAGCAGCGTGGTAAGGTCTGCCTCACCGGGCTTCCTGTTACTCACTTCCTGTCCCCGCCCTGCACCTGCAATCCGACTTGTGGTTGACGTCATGGCAGGTTTTTCCTCTCCTTCAGTCATGGCATAAAGTGTGAACATCCATCAGCAGGTTCCAGCTCAAACATCAGTCAAAGGGCCCACACAGTGAATGTGGTTCTTTGTGATGACCTCTTTGGCGAGCCCAATGCTTTCACTTCAAATAGACGCATTTCTGATTTCTGAGCTCTGCATAATGAAAAAGTGACCTTAAGAGGGGGACGGGTTGTTCTGCTTTCCGGTGTGAGGGAGGAACAAACTCTCGATGCCCTCGATGTATGGAGGAATAATTACAGTGGGCCTTTCTACCATCAGTGACCACAGTCAAATGATAGATTGAGGAGTGTACACTCCACTACTTGGACAGACCCATGACTAAATGGAAATATTATTTAAGCACCAGTACTACATATTTTTTTCCACTTTCCCAAGTTCTGGGGGGTTTTTTTTCAAAATATTTGGGGGGGTTGGGGGGCAGTTTTTACGTCAATGGCCAGTTAATACGTTTAGGCAACTGTCAGCAGACAAGAAACCTATTAACCCTTCTTGTTTATTTTCTCACCTGTAGAGTTTATTTGAACAAATGCGGATTTCCAATAACTGGATAATTGTTACTTCTATCAATCAGACATTTCTGAATATTTATCCAGATCCTCACTGAAATATAATGTGTCATTCCTTGGCCTGAGATTTGAGCATGTTCCTTTGGTCCAATGTTGAGGATACAGTAGCCTTGGCAGAAACTCAGGCATGCGGCACCATTGTTACGATAAAGTCATGAAGTATCCTTGAATTTTGGCATTTGTGAGGTTTGCAGTTTAGCAACAAACAGGAGTCGACAGTGGAAAGAATCTGTGTTGCTGTCGCTGTGCAAACATGATGCGTTCTGTTGACTGGAGCATAAAATAGCGCTTTTGGGTTTTGGGTTTCCAGAGCGGGATCAGGGCTGTAGTATATTGAGTCCATGTGGAGAGTGCATTTTTAATCTGAGCCTTAGCCACAGTCCTTCCTGTTTCTAATTTGGCGCTGCAGTGGTTTTGTCCCGAGGCCAAAAGCCTCTCTTCCACAGAGTGTCTATTTCCTCTGAAGTGAATAGTAGCAGGTGTGCTGGCCCTGGATCCCTTTAGAGGAGTCTGCTTATGAATGGCCCACATCACACTCCTTCTCGCCTGGCTTTGTTTTCCTTTATTTTCTCTTCTTCCTTTTGGTCCAGCATTTCCGACTGACTCGCATTCTCTCTCACACACACTTCCGTTGCTGTTGTGTCTTTGACGGTCTTTTGTCTCCGTCATCACTGCTTTTTTTTACTT
Source organism: Syngnathus acus (assembly GCF_901709675.1). Lineage (NCBI taxonomy): Eukaryota > Metazoa > Chordata > Actinopteri > Syngnathiformes > Syngnathidae > Syngnathus > Syngnathus acus. The sequence continues at coordinate 6,206,510 of NC_051108.1, forward strand.
TGAAGTCAAAGACACAGCGCTGGGCTGATCGGAATAAAACGATGACAAGAACAAGGTCAGTGCAGCAACCCCCCCCCACACACACACACACCACCAGACAAGTCATAAATCTCCAGCACGCAAAAAACACAACACGTGAATCAGTCCAAACATCTGAATAAAGTATCCGCAAGACAAAATACAACCAGATCGCGACAATCCAGAGAACATAAAAAGATCAACCAAACAATGAGTGTCGTAAATAATCGAAAGAACCTGTCATTGAAACTCATCCAATCCATAAGCGGAGGAGACACGCTGTCACGCTGTTTCACTGAAGCACTGCGATTGGAATTAACCTCCAATGACCTTCACTTCCCGATTGCGAGAAACCCCCACTTTCACCAAAACACACTCGCTAATGAGTTGGACTTTAGCTACAAATCATAGAAATCATCCCGTCATGGCCAAAGTCGTATTCTCACTTATCTCAGAGGGAAAACAAGGCAAAGGGAACGTGTCGCCTGCCAAAGATTTGCGGCCTAACGCGAGGGTGAAATGCAGCTGCAAAGCCATTAAGGAAATGAGAGTCCAACAAGATGGGCTGTTGAAAAGCAACACATGGCGTCTTAATGGTGTTTGGGTTTGTTCAATTTTCTTTCCACATCAGTCGCCAAAGCAGAACTTGGTATATAGATTAGGAACTCGCCATGTCTGTTTACAGAGCTAGCAAGTCTATAAAACACGCGACAAAACCTGGCTGTAATATATTTCGAAGCAGAGTGCCTCTGAAAATCGGTCAACGATATAACGAAAAAAAGGAATGAAATACATCCCCCTCGTGGTCTCCAATGAGCCGTGATCCAAACGTGCCATTTTAAGACACTTAATTTGCAGATGGAAGCGGCGGTCTTTGACCTTCCACTAACAATTGAGGTTAGCTGATCTCTACGCAGGCCTCTCGCTCCCGCCTCCGCTCTTGTGATTCTCTGCCAAACTCCACCGCCGACATTTACGTTTTCCAGTAGCGGTGTTCCTGGCATGGGCGCACACTCCCGTGTTTACATAAGATGTTTAAACTTGATGCTGATTAAACAAATCCAATCCGGAGCCCCCCGACTTCAATCACTGACTTCACGTTGACATTACGTTAATGAAACTGGCGGTGGCCGGATCACCATGACCATTTCCTCAAGGTTTGGGTGGGGAAGCGATTCGTACACCAGTAAATCCAGAAAGTATTTTCAGACGACTCATATGTGGATTGATGTCACCCGCTAGTTCCCACAGGCTTGCATGTGGTTGGATTTTCTCCGTGCGGTGTGGAGTATTTTCCTAAAAATCTCCCGAGTCCCCTGACACAGGTTGTTTGGCAACGATTCCATTCCCACACTTATGGTTTCAAGCGGCCTGGCTTTGTCCTCGCAAATCCAGACCAAAGCGCACGTAGCACAATGCAATTTCATGAACGCTGACTTTTTCCAGCCTTACATCAGATAATCACTGATTACTTAAACTCGGGAAACATCGAGCAGGTCAGCCATCAGCCACGCCAGGTTTTTTCCCATACGAGACCAAAGTCAACTTCCAAGTCTGACTGAGGACAGGCAACGGTATCATGGAACAGTTGTGTGGTTTGAAGATGGGGAAAAAGGACAGAAGCCTGAAGGTTTTCTAATCTCCTGAGAACAAGTCGAGTTTATTTGTCCTCAGGATTGAGCTCCAAAGTTTGTTTCCCAGGAGTGTTAATTGTTTCTCACTCCATAGTACGCCCTCCGGTTGCGATGGTTTTTGGCTCCTCACCTGGGTTCTTTCAATGGATGCGGGATGGTGATTGACCTTCATTGGTGCCGCTTTGGCTGCGGTCCAGCCGCCCATCTGGTCCTAGCTTGCGCAGCTATCCTCAGCCCGCTATGTTCAGGATGGCTAGCCGTCCGCCTAATTGTATCACATTCTCCGGGCTTTGTTCTGGCATTCTCTTGCCAGCTAAAGGTTGCAAAAATCTCATCCGCCACATCAGAGGGGATCTATTAACCCTTGACCCCTAGTTGGTGTGTGTGGACAAGGCCGCTCCTCACACCCAACGCCGGGCCCATTAACACGTCGCCCCGCAGCAGAAAAACTATTTTGACGGGCTGTAATTGGTGCTAAGTGACGGCGGACAAAGACCCCCTCTGTGCTGCCCGCTGGACTGAGCGGTACTGACCACTCACAGAGCTTCACGCTTGACATTTCCTTTCCGGGTCTGAACTGGGGAAGCCCCTTCCTGCACCGCCGCCACCTCCTCTGATTCCTCCATCCCCGCAGCCCCCTCTGATCCTTGCCACGGCGCTCCTTTGAAAACGTGAGATAATGAGGGTCGAGCGGGCCGAGCCGGCTGGAGCGGGATCGCACGGTCCGGACCTGCGTAGGCTGATTAATCTAACGGCGGGGCCATTCCTTTCAGAGCCGGCCTAATTAGTTTATGTTAGCTGCAGAAGGTCAGGGGACGTGTTTGACTGGGGTCTTTTCTTTAAATGCCACAATGGTGCCATGATCTGAGGACGCAGGTGCAGCGACCGGCCGGCTTTAATGTTTCCGAGCCGCTCGGTTATTCGGTCGAGTTGCAAACCGGCAAAGACAACGAGGCCTTTTAAACCGTGACACTTGACATTTATCAGTCTCAATCTGTTTGGACGGCTTTTCAAGTTCATCTGTCATGAACTCAAAAATTATACGACGTATAGGGACATGTGTCTGGTATCGGATACGAAATAACTTTAGTAACAGCCGTCGACCAGGAAGAATCATTGCATTGCTCGACTACAAACTTAGCCTCGCTCAATAAATTGTGGCACAATTCAACTTGATTTGTGGTGGATGCTAATGGACCGATCCCAAATTCCCTTGTATCGTTTGTATTCGCAGGAATATACCAAGGCAACCCAGGTCTAGCTCTCCTCGCCAAAAGGCCATGCCACTCTCTCGTCCCCCATATTTAAGAGTCTGATGTCAGACAGCAGCAGAGGAGACTTTAATACTAAACGTCTGCCCCTGTCATTACCCGCCCGTGCGACCGCCTATCAGAGAGCTGTGAGTGATGTGGGAAAGCCTGGGCCCTGTCCTCCCAGCCCCTGTAGGCCGGGCCGCCTCCTCCGTCCAAACCAAACTGAAAACTACAGGACAGGCACAGCTAAGGGTTGACATCAAGGAGGAAGTGGGCGCTCTAAGCTTTGGTCAGGGAAGGAGAGAAGGCTAGACATTAATCTGTGCTGTCTCTTTCTTACACGCTTTCCTCCAGATCTAGTTTTGCATTAAGACTGAAAAGCCAAACCAAGGTGTGAACACGGCCTCGAACGCCACGTCCAGCATCACCATAAAATCCCAACAGTATTTGCACTGATGTATTTACAAACTCACGATATGAAAATGATGTTTACCAATACTCCAAATCCCGCTAGGCCAATTCATTTCCGTCCAGATTTTCCGACACCTGCGGTGGGGGAAAACATGCCAGCTCGCTTCATGAGCCAAGCCCGTGTGATGAGAGGACACCTGCAGAACCCGGCGTTCCCAATTGGCTTTGTGAAAGCATCTGAACCGAGGGGTGAGGGGTGGGAGAGCTGGAAGCCCAGACCCAGGTTTTGCCTCGAAGGCCTTAACTATCACTCCAGTCCACGGGTTGCCTTTGGCCTTGCTAACTGTTCCATGAAATGGGCCCCAGGAACAGTGCAAACCTCCCAGAAACAGGCCGCTCACTGTTAGCCAACAGTGCTGCCTTTGTGCGAAAATTGTCAAAGCTGGCCCGTTAGTGCACCGCTGCTGCCTTTCTTTGGAGCCTCAGCTGTGAACAAACAAAGCTGGCTAAAAAGTTTTGCATGATGCTTAGCTAGGTAGCTGGCGAGCTGCCCCGGCGCCTGTGGCAATGAGAGAAATGACGTGTTTGTGTTTGCTGTGTCCTGCAGGTGGCGTTTAAATGGCGAATGAGAGTCAATGGCCCTTTTGATGAGGACCTTTTTTTTTTGTTTCCATGAGTACAATAGAAGAGCGTAAATCTATAACGCCTTGAGCGATCTGAATGGTACTTGATTCCGAGTCTCTGTTTTCTCTTCTTTTGATAAGTCAAAATGGACAGACTAGAAAAGGACAGTAAAAAAAAAAAAAGCACAGGCAACGCTAGTAGCACTTTTATTTGACTGCTTTTCACTTTTTTTTCATAATTGTTCCCTAGTTGCTGGGGTTTTTTTTTTTTTTTTTTCATCTATGCTCTCCGTGCCAATATAATTCAACATCCATGGCCAAGCCAAATATTTGCAGCATGGCTTGTGCTTCTAAACTGAGCAGTAGTTTGGGCAAAAGAGGTTGGTCCTTGCCAGGAGCGCTGCACAGACAAGGAAATGAGATACAGATTTACTTCTCATCTCTGCTTCTAATTAGTGCTTCTTCCCTCGTTATATAAGAAACAATTCGGCGAGCGAATATATTTCTTAAGCACTCGAACTCCTCACCTCGGATCACAGCCGGGCTACGAGCAGGGCGGCTCGATGGCAAACCGACTGTTTACCACTCCTTCGGAACAGATGACACAAACTGCCGAGTAAAGAAGCGTTTACAGTTTGCGCAGTTCCCCGCAGAGAGGCCCGGCAAATGCTTCTTCCACAGACTGCATAGGGAAATATTTGCAATGGTTTCCATCCAGATCTGGGTCACTTGGTTCCACAGTCACGGCACAGGTGAGCGAGAGTAAGAGTTGTCAGGCGCTGGATATTGGCGGGCTTTTTACTTTCCAGTGCCACAAAACAACAAGAGATACCGTTGTGTCCGCAACTCGCCGCGATGCCAACCGCTGCCGGGTCCCACGGGCCAGTGCCCGGATTGGCCCTCGTACCTAGTCCAAAGCGGTCCGCTCGAGATTCATTTATGAGCGGGAGCCCTCGGGAGAATAGCGAGCTGTCATCTGGCGGTGTTGCGGCAGCAAGCAGTTGAAAACAGCCTCTCTCACGCTGAGTGTATTTTGGCACGCGAGGGCTGCAATCATGCATGATTAGCCCGAGAACTCCATTCCGAGGCTGGACCGGGCCGTGTTCCTGTCACCCTGTCAGAAATGATATTTACCTACCACTTTTCCGAAGTGTAGCGAGAAATAAAGAGAGTCTTGAGTGATCGATGGAAATCGGGCAGGTGTGTCATGTTGACTTAAATATTTTTCAAGAAACTCCAAAACATCAAAACACAAACGGCCTCATGTAGGCTTTCACTTCACTTTACAAAAGTCATTTTAAATCAACCCATGAAATGGTTTTTTCCAAAGCTGCGGACTCTGTATTTAATTTTAAACTTTAGGACATAAAAGCAGTGCTGATCTAAAATTGTATTGGCGGAGGGCCCACACTTTACTTTCCAACTAATTTTATCCAAGAGGAGACTGAGGGCAGCAAAAACATGGGCCGATACGACAAAATAGAGACTGCGACGTGCATAATTGTCCTTTCCTTTGCTATCCAAAGCAATAAAAAGGCATGTAAAAGAAACGCTTATCGTAAACCAGTTTACGGATTACGCAATCAAACTTGTCAAGTGTTGACCCCGGTTGACGCCCGGCGGCAATAAAAGAATGCAGCTCAGAGTTTTTAAATCCGGAGCTATGCGAACGCAAATCCGGGCTACGTGAACGCAAAATGTGCTCAAAGTGAACCTTGCCTTTTTCTTGAGCCGCTTAATAGCAAAAGCAGCCTTACGCGTTCAAGGGAGTGAGCTCACCCCTGGCCAGCGATCGGCCGACAACAGGTGCAGCCCTCTCGCGTCCCTCATCTTGCTGCAAGCTTGTTTTCCTCCTACATGTGGAAAACATCTGCAGCGGTGGTCCGTCTGTGTCCCCCCCCTTCCCCTCCCCATCCCGTTATTTACTCCCACTGCCCTCGACTTTCTTTCCCTTCTCGTGCCAGGAACAAGGATTGTACATACGAAGAGGTGTCACTCCTGGGATAAAGGCGATGGCTTTTTCTGGACGTGAGGCGGAGGTTTGCCAAGGCATATTTTTATCATGAAAAGACAACATGGAGAGATACAGTCACGCGCAGCTGGCGTGTTAATTTACTCTAAAACAGGAACAAATAGAGCGACTCACACGTGCCATAAACGTGGACATGAGGCATGAAATCTGTTTTAAAGAAAAGACACGTGATTTAAAGGTTGTGGAAGATTCCTTTGGTGCGATACCACATTTCAGTTTTTTTTGTTTTGTTTTTTAAACCGAGTGTAAACTAGTTAAGTAGGTTTACAATTGAGGGCCTTTACTAGGTTATGCGAACTTCCTCAAGCAGACTTTTTTGCTGAAATTTGAAATTTCCCTATTTCCCCAACATGTTCCTTTTCGCACTTTTGACACGTGAGGTTTGTTCACAGGATGGAGCAAATCCTGATTTTGTGCAACAGCCGTAGACCAAATCTATTTTTTTATTAATTGTATTTAATTTCACAATGTCTGTGGACATCTTATTTAATTTTTTTAAATGCCAACGTAGGCCTTTATTTTTAACGACCTGCAGAAACCCTGTATAGATACTATAGACGTTTTCAGCTTTGGTCCGAGCGGGGTTTCCTTTTCGATACCGGATGAATAGCGAACTTCAAACAGTAAGGTAGGTGCTAATGAACTGGATCCTGACACTGTTTACTTTACGCCCCCACAATGGTTTCATTCACAGAAATCCGGCCACGGAAAGTGTCGGTAAAGTTATCCCGGCTTGAGTTTATGCAACCTTTTCTGAACCTCAGTACGTCTTTCTCGGCGCCCCCCCCACCTTCAGGCCTTTAAGGTCGGGCCAAACACAACACTAACCAGCATCAGCTGATACAGGCGGAGGCGAGCCAGATTTAAAATGGAAGCCATTCACGGAAAAGCGGGAAGCGGCGCGAGAGCCCCACTTCCTCTTACCTGCCAGATCAGTCATGGCATCTCCAAAGTGTCGGAGGGGAGCTCGGGGGGACTTCTTCCACAGCACGCCATCCGACCACTTCCACATCATTGCCACTGAAATCCGGAGCCTGCAGAGGAAAAGGTGGTATTTCAAAACCATTATAGGTGCAGTGTTTCCTTCTCTAGTCTCTGAGGGCTTTGACAAAGCTAATAAAAGTCACAGGGGCGCATATGGCTTCATTCAGCACACCTGACGTTCACACGGTGACAAAAAAAAAACCCTCATGGCGATTGACGCTGACGACAAAAGCGAGAGAATTTCAAGGTCATTATTTGTGTCAGACAAGAACACTGCTTTGCTTTCTGAAAGGTTTTCACACATTTGGATTTTCTATAACACGAAGCTCACATTTTTATAGGGCTGAACGGAAACCTCGAGATGTTTCCATTAATAGAAGCGCCCGTGGCTCCACACTCATACAGTATAAATAAACAATTAACCTGAAGAGAGAGGAGCTTTTATTCCTTTATTTGTTTTTCGTCGCGGCGCAAAAACAGCCCATCTGAACATGCCGGGACATATTCATCAATAAATTCGCTTTAAGGAGAACTTTCTGGACTTTAAACCAAATAAGCTAGCGAGCACGTTATGTTGTGCGGCAAGGGATTTCATGACCTCCGAAGAGGTCGAAGGCTTCCGAAAAAATAAATTAAGAAGCCGAGACTGGAAATGTATTTTCAGGAGAGCAATGAATCGGAGTTTTAGTACCCGGCTGGGCTATAGGGCAGCGGCCCGTTCAAGTCCCCGGAGTCGGGCGCTGTCAAGAGTTTCTCTTTCCGTGCTACTTCTCAGGCCTCCCGACTACCTCCCGTCCCCCTTTCTAGACTATTCCCACAGGAACAGGCCCGGCGGTCTCGCCAGGCTGCAGAGGTGAGAGTGTCCAAGGGATTTTAGGGGTGGTGGGGGTCGAGTTGGTAACATTATGAAAACAACACTTTTGAACGGTGTTTACCTCCGCACCCATATTGAGTCATGAATTAGGCCTCCGTTGAGCCATCAAAGCAAGCGGTGAGGTAGTTCCTTGTTGCATTCATGACTCCCTTACGTCTACCCCGCCACCCCATCGCCAGCTTTCCCACTCCCCCAAATCTTCCCCAAAGCACGAGCCTCGGCGGCATGAATGGGTCATTGTGATGCGTCTCCGTCACGGCAGCGAATGTTTTCACTTCCATTTGATCCATAGGCGAGGCTGCTAATTGGGTAAGCGTGTTCCCAGGTCACCGGGAGGTTTTCCCTTTCCGTAAATACGGAAAGTCAGCAAAAAAAAAAGGGGGTCCTCGCAGATGTCGTTTCCCACCCGCGTTCCATTTCTCAAAAAGTGAACTTTATCATCAATATTGATCCCTTTCCGTTACTCACTTCAGGTGTCTCAGGGACGTGGACTCAGTCTGTCTGGTTATTTTCCATAATTTTCCAAAGCTTGGGAGTTTATTTGTTTGTTTTTTGTTCCTTCTCTGTACAATTTACATTTCCTTTCACACCAGCCCACTGCAATGATCTCATGTCCCAGCATGACACGGTCTGCATGTTTGTTTTGGGTGTGGGGTCTTGCAACCACGTGGAGACTGTGGAGAATCGTGGGTTGATGGCTTTTACACTTCAAAATACAAACACTTGAGTATTTGAAAATATGTGTGAAAGCATTGCTGCATTGAATGCATCAAAGCTAGGGTCTCCTGGATTGACCGGGACAAATTTTATCCAAGAGGACACTAAGGGCCACTGTAGTAAAACAGAATCTCTGGAATATTAGGCTAAATTGACTCTTTTGTTTGACTTTTGTCCTCCTGTGAAATCTACATTTTGGTCTGGCCTTGGTATGAGCTCATCTACAGGGTGCGGTCCAAAATAGTCAAATGGTCAGCCATTAAACACTCACTACAAGAACTTAGTTTTATTCCTAAAACCTTACTAACTGGGCATGGGTTCAACACTGACATGGTCTACTAACGCCACCGTGTGGCCGCAACAGTCCTATCAATTTTGAAATTCCATAATATTTAGATACATGTAAATGAAATAATTCAATGTATGATTTAAATGTATTTTCCGTTTTATTCTTTGTAGGTGAGATGCTCAAAAAGTGAACATTTCAGCCATAATCTTGTTATTGTGTGACTAATAAGTCACTGTCTATTGCTATGTCAATAATTAGTCAACTGTCTGTAACGAGTCATAACTGTGTTTTCCCCCAGAGTATTACGAAAAGTTTATAGCATATTGATTTCTTTATTATTCTATGAACCATCTTGGGACCGCGGCCTATCAAATCCCTGATTTGTTATAAACAAGGGGTCCGTAATTATTTTTGTTATCTATATTGTAAATGCCGTAGTGCATATGTGGCAGACTTTACTCAAATAAGTCACCATGACAAACATTTAGACATCATCATTGGGGCGAAGTGACCATGTTTTCCTTGGAAATTGCGATACCAATGCGTGACTCATCCTGATTCACTCACTGGGAAGGATGCGGGCAGGAGACAGGAGCTTGATTCAGCTCAGGTTCCTCATTGCGGGCATCTAAAAGGAAAGACAGAGAACTTTCATCATCTCCATTATCAACGGGCTTCAATTATAACAAGAATTCGGAGGAAAACCGCTAACATGCTAACTAAATGCAACCTCTGCTTTTAAACTCAAGACACGTTAATTTCTTGTACATTTGTCAGCCCCAAAACAGGTAATTGTGCGTTTTAAATCAAAAATACAGCGATTGTGAACACATGCCTCACTTTTCTTCCTCCGGCGGCTGATCAAAGCAGACAGACAACGACTTCCGGGTACGTCATTCATCTTCACCTGCAAGGAGGGGCGGGATCTCTACGAAACGAGCTCAGCTCTCGTTCTTACAAACGACCTTCCGCCACTTCTCACGAGAACTCCGACGGGAGTGCCACAAATTCCAAAATCAAGGTAAGAAAACTTTCTAAAGTCTTTAAAGAAGAATTTTAAGAGGAAACTGTTATTATAGTGTGCGGAGCTCGTTGTTTGTCCTCTGTGAGTACGTTCAAAAGGAAGTTAATGATTAATTTTTTCACAACAATTTGAACAATAACACTAAAATGCAATATAAAATTATTTTCAGCGTCATAGTGGTTTTGATTATTCTTTTCCTTGAGTTGCCTGGAACTATTGAGCAGTCCATGTACTCTAAATCAAAGCTCAGAAATATCAAATTGACACAAACACAAGTCCACCACAGTATGAGGAATTTCAATAATAAAACCTGTTATATTCCTTCTGTGCTTCAGAATTATTATATTAGACTATTGCAAGAGTGTGATGGAATTTCTAGCATTTTCCTGACTTCCAAGCAGCAGATTGGTGCCCATTGCTCCACATTCATGTCCCTGCTCGTCACACATTCCATAGCAGAACCCTCCCTGATCCACCTCCTCTTCTTGTCCCCCCTCTTTACCTGCCTCCCCCACCACCACCAAGCCTTTCATCATTATATTCATGATATTAATAAATATCAGGTCTAACTGACATGCGACTACAGTGATTGAAATGAATTATAATATTGCAAGAGTAATCTAAGTGTTTATTTGTGCATTAATAATGATCATGCCTTTGGTAGTGTAGTTGCGTAGTTGTTATGTAGTTGTTGTTGTTCCACACACATTTCGTTATATTTATTATATTTTTGTTGTTTATATAGAGCTATGATCACGGCAGCCGAGTATGGCGAGACATCATGGGAGCTGCAGGTGCACGTGGACCAAAAAGAAGGCGACGAGTCCATGCGCTTCAAACTGCGTGTGAAAGGCGACCTGCACATCGGAGGCCTTATGCTGATGCTGGTGGAGAAGATCAGTAGGTGTCAGACATGCCTTATCAGTTGAACGCCATCAGCTCTTAAAATCTATCGTACTGTTTGCCAGGCTGCACCTTTGTTTGGCCTGCAAGTGCCATTGTTTTTAACCACAATGGCTCATGTTGCCCCAAGGCACAAAGTTCAGCAGTCGTCTAATCTGATCATACTCTGCCTCGTCAACACAGAGGAGCTCATAGGGAGGACTTTGAAGAGTTAGATACTAACATTTCTCTGGATTGACTTTACAGGTTCTTTAAATATTACATGTGTGATGATGTTTTGATTTGCAGAGGCTCCCCAAGACTGGTCGGATCACGCCTTGTGGTGGGAGCAGAGGAAATGCTGGCTGCTCAGGACCCACTGGACCTTGGACAAGTACGGGATTCAGGTAGGACAAATGGGGGTGACATTGGAAGTACTGTAATGTTGAACTCTGCTTGCCTTTCGTTTCAAAGGATGCACAAATGAAAGATGGGTCAATTTCAATTTTTTGTGTTTTCAGGCTGATGCAGACCTGCGCTACACCCCGCAACACAAAAGTATGCTATTGCAGCTCCCTAACATGAAAACCATTCAAATGACCGTTGGCTTCTCCTGCGTGGTCTTCAAGGCGGTGGCAGAGATCTGTCAAACCCTCAGTGAGTGTGACCTCCCTACCCTTTTACCTGAAATTTGACTTGATTTGTCTTAATTAATTATTATTTTTTTAAATTTATTTTATTGATTTATTTCAGACATCAGGCGGCCTGAAGAACTGTCCCTGCTCCAGCCTCACGATGAGCCCTCCAAGAAAAAGAAAAAAAGAGGCAAAAACTCCCCATTAGAGGACATCTGGGACATTGATTTAGTCAGCGGCGGGCCGGGAGGCTCAGGTACTGGTAACACGCACTTACCAAGCCCTACCGCCCTAATCGTAATAATGACATTCCACCCAAACAAGGTCCCATGTACAGCAAGACCATGACGGCCACCTACGACCCGGAGAACGGGATGCCAGTGTCGGCCACCAGCCTGTGGTTCGGAGAGAACCCCCTCGCCGACTCCCAGCCCAACCTGCCGCCTGCCGAGCTGGCCAAGCTCTACCAGCCGCTATCCCTGGAGGACAAAGCCATCAGAAATGCCGGGTAGAAGACCTCATTGTGTTCCTGGTCCTTCCATTGGCACTATTCATTTTTACCGACTCGACATGTAATTGACAGATGGTTGGACTCTTCCCGCTCCCTCATGGAGCAGGACGTTCAAGAAAACGACAAGCTGCTGCTGCGCTTTAAGTACAACGTTTTCTTTGACCTCAATCCCAAAGTAGGTCAAATGAAATGCAGTAATATCGAGTTTGGGAGGAAAATAGTCCAGAGAGCCTCAAGTTTGTCTTGTCGCATTTCAGTATGACGCCGTGCGGATAACGCAGTTGTACGAGCAGGCTCGCTGGTCCATCCTGCTGGAGGAGATCGACTGTACCGAGGAGGAGCTGCTCATGTTTGCGTCGCTGCAGGTGAATATGATGACATCATCGCACAAAAAGAGAATAATGGCAATGAGTTCAGTTTTCGACTTGTCTTTGCAGTATCACATCTGTAAGCTGACCATGTCCACTGAGCCAATCGACCACTCCAATGAGCAGGAAATTGATGAAGTGGAAGCCGCCCTCTCCAACCTGGAGGTGACGCTGGAATGTGGCGTCTCAGACAGAATTCTGGTAAATGGATTTCATAACTGTCATTTTTCATCTTTTGGGGGTGGTGCAGTACAAAACAGCTGGGGGGGGTTACCGGTGGGCCTCCGTAAAACACGATTGCAGGTCTCAACTCGGCCAGGATATAAGATAATTGACACTTATTTGTTCCGACCTTCAGGAAGACATTACAGACATTCCAGAACTGGCTGATCACCTCCGCCTTTTCAGGTAAAAACCCATCTGGATACACTTCTATTGTCTGTTCTCAGTGTCATAAAATTGGATTTATTCCGAATTGTACAAGTGCAAAAATAATCTAACCAATTAAAAGTATAATAACTTTCTCTTAATTTAGACCAAAAAGGCTGACACTGCGGCCTTACAAAGAGTACTGGTTTGTATTCAAGGACACCACCATCTCCTACTACAAGAACAAGGAGGCCGCCGTGGGGGAACCCATAGAGCAGTTTCACTTACGAGGTACTGTGTGTCTTTAAAGATTTGCGGCATTCAAATATGACACACCGAACGTCACTGTATAATCCTCAGGCTGTGAGATCGTCCCCGACGTCAACGTCACGGAAAAGAAGTTTGGCATCAAGCTCCTTTTACCAGTGGCGGATGGGATGAACGAGGTGTACATCCGATGTGACAACGTAAGTTCCCATACCGCGTATGTCTACTCGACGTGGTATCGGCGTAATTGTCATATTAGTTGTGTTGGCGCAGGAGACGCAATACGCAAAGTGGAAGGCGGCGTGCATCCTGGCCTCCAAGGGCAAGACCATGGCGTACAGCTCGTATAAATCGGAGGTGCGCAGCATTCAGTCCTTCCTGCAGATGAAGAGCTTAGCGCCCCCTCCTGGCCAGGCAGCCCCCGATCTAGATGCCATGGAAATGAACGCAGAGTGTTTCGTGTCGCCACGCTACGCCAAGAAGCACAAGACGAAGCAGGTTGTCAAATTTAGAAGACATTTAGCTTGACTTGGCACCAATCACTGGTTACCAATGATTGTTCTTGTGTCAAGCTCACAGCACGTATCCTGGAGGCCCATCAGAACATAGCGCGCCTGTCCCTCACGGATGCCAAGATGCGGTTCATCCAAGCCTGGCAGTCTCTCCCGGAGTTTGGCATCAACTACTATATCGTCAGGTAGTGTGTAAGGCAAGAAAAAGTTATGTCATTCATGGGCTATCATTCAAGAAGTCCACTTTGTGGTATCAGGTTCAGAGGCAGCAAGAAGGATGAGATCCTCGGCATCTCGTACAATCGCCTGATCCGTTTCGACATGTCCACCTGCCTGCCCGTCACCACCTGGAGGTTTGCCAACATGAAGCAGTGGAACGTCAACTGGGAGATAAGACAAGTGAGTATCCCCGACGGTCTTTCACAATAGTGCGCCATGGCACCATGGTTGGTCATCGCTGCTGTATTTTGTGTGATTGCAGGTGACCATCGAGTTCGACCAGAACGTGACCATAGCGTTCTGCTGCCTTAGCTGCGACTGCAAGGTGGTGCACGAGTTCATCGGTGGCTACATCTTCCTCTCGACGCGATCCAAGGACCAGAATGAGACCCTAGATGAAGAATTGTTCCACAAACTGACGGGAGGACAAGAATGAGAAGACAACACTGTCATTTAGTGGTGGGGCATGGAACAACACATAGGGCACAGTGCTACTTTTTATTGATAAAAAAAAAACACGGTAAATCCCCGCTAGGGATACAGTCCTATTGTTTTACAATCAAAGAACTCAACAAAGCAACAACGTTATGATTTGTCCGGGCATTATTTATCTTTTTGTAAACATTTTCAGCTTTTTGATTTGCAGTCAAGCCAAGACCTAGTGTATGTGTAAATAATTGTGTTCTGAAATTGTTGTGTGACTTGACCTTTGTAAGAATAAATTCCTTTTTTATGTCATTATTACTCCTGTGTGATTTCCTTGCCCTCAATTCTCCCTCCACTATGTTTATTTATCTATCTACATAAATTGAAACTGTGTAATGAAGTAGTTTGGGGGTGTTTGACGTTTAAATTTTTAACATATAACTAATATTCAGGTCAAATTTATGTCGACAAAGATGGACCACACAGTAGAGAAATATACTAGTAGTTATTTACAAAAACAGAATCGATGATTCTGAAATCGATATCTGCCTTACAATCGCCATCGCACGCAATTGGCTGACTTGAGGCAAGTCGGGCCAATCACTGCCGACAATGATGAAAACGCGGAAGTGAAATTCATTCCGCTCCCGACCGATCGTCTTGAGACGGAAAGTGAAAGATAACACGTGGTTGTAGGAGTTTAACGCACCTCACATGAATAACTGTGACTTTTGTTTATCCAACTGTTCCTTACATTGAGCTGTTTGTCGTCTTATTTGATCCATAATGGCGAATGTTGGAGACGACGACTCCCAGTATAAAATCAACGAGGGCGACTACGTTATGCTAAAACGTGGGGAGATCTACAAAGCTGTGCAAATACAATCGAAAAAGTAAATATAACATTGTTTAGTGCATGCCGTTTTGATCAGATGTCAAGATCACGTTTTGATTATTAGTTTTTAGCTTGTTGACTGCCAGTCTGACTTCACAAGTTGTGAAACATGATTTCTCCATTGTGTGACAACAGGAAGGTGATGTTTGAGAAGCAGTGGCTCTTCCTGGACAACGCTGTGGGACATCTGTACAGCACCACTTTTGAAATTGTACCCGGTGGACAGGTGCAGCCGGTGAAACCACAAGATGCACCAAGTGCTGGTTCTGGTTGGTATTCTGTTGTTTTTCAATGGGGGAAAGGACAAAAGTAGTGTCATAAACACCGGTAACGTCGCTTCACTACTACACTTTCGCCGACAGACGCAAAGCAAGCGGGCACGGACAACCGGAACATCGTGGATGACGGCAAGTCGCAGAAGCTGACACGGGATGACATTGAGACACTCAAAGAGCAGGGCTTGAAGGGTCAGGTAATGATGGAAACTCGATGATGTGCACAATGACGCTTCATATCCTCATTATTTTGAGCCTCATTGGTTTTGTATGGTGCAAATAAAGCACATAGACGGTAAGACTGGGTTATATTGCCTTAAAATTTAAATATCAAACTATTCCCCCCCCCCACAAATCTGACTGAAGATTTATCTTTAACCATTTTGGTAATTGCAGTAATTATTTGTATTGCAGGAAATCATCCAGCAGCTCATAGACAACAGCTCCACCTTCAGGGATAAGACGGAATATGCTCAGGACAAGTACATCAAGAAGAAAAAGAAGAAGTGAGGATGAATCATGACATTTAAAAAATAATAAAACACTGCATGTATCTAAGGCGGTATCTGATATTTTTGCAGGTACGAGAACAAGCTAAGCATTCTCAAACCGACCTGCCGCATCATGGCGCTCATGTACCACGGACGAGAGCCAGGAAAAATCTGGTATTTTTCTTTTTGTCTCAGTCCAACAGAAACACACAGCAGTGTGAGTAATGTGTGTGTTTTGTGCGTGTGATGCAGTCACTTGCGATACGACACATTGGCGCAGATGCTGACCTTGGCCAACATCCACGCCGGCAGCAAAGTGTTGGTGTTTGAAACGTGTGCTGGCCTCGTGCTGGGGGCTGTCATGGAAAGAATGGGAGGTGAGTTTGTTTTTCATCCAGCACAGTGTTTCCCCGAGGCACAAACTTTACATTTCCTGGCACGCTACTACAAACATAATAAGTCGCCATCCTGTTGTATAAAAGGCAACGGATGGATGGATGTAAGTTTAAGCTTTTATTTGTTATGCTTGTGAAATCATTTAATTATATTGATGTTTTTATTTCAACAGAATACATGACATTGTAATAAAATGTCGCCATCTGGTAGTATAGTGCAGTACCTGCTTTTATTTTTAATGATCCTCTTCTGCTCATTGCATCCAGGCTACGGATCCGTGATCCAAATGTACCCGGGGGGTGGGCCGGTCCGAGCGGGAGTGGAGAACTTTGGCTTCCCCTCTCACTTCCACGACACGCTGCATGACTTTCCCATCTGCCACGTCAATGCTTTGCTAGCAGGCACGCTGGACACAAGCTTCAAGGACCCCAGTGCTGGTAAAGTGCAGGCGCCAGACATGTCATTCGGAACACCTGCACAATGTTAAATGTGATCCAATAAGAGAGCAGCATTCAAAAAAAAAAAAAAAAAAAAAAAAACTCACTTCTGTACGGCTTCTCAGAGGCATCTAATTCCAACGCGGCCATGGAAGAGGAGCCCAAGATGGAGCAGAGCAAGCCCCCGGAGGACCCAGCAAACATGGACACGAACGCTGGCGAAGAACGCACAGATGCCGAACGCGAAAGCGGCAGGGATGCAAAGGTACGGCACGTATTCTCTTATGATTGACAGATTGATGCTCATCACGGTCTTTTAAATGTTCTAGGCCCAACTCAAGAGGGTGAAACAGGAGGAGAGGCGTAAGAAGCTCGCGGCGGCAGTGGCCCAGTTAGAAGGCATGAATGCAGACGGGTTAGTATCACTTTTAAATGGTGATTAAAATGGATCCTCACAAGTGTGCATTTCAGCTCTATACGCCGTTATTGGTGAGCCACGGGCTCCTCATGATTGATGAAATGTCGCAAGGGTGTTGACTTATTGACTCTTCTTCATTACAGCGGCCATATCATAAACACCACTACACTGTGTCGGAGCTAAATCACAAGCTTAGGCTGCTGAATGACGACATTTCCAATTCCAATGTATTGGACGGCGTAATACATCGTTTGCTTGGCTTGTTTTGCAGATTGGTCATCGCCTCTCGCTTCCACCCGTGTCCCGTCCTGATGTGCCTGATCAGGTTCTTGTCGCCCTCCAGGCCGTTTGTGGTCTACTCGCAGTATAAGGAGGTGAATTGAGTGCGAGTTTTATGACGATTTGGTCCATCGAGAGTCATTATTTAAGGCAGCTTTTATAACTTGCCAGGCTCCTGTGGGAGAAATGAGCTTCCAGCAGAAGGAAAATACAAAAGAAAATGCGTCTACATTCCGTTAGGAAATTAAATCGGAGTGTCGTAGCAATTCAACACTTTAAATGCCTGGCATTAAAAACAGAGCAGAATGTGGAGCCCAAAGCTCAGAGATAAAAAAATTTATGTTCAAATACTCATAAGCCAAGTATAATAATGGGCTAGTGATTCTTGCGTGTCAAAATGACTTTGTCTTCTCTGCAGCCGCTCATCGAGTGCTTCACTAAACTGAAGGAGCGAGGCGGTACGGTCAACCTCCGTCTTACTGACACCTGGCTGCGACATTATCAGGTGACCTAATGCCGCCAAGTGTTGCCTTCGGGTCCTCGTCGTAGCTTTAATGCGTTCTGACTTTTGTCCCCCCCCCCCCCCCAGGTGCTGCCCAATAGGACGCATCCCAAGCTGCTGATGAGCGGCGGTGGCGGTTACCTGCTCTCGGGCATCACCGTGGAGACAGAGCGGTCGGGTCGGAGTAACTCGGAGGAGCCGGTGCCAAAAAAACAGAAACTGACAGAAAGCTGAAGGGCTTATTAGCCCCCCCTTTCAACCCAAATTTTGTTTCAGGGCACATCAGCAACAGGGCTGGCGGGAATGTCCGTTTGGATGCATCACAATCCCATCTAGGCAGTTATGCAAGGAAAGGCCTCAAAACAGATGCAGACTAGTTTCCTTGACTGGCATTTTGGTCAGCAATTCTTTTTTTTTTATATACATATACCTTGAAAATTGTATTTTTTTTGTTGCGACCCAGTTAAATGACTGAACCTTGACAGAATTAAATCATTCTGACACAGAATAACTTTGTTTCAATTAATCCCAGCAAAGAAACTAGCATATAGTTTAGGCTTAAAAAATATACACACATAAAATATATATATTTTTTTTTCCTAAAGCTCCATCCCTTCAAAAATGTTTTAGAAGAGTTTATTTTCACTTTAAAGACAACTGTAAAATTGTGTTTTTGTCTAATAATATCACAATAATCAACTATTATTAATGTTTGTGCTGTAATGTGCACAGGAAGGATTACAAAGGTTCCCAGAATAACTCGTTTATTGAACACAAGCACTTGAAAAGACAATGACATCAGTGAATATTATTTCTACATCTAAACACCAAAAACATTTCCATGCACGCGTTCACAATGTCACATCAAAATAGCACAAATACGACAAGAGGCTTGTTTTGTTTTAAGCAACGGTTGACATTTTTGGGGGTGCACTTCAACTCGGCAGACGAAACAAACATTAAAAGCGTAGCTCATTTTTTCTCATGCAGCTTGGCGGACATTTTCTTCATCTCCTCGTCCATTGCCGCCAAGTTTTCCAGTGCTTTCTCCTGCAAAATAAAAACACAGTAGAGTCATAGGATCTTTACATTTATTTTTTTGTGGGTCTGCTCATTATGGACACGCCTACCAAATTTTATGTCGCACAGTGAAAGTAGCTTTGAGTTAAAATGTCAAGTTGCAACTAATTTAGACCTAAGAATAGAAATAGAAAAGTCAAGCCTACTATGTTAGGAATATGTTTGTACGAGCCATTTCCTCTGGTTTTTAATGTTTGTTTAGATCCGCCACCCGCCGCTCGCCTTTTAAATAGAGTCGTGATGACATCGAAGGCCCCGGGAGGTCGTTACGGTGCGTCAATCTTGGCGCAGAAGATGCTACGGCTCGTCTGTCAGCAGTTGTAGAAAAAATAAAATGCAAGCTGTGCCAAAGTTCTGCTGTGGAACATTAGTGTTGTCATTCGTTCTGGGCCAAGTTGTTGACGTGCGCTCAAACGGCAAGCGGCCAACATGTCTGCGTGGAATGGACATTTCCATAATGAGCTTGCCCTTCCCTTGCCCCCCCCCCCCCCTCCCTCGGGGAGTTTGTGGACGAGCGACTGGATTTGCTTTCGCGGGTCAGCAAGCACGAGATGGAACACAGTTTCCCCACACACCACTGATGTCAGCAAGAGTAATCGCAGCTCGACGAACCTCGCGCGGAGTGAGCGCCCTCGCTTGCTCGGCTCCCTCTGACGCCTCCTGTTTGACGAGCTGGTCGAGTTTGAGACCGAGCTGTTTGGCCGCCTCGTCCATCTGCGCACGTTCAAAAGTCAGAACCGGGTCCCGACGCTCTATATTGGATCTGAATTGTACTTGTCTACCTTGTTTGGAGCTTCATGGTCTTCTGGATTTCTTTTGAACCAGGCGGGATGGTAGTAGCCTCTGTAGATCCACGGGTTTCTTTTGTCAGGCAAGTACCTTCAAAAAGAACCAGGTCACACCCGAGAATTTGCTCTTGTGATGCTGTAGAAGATTTAAATACCTCAGAGCTTCACTTTTCTCCTCAGGATTGTCAGAATCGTCCCTCAGGTCTTCGTCGTCAGACAGCTCCTCCCCTCCATGCTTGTGGTATTTGTTGTTGTGGTCATCTTCGTCATGTCTCTTGTCAAAGCTCCAGTACTCCTGACTGCGTTCTCCATCTGATTCCTCTCTCTTTTCCTCGGAGAGTTCTTCATCACGCTTAGGCTTTTTCTGGTAGTATCTCCAAGGCTTCCAGGCCTTCTTCTCTTTGCCAAAGTCCCAGGATTCCTGGCTACGGTCCTCATCGGGTTCCTCTCGGGCTTCCTCTGGGAGTTCCTCGTCCCGCTTGTGTCTTCTTTGGTGGTATCTCCCAGGTCTCCAGTTCCTCTTGTATCTATTGGTGTCAAAATCCCAAGATTCCTGGCTACGTTCCTCATCTGGATCCTCTGACAGTTCTTCATCACGCTTGTGTCTCCTCTGGTGATATCTGCCAGGTCTCCAATCCCTCTTGTATCGGTCAGTATCAAAATCCCAGTATTCCTGGCTGCGTTCCTCATCTGGATCCTCTGAGAGTTCTTCGTCCCGCCTGTGTCTCCTCTGGTGGTATCTCCCAGGTCTCCAGTCCCTCTTGTATCGGTCAGTATCAAAATCCCAGTATTCCTGGCTACGTTCCTCATCTGGATCCTCTGACAGTTCCTCATCACGCTTGTGTCTCCTTTGGTGATATCTCCCAGGTCTCCAATCCCTCTTGTATCGGTCAGTATCAAAATCCCAGGATTCCTGACTGCGTTCGTCATCCGGATCCTCTGAGAATTCTTCGTCCCTCTTGTGTCTCCTCTGATGGTATCTCCCGGCCCTCCATTCCCTCTTGTCCCGTTCGTCGTCGAGCCCCCACGACTCTTGGCTGCGTTCATCATCTGCTTCCTCTCTAGGTTCCTCTGACAGTTCCTCATCACGTTTGTGTCTTCTTTGGTGATATCTCCCAGGCCTCCATTCCCTCTTGTCCCTCTCATCGTCGAGCCCCCACGACTCTTGACTGCGTTCATCATCTGCTTCCTCTCTAGGTTCCTCTGACAGTTCCTCATCACGTTTGTGTCTTCTTTGGTGATATCTCCCAGGCCTCCATTCCCTCTTGTCCCTCTCGTCGTCGAGCCCCCACGACTCTTGGCTGCGTTCATCATCTGCTTCCTCTCTAGGTTCCTCTGACAGTTCTTCATCCCTCTTGTGTCTCCTTTGATATCCCCTAGGCCTCCATTTCCTCTTGTCCCTTTCACCGTCGAGCCCCCAGGATTCCTGACTGCGTTCCTCATCTGGTTCCTCTGACAGTTCTTCATCCCTCTTGTGTCTCCTTGGATATCCCCTAGGCCTCCATTTCCTCTTGTCCCTTTCACCGTCGAGCCCCCAGGATTCCTGACTGCGTTCCTCATCTGGTTCCTCTCTGGGTTCCTCTGACAGTTCTTCATCCCTCTTATGTCTTCTTTGGTATCCCCTAGGCCTCCATTTCCTCTTGTCCCTTTCATTGTCAAGCCCCCACGACTCCTGACTGCGTTCGTAGTCCTCTTCCTCATCTTCTCCCAAAGGCTCCTTGTCGCGTTTGGGCTTCTGGTGGAACCGTCCTGGCCTCCAGCTGCTTCTCTTCTCCCGTTCCTCCTCTACCTCGCCATCATCTTCCTGGTGCCTTTTCTCCAAACTCCAGGATTCCTGATTGTGTCCGCCCTCTGGGGTCACCTGATTGGGCTCCACAGACCTCAGAAATTCTTGGATGTCTTCTGCATCCTTGACCTCGGGCTCCTCTACGTGATCTTTATCCTGCTCTTCATTGCTCTTCTTATCCGGCGGCACACGTTTAATTCCTTCAACAGGACAGAATGGGTCAATATGGCAGCCATTTTGCTTCTGACCTACCTGGAACGTTGCACAAACCTGCTCGGAGAATCTCTTTGCACTCTTGATCCAGTTGGGAGTCCGGTTGGGAGAGCGCTTTGGATAGAACCTCCACCAAACATCTTGTCACCTAATTAATATTCAAGGTATGTGTTGATTTATAATCACCAAACCGATAATCATAAAATGACCTGCTCCTGCATTATTCATCACTGACATATTTTCTATACATTGCTAACAAATATAGCACTTCCTATATGGACAATTGAATACAGTGAGAGTTCCATATTAATAATTATGTGCATGGCATGGTTACGATCACGTGACCCCCCCCCCCCCCCCATGCTTTCATTGGCGATTGCATGCAAGTCTCGAAAATAGTCTAAAGACTTACCACATCTTCTCTTTGGCCATCCTTGCCCACTGGAAGTGCTCGATTCCCTAAACAGAAGACAAACATACCGGTCTTTTATTTAAAAAAAAAAAAACCCCGCAAGAAAAGCAAAAAAAAAAAAAAAAAAAAAAACCTCGAGTCGTAGTAAAAAGTGGTAAAGTCGCTGTCCGTGGTGCTGAACTCACCTATAAGGAAAGCGAACCCAAGCAGCAGAAAAAGAGGAGTCGGTGTCATTTTGTTGGAGTGCGTTGTCCCTCCCGATGCAGCGGGAGAGATGCTCCTGCAAGAAACGGAGCAGTACCTCCAAATATAAAGGCGCTCCGAGTGGAGGAGGAAAGAGAGAGAGAGAGAGAGAGAGAGAGAGAGAGAGAGAGAGAGAGAGAGAGAGAGAGAGAGAGAGAGAGAGAGAGAGAGAGAGAGAGAGAGAGAGAGAGAGAGAGAGAGAGAGAGAGAGAGAGAGAGAGAGAGAGAGAGAGCGGGAAGGAGCGTGGGAGGGGACGCTCGTGTCATGACTCATTAGACCTGCAGGGAGAAGAGACAACAACTTTTTTTTTTTTTCCTCCTCTCCCGTGGATGAAATTAGCCATCACACAGGTGATGGTTTAAACATTATTGAGAGGAACATGGTGGTTGTCCGCAGGAGGGGGCTTAATGCAGCGAGGAGCCCAAAGGCAATCACACACCCTGCAAATTTCATTGTCCCAACCCCCATTTTTAGTTCTGTTCCGATAAGAAACCGGAATTGTTGCATGCGTTGTTAACCATGCGGTACTACATTTATTTTAAAGTGTTTTTATGCATCTTTAAGGACACCTTTACTTTCGAACTCGGTGGCAAAACAATACATAAGGGTTGAATTAAATATTTAGAGTTCACATTTACATAAAGTAAGAACAATTATTCAAACTAATATATAAATATGTTTGAATTTTAAAAATGAATCTATTATTTATCCAGCGTGTGGGCGGAGGTTTTGCATTAGCACGGTCGCTTTAGAGCGCCTCGTTGTTGAATGAACATGAACATGACAAACACAAGTTGAGTCCATTTTGATTGACAGCTGAATTGCCAGAGTGCATTATATTTATTTTGACCTTACTGTCGCCAAAATACAAACCTTGTGACCTCCCAAGATTCCCCCTTAAACACATTATACACAAAATGACCTTTTACGTATAGATTGCACTCGGATTCAATCTTGTCCCCCCCCCTTCCCCCGGGTGAGCAGACGTCCATGTTTGTTAGGAGAATCATGCATGCGAGTTGCAGGATGTCTTTGAGTGGAAGGGAGAGGAGGGGGATAAAGAAAGGGGGCCGCGGCCAGCGGCATTCAATCATCCACGCCCGCCACACTCTCATCAACAGTGTGCACTCATATGTGACGCCCTGCAATGATGCTCTGTGGCCTTTTTTATATTAAAGAAAAGAAAAAAAAAGTGCAGTGAGGAGCACAACACTAAATCACACTTTGCAGTCCAATGTACTAAACTACAACAGATAAAACACAATGTACTTTGTAATGAGGATTTACAAGAGCAGGCTGATGCAGGATGTTTTTATTTTTATTTTTTATTGCTGTTAAAAATTTACGCTTTGTGCCGTGAGCGTGACAAACAGCCGCAGACCTTTGATATTGCATTCGATGCAATTTTTCATTTTCTTGTAAGAAGCACACTGAAGTTTTATTTTAGCCGTTTGATAAAAAAAAAAAAATTGAAGTTTGTTAGTGACTGGTTATAAAAAGTCTACACACCCCATTATTTAAAAAATAAAAAAATCATTTAAATTTTCTTCACACCATTAATGTGTTGTATAACGTATACATGTCAGTAATGTGTTTGCACAAGTGTGCACACCCAGGAATGTGGCTATGTTCATGTGACGCAGATGTGAAGACTGAAGCTTGGACTTGGCAGAGCAAACATTTGATGGTCCTTTCAATCATTTGCAGCAAGCAATGACAAACTATGGTTAACTTGGCTAGCTCCCTTCTGCTAACGCAACAACAGTGGTCGAGAGCTACGATCATGATTAGCTGCAACACTCAAGCGTCTCCTTCTTCTTCTGCCGCAGAAACGTTTGGACAAGCGAAGTCGGCCTGTCACTGCCAGGAGTTGATTTGTGTAGGTAAAGTTTAAGTTGAATCAAAATATATTTGAGTGGCTCAGTAGGAATAATCTGTGCAAAAAGGTTTTGCCTTCAAACTTGTGTTATTTATTCTTACAAATATTTATAGTATGAGCCATAAGCGGAAAAAAAGTGAAGAATCTTAATGAGCTCTTTAGGGAGATAAAGTATCATTGAGCCCAAATCTTTGTGGATAAATAATTGATAAGCATTTTGTGGATATTACGTCTCATTTTGCTCGAGGGGGAATCAAATCAAAACACGCCATTTTATTCAATTGATCTCTGTGTCAATTAAAAGTCTGTTTATGTGACTGTTGGTGCTTCTTCCCTTTTGTGGCCTTTTAGTTGAGACACTGGCGATTAAGGTGAAAGGTCAGCGAGTAACAATCTAATTATTTACAAATGAATCTAACTTCAGGTGACAAGTGTCAATCAAATGGTGACGCTTAAATAAAAGAGGATGTTGACCTTTATTTGAATGGATAATCTTGTTGTTTAGAACAAGATTGGGACAAAGAAAGGAGTTGGATGTTTTTGCTTTGTGCACACATTTAGATGGAGGAGGACAAAATGGAGGTCGGGGGAGATCCCCTAAAGTCTTTCATGGGTGGAAGCGGTGCCAAAGTGGAGCGTAACAACAGAGTGACCGTGTACAGTGTGACGGAGACCCCTCCCTGGTACCTGTGCGCTTTTTTGGCCTTTCAGGTGATTCCAAAACAAAAAAAGTCTATTTTTGCCCCCCATCCAATTAACCACGTTGGTCTCTTCCACTCCACAGCATTACCTGACGGCATTTGGCAGCAACATCGCCATCCCGCTCATCTTAGCGGACGGCTTGTGCTTGCAGCACGACGGCTTGACCCAGAGTCACCTCATCAACACCATCTTCTTTGTTTCGGGGCTGTGCACCATTCTGCAGGTCACCTTCGGCATCAGGTGCCAACATGCAAAACATTTGGACCCCTCGGTAACATGAATTGAATTAAGCTAATGCTAATTGATATTTAGATTATTTACTGATGCACATTTTGAGAATGATCACATTGGTTCCTTCTCTTGGGAGACTTCCCATCCTGCAGGGAGGCACCTTCGCCTTACTCACTCCAGCGTTGGCCATGTTGTCCATACCTGAATTCCAGTGTCCGTCTTGGACCCGAAATGCCAGCTTGGTGGACACGTCCTCGCCTGTCTTCATCGAAGTGTGGCAGACGCGATTGAAAACAGTAAGCCATCGCAACCGTTGTCAAATTTGATGGGATTAAAGATCGGGTTCCATTTTGCCTCCACCAAGCTTCAGGGATCCATCATGGTGGCGTCACTCCTGCAGATCCTGGTGGGATTCTCTGGACTGGTGGGATTCCTCATGCGTTTTGTCGGCCCGCTCACCATCGCGCCCACCATCTCGCTCATCGGTTTGTCCATGTTTGATGCGGCCGGAGCCCGTGCCGGCAGCCACTGGGGAATCTCAGTCACGTGCGTCCATTCCACTTGTGTGTTGAGGCTGTGAGGGGTCAAAAGGTCCACAAGTTCTAACCGGAGGCTCGGCTACATAATTTGTTCCCTCAGGACTGCGGCGTTGATCATCCTGTTCTCTCAGTACTTGCGCTTCGTCGGGCTTCCTCTTCCCGCCTACAGCAAGGCCAGGAACTTGCACACAAAAAAGTTCTACATCTTCCAAACCATGCCCGTAGGTCCTCAAAATGCTAAACTACGGTTAGCGTACTATGCTAACAATTGATGTCGATTAGATTCTGCTGGGAATTGCCGTGTCCTGGTTAGTGTGCCACCTGCTCACCATCTACGACGTGCTGCCGTCCGATCCGGACCGATACGGACACCAGGCCCGGACTGATGTGAAGGGGGACGTGGTCGGTCAGGCTTCCTGGTTCGTCCTGCCTTATCCAGGTGAGCTTTTCCATGGATCCGCAATCTTTTTGGGCCGATCCCTGATCGAGAACTGCTTTTTGTCTCCAGGCCAGTGGGGCATCCCGGCGGTGAGCCTGGCAGGAGTTATCGGAATGATGGCGGGAATCGTGTGCTCCATGGCCGAGTCGGTGGGCGACTACTACGCGTGCGCCAAGCTGTCAGGGGCGCCGCCTCCGCCCAAGCACGCCATCAACCGAGGAATCGGCGTCGAAGGGATCGGCAGCTTGCTGGCGGGGGCCTTCGGCACCGGTAACGGCACCACCTCCTTCAGCGAGAACGTGGCCGCCCTGGGCATCACCAAGGTTGGTACCCTTTCGTACGCGGGTCTCCAACTTCTTGAATCTGTGGCGCTGTGTCCGGGGCACAGGTGGGAAGTCGAGTGGTGATTCTGCTCAGCGGAGTCGTCATGATACTGATGGGGGTCTTGGGTAAAATCGGAGCCATCTTCTCCACCATCCCCAACCCCGTGATTGGAGGGATGTTCTTGATCATGTTCGGGGTCATCGCTGCGACGGGGATCTCCAACCTGCAGGTGAGTCTTTTTTTTTTTTGTCCAGGAGTCATCATAACCTTACGTGTTGTTTTTTTAGTCAACAGATATGAATTCCTCCAGGAACATCTTTGTGTTCGGGTTCTCCTTGTTTTCCGGGCTGGTCGTTCCTAATTGGGTCACCAAGAATCCGAACATCTTTGCCACAGGTCTGCTGCATTTCCTTCATAGTCCAAGTTCACATTCAGCACCCCATAAAAATATCTCCATGTGTTTTTCCATAGGTGTGAGCGAGGTGGACGCGGTGCTGCGGATTCTTTTTACAACTCAAATGTTCGTCGGAGGCTTCCTGGGCTTCTTCTTGGACAACACCATTCCCGGTAACTTTACGGCTAAACTAACCTCAGCCGTCCATGTTGCTCAGAGATTTTCTCATGATACAGGCACCAAGCGTGAACGCGGACTGTTGGTCCCGGATGAAACACACCTAGAGGCTTCCGGAATCTTGGAAACGGCTGACATTTACAACCTCCCATTCGGCATCACAAAGCGGCTGTCGTCACGGCCTTGGGTCCGCTACATCCCGTTCTGCCCGTGGAGAGGGCTCGGGGCTCGGTGACAGTACCCGCAAAGGTTCTGTTTTTGTACCCTTGATATCAGTACTTGTCTATCTATTTTTCTGACAGTGTAGCGGGCAACAAAATATGTGGCTAGCAATTACGTTTTTATCACTGCACTCGCTCGGTTTTTATGATATTGCTTTGCGACGATTCCATGAGAGATAAGAGCCTGAAAGGAAATAAGTCCGAATCTTGTCAGCTATGAGGAGAGTTGCATACACGACCCAGGTTGAACCTTGCTGATCCTCACAAAGTCCAGTGACTGTGTCTTTTTTTTCAAAGCCATACGATTATGCAGCTGGAAAGTCTGCTGCTCCAACTCACGGCGATAACATCAGACAATACGAGCGCACACCATGATGATTATCATAAGATGAATTATACGAGGCGGGCATTACAGAAGCAGACCAGCTTGTTCAATGAAGCCGCATAAGTTCATTAAAGTCAAACAGGAGCGAGACTCTAGTTGTTTATTCTAAAGTCTGCCCCCTCCCCCCTTTATTATAGAGCAACTTTGTGTGCAAACTGGGAAAACTTCAAAACCTAAATAAGGCAAATAAAAAAAGAAATAGGCTTAGAAAGAAGATTGTTGTTGCTATTTAATCACACCACAAAGCTTAACATGGCCAATTTTGCTCAGTTTGACAAATAACCTTATAAAGCTCACATATAAAACACATAGTAGCCAGACTTCAAACAAATATTTTTAATTGCTTTTTGTATTTGTCTACTCTAATGAATGTTTGCCCAAAACTCCACACGGGAAAGTGCAGGAGCACCGGTGTGAGAACTTAAATAAAATATTCATATGCATGCTGCAGCTTCTCACTCCACTCCCCTTTTTGACTCTCTTTCTGTGTTTCCATTCAAATTCTCTACGGCTTCTCCAGTCAGTGGTCGTTAACAGACTTACTCTGCAGACTTTAAGGAACTGTCCCCACCAAAATAAAATAACTGCAATAGTTTTAATGAGCTTCCATTCCCAATCTGAATGAATGGGGCTTGCAGGTGTAACGATCAGCGAAGACGTTGCAGTATTAGTTTTCAACACTAGATGGTGGAAAAGACTAACGTTGGTTTTGTTTATGTGCGTGAGGTGTTGGCAGAGGTTAAAAAGAAAAGATGTTTCTTTTATTTATATATTTTTTAAATGACTTAGCAGAACTGTTCACTTTTAGACTTGATAACGATTGCGGTGATTACTGCCATCGAGTTCGAAGCCAGCTAAGCATTATTTTGTTAACAAAGTTCAAAGTGTGTTGATTGGGACGTAGTGAAAGTGTGGTTTACGACCACTGCGGACGTATGTAAACGCCTCACGCGTCACTGTGACTCGTTTGACCCTTGGTTAGAGAAATAAAATAAAATAAAGATAAAACACGAGACTTCGACCTCTTAACACGTGAGCACGACTACTATGCATAGTGAAACGTATGATTACAGTTATCCAACATGGGCCGGTTTCAGCTTGTTTATGTGTGAGGGAAGGGCCAAACGGAAGAATAGACGCTTTCAAAATAAACGCACAGGTATACTTTTTGCTTATGGAAATTATTAAAAGGCAATATAGCACTACAAAAATGTGTTTAATTTCGTATTTAAATTACAATCATGCAAAAATATTAACAACAAATTGTAGAAAAGTTACATCCCACCGCATTAGTTGTTTTATTCTGAAACTGCATCCTCTCCGTTACCGCTAACCGCTCCTCTGCTGCGCTTTAGTCTCAGACACATCTTTTGTTTGATCATCGAGTTTGTACCTTCTCACGGGCGTTAAGGCGTTTACGTTCACATTCTTTGGAAATTAAACTTATCATCGGTGGCATATTTCGGTGTCGGGCGGTAATGGCTCGTGGCAGCTTCGTTGGGAGCTTCGTGACCGCTCATAAAGATGCCTTTGTAACCTAACCCTCAGGCCTCGCCTCCATCATGGTCCTTTCCATCGTTGCATAAAAAGGTAATTAACGACTTTGAAACCTGTCGGACTAGCTTTACCCGATCTAATAATTATTCGTCCACTTACTGTAGGATAGTGTACTGGATTCAAAATAAACCAACAAACCGTAATCGACATCCGGGGACTTTTTGACATTCAGTACACGTTGGCAGGTCTATTTACTAAATGTATTTACAATTTGTCCACCTTTCAATTTTGTGTTGTGCTGTTCATTCAATTTTTTGGAAACGTAATAGCTCGTGACTAACCGATACATTTGAAATTTTTACTCCAATGTTTACTGAAAAGCCAGAATAAATTAAAACCAATGGCTCTTCCTAATATCTGTCGTTGAGAGGTCGGATTTTTTTACTCATCAAATCGGAAGGACTATCACGTCTTATATTTTTATTATTTAGTTCATCTTTCTTCTTTTTGGTATGTGTTGATTGTCAAATTGATTATCCTTTTGGTACAAATAATCCTGTTTTTTTTCCAATAAAGTTATAAAAAGAATTTCTTCAAAATGGTAACCATAAATGTGTGCTTTCAATGGCATTTACATTAAATGATTTTATAACCTGTCACTGATAGAGGAACTACTTTAAAGCGTTTGCCTGTGTCTCAATATTTGAAATAATCGATAATCATCGATAACGTAATTGCGTACTATCGGCAGTAGTTACATAACATGTGACGTGGATTATTGAGTCGGACATGTTTATGATGTCTCGTACTTGTGTTGTTGGTGTGTGCCAGCCATCAGTGTGTCAAAAATGGAGGTCTCCCAGGTGACTCTGACTGTCGGCGGAGAAACGTGTCCAGGTTTGTTCAACCCGGCCGACGCACCACCAAAAAACAAAAACAGTACACTTAACCGATTTGCTCTTTTCAGCAGTTCACACAGCAGATAGCAAGGGTTGACATGTGTTTAGAATTGTTTAGCTAGTGTGTGCTACTGGGCCTTTATTTCATGTTTAAAATTTCCACTTGTGAATATTACTCAGGGGAAGTGATTGCCGTGGTCGGGAGTTGTGAATCCCTTGGCAACTGGAGCTACCAAAAAGCGGTGGTCTTGAACACCCTGAGCGGAGAGGGGTTGGTTGAACGGGTTTTGTAATTCCACAAAGGCTTAGAAGTTCTTTTTTTTTTTTCATCCTGATTGTATTGTGCTCGTTTCACCAGGAATACATGGACGACAACGGTCACCGTTCCCAGAGGAGTCGAGGTCAAGTACCGCTTCTTCAAGGGCTTCTTTCTGGACCCAAAAGTGAGTTGTTTATTAGTAACTCACTGATCCCGTCAGTCAAATGTCTCAGGAATTTTGGTGCAGCACACAAAAACAAGAAGTAGAAGTGGAAATGGGTGAAACGGCGACTACCGTTTTTTTCCATGTATAATGCGCAATATTTAACTAATTTATTGTCCTAAAATCTGGGGTGCGCATTATACATGGGCACAATTTTTTATTTTTTATTTCTTTAAATCCGGATATCATACGGAGGCCGCCATTACAGATGCGCTTTCTTCTCTGCTGTTCACTTCAAACACGCTCCATACGAACACAATGCTCTCGTATCAGACGCTTGCTCGATCACCTGCTCGTTTGCTGTCACAATGTACCCTACACAAATCCGAAACATTTCTTTGCTATTGAGTTTGCTAGCGCATGCGCAGTGATA
Source organism: Syngnathus acus (assembly GCF_901709675.1). Classification (NCBI taxonomy): domain Eukaryota; kingdom Metazoa; phylum Chordata; class Actinopteri; order Syngnathiformes; family Syngnathidae; genus Syngnathus; species Syngnathus acus. Next base: position 6,237,316 of record NC_051108.1, read on the forward strand.
CTGACCGGCAGAATAACATCCGGTTGTTCCCAAAGATGATCTTTTTTCTGAAATAATTTTACGTTTACGGACTTAAGTAGGAGTCAAAATTTGGGTGCGTATTATACATGGGTACAGGCTTTTTTCCAGCATCAACATGCCATTTTTAGGGTGCGTATTATACATGGGGGCGCATTATACATGGAAAACAACGGTATGTTTTATGTCAAATTCTCCTCCTAGGCACATGAAGGCTTAAGGCTTGCAAGCTTTGTCATCAAAGGCTGAGTAGCTTTTTTGTTTGTTGGATTTTTGACTTATTTCATCATGCTTTATTCTTTTCAAGCTTTATTTTTTGTAGGAGAGTAACAAAAAAAAAGCATAAAAGTGAGCCACCTTATGTTTACTTTGTCCTTCATAGCGTCTTATCAGAAAGATTTTTTAATAGCTACTATTGAAAAATGCAAAGGTGGAGCAAAGATTTTGTGCCAACATGACATGTTTTCTAGCTTGTGGCCAAGTGCGATGTAGCTGAATGTCTTGTGACACACCCAACAACACGTTTTTTTCTTATTCTTCTCGTGACTGTGAATATATTTTAAAATATTGACCTTGACCTCCCTGTGAATGACTGTGACTAATTATCTGATCTAGTTATTATTGCAGACTGGACTAAAAGGTGGTTAAAATCTTTACTGCCATAACTGAAATGATAAGCTATATTTCCTCCTATGCACACGTGGACTAAATTATATTTATCAACATAATATTTTTCAGGTGCCAAGCTCTCTTTAAAGTGGTGCGACAAAAACATGGCGATTCCAACTCGGGGGTTAGCGGAGGCTAGCATTTCTGTTTACTTCTTCTCTAACAAATCCCCCCTTTTCAGATATGCCCAAGCTGACTGATTGTCTGGTCCAGAGATGACTTGAGGAGCAGACCGAAACCTTTTTATACGCATGCTGTGTGCATTAAAACTGTGAAAAAAACAACAACAAAAAACAAACATTGTACTTGCAGAGCGCGGGCGAGCCTTGTCAGGTGATAGTCAATGTGTGGGAGAGCCATCTTCAGCCCCGCACCATGAGCCCCACAGGTATTACTACAGGTGCACAATGTGCTTGGCTTGGGCAAAGCTTGTTAATAAATTTCCAGAAAAAAATGTCACTAGAAAGCAACCCCCCCCCCCCCCCCCCAGTAGAACATTCAACACGTGTTGGCTTGCGAAAGCGATGAGCTCGGATAGTTTCTGGAACGAGCTTTGTCAACCAGTAAACGCTGCGGTCGTTGCTTGGGGTGACGCTGCGATGTTTGCGCTTGCAGGCCAAGCTGGTTCGAGATAAGCCGACTGCGTAAAGCTTTTTGTCACACCACCCGTAATTAGTCTTACATGGCAATCTTGGTGGCAAATACTTTTCGGTGGGAGCGGTTTGTCAGGCAAGGCATCACGTTGGAATCTTTTAATAGTTGCAATTTGAATTTTGACAAAATAATGTAATGTAATGTAATGTAAAGTGATTGTTAATGGGAACTACTCTGGATTGAGAGGTTTGACTTTTTTTTTTTTCCCCCTCTTTGCTACCTCTAATGCTGTTTTCCTTCATTACAGCATCCCACCTGAGTGTCAACAACGGACAGTTTGGATTTCACAGTAAGTCAAATATACAAAATAACAGAAGAATTCAAATTGATAATGAATTTTTTTTTTTAAACACCATAAAATGAAGAAGAAAAATCCTGTTTATTTTACCTTAACCTAAGATGAGGCTCTTAATGCAGAAGTGCAACTAACCAGAAAAGTTGTCCTTCCTCATTTAAAAAGAAAACAAAACATCACTGTCAGCAACCACAGTTGACACATTTCTTTCTCCTGTGTCTTCCCATGCCTTTAGATGGTTTCAATTCCACCGACATCGGCTGGCTCACATGCCAGACGGAGATCCGCTTACGTCTGCACTACTCCAAGGTGCCTCCGGTGTCAATCACTAAGAAGAAATTCAAGAAGTCGCGCTTCAGGTAGGCCCACACCCTCTTCGTAGAATATTTTGAGCCCTTTTTTTCTTTAGTGCAGCTGTGACGTAGATTATTTTCATTGACTTTGGCTTTGTACTGCTCGTCTGTTTCAGAATCAAACTGACGCTGGAGGGCGTTGAGGAGGAGGACGATGAGGAGGAAGGGGAAAGCAGTCCTTCGTCCCCCCACAAGGTGCCCACCACCCTGGAGATCAGCGTGATCAGCTCCAAATGCTACAAGTCGCGCCACTCGCAGCCCGAGTGCGGCTACGCCCTGGACCCTTCGCAGTGGACCGAGTACAGCATCCACAGCATGGACCCCGACAACCTGGAGCTCACTTTTGAGTTCTTTGAGGCAAGAAGAGTCACCTGGAGAGTGGTGAGGCTGCCTTTGAGGGACTTCATCTAATCGAGGGACTTGCAGGAGGATCTGAGCGAGCGCGTGGTCCAGGGCGACCCTCAACCGGGGCACATGGGCACCGCCTGCCTCCTCTCCTCCACCTTCTCGGAGAGCGGCCGGGACCACGGCCTGGTCACGCTGCCCATCATGGGGCGCAACTCCAGGCAGACCATCGGCAAAGTGCGAGGTAGAGACTCGCTGAAGATGGAGGGTGAGACGACAGTGAGGAAGAAGCCCACCTTACCCACGTGTTGTGTTTCCGCAGTGGACTACCTGGTGATCAGGCCCATCTCAGGGCTGCAATGCGACATGAGAGCCACCTTCACAAAGTACTGGAAGAAAGGAAAGTCCTTGAACGTGGGCCACCGGGGAGCCGGCAGCACGCACGCCGCCAAGTAAGTCCGCTCAATTCTTATCCACCTGAAGGTGTCGCCAGAGCGCTGGCTCATAAGTAGGAATTGGTGTCAAGGAAGTACTCCAAAATGGACTGTTGTGTTTCCAGGCATCACAGAGTGCGAGAGAACACCATCGCTTCGTTTCGGAGCGCCGCCAATCACGTATGTCTCTCGGGATGCAGACGAAAACTTTTATTTTCACGACAGCACGCCGTTTCCAAAGCACACGCCGTGTTTGAACACGCAGGGGGCCGCCTACGTGGAGTTTGACGTCCACCTCTCCAAGGACACGGTGCCCATCGTGTACCATGACCTCACGTGCTGCATCGCCACCAAAAAGAAGGTAACAACCTTGGATTGAGATTGCAAAGTACAAACGGGACGTCATAACATTTCCTTGAACTGGCTGTTTGTGTCTTTTTTCCAGAAAAATGACCAGACTGTAGAGCTAATCGAAGTCCCTGTGAAGGATCTGACTTTTGATCAGCTGCAACTTCTGAAGGTAACACTCCTGATTTGCCGTGCAGTTCTCAATTTGGTAATCGTGTGTGTTTGTATTGTTTACTCAGCTGGCTCACGTCACCGCCATGAAGGGAAGCGACCTCAAAGGTCTGTTCCACCCCCCCGAAAAAAGCTGAGTCAGATATGACACTAAATAAACAGAACACAGCTGACGAATGAGTGTTTTGTTTCAGACGTGATGGAGGATGACGAGGAAATTGACGAGCATCAGCCCTTCCCGTCGCTTTCGCAGGTAAGACTCGACAAGCATCAAGCGCTTCTTTCGACATCTTGATTGAATTAAATCCCCCCCCCCCCCCTCTTCCTCAGCTCTTCCAGGCTGTCCCAGAAAACGTGGGCTTTAACATCGAACTCAAATGGATCTCTCAGATGAAGGTGAACACGGCTTAAAACAGAGAACATGGCAACCAAATGCACGGCAAAGTTTTCACCGTTTTCTCAACAGGACGGGTCATGGGAAGGCAACATGTCCACCTACTTCAACATGAACAAGTTCTTAGACATCATTTTGTCCTGCATTCTGCGGGAAGGAGGCGAGCGACGTATCGTCTTCTCTTGCTTCGACCCCGATATCTGCTCCATGTAAGCTGTCATGCATCAGACAGACTAACGAAGAAAAATACAAATTCAGCTGACTTTATCAAGATTGTACTAACCTTTACCTCCAGTGAACTTTTACTTACTTGGACAAACTGTGTACTAAAAAAAAAAACCTTCTTGTGCAGTGTAATCTTACTAAATCAGATCAACATGTTTTTTTGTGTTTGTCACTCAGGGTGCGCCGCAAGCAGAACAAGTACCCCATCCTTTTCTTGACGCAGGGCGTCTCTGAAAAGTATCCTGAGCTGATGGACATCCGCTGCCAGAACACCGAGATCGCCATGAGCTTCGCTCAAAGCGAGGATATCCTAGTACGAACCCCCTTTTTCCTTTTTACATTATACTTAAGAGCATCATGCTGATGAATATCAACAAATGTCTCATTCAGGGCATCAGCGCTCACACCGAGGAGCTGCTGATCAACGTGAACCTCATCAGGGAGGCGCAGGTCAAAGGCCTGGTGGTGTTCAGCTGGGGCGACGAAAACAACGAGCACGAGAACAGGAGGAAGCTGAGGGAGCAGGGCATCGATGGACTCATCTATGACAGGCAAGGCAAAGCACAGCAAATGGCGCAACCTGCCTGTGATGACCAAAATATTCGATTGTGTAGTCATTCTGGAGCAGGTCAGAGAGTTTGGGGGGGAAAGCTGCATTCGAAGGCAGGTTGTGTGGGCTTTTTTCCACTTCTGCCCTCACAAGTTTGTTTTCACAAATACTTTGCAAGTCTTCATGCTCATACTTTTTCCTTCAGACAAGATACTAAGCAGCCTGATGTGACCTCTGCTCTGCTCCTCCCCTCCACATTCCACTTCTACCATTGTCACATGTTCCAGAGGCCCTTGTGTTAACTCTTGTTTTGTTTTTTTCCCACCCCCAGAATTACAGAATCCTCACTGCCAAATTCTGACTCGAGTTCCTCAGATTGCTGTAAAGTCTCTCTGGCATTTTAGTGCTTGGATGCTCATTTTTTACCTTACCAATGGCCCTCAATGATAATGCAAGACAGTTGACTCGTCCCACACACTGGGACTGAACCCGGGCGGTTGGTCAACTGCCTTGACTTATCATTCTTTTTGGCCTCATGGACCCTGGCATGCCCCCCCTCTTACGGCTGAGTTGCTTCAAACATGAATGAATAGCTTTTGCATGAGGCATTTGGCGTGTTTTCACTACAACAGCTACGGGCCACAAAACGGCCCCCGGGCCAACGTTTGAACATGCAGGCAGTCCTAACTAGCCTCGTCAAACATTCCTCCTTTACGCGGCTAACAACTGGCATATGGATATTTAACATCAAGGATTTTAGTAGTGAAAACATTACAGAGCAGATTCTGATTTGATCTCTGCAGCATGTGATGCTCCGGGGATTAAACGTGATAGTCCTTAAAGGGATTGACGTATCGCTTTACTTGAAAAGCTTAAAAGCTCACCAGCCTTCTGGCTCAACATTTGGGTTACTTAACTTCTCTCTCTCACTCTCACTCTCACTCACACTCACACACACACACTCATCATCGGCGGTCACTCGTAGTCGAGTATGACGGTCCTCCTTCTTGGTCTTTGTGGGTCTTCAGGTGGTTGAAGAGGCCGATCCTGGACCCGATAACTCTGGTGCAGTGTGGACAGGGGAATGTAATTGTGGTGGGTTTGGGTTGGGCCTGCTTGGTGGGGGCTCTCTCCTTTCTGCGTCTGCGTTTGTCCTGAGCGGCATGGTGGAGGTCAACGTTATATTGAGCGGCGCCGTCCTGTCTGCGGCCTTGTCTTCCCAAGTTGTAAGGTTTATGTGACACTTCTTCAGGTTTGCTTTTATGTTGTCCTTGAACCTCTTCTTCTGACCTCCCGGGGCCCGCTTTGCTTCAGCGAGCTGGGAATAAAGAACTTGTTTTGGGAGGCGAGAGTCAGGCATGCGGATTACATGGCCAATCCATCTCAGTTGGTTTTGGGCAATGGGGGTAGTGATGGTAGGCAAGCCAGCCTCCTCCAGGACGCTGGTGTTGGTGCGTCGGTCCTTCCAGCTGATCCTGAGGATTTTCCAGAGGCATCTCTGATGGTAGGTCTCCAGTGCCCTTAAGTGCCTGCTGTATGTGGTCCAGGCTTCTGACCCATACAGAAGGGTGGGGAGGACCACAGCTTTGTAGACCAGGATTTTGGTCTTTGCTTGGAGGTCACGATTCTCTAAGACTCTCTTCCGTAGCCTTGAGAAAGCCCCACTGGCACAGCTGAGGCGATGGTCAACATTTATGTCAAGATGCATTCAAACAACCGACTAGCAAGCCTGCCAGGAAAATGATGAACTGCTGGGGATGTTTTAGTCGTAGGAAGCCTGTGGAGCATTAAAGGAACATTACAGGCTGCTTGAATTCACATTTAACACGTTTATCTTTTAGCACTACGCTGCCAATGTCGTCGTTAGAAGATCGGGTTGCACGTTCCCCGAAAAGCCAAATTTTGTTTGATGCATTTTAATTGATGTTTTGTTTCATTTGAGACAAAATGTCACCCCTGGTCAGTGTTTTTATCCCAGTGCTTCCTCCCAGATAAATGTATCTTTTTTTTTTTTTTTATTAAAAGAATCTCTCACACACACACACACACACACACGTTACTGGGAAAAAATTCCTTAAACTGTAGACAAAAAACAAATCAGTATTGTGAACCTCTTACATATCCAGCTGACCTCTTCATCAATATGCACTTTCCGGCTCAAAGTGGAACTCTTAACAGATGGGCTATTGTGTGCTTTGGCACCGTGGCATGGCGTCCTACAATCTGATTGCAGTTCATAGAATATAAAATGCCTTGAGCTTTGGAAAACCCCAAGCCTGCAGTTTTATTTCGAGGCCCATTTAGAAGTATTAGTAAGTGACGTAAGAGCAATTAATGCAATCAACCATGGAGACTAAAATGAAAGCAGGTTTGTATGCATTGTGCTAATGTCAACAAAAATGGGTGCATGAACAAGTTTATTCATATCCCATATTTGTAGCTTGCAAAATGCTGACTAGCTTAATTGTTGCTCACTTGTTTCCTGTACTCTAATAACCGTTTTGTTTGGTGGCGGTGTCATCTCACAGAATCTGCGAGGACCAAGCGGAACAGCCCAACTTCTTCCAGGTGGAGGAGCAACACTCCCTAAGGGAGGTCATCACTGAGGAAACAATGAAGAGTCCCGCCTGCTCCTGCTTCTCCATACCGTGCTCTACGGCGCCATGCTCCGTCGGCAAGGAACAGTCCTGCAGCGGCAGCGCCGAATCTGACTCGGGCCTCAGCTCTTCATAGTCCCATCCAGTTCTCACAAAAGGGATTTTGTGTTTTGAGCTTGAACTCTTCTCGCACCTCCAGTTTATGTGCACAAAATGGCCACTGCACATTTTGATTGTAGCGATAACTAGCATCTTCATCCGGAGTTCAAGCATGGATATAATACAACGCGAAAAGTATGTGCCATTATTTTACATTTATTGAGTTTTTTGTGGGGGTGTCAAATGAGCAGATTGTGTAGATGGCCTTTTCATGAATCACAGTAATGGAAGTGATCATTATGTGGCACTTGAAGTGTAAATATGCAATACGTCACCTTTTAAACTTGATGCTCGTTGACTTTGTGGTGCTCATTGGTTCCACTCCTTTTTGTTTTGATATTTTTTTGGTTTGAATTGGGTCATGTCAACAATCACTCTTAGTGATAAATGGGAAGTCTTATGGATGGGGAGGGAGGTTTGCCTTGTTACATTGTTGTGCATTTCCCACAGAACAGTACTTCATAACACAAATATTTGATTGCATGATATGTGGTGTATCTCACGCGACAAAGACGTTTGCATCACACAAAACCGAGTTGTTGCAACAGAATGTAAAGCAAGCGTGGTAATCCTTGAGGTAAATAAAGGATCAAAATGAACCTGCTTTCATTGTCTAGCACTAAGAAATTAGCTCAGTGTGTGCAATTGATTGCATACATTTTGGATCACACGTATAAGGCTATTTGATGCCTCTAGGCAACGAACAGTAACCCTCCTACCCCAATTTCTTATGTTAAAGGTGTGTTTTACATTATGTTGATAATAAAAGTGTTTTACATTATGTTGATTTCAAAGTCAAAGTCTGCTTTATTGTCAATTTCTTCACATGCCAAGACACAAAGAAATCGAAATTCCGTTCCCACTATCCCACGGTGACGACATAGTACACAATATACAAACAACACAAAAAAAAAGTCACTTGTGAGTTGTAATCCTCTGGCGCTATCTGCTGTCTAGAAATGTCAAGTTTTATTTATATATTTAATTTGTGTCCGTTTTATTTTTTTAATTTAATTTGTGTTATTTGGTAAAATATTGCGTAAGAAATGTCCGTTTTATTTATATATTTAATTTGTGTCCGTTTTATTTTTTTTATTTAATTTGTGTTATTTGGTAAAATATTGCGTAAGAAACGGTATAAGCTAATATAAGACCCAAAAAATTAAAACGATATCAATGTTTATTGACATTTCTACGCGTGTTAAAACGTACGTATTTACGTTGATATGGGAGTTGTAGTTCTGTTCGATTTAAATGTCATGCGCAGGTGCTAGAAAAACACAGCAACTCCCATGATGCACCACTAAAGCCTCTAACAGCCACACTGCTGTGTAAAACCGCCCCCTGTAATCCCTGCTCTGACAACTCAATCCTCTGGGTTTCTTTTCTGCCTTTAAACACAAAATTTATAACCTAAAATCATGGACAACAGCGGAAAAGAAAAGGAGGCAATACAGCTCATGGCCGACGCCGACAAGAAAGTCAAGTCGTCGGGCTCTTTTTTGGGAGGGATGTTTGGCGGGTAAGGGACGCAGTTTTACGTGATATATTACCTGCCGTTATTGGCGCACAGCCCCTTTCTTTACGCCTTTTACCGACTTGTTAATGTATTAAATACCATAAGTAAATCGCAAATGTAGGCATTAAGCCACAGTGGCGTTGACACTTGTTATTTATGCTAACTCACAGGTTAGCCTCCCTCTACTTTAAACAAGCTAGCTTAATATTATATATTTTTACTCATTCACGACATTTCTGTCTACTTTTCGGCAGATACCTAATAATTTAATGAGCGAATTTGGCAACAGATAATTATTAGAACAAAAATTACTAAGGGTACAGCGTTGGGATTATTCAGCATTTTAATGGTTGGTTGAATTTGTTATGCAGAATATTTAAAAAGACAATATTTAGTAACAATTGCTGACCTTGCATTGATGTAATTTCCCTTAAGATGATTCAGTGGCTGCCTCGTTTATTATCATTATTACCAAGATTAACTCCCCAGAGGATGTATGGCAATCAATTAGTGACATTATGCAGTTTTTTTTAGTGTTATATACCTTTTACCCTCTGTATTTTTCATATAGAGGACATCACAAAGTGGAGGAGGCCTGTGAGATGTACTGCAGAGCGGCCAACATGTTCAAGATGGTCAAGAACTGGAGTGGTGAGATAAGAACGTGAATAACAACAAAAAAACACCTGCAAGGATGCCTTTTTTTTGCACAGCGCAGCACTTTGTGATAGTGCTGCCAAGTTAATGCTGACTCACAGTACTGAATGTTAAATAACTTTAAAAAAAACAATTTTTTTTTAGCTGCTGGTGGAGCGTTTTGTAAGGCCGCGCACCTCCACATGCAACTGCAGAACAAACACGACTGCGCTACCAGTTTCATCGATGCCGGCAATGCATACAAGAAGTCTGATCCCAATGGTGAGTTTGGACTGAGGTCATAAAGCCTTCAGAAAATTATACGGGGGATGTTTCAAGTCACATTCTAACATTCTTAACCGTGGTACAAGTCTACTGAGGTGTCAATTTCCAACTTTCCGCTGTACACAATTTATTGTCTCCAGCAGCCATTTTGTGCATCTTTGTGGTGTGCTTTTTAACTTCTGTCCTATCATATAAACTAACACTTCATGTCTTGACATTTCCCTCCTCCTTTTCCTATTCTTCTTTTTCTTCTTTTTGCTGTCAAAAGAGGCAATCAAGTGTTTAAATGCTGCCGTCGATATTTACACAGACATGGTAAGAAAGCAGATCATGTACTAACTAGACACAACTTTAAGCAAACAAGATAAAGATAATCAATATGAGCTGTCTTGAAAGATAATTGTGCAAAATTTTGACTGACTCTGGCAGTGTACAATGAATTACTAAATAATAAATGCCTTCCAGGGAAGATTCACCATCGCCGCCAAACATCATATCAGCATTGCCGAAATCTACGAGGCTGAACTGGTGGACATCGAAAAAGTATAATCATCATTTATTGTGGAATTGCATTGCACTGTTGCGTGAGAATATGTTTACAGTATTTTTTTTTCTTTTGCAAAGGCAATTGCACATTATGAGCAAGCGGCAGACTACTACAAGGGAGAGGAATCAAACAGGTATTCCGCATTGTTGATATGTTCAAGACATTTCTATAAGAATGGTGAAATGATTTTGAAAAAAATACAGTAATGTTTATTTGTGATTATAAATATTTAATCAATAGATTTACAGTATTTGTAAGCTTAGGTTCCACCTCTGTGTCTGATGACATCACAAACCTTACAGCTTCTTCTCTTCTTAGTTCGGCCAACAAATGTTTGCTGAAGGTGGGGTCCTACTGTGCTCAGTTGGAGCAGTACCAGAAGGCCATTGAGATCTATGAGCAGGTAAAAGCTGAGCCACACAGTCTGGCCGAAACGGGGCATAGCATTGATCCTTGTGGGACACCGATTACTGCTAAAAATTTGCATTGTCTGTGCAATTGATGATGTCTTCAAATGGTGCAATCTGTATGCGTAATGAGGATTAATGATGTTTCTTAATATAAATATTCGCAGGTCGGTGCCAACACGATGGACAACCCGCTGCTTAAGTACAGCGCCAAGGAGTATTTCTTCAAAGCGTCTCTGTGCCATTTCATTGTGGACGAGCTCAACGCTAAGGCAAGTGTGCCTCTTTAGAGCTTCCATTACACTGCTTGTAGGATGTTGTCCCATCTCAGTGTGTCCTCCCCAGATCGCTGTGGAGAAATATGAGGAGATGTTCCCGGCTTTCTCTGATTCCAGAGAGTGCAAACTGTTGAAGGTAGCCATTTCTTAATTTTTGCTTCTTCTCATTTTTGTTTTTGATAACCCATATTTTGTTTTTGTTTTTTTCCCCCAAGAAACTGCTAGAGGCACATGAGGAACAGAACAGCGAGGCTTTCACAGAGGCGGTAAGTCTGTTTAGGAGTCTCAAGGCCCTTTAATTTTAAGTTTAATTCCGCGTTTAATACCTCCTTTGACGACCAAGGCTAAAATTTGCTCCTCGCTTAATCACGAACAGTCCCCGTTGCCCAAATGTTTAGTCAGTGAATGGGACGAACGATCACATCACATCCACCCTTCTTCCTTCATCACCCGTTTCCCCTTTTTTCTCCGCAATCTGCTTCTTCTTTGACAATCGCACCATGCGTTTGTGGTCCAGGTCAAGGAGTTCGACTCCATTTCGCGTCTAGACCAGTGGCACACCACACTGCTGCTGCGCATCAAAAAGAGCATCCAGGGCGATGAGGGAGACCTCAAATGAGATCAAGCGGACACCCGCACAGATAGACTGGACAAACAAGTCGCACGCATGGTTCCTCTCCCCCTTCCTTTTCCTTCCCCACATGTGATAAGGCACTGCTTTACAGTAACACTTTCTTCCAAATCCAATCGGAATGTTAAGCATCCCCACATGCTCTCCTCTTGGGTGTAGGACTGCCGCGTAGCTTTTTATTGTTACTATGTTAGTCAAGTTCATCAACCATTATAAGTATGCATTATATTTTATTTATAAATACGTTGAAAATGTAGTTGCGGGTTCAGAAATTTCAGAAACGCGTTGAGACTGTTACGCATGACATAAGTCACTTGATTATTCCCCTCCACGTGGTTATAATACCTCAGGATTGTTTTATTTTTATGACTGATTTTTGCTCGGTTTCAATACTTACTGACAGCTAGGCTGCCATGTTGGGAGCCATGTCATTTCCACTCCTCGCTAAGCATGCACCTCCCCTACACATCACTCACCACAGTGTCCAGCTTCTTCTGGATCTTGAGGGAGAACAAAAAAAAACTAAAAATAGAAAGACCTTTGTGCTTGTGCAAATGGACAATAAAGTTGTATTCTATCCCTATTAAGGTATTAAAGTGTTCTCTACACGGTCATTCTAGTACTTTTGCTATATAACAACTCAATAACAAAAGATTCCGAACAAAGACTTTCTCTTTCTGACGCAGATATTTGCCATTGTGTCAAACTGCTGCAGTATTACGCCAACTACTGCTGAAGAGGACTTCATTGATGTGAGATTTTTGTTTTTAACCTTAAGTATCGGTGGCTGGTATTGGCAGTCTCCACGAGCACCCGATACTTCACTCGCTTATCCCTAGTCAAAAGTCTTGCTTTAAATGGCCACGCCTAGGTTTTCCCAGACAGCATATTTATACTCTTTTATGTGTTTGAGCATCTGATTTAATTGCTCACTCAGCCCGCAGTTATGTCAGTTATGTCTCATAAAATGTTGGGCACGGTTCAAATATCCAGGAACTCAGTTTTGTAACAGTTTATCACATGCCACAAGGTGACGCAAATCCTCTGAAACGGTTCAACTTTCCAGCCTGTATAGTTTGCGGGGAATTTGCGCCACCTTGTGGCTACTTGTGATGCACTGCTAGGAAAAAAAACGAGAGCCTAGACATTAAAACAGTACTTTCTGGGTGACTGTAACAGAAATGTTCATAGTATTCATGACAAAGTCATTGAGTAGTTTCTGCAACTTCTTTTTTATTTTCATTCAAATTTCAGAGGGATTCGCTTGGTTGTCATTTGCCACATTTAAACTTTTTTTCACATCTCTTCAGACACGACCACTGTCAGAATGTTCGGTTGCGCCGCCTCCTCTTGGGGAGCCAGAATGGTTTGCGAGGCGACCTCTTCCATCAGGGATGACATGCTGGGGGTATCGGAGGAGATTTCCTCCACGGGCATGTTAAAAGGTCTGTCCAAAGTGATGAAGTCGTTGCCATCTGACGTTACCACCTGAGCCTCGAGGTTGTCTTGAGCTTTGGCTTCCTTCTTCACATTACCCTTCAAGACGACCAGGTAGTTCCTCCACGGAGCATTGGCATCATGAATCTAAAGTTGAGAAACGGTGGAGGAAAAGGCCACAAGATAAATGATTTCTTAATTTACTATGAAATGAGCGGTTAGCTAGTTATTTCTTTTTTTTTTTTTTTGACCGTCGTGTTAGTTAAGTTGGTTGTACTTTTGTTTGTTGGTTCATCATGTTACGAGTACCTTGGTGTGACGGCGAAGAGTAGACGTGTCGGTGAAAGTGCGGTTGCACGACCCACACATGTAGGGCTTTTCGCCGGTGTGGATGCGCTGGTGCCGCTGAAGTGCGTGGAGCTGCGCAAAATGCTTATCGCAGTCATTGCAGGCGTAAGGACGTTCACCTGGGACGGGGCAGGATGTCAAATGACTGTCAGCTTTAAATACTTGCGTGCTACAGATGATCCAAATCGGATGCTCACCTGTGTGCGCCGTCAAATGCTGCCGTAGCGAGTTCCTCTGACCGAAGCTGCGGCCGCAGTACTTGCACTTGAACGGCTTGGCGCCGGTGTGGACGTTGGCGTGGTGGCGCAGGTACTGCTTGGCTGTGAAGCCCTTCCCGCAGGTCTCGCACTTAAAAGGCTTCTCACCTTGAACAACAGAAGTTGACCATAGCGCTATGAAAGACAAGATCCTAATTGGGTTGTCTTACCAATGTGGGAGCGTTTGTGATAGGCCAGTGAGTGTCCATGTTTGAAGCGGGCGTCACACATGTCGCAGGCGAAGGGCTTCTCATCCGTGTGGGTCCTGAACACAACCATACTCTGATGTCATATTTCACAATAGCAACAGACAAAAGAGCTCCCATTTGGAATGCATTGGCTGGCAAGATAAAAAAGATGTTGTCATCCCTGTGGGACAATAATAGCAAAGTGCCTTTTGACATTAAGTGATCTGTACGCTTTGAGCCACCGAAGATCCAAACCAGGACTTTTCAACATCAAGCTCCTACCTTTCGTGCGTGTTGAGAGACGACTTCTGGATGAAGCGGGAACCGCACTTAATGCAAACATAGTTCTTGATGCCCTTATGTATCCGCATGTGCAACATGAGCGATGCTTTGGACCTCAACCACTTGCCACATTCAGAACACTGCTGCATATGTGGACCATCATGCACCTTAAAAGTAAAGGATGAGTCAGGAAGTGCGGTGAAGTGAATGGACTACTGAAGGGGGACTAGTTGGAGCATTTGAAAATTCTTGACCAGTTTTTTGTGGCGGGTCACATCCTTTTTGCGCTTGAAGGTCTTAGTGCAGACATCGCAGGTGAAGAGCCGTTCGCTGCTGTGAACGTGCTTCTCGTGGATCCTTAAGTTAGCGCGGTTGGAGAAAGTGTTCATGCAGGTCTTGCATTGATGGACCAGCTCACCTTTGCGTGCCTGGCAGGTGCTGTTGCAAAGCGGGAGGAGTGCATTTTAGTGCAATGACATTAAGTGATCTGTACGCTTTGATCCACCGAAGGTCCAAAACAGAACTTTTCAAGACCAAGCTCGTACCTGTGGTGCAGGTTGAGAGCCGACTTCTGGGTGAAGCGGGAACCGCACTCCGTGCAGATAAAGGCCTTGATGCCGCTATGCGTCCGCTTATGCAACATGAGCGATGCTTTGGAGCTCAACCTCTTGCCACATTCAGAGCACTGGTGCATATGTGGACCATGCACCTAAAAAGCAAAGCACGAGTCAGGAAGTGCGGTGAAGTGAATGGACTACTGAAGAGGACTGGTTGGAGCATTTGAAAATTCCTGACCTGTTTTTGGTGGCGGACCACGTCCTTCTTGCGCTTGAAGGTCTTGGCGCAGACATCGCAGGTGAAGAGCCGTTCGCTGCTGTGAACGTGCTTCTCGTGGAGCCTCAAGTTTTTGCGGTTGGAGAAGGTCTTCATGCAGGTCTCGCAGCGATAGACCAGCTCGGCTTTCACTCCGTGGCAGGTGCTGTTGCAAAGCGGGAGGAGAACAACTTGAGGCACTGGTTGATGACTGGACGTTTCCCACACTGCCACATTGAGGCTTCAAAAATAGGCCAGTAAATAAAAATAAGGTGTCCCAACCTAGCACCAACCTCACGTGCTTCCGGTAGCTCCGCTCGTAGTGGAAGCTCCGCTGACAGTTACTGCACACGAACTTCCTCTTGGAGGTTCTCTTGGACACCATGCCACTCTCATCATCGTCCTCGCCTGCGGACACCAGCACTGTTTCCTCGGCGTCGTTTCGACTCTGCGTGTCCTTATCAAAGTGAGGTGAGGATGCATATGTGGTGTCATTGTCGTCTTCAGCATTAAATGCCTCATCTTCAATTGGGATGAACCATTTGAGTCTGGGGCTCTTCCTTTTGGATCTTTTGGAAAGGCACTCAGAGCTCTCCGGAGGCAGTTGACTATTTTGCGGCTTCTTTATGCCAGTCTCGGTCGCTGGTGATGACTCCTCTACCACATCTGACTGCGAAGTATGATTTATACCGCAAACTCTGGCCAGCTCCTCACATTTCAAAGTCTTGGCGGCCGCTTGCACGTCCTCCATCCTGCTCTGAGCCACTTCCGCCTTACCCGTGTACACAAACTCCAAAAAGTCCGAAAAGTCACATGCATGCATGTTGGAGAGCGTGATCTGGTCAGGGGTGGCGTCCGGTGATAGGAAGATGTTCCTGAAGTAATCGCTAGAAGCTGCGAGAACCACCCGATGAGCCTGAAATGTCTGCGCGTGGCCCTGGTAGTCAACCCGGACCGTGATGTCACTCAGGTGTCCCTGCAGCCTCAGGTGGTGCAGGGTGTTCAGAATATTCTGGTGGTGTGTTTTGGAGCTGAGCTGGATCACCTTCATGGCCATCATGTATTGAATCTGGATAGAAATTGAGTTCAACTACAGAGTTTAGTTGGTGCCAAAAAGATGTACACTGATGCTTTGAGTTACAAGTGACCCATTGCATTTTTCGAGATACAAACTGTTGTTGCCCAGCTCAGTGGCTTAGTGGGCCCAGCTCAGTGTCTGCCCTGAGACTGGAAGGTTGTGGGTTCAAACCCTGGCCGGCTCATACCAAAGACTAAAAATGGGACCCATTGCCTCCCTGCTTGGCACTCTGCTTTAAGGGTTGGAATTGGGGGGTTAGATTACCAAATGATTCCCGAGTAGGGCAACGCTGCTGCCCACTGCTCCCCTCTCCCCCAGGGGATGGATCAAAATCACATGAGGATGGGTTAAATGCAGAAGACAAATTTCACCACACTCAGATGTGTGTGATGATCCTTGGGACTTTAACTTTTATGGGACAATTATTAATCTTACAGTAATGCATAATATAAAATAAACTTTATTTATATGGATGGAAGGTAAGAAGGGTAGAGGCAACATAAGATATATAGAAGGGGGGCCACGTGCCCCCTAACATTGTCTTTGAAACCGTAATTCGAATCCTTGCGTATAATGTAGCGACCGCAACCATGTGGTTTTCACGTACAAAACAGTTGGTCGGGGTTCTGATGTTTGCACAATTGGCAATACGATTTGACCAAAAGCTACCGTTAAATTGCATCGAAAAACACGGGATCAGTTACTGCTAATTATAGCATCGCGCGCATGAGAGTGTGTGCGGCGAAAATTGTTGGAGAGAGAGAGCGTCGTTCTTACCGTAAGGTTGCTAAAAAGGCAGCCCCACGAACAGTAGCGAACGCTGATCCTTGTGAATATTCAAAACGCATACGGAACTTAATCCGCAGGGGGAAAAATGGACGGCAACCCCACTTAAGACAAACGACATGAAGGCAAACAAATGTTAAACAGGAGTTCTAACGTGCAATACTACTTAAAAATATATGCGAGGTTGCAGGAAATGTTGTTCATGGGGAAAACAATAAACACAATTTTGGTCTTGTTTTCTTAGCACTTCCATTCGCAATAAAGTTAAAGCCAGTTTGTCACCAATAGCTTTCCGTAGAGCTCTAATACGATGTACGCATGCGCAATGTAACCCCCTCGTCCTACACAATTTCACAAAAAACACTTGAACCTCTTTCTTGACATAGCAGTATGTTTGCTGTGTTGATATGTTTGTATTTTACGTTTAGTTCTCACAATTCACACATGGGGATCAGCAAGACTTTGTGTAGCCACAAAGTGGCGCAAATCCTCTGAAACGCTTCAACGTTCCGGCCTAGAGTTTGCGGGGAATCTGCGCCACCTTGTGGCTACTTGTGATACACCGCTAAAAAATGAGAAACAAAACATTAAAACAGTACTTTCTGGGTGACTGTAAAAGAAATGTTCATAGTATTCATGACAAAGTCATTGAGTAGTTTCTGCAACTTGTTTTTATGCTGGCTGTTAGCCACAATTTCTGTACAAAAGCTAAAATAACCACAAATTGTAATTATTACAGCTATGATTAAATGGGGTATTTATTTTCATTCAAATTTCAGAGGGATTCGCTTGGTTGTCATTTGCCACATTTAAACTTTTTTTCACATCTCTTCAGACACGACCACTGTCAGAATGTTCGGTTGCGCCGCCTCCTCTAGGGGAGCCAGAATGGTTTGCGAGGCGACCTCTTCCATCAGGGATGACATGCTGGGGGTATCGGAGGAGATTTCCTCCACGGGCATGTAAAAAGGTCTGTCCAAAGTGATGAAGTCGTTGCCATCTGACGTTACCACCTGAGCCTCGAGGTTGTCTTGAGCTTTGGATTGCTTCTCCACATTACCCTTCAAGACGACCAGGTAGTTCCTCCACGGAGCATTGGCATCATGAATCTAAAGTTGAGAAACGGTGGAGGAAAAGGCCACAAGATAAATGATTTCTTAATTTACTATGAAATGAGTGGTTAGCTAGTTATTTCTTTTTTTTTTTTTTTTGACCGTCGTGTTAGTTAAGTTGGTTGTACTTTTGTTTGTTGGTTCATCATGTTACGAGTACCTTGGTGTGACGGCGAAGAGTAGACGTGTCAGTGAAAGTGCGGTTGCACGACCCACACATGTAGGGCTTTTCGCCGGTATGGATACGCTGGTGCCGCTGAAGGGCGTTGAGCTGCGTAAAATGTTTATCGCAGTCATTGCAGGCGTAAGGACGTTCACCTGGGATGGGGCGGGATGTCAAATGAATAGCAGCTTTTTACAAATTCGCGTGCTACAGATGATCCGAATCGGATGCTCACCTGTGTGCACCAGCAAATGCTGCCGTAGCGAGTTCCTCTGACCGAAGCTGCGGCCGCAGTACTTGCACTTGAACGGCTTGGCGCCGGTGTGGACGTTGGCGTGGTGGCGCAGGTACTCCTTGGCTGTGAAGCCCTTCCCGCAGATCTCGCACTTAAAAGGCTTCTCACCTTGAACAACAGAAGTTGACCACAGCGCTATGAAAGACAAGATCCTAATTGGGTTGTCTTACCCATGTGCGAGCGTTTGTGATAGGCCAGTGAGTTTCTCTGTTTGAAGCGGGCGTCACACATGTCGCAGGCGAAGGGCTTCTCATCCGTGTGGGTCCTGAACACAACCATACTCTGATGTCATATTTCACAATAGCAACAGACAAAAGAGCTCCCATTTGGAATGCATTGGCTGGCAAGATAAAAAAGATGTTGTCATCCCTGTGGGACAATAATAGCAAAGTGCCTTTTGACATTAAGTGATCTGTACGCTTTGAGCCACCGAAGATCCAAAACAGGACGTTTCAACATCAAGCTCCTACCTTTCGTGCATGTTGAGAGATGACTTCTGGATGAAGCGGGAACCGCACTTAATGCAAACATAGTTCTTGATGCCGTTATGTATCCGCATGTGCAACATGAGCGATGCTTTGGACCTCAACCACTTGCCACAGTCAGAACACTGCTGCATATGTGGACCATCATGCACCTTAAAAGCAAAGGACGAGTCAGGAAGTGCGGTGAAGTGAATGGACTACTGAAGAGGACTGGTTGGAGCATTTGAAAATTCCTGACCCGTTTTTTGTGGTGGGTCACATCCTTCTTGCGCTTGAAGGTCTTGGCGCAGACATCGCAGGTGAAGAGCCGTTCGCTGCTGTGAACGTGCTTCTCGTGGATCCTCAAGCTGCTGCGGTTGGAGAAAGTGTTCATGCAGGTCTTGCATTGATGGACCAGCTCACCTTTGAGCGCCTGGCAGGTGCTGTTGCAAAGCGGGAGGAGAACAACTTGAGGCACTGGATGATGACTGGACGTTTCCCACACTGCCACATTGAGGCTTCAAAAATAGGACAGTAACTAAAAATAAGGTGTCCCAACCTAGCACCAACCTCACGTGCTTCCGGTAGCTCCGCTCGTAGTGGAAGCTCCGCTGACAGTCACTGCACACGAACTTCCTCTTGGAGGTTCTCTTGGACACCATGCCACTCTCATCATCGTCCTCGCCTGCGGACACCAGCACTGTTTCCTCGGTGTCGTTTAGACTCTGCGTGTCCTTATCAAAGTGAGGTGAGGATGCATATGTGGTGTCATTGTCCTCTTCAGCATTAAATGCCTCATCTTCAATTGGGATGCACCATTTGAGTCTGGTGCTCTTCCTTTTGGATCTTTTGGAAAGGCACTCAGAGCTCTCCGGAGGCAGTTGACTATTTTGCGGCTTCTTTATGCCAGTCTCGGTCGCTGGTGATGACTCCTCTACCACATCTGACTGCGAAGGATGATTTATGCCGCAAACTCTGGCCAGCTCCTCACATTTCAAAATCTTGGCGGCCGCTTGCATGTCCTCCATCCTGCTCTGAGCCACTTCCGCCTTACCCGTGTACACAAACTCCAAAAAGTCAGAAAAGTCAGATGGATGCATGTTGGAGAGCGTGATCTGGTCAGGGGTGGCGTCCAGTGATAGAAAGATGTTCCTGAAGTAATCGCTAGAAGCTGCGAGAACCACCCGATGAGCCTGAAATGTCTGCGCGTGGCCCTGGTAGTCAACCCGGACCGTGATGTCACTCAGGTGTCCCTGCAGCCTCAGGTGGTGCAGGGTGTTCAGAATATTCTGGTGGTGTGTTTTGGAGCTGAGCTGGATCACCTTCATGGCCATCATGTATTGAATCTGGATAGAAATTGAGTTCAACTACAGAGTTTAGTTGGTGCCAAAAAGATGTACACTGGTGCTTTGAGTTACAAGTGACCCATTGCATTTTTCGAGATACAAACTGTTGTTGCCCAGCTCAGTGGCTTAGTGGGCCCAGCTCAGTGTCTGCCCTGAGACTGGAAGGTTGTGGGTTCAAACCCCGGCCGGCTCATACCAAAGACTATAAAAATGGGACCCATTGCCTCCCTGCTTGGCACTCAGCATTAAAGGTTGGAATTGGGGGGTTAGATCACCAAATGATTCCCGAGCGTGGCACCGCTACTGCTCCCCTCTCCCCCAGGAGATGGATCAAAATCACATGAGGATGGGATAAATGCAGAAGACAAATTTCACCACACCCAGATGTGTGTGATGATCATTGGGACTTTAACTTTTAACTTTTTCGGGACAATTATTAATCTTATTGTAATGCATAATATAGGGTGTTTCATAAAGTACGCAGTTTTTTAATTGCGCGGGATTTTTTTGTTTGAAGATTGTCAGCACTGTTCCTATCATTTTCGTTATCTATTATCACTCCGATTAGAAGACCATTTGTCGTTTTTCCATTTTGTAGCCATGGAGCGGTTCAGTATCGAGCAACGCATTCTTATTGTGAAAACTCATTACAAAAACGGGGAGTGCTACGCAGAGACTGTCCGTAAACTTCGCGCGATCTTTGGACGTGACAATGCCCCGACCGCAACAACAGTTTCGAGCTTGGTACAGAAATTCGAAGAATCTGGGTCAGTTGCAACCAGAAAAATCGCCCGGTCGAAACCGTAATTCCCTGAGCGTCTGATCTCACTTCGCGGCGGCGACCAAGAATGGCCTCCGAGGTCATGTGACCTCACACCTTGTGACTTCTTTTTATGGGGATATGTGAAGTCACAAGTTTACGTGAACAAACCTCAAACGATTACCGAACTGAAGATGGAAATTCAACGGGTAATCGGCGAAATCGACAGGGACGTCTGCAAAAGAGTTATCGTTAATTTCAACGATCGGATGACTGCCTGCAGAGAAAGTGGAGGTGGACATATGCTCGATATCATTTTTCCTTATTAAATTGAAGTATATGTTGAATGAAATTAAATAAAAATTTTGAATTTTGCATCGATTTTGGCTGATTTGTTGCATTTTTAAAAACTGCGTACTTTATGAAACACCCTATATAAAATGAACTTTATTTATATGGATGGAAGGTAAGAAGGGTCGAGGCAACATAAGATATATAGAAGGCTAAAAGAAGGGGGGCCACGTGCCACCTAACATTGTCTTTGAAACCGTAATTCGAATCCTTGCGTAACTATTAAATGTGTTAACACATGCAGCAACAAACGTGCATAGATCACAGGCCGTAACCGTAATGGCACTTGCGTTATAACAATGTAACGACCGCAACCATGTGGTTTTCACGTACAAAACAGTCGGTCGGGGTTCTGATGTTTGCACAATTGGCAATACGATTTGACCAAAAGCTACCGTTAAATTGCAGAGAAAAACACGGGATCAGTTACTGCTAATTATAGCATCGCGCGGATGAGAGTGTGTGCGGAGAAAATTGTTGAAGAGCGAGAGAGAGAGCGTCGTTCTTACCGTAAGGTTGCTAAAATGGCAGCCCCACGAACAGTAGCGAACGCTGATCCTTGTGAGTATTCAAAACGCATACGGAACTTAATCCGCAGGGGGGAAAATGGACGGCAACCCCACTTAGACAAACAACACGAAGGCAAACAAATGTTAAACAGGAGTTCTAACGTGCAATACTACTTAAAAATATATGCGAGGTTGCAGGAAATGTTGTTCATGGGGAAAACAATAAACACAATTTTGGTCTTGTTTTCTTAGCACTTCCTTTCGCAATAAAGTTAAAGTCAGTTTGTCACCAATAGCTTTCCGTAGAGCTATGTACGCATGCGCAATGTAGCCCCCTCGCCATACACTATTTCACAAAAAACACTTGAACCTCTTTCTTGACATATTTATTTAAGCAGTATATTTGCTGTGTTGATATGTTTGTATTTGTATTTTACGTTTAGTTCTCACAATTCACACATGGGGATCAGCAAGACTTTGTGTAGCCACAAAGTGGCGCAAATCCTCTGAAACGCTTCAACGTTCCGGCCAATATAGTTTGCGGGGAATCTGCGCCACCTTGTGGCTACTTGTGATACACCGCTAAAAAAAAAAGAGAAACAAAACATTAAAACAGTACTTTCTGGGTGACTGTAAAAGAAATGTTCATAGTATTCATGACAAAGTCATTGAGTAGTTTCTGCAACTTGTTTTTATGCTGGCTGTTAGCCACAATTTCTGTACAAAAGCTAAAATAACCACAAATTGTAATTATTACAGCTATGATTAAATGGGATATTTATTTTACATTTTATTTAGATTTTAGAGGGATTTGCTTGGTTGTCATTTGCTTTACTCTCCAGTGTCCTTTGCCACGTTTATACTTCTTTACACATCTTGTCAGACACGACCACGGTCAGAATGTCCGGTTGCGCCGCCTCCTCTTGTGGAGCTAGAATGGTTTGCGATGCGGCCTCTTCAAGCAGGGATGACATGCTGGGGGTCTCTGCGGAGATTGAGTGGGCAGTCTCGGAGATGTTTTCCTCCACTGGCATGACAAAAGGTCTGTCCAAAGTGATGATGACGTCGCCGCCGCTGCCATCTGACGTTACCACCTGAGCCTCGGGCGGCATCTCGGTGTGGTCGTGAGTCTCCAGGGCGACTGTTCCCGGCCCGGCCTTCTCGGGCGGCAGGACAGTGGTGGTGGGAGAGGGGACTTTGCTTTTGGATGCCTTTTTGGCATTGCTTTTTTTCTCCTGCGCTGTCCCCTTGTCTTGAGCTTTGGATTTCTTCTCCACATTACCCTCCAAGATGACCAGGTAGTTCTTCCACGGTGCATTGGCGTCATGAGTCTAAAGTTGGGAAATGGTGGAGGAAAAGGCCACAAGATAAATTATTTCTTAGTTTACTATGAAATGTGTAGTTAGCGAGTTATTTTTTTGTTTGACGTATAGTTGGTTTATATTACTTAAGTTGGTCGTACTTTGGTTTGTTGGGTCATCATGTTACGAGATGTGTGATACTCACCGTGGTGTGACGGCGAAGAGTAGACTTGTCAGTGAAAGTGCGGTTGCACAACCCACACATGTAGGGCTTTTCGCCGGTGTGGATGCGCTGGTGCCGCTGAAGTGCGTTGAGTTGCGTAAAATGCTTGTCGCAGTCATTGCAGGCGTAAGGACGTTCACCTGGGACGGGGCGGGATGTCAAATGACTGTCAGCTTTAAATACTTGCGTGCTACAGATGATCCGAATCGGATGCTCACCTGTGTGCACCGTCAAATGCTGCCGTAGCGAGTTCCTCTGAGCGAAGCCGCGGCCGCAGTGCTCGCACTTGAACGGCTTGGAGCCGGTGTGGATGTTGGAGTGGTAGCGCAGGTACTCCTTGGATGCAAAGCTCTTCCCGCAGGCCTCGCACATGAAAGGCTTCTCACCTTGAACAACAGAAGTTGACCACAGCGCTATAAAAGACAAGATCCTAACTGGGTCTTACCCGTGTGGGAGCGCTTGTGATAGGCCAGCATGCTTTTCTGGGTGAAGCGGGCCTCACACTCGTCGCAGGCGAAGGGCTTCTCACCTGTGTGGATCCTGAACACAACCGTACTCTGATGTCATATTTCACACGGGCAACAAACAAAGAGTTACCATTTGGAATGCATTGATAAGATAAAACAAAATGGGACTGTGTTGTCATACCTGTGGGACACCAATGGCAAAGTGCCTTTTAGTGCAATGACATTAAGTGATCTGTACGCTTTGATCCACCGAAGGTCCAAAACAGAACTTTTCAAGACCAAGCTCGTACCTGTGGTGCATGTTGAGAGCCGACTTCTGGGTGAAGCGGGAACCGCACTCCGTGCAGATAAAGGCCTTGATGCCGCTATGCGTCCGCTTGTGCAACATGAGCGATGCTTTGGAGCTCAACCTCTTGCCACATTCAGAGCACTGGTGGATATGTGGATCATGCACCTAAAAAGCAAAGGACAAGTCAGGAAGTGCGGTGAAGTGAATGGACTACTCAAAGGGACTGGTCCGAGCATTTCAAAATTCCTGACCTGTTTTTGGTGGCGGACCACGTCCTTCTTGCGCTTGAAGGTCTTGGCGCAGACATCGCAGGTGAAGAGCCGTTCGCTGCTGTGAACGTGCTTCTCGTGGATCCTCAAGTTGCTGCGGTTGGAGAAGGTCTTCATGCAGGTCTCGCAGCGATAGACCAGCTCGGCTTTCACTCCGTGGCAGGTGCTGTTGCAAAGCGGGAGGAGAACAACTTGAGGCACTGGTTGATGACTGGACGTTTCCCACACTGCCACATTGAGGCTTCAAAAATAGGCCAGTAAGTAAAAATAAGGTGTCCCAATCTAGCACCAACCTCACGTGTTTCAGGTAGCTCCGCTCGTAGTGGAAGCTCCGCTGACAGTCACTGCACACGAACATCCCCTTGGAGGCTCTCTTGGACACCCTACCACTCTCTTCATCGTCCTCGTCCTCGCTTGCGGACACCAGCAATATTTCCTCGGCGTCGTTTAGACTCTGCGTGTCCTTATCAAAGCGAGGCAAGGCGGGTGAGGATGCGCATGTGGTGTCATTGTCCTCTTCAGCGTTAAATGCCTCATCTGTAGTTGGGATGCACTGTTTAAGTTTGGTGCGCTTCCTTTTGGATCTTTTGGAAAGGCACTCGGAGCTCTCCGGAGGCAGTTGACGATTAAGCGGCTTCTTTATGCCAGTCTCGGTCGCTGGTGATGACTCCTCTACCACGTCTGACTGCGAAGTATGATTTATGCTGCAAACTATGGCCAGCTCCTCGCATTCCAAAATATTGGCGGCCGCTTGCATGTCCCCCATCCTGCTCTGAGCCACTTCCGCCTTACCTGTATACACAAACTCCAAAAAGTCAGAAAAGTCACATGGATGCATGTTGGAGAGCGAGATCTGGTCAGGGGTGGCGTCCGGTGATAGGAAGATGTTCCTGAAGTAATCGCTAGAAGCTGCGAGAACCACCCGATGAGCCTGAAATGTCTGCGCATGGCCCTGGTAGTCAACCTGGACCTTGATGTCACTCAAGTGTCCCTGCAGCCTCAGGTGGTGGAGGGCATTCAGGATATTCTGGTGGTGTGTTTGGGAGCTGAGCTGGATCACCTCCATGCCCATCTTGTAGTGAGTCTGGATAGAAATTGAGTTAAACTGCAGGATTTAGTCGGTGCCAAGATGTGCTTTGAGTTACAAGTGACCCATTGCCCAGGGTAGAGGAAACATGAGATATATAGAAGGCTGAAAGGAGGGGGAACACGTACCACCTAACATTGTCCTTGAAACCGTAATTCGAAACCTTACATGACTATTAAATGTGTAAACACATTCAGAATCAAACGTGCATAGATCACAGGCAATGTTGCATTTAACCATCATGGCACTTGTGTTATAACAATGTAACGACTGCAACCGTGTTATTGTCACGTACAAAACAGTTGGTCGGGGTTCTGATGTTTGTACAATTGGCAATATGATTTGAACGAGACCGAAAGCTACCGTTAAATTTCATAGAAAAACACGGGATCTGTGCTCTTACTGCTAATTTTAGCATCGCGCAAACCAGTGTGTGCAGCGTTTAACATTGAAGAGAGAGAGCGTCTTTCTTACCGTAAGGTCGCTAAAATGGCAGCCCCATGAACAGTAGCGAACGCTGATCGCTGTGGTTATTCAAATGCTACGGAACTTAATCCGCAGGGAAAAAATGGACGGCAAGACCAATTAGACAAACAACATTAAAGGAAACAAATGTTAAACAGGAGTAATAACGTGCAATATTACTTAGAAATACACGTAAGGTTGCAGAAAATGTTGTTCATGGGGAATAAAAATAAACGTAATTCAAAGTTCTTTTTTCATAGCGCTTCCTTTTGCAATGGCGTTAACCGAGTTTATCTCCAATAGCTTTCCGTAGTTATCCTAGACGATGTACGCATGCGCAATCTAGCCCTCTCGTTATACATAAATGCACTAAAAACACATAACCCTCTTTCTTGACATATTTATGTAAGCAGTTAATGTTCTGTGTTGATATGTTTGTATTTTATGTTTAGTTCTCACAATTCACACATGGGGATCGGCAAGTTTGTGTTTTTGTGTTAACACTTTGTCCGCGAGATGGCGCCATTGCGTAGCTAGTCAACGTAAGACAAGCGTTTAAAAAAAAAAAAGTATAGTACATATGGTTGCATCTTATCGTCATAATCTTTTAGGTTTTTAATGTTTTTCACCCTAAAATGCACCGAGAAAGTAGTACTGCACATTGCACGTCAAACGAGGTGCTTAAGTAGTCAATTTTTGCTGATACAGTCTAAAGCTTGGAGTTTAGTGGGAGACACTTGATAAACAAGCCGCCTCTAAGGAGGAGCGTAGGTAATCTTTTCATACTCACAATGACATAAATCATCCTCGGAGATGCAAAGCACATTGTAAGCATCCATACACCACTACATGCATGGCTGAGAGGGGCGTTCTGCTGTTGCCAAGGTTTCTTGTCTCCACAAAGAAATCCATACAGCTCCCATTTATCATAATGAATCCTGCGAGCCTGCAGTGTTTCCTCGCTTCGGTGACTCATACTGCACGCAGCACCAGAGCTTTGCACTCATTTTCTTTGATTCTTCCCACTGTAGTCAAGGATAACCAAACCCTGAATTGAAGTTAGTTCAAGGTGATTGACTTATTTTCATTTTGTTTTACAAAACTAAACTGGATGCAGCAAGTCCTGCAGCTTCTCACCAAAGATGAGAAGTGCCAAATTGCAGAGCTTAACTGAGAAGAACGCAAAGCAGCGGTGACGCCATGGTGGTGTATGCACTCCAAGAAGGACCGCAGTCTTCCCTTTGTACCATTTGAGCTCAATGGGTTCGAGCCAGACCAACGTTCAACGGGTCCAGCTCCTTGTTCTGCGGTGGTTTGGCCTTCCGTTCCCCTCAGGCTTATTCGACAATAAACATCAATCATTCTGTTAATGTTTTCGGTCCACGTTTATCAATTGCAATCGTACGCTTTGGAAATCAGTTCAGCAAACAAAAAAATTACTCAATTGTGTCTTTTATTCTCAATCTTATTGCTGAACGACACCAGACTATCGAAAGCCAGAATGGCTGTATGCCACACCACGAGAGTCTAGACCTGGCGAGTTGAGCCGAGACCTCAAGAACAGGATGAAGACAGTTGAAAGCAGAACTTCATAATTGTGGTCCAATTTTGTTGGCCTGATGAGGCTTGATGCTTTTTGCAGCAAAACGAAACCAAATGTTTCCTTCCATCAACAGGCTTTTGTGGCTTCCTGCTTAACTAGTGCATGACTGGACATTTTGTGTCATGTTAATCTAAGGATGATACTCACTTTTTTTTTTTTTTTTTTTTACCCTCAGAATTTGGAAGACAGTAAACCAGAAAGGTCAAGGACAAGGAGTGGCAGTAAGAAGCATGTGATTGATCCCAGCCAAACAGGTAGTAACAGATAACAAAATATTAAACTAAAATATATAAAAGAAATTGAGCTCAACAAAATATATTATGAAAGAAGTACAGAGTAGCTAGACCCAGATTAAAATACACAAATATTAAATAAAAAGCATATATCCATTATATTACAATTACTCTAAGCACAACTCATGTCGTTTTTTTTGCAGACTCATATAAGCCTGACTATTGTGATCTGTCTGTCTCCATGTGTTGCTCCACTATTTGTCTTGAAATATCCATTGGGCAACGTCGCTATTATGAATCCTGTTGTTTCCCAAAATGTGTCCCTCTGAGGACTTCATCGGAAAGAACTTGTCTTGCCAAAGCCAAAGAATGATTTAATACATGGGGAGCAAATGAGCAAATCATAGTGTGGGAACGTGCTTAAACAAAGACGGTTTCATCCCATATCCGCAGACTCATTTTCACTGAATGAAAAGCGTTGAAAAGAAGCTCCCTGGCATTTCATTGAACAGCTTTGCTTCTCCATCCATCCACTGATGAATAGATAGTCGGAATTCCGAGATGGAGTTACTTTGGCCTCTGACTCACCGCCTGTGTTCCCAGTGGAACCCTCCCTCCCTCTTCTCCCTCCCTCCTTCCCCCCTTCTCCTTCCTCCTCCTCCTCCTCCTTCATTCGTCCTTGCCAGTGTTCCCTCCGCTGTAACCGAATCCCGCACTTGAGAGCCTCAAGGACGGCCGGCCGCCCACTGCCACAGCCGCCGTGTTCAGAAATAGAGGGCTTACCTACTGCAGCTAAAATAGATCCCAACCTTAATAAGTGACTCGCACGCTCTTTTGGTAACATTTGTGGCACGCTTAGTCAGGCAGGTGTTTTCCCACAATGCAACATGTTCCCTCAGCAGAGCTCTTCCATCGCTCTCCTTCTGGGTTTCTTGGCCTTCTTCAAATACTGGACCAAATGCAAAGAAGTACAAAAATATCTGCTGGGAAAATAAGAAATATTGGAAAAAAAATGTATGGTATATAAATAATATATATAATAACAATAAAAAATACTGGGCAAAAATAGCGAAAAACATTAGAAAAAAAATTTGATGATAGAAAAACAAAAAAAACTTTTGTTAAAAATGACAAATGTCACACCCCCAGGAGCAATCACCCTCCTATCCTCCCTCCTTTCTTACTTCCTGTCCGCCGCCACCCTCCTCGTGTCCTCTCTGGCTTCGCTCCTGCGGAATTGCATCACTTGTCTCCCCTGCCGCTCGGACCTTCTAATCACATATGGCGTGCACGCACATGCACCAGTTATGTGGCTTTGTGTGGAATGATACTCTTGGTCCGTGTGCCTGATTCTGGAGGCTTTCCCAGCTTTCCCGTCACATTTTTCCAGCTTCAACACTCATAGAGCCACGTGAACGCAACTAGTAGTTAGATAGAAATGAAAATGGATAGAGATCATTTGATATCCTTAGTTCCCGTCCCCAGCAGGCTATCGGAAAGCTAGCATCTAACAAGTTGAGATTTGTCGTCCATTCATTTTTTTTTCTCTTTCTTTTCGTGACAACCAAAGCAAATATCTTCCTTCCTGCGGGGCGGACGACCGCAGCCGCATTGTTAACCCTCCGATGCACCGACTCTTGTGAAACGTGGCAGAGCTCCAACTCCAGTCTTGTGTAATAATAACAGGGAGGTTTTCGCTGCAGGAAAATGGATGCCGGGACGGGAAGTTGTGGGAGTGTGGTTGTGTGTGCGGGTATCTCTTTTTATTTTTTTTAAATCTTATGTACCATATGTAGTGTTAATAGACTGGATGGTCGATTGGTAGAAGTAGTAGGCCCATGGATGTTTCTCCGTCTGGTTGGTCGTCAATAATTCCTCACCCAATGTTAAAACAAACCGCAGATTCCACAGCTAATTTGAAAATCCAGCCTCGGCTGTCTTGTTTTTTTGCTCCATCTTTTCCGAAGGGATTTAATAGCAAAACTAAGTAGCGAACCCCCAAGATGAGCAAACGGCCCGCGGGGAGGAGAGATTTCCGAGAGATTACCGACGCGCTTTTTAAAGCGGTCGAGGGAAGCGAGTCCCAGTAAAATAAACGATGCTCTCGGTTTCCCCGAGAAGCAACGCTTGTTGACTCAACGGCTCAAGGCGAATCGCTTTTCATCAAGTCAAATATACGCCGTCTCGATGTACAGTGTCAAATGGACTCCCACACGTTTTACCTTGGAGGAGACCACACGCGTGTGGAAATGATAAAAGTAGAAAAGAATTATGAATGGACATTTGATTGTTGAAAATCCTTCCCTTTCAAAATAAAACATTTCAATGTAAAAGACGCACTTCTAGCCTTGCAAAAACCTTCAAGTGGAGCTTCCAATGTTGAGAACTTCTCTAGTCGGTCGACATCCGTCTGAATATGACCAAAAATGGTGCGGGGGAGAGTGAGAAGGAGCTCGCGGTTGTGGGAGGTGGGGTGGCGAGACACACGACTGACACGTTTGCACGGAGGAGCGAGACAGCTAAGCTCGTGAGATGCTAGAATGCATTTGAGCTGTTAGGCCTCTGTGGATGGAAATTAGCTGATGATTAAACGACACGAGAGAAAGTTGTCAGGAATTTCATCTGTGGTACATTTGGTTCATACTTTAGATCAATCAGTAGATAAGTATGGAATGTAGTTTTGGAGGTCACCTTGACCTAGATATTGCAAAGCGGCGAGGTCGGAGAGGTCCAATCGGTTTGTCCGCCGACGCAAAGTCGGCGACGCCATCTTCCTTCAGTAGTTGCGAGTCACGACCTGTCGGCTCACCCTTGGCTTTGTGTAAACAAAGACCACTGCTTGGACCTCAAACGGCGCCTCATTTGAGAGAGCGGAGGGAAAAAATAATAAAAAAAAACATCATGTTCTAGTCGGGCCGGGTTGCCATGGTAACTCAGCATCGCCGTGGCAGACTTTCCGCAGGGATCTTTGTCTGTCTGTCTCATCAGGGACCCTCGCATCAGTGATGTTGCACACCGCCCGCCGATGACTCACCGGCGTCAATTTCGAATTCACCGGCCGCTAACATCTACATATTTTAGCACTCGCATGCTTTTTTTGATCTTGGGAGGTTGATCAGTTTAGTTGCACGGTTGTAACGCGAGACAAGCATGCGTCTCCTCCTTTCGGCTTTGGCATTTAGCAACCTAATGAGGTGTGAAACGGTAGAAGCCAAGCCCCGCCCACCAATTGAGGAGGCATCCCAGCATCAATTCAAACATCAGTTAAGCAGAAAAGTCACCAAAGGCCGCCAGCTGCCAACAGTC
The DNA here is from genome assembly GCF_901709675.1 of Syngnathus acus. NCBI lineage: Eukaryota > Metazoa > Chordata > Actinopteri > Syngnathiformes > Syngnathidae > Syngnathus > Syngnathus acus. The sequence goes on from NC_051108.1 coordinate 6,268,263, forward strand.
TGACTGCAGTTTCTGCCTGCAACCTGGCATATGACTCATCTGGCAAGGTCATGTGATCGAGCGTTCAGCCTGAGGTGTGTGTGTGTGTCTGTTGGTGAAGCAGCCCCCCCCCTTCCCGTCGGCTTATTAAGAAGCATAGAAAAAGCTCTTTTTGTGCCGCTCTGGTGTGAACGGCAGCGTGAGGATTTTCCCGACGTGATGAGCGATGAGTCACGGAAGACCCAGAGAAAGAGATTCAAATCGAGGAAATGTCAGGATAGTCAGCGCCGAATTTGCACGCAGAGCACGTGTCGGGGTGTTTTGTTTATCCCGGTGGGGGGTAGACATTATACGCATGCGGCACGGCGGGAATCGTAGACACCATTAATCCGATGGGGTACCCCGCTTTGTAAAAACACGCTCGGGCCTAAATTGACTGAGATTGAACGCAACATGATCATTAATATGCAACAACATGAAATGCTCTCGAAAGACCAAACTAATCAAGTGATTTAGATTCAAAGAAACAACATGATTCGATACGTACCTCGATACATAGCACCCGATAAAAATTTTTAAGGACGATGCATTTTATTACGTAATGATTTTCTTGGGTTAAACTTTCTTCATTCAGATGGGTTTTCATTTCACTCCCAATAGACACATCCACACAACATTGACGTGTGCATCCAAACGTAACATGTCAGCAGGTTGCACACGCAGCTCGAGGAGATGAGTGCATCATCTCTGCTTTCCTAACAAGCCCCAAAACCCGTGTGCCCAATCGAGTGGTGAAACTCGAACCCAAAGCCGGCGGCGTCCGTCGAAAGAAACGAGTCGGGCATTCTGATTGGTTACATAAGTGTGCAAAGGGAACACACACACACACACACACAGTCGCGCAGACCCCAGAGGCCTGTGTTTGCCTTTCCTGTAATCGGAGCATCCGTTCTCTGAAGGGTGATGTAACCCGACGCCAGGCGAGCCAGCCGCTCAGACGTCAGAAATATAGGCTACCCGTGTGCAAATGTGTGTGCGCTTGCTTTTATCGCCTTACATCACCTGTGACACGATTTACGAGCAATTGCGAAAGTCGTCCGGCAGAGATAAGTCGGCCCCGCCGGGTCGCACTTTGGCAGGTTTTCTTGCGGCATGCCGCCTGGCCTAAGTTTTTACAAAGTTAGATATTGGGAAATCATTGCCACATTTTAGTGATTTGCTCACCACATATTTTAGGATTGATTTTGTTTATAAAAAATGTGTCTTTCTCATCCAAATAGGTCAAGGGCGTAACTCTTAATAGTGCCATTTTCTGGCTTCGCGGGTTTCCTCTCCGCGTGACCCATTTGCCAGCAGACCGGCGTTTCCCTCCCGCTCTCGCTCTCCTTCACTCGCCCTGCCGCCGTTGCCATGCCTACGTCGCCGCTGGCAAGACAAAAAGATGAAAACTCGCTGGCTTTTCCATCAACGCCGGCGTGGCTCTCTCCCAGGCTCGTTTATGGGTTACAAATGAATTTTTTTTTTTACCGTTAAGCCTCAAAAGAACCTCACTGAGAAGGTGTTGCACAAAATGACTGAAAATGGCTCATCGGAAATGTTCAGTCTTTTGTGTGTAATTTGTGTGTACTTTATTTTAGAACAGAAAAGGCTTGGGCTAAAACTTTTGGAAAGAATTTAATTTTCCCTAAGCCACACCCCTAAAAACCCAAACCATCCAATCACAATGGGGCTCAAAACTGAAACTATTTTGGATTTTTCATTTCACATTATTTTGTGGCAGTTATTTGAAATGCTAACATGAGTGATTGTTGCTAGCTTAATCTAATAAGGCTAGCTACAGTCTGCTTGACACTTTGGTCTTTAAGTCAACTCATTTGAGGTCGCTTCAATTCATGTCACGGGATGAAAGAAAAGCCACAATGTTAATATTCATTATTAGCAGATAAATATGTTCTGTTTGCAGGATTAGGACAGTTTATTTTGGAAAGGTTTCGAACTTTCTATGTAGGTAGAGCGGCTGTCGAGCGAAGAGATTACAAACCAGGATGGCTGCTTAGTTTCAGTATTACGTGGCCGGCCCTCTCGCTCTCTCTCTCCCGGACGCCTGTCGCATTTGTGTAATTTACGATGCCTTCCGCCACTCCCGACGCTCTTAAAGCCGAGACCGCAGTGAGATAGCGCTGTCGGTAATGTTTGTTACAGGAAGAGGAAGCTTCTCTCTTGGAACATCATGGGCAGGTTTTTATCAGGATCTCGGATGAGGCTCTTATGGAGCAAGCATTTTTGGACCATTCCAAAAGCACAAAGTGAATTCTCGGGAGGATTTTTGTCTCCTCGGGCCTTTTTGTTAATGTAATTCAGCAGGGTGACAATAATGTGGCCCGTATGCAAAACACAGTGCGAGGGGATTTAATAGGGGCTCGGCCATGATGTTTCACCTCCGCACAAACTTTTTAAGACTGTCTCTTGCTGGCTATTGGTCGTCTTTTTACCGCAATGCAGCAGATCGCCTAAGCAACCGGAGGAATCAAAGCTTTTTTTTTTTTTAGGGGGGGGGTTTAAATACTAAAGTCTTCACGCTTTATTTCACAGAAGCGTCCTGATTTAAACACGATTAATCGGCGGGTTCGCACAGAGCGGCTTGTTTTTAGGCCGCGATGACAATAACCTCATTAGACCGACTGACTGCGTGCATTTTTTTTTTGCTCCTGTGCGTCGCTAATTAGACGCCAATATGCAAAGCAGATCAAAAGCGTTCTTTAATAAGTTTCTCATTCACACAAGAAATTAATAACTCCTCTGACGCGCCGCCTCCATACGCATTTCATTAGCCAACTTCAAAGTTGACCCTGAAGTTTTCGAAATATCCTACTGGATTATTTCCCACAAAAGTCAAGTTATGTTATTGCAAGTTACAGAATGTATTCCATTTTATTCCAAAAGCTAAATAATAAAGCTTGATGGTGAAAATGGCTTCCATTTTTGCAGATCCTCACCACTGTTGCCGAAGGTTGCACGCACAAACCCCTGGGCGTCACGAGATGTCCTTGATGTCAGTTCCGTCATTCGTCCTCCAAGGTGAGCTGGCTCTCTCCCGCTACTCCGCCACACGCCTGTTTCTCGCTCGCCGCCCCGTGTTGCGTCATGTTCCGATCGGAGCCACAACAAGAGACGCAACACGCAGAGGCGGCGGGACGCCACGCCTGAGGCAAATGCTGCCAAACTTTGCATCAGAACTTTTTTTTTTTCCAGTGGGGTGTGTCCAATAATGCTGAAAGGCAAAGTAGATGCGTGGGTATTGATCATCAAACTATCTTGGCGCACCCTGTCCTCCAGGGTTGGGAAGTACCCAAGTACAAATACTAAGATTATATTTTTTAGGTATCTGTACTTAACTTAAATGTTTTTGTTTGGTTTTATTCCCATGTTAAAATAGGCTTGTTATTTTGTTCAATCTCAATTAAGTGGCTTTCAGAATTCCTTCCATCAGCTCTTTCCGTCCCCAACTTTGTGTGCAAAGCTGTCATTTTCCTAACGACTGTAAAATTTGCACCCATATTTTTAAACTTTACTAGAAGGGTGCAGCTCTCAGGCAAAGCTGAAAAATGAGATTTCTGTGCTTTGGATGAGAAAAAAAAAAGACCTAAGAATAAAAAGCAATGGAGCAGTAATATTATAATTTATGATGTGTATCATTTAAGATATTTAAATATATTTTATAATTACTGTAATTCAATAGCTAAACCAAAACAATTAATTATGAAAACCAGAAACAAAAAATAAGATTCATTTTTAAGAAATCAGGCTTCATGAAAATAAAAAAGAACCTGCAGGCGACGGTTAGCGATCACGAGAAGATCACATGAAGCGTCTGTGTCACATGCTAAGCCGTCACATGGGGCGGGAGCGGACACGGCAGCTGGTCCAAACTGGTTCTTGACAAGGGGGGGGGGGGGGGGGGATGTTTCTTGCAGGTATCACGCCGGCGAAGATCGTTGTCATTCCGCTTTAAATCCGCTCGTCATGCATCAGCGGTTAGAAAGAAACGACATGTTGACTGTAATTGATAAGAACTTAAGTCAACATCTAAAATGGTTTCGCGTTCTTACTGCATCCACCTAGGCTGACACTGGCAAGAGCGACCCCCCCCTCCCAAAAAATAAAGACTACCATTCGAGCCAATCAGTGATGCTGCTAAAATGTGTCCAGTGTCGCCACTGCAAAGCCCGGTCGGCCTAAGGGACTTAAAAAAAAAAACATAGTCACACGGTAAGACGAGTAATACATGCTGACTGCTTGAACAGAATCATGCGCACTGTAATTGCCTTTCATCGCTTTTACTTTGTGTGCATGTGCGCGTGTGTGTGTGCCCTCTAATGTAGCATAAACAACAGCTTGCGCAACACCAGGTCAACTGGAAGCAAGATGGGGTGGCTCTTGCCCCACTCTCGCTCCATGATCCCCCACCCTCCCTTCCCTTCCCTGCATGCCTGCCTGAAGCGCTTCACCCAGCACACACCTGCACACACACACAGTTGCACACACACGTAAAAGCACAGAGCGCAGGCCACAATGGAAAGTGTGAGTCACCCTGTGCTCTCCTTTGGTACTGTGATCCGAAATCATTGCAGCGTTGAGTCACTACAGGCCTTCCTTTGTGTGTGTGTGTGTGTGTGTTGTGCGTGTATTTTCTGACACGTGGCTTGGCTTATTTGCAATAATGCAAGCAATGCGTGCTTGAGGGTGGCCATATACGCCGCGTGTTGGTTATCTGCATCATGAGTACGTGTTGATTTTGAAGGATCCTTCAGTTGGAGGACGGTTACAAGGTTCTTAAATGTTATTCCCGGACAGATTTCATCCAAATGTCCAATTGCGACAAAGATAAGTGTCAGGGTCGAAGGGGAAGCGCAGAGGGCGGGCTGACCCGAGCGGCACTCATCTGGGTGATAAGCGGTGAAAATGAAGCAGATAAGATTCGAGCTGTGAATCTGTTCCAGACGGGCAACACAATTACCACAGGATTTAAAGATAGCAATGGCCGCCGCCACTTCTTGACGACTTGGAAGGTTTTGAGGAATGTGCGTTTTTTTATTTTTTGGGACAAACTAGTCCAGCAGTGGTTCCTACTGAGCTCCAATCCAGTCCTCTCGTTGGCAGTAATTCACTTAAATCACCACAACGGGACATCCAACAACAATTTGTTTCCCGTCTACGAGTTGGACTAACCCAAGCCCATCCTCCTCCTCTAAGTATCGAAGTGGAGGGCGTGCAAGACAGGAAGGTGGGAGGTTTGAAAGTGAAAGTGGCCCAAATGGAAATCGGATACAAGGCGCAGCCAGCAGTCTGAAAGCTTCTGACCTTTGAGAATAAGGCGGATGTGGAAATTGTTGCTTAGCAGGTTTTCGGAGCGCACATGTGCACATAGTGTACACGCTCACACTTAGTACGCTTCCCGAGCTCAGGTGACAGTCCAAACACTGAAAACATGAGAGACTGCACTGGCGATGACTCATCCGTCCATTGATGAGTTTAACAGCCATCCGTTCCACTCCACTCCGCTCCGGGGTTCTGCCCGGGCTCGGCTCCCTTGTGACTCAAGCCCCGACCGGCACATCTCCTTCCCTTCAGCCGAGCAGCTTAAATTAGAGCTCTGGCGGCGGGCCATGCGAGAGTGCAGCAAACACACAGACAGACGTTCACACCTCTGGATGTCTGACTCAGAAGCGACGAGCCCCACCGCAAGACTCGCTCCTCACTTTGGCTGCTATGATGCGTCTCTGCCAAAGGGCGTTTTGTCATGTGCACATTTTTGAAAGAATATGCACGCTTCAGCAAATTATGTCTCAATGGCACGGGCATCCTCAAGTATGCTAAACACACCGATGGGTGCCAGCTTGCGATGGCCAAATATGTTGTAAAGGCATCATTAGCGTCAGCGCTAATATGGCAAACGTTGACAGTAATCACAGGCCGTCCGCTTCTGTTTTTATTTTTCTTCCTGTCAGGCTTCAAGCTATTTGGGCCGAGAGGTCTTTAGAGACGACAGTTAAATTATTATCTTAAACATCCACTCAGCTTTGGAATCGTCCTCCCTCTGTGCTTCTATCATGCAACTATTCGGAATGTTTTTTTTCCCCTATTAGACGACCGCCGCTCTTATCTGCCTTTGTCCTCAATCCGACGTGGCCTAGATTCTCGTGTGATCAACTTTTAAAGCCGTCTCTCTGGATTTGCTCTTAAAAGTAAAAAGTCATCATGGTAGTGCGTTTTTTAGGGCTTTTCACATATTTGCCGTTCAGATGATGTGTATACATGTACACAAATTGATGCCGTCTTTTTGTTTCACTCCCAAGATTTCCATCTAACAACACAAAAGGAATCGCTGATGTATTTCCGAAGTGTAAGCAAACACCTGGCGATGCGTGGGCACGCTCGAAAATGAATCACGTTGACTGACTGACGCCGCCGTTATTTTCCTTTGCAAGTACGCGTGACAGGTAACTCTTGATAAGAGCTGTGCGCGTGTGTTTATGGTGTAGTGCTGTATAATATTTCCTGGAGGATGGCGAAGGGTTGCCATGGCAGCAGCGTGAATGAATGTGTGTGCAAGAGCTTTTTTTACGAGAGGCCAACTGAGGACAGGGCGTTTGTCATTTGGCCGTCGTTTATCTTGCAAGCTGCTGACATTTTTTTTTTTGACCTTCCCGCATTGTGCGGAGACATAATAGCGACATAATCGTACCCTCGGATTTCATGTTTCAAGAGCTACTGAGAGGCTCCCGCTGTGAGGAAGGACGTGTCAGCGTCGGAGCACAGTGCAGATGGAGGCATTAGGTACTACATGTACCATTTAGGGAGACATTACCTGGAGGGGTACACACACACACACACGAGGAGATGAGAGAAGACTGTGAGAAAACAAGAACCAAAATAAAAAGATGAAAAGCATTGAGTTTCTAGGAATGCTGAGTGCCTCATTCTGCATTCTAATGTTTGATTGCAGAGCTATGATGACATTGGACGTTGTGCTGTGGCCCCTGGAGGCCCGACAGTGGCCCGTTTCGGGTGAGTAACGCTGCTGTGACAATGCGAGGAAGCTAAGCCATGCTCCGTCGATTGAACTCTGCCAGTTTTCTAGGACACATATGGATGGATGGATGGATTCAGAGCCAAAAGAAATGGTGGGCAAATCCTGCTTGTACTGTATTCCTCTTGCCTGAGAGAGGGAAAACACCATTCCCAACCCCCACTCTCACCGCTCCAAGAGGAAACACATTTTGGAATGCTGCACGTACAGTAGCGTCTCCCCTTTCCTCCTCCATCCTCTCCCCAATCTAATTTGCCAGCACGCGATGCATTCAAATTCCACGTCCTGTATTTGCATATCCAGGAAAAAAGTGAGGGCGACGTGAGCCAATAGGAACCCGGAGTGGCCGTGACGTCATGGAGGCGGGGCAGGAGGCTTCTCGCTTGCAGACGCATTACGTGACGTTCGAGGCAGTGTGCAGACCGTGCACTGTGCAGCTCCATTCTGCACTGAAGGAACCAGGCAGGATCCCCCCCTCGATCTTCCCCTTCGAGTCACGGAAGAGGCACCTCGGCGTCACGGGAAAGGATGCACTGCTGAATCAAGGGATAGGCCCGGGAAAGTCAGCCGGCCCCGTCCCTCTCTTCTGTCTTTTTTTCCCACACGACAAGGGACACCATCCTTCCACCTGGAAGCCCGAGATAGCGAGGACGACTTCTGCTTCTCCTCACAAAATACCCACCACCTCGTCGCTTTCTTCCCCCTCTCGCGTGCACGGGGGTTTCTCCGTGACGAACGTGGATTCTATGGAACAAGGGCCGACCTGGTTCTAGTTAGCACCGAGGCTAACTAGTTAGCTACACCTGCTAACCACCATTTGTCGATATCAACTGGGAACAAGTTTACTTTGCCTAATTTTTTACTGCTCAAACGAGCATTCATTCTGATTTATTGTTTCTATTTTACGAAACGTGCCATTCAGTTTTTTATTATATTTGTACACCGGTAAAATAAGCTAACACACGAGCAGCTGCTTTACAGTTCGCGTTGAATGCATTAAAACTGACCTTTTTGACAGCTTAGTGCATTTTTGAACGATTTAACACAATATAATAATAATATTCAAGTGGGTTGGAAGACGTTCTCCGCGGATTTGGAACTCTTATTTGGGACGATATTGCGTTGAATGGGAAAACAAAAGGCGAGTGGAGCCAGATATATTTTGTCTGTTGTCCTGCAAGTTGCTTTAAATTTAATTTATTAGCCCCGCTGAGTAGCTGCATCTTGACCGAGGAGGATCCTAAAGCGGACTAAAGAAGATCCCGGTGGAGCTATTACACCAACATTCCCCCATGAACATACAAAGGTCACGTCCTATTAACATTTCACGTCATGGCAGATCGCGGCACAAATCGCACGACTTCGACGATTTATCTTGCCTGAGGAGTGCCGAGTTGCACCAGAGCTTTAGCCCCAACCTCGGCTCTCCCAGCCCGCCTGAGACCCCGGACGCGTCGCACTGTATCTCCCGCATCGGGGACTACCTGCTGCTGGAGCCCCTGGAGGGGGACCACGTCTTCAGGGCTGCTCACCTGCACAGCGGCGAAGAGCTCGTTTGCAAGGTGAGCACGCACACGCACGCCTGTATTCATATTTCATATGCATTGACGCACAAAGGCGCTTGCCTGCAGCCAGCTCTGCACTTCTTGGCTCGCATTGCAAATAGCCTAATGGAAAAAGTGAATGGGGCAGCATGACGTAACGTTCAGAATGGGGCAGGAAGCACATTGGATACCATCGAACGAGTTGCATCTGAAAGATGCCCATTTCTGATGCAATCGCTTCACTTACTGGATCGTGGAAGTGCTTTGAAATGGTGCATTGCATCATACCAGGTGGCTGTTGCTAACATTTTGACAGGCATATTTCAACGAAAACATGCCAACATTTACATAGACTTCCCACCTCACTCTTGCTGTCATTCAAAAAGAACATTCATCTATTGATAACGATGCATGTAAGAAAATGTGATCATATATCAAACAAGCGGTATCTATTTTTCTTCTGTAGTTATTTGTAGTCTGTAGTGCCCTCAGATGGTCAGAAAGAGCATTATCTTTTTTAAGACAGTTGATTTTGGTTTACTTTTTAAGGTGTTCACCATGTGTCTATCTTTAATATATTTTTTCCTGTATTTTGGCCTGTCAATAGTATAAATGCCATTCTGTACATTAAGGGCCACAGTTCATGGCCTTGAGTTACATCATGGTAAGCTCTCCTAGCGGTGGAAGCAGTCTTACCTGGAGTCAATCTGAGGAAGAGGAGGGTGGGGTAGTGCTTTGCCATGGCAACTAAACCCGGGGCTGTGCTGCATTGCCTATATGATACCATTTTATCCGTCATCAATATTCAGAGTCTCATTTTCGGTGACAAGCCCAGCGATGAATAATGATGTGTGAACTCCAAGGCGGCATTGATTACACAAAAATAACAAGCTATAAAAATGTCTTTTCATCCCAAACTTTGGAGCTTCGACTGAAATGGTTTCCTTGCGTCGGCCATTTTGTTTCCCCGCCCACCTCAGGTGTTCGACGTGGGCCGCTACCAGGACTCTCTGGCGGCCTACTTTGCCCTGGGCCACCACCAGCACATCAACCAGGTTCTGGAAGTCCTACTGGGCGAGACGCGGGCCTACGCATTCTTCGAGCGCAGCCATGGCGACATGCACTCATTTGTGCGCACCTGCAAGAAGCTGCGCGAGGACGAGGCCGCCCGCCTCTTCCACCAGATCGTCTCGGCCGTGGCGCACTGCCACGACGGAGGCCTGGTGCTCCGAGACCTCAAACTGAGGAAGTTTGTTTTCAAGAACGAGGACAGGTGAGAGAAAATCGCCCCTTTGTTTTTTCTTTTTCTGCACACAACGTTTGAGCCAGACCTCACGCATCCTCATCTGGCTTAAAAGCTCTTGTTACTTAACAGCACTCTAGGGTATCCTAGCGGCTCCTTCCGGTGAGCTTTACAGAGCAAACACAAGCTGTTCTGTTTTTTTTTTTTTTTTTTTTTAAGGTTGAGAAGTTGTGGAGCAGACAATCAGCTCCTTTTATCTGGGCCTACTTTGAACATAATAAAATCCGCTCATTGCACCGCCACGTTTGTCTTCTTATCCAAGCGAGAGCAAATGTCAGCGTTAATCCTGAGGAATTACTCGCCTCGCTCGGTCCCGTCTTCAAAAGAACTTCCCGTCAAGTCTGATTACCCCGCTTGTGCTTCCTTAATTATGGGCCCCTTTTACACAGGTCACGTTAGCGGTACAAATTTTAGCGTTTGTTACTGTGTTAAATATCAATGTAGATTTGATGCATACTAAAAATAAATAAAATAGTATCATGATTATTTTCTGAGCATTGTCCTCACTTGTCCTTGTTGTGCATTGTAAAGAAGCTCTCTGAAGCTGGAGAGCCTGGAAGACACGTACATGCTGGCGGACGGCGACGACTCGCTGTCCGACAAACACGGCTGCCCGGCTTACGTCAGCCCCGAGATCCTCAACGCGGGCGGCAGCTACTCGGGCAAGGCGGCCGACGTTTGGAGCCTGGGCGTCATGCTCTACACCATCTTGGTGGGCCGCTACCCCTTCCACGACGTGGAGCCCGGCTCGCTCTTCAGCAAGATCCGTCGCGGCCACTTCAGCGTGCCCGACACGCTCACGCCCAAGGCCAAGTGCCTGATCCGCGCCATTTTGCGCCGAGAGCCTGCGGAACGCCTCACCTCACGCGAGATCCTCCAACACCCCTGGTTCTCCGCCTCGGTTGCTGCCGTCGCTTCCCCGGGCGGGCGAGGGGAGCCGGAGCAGATGGTACCTGATGTGAACATGGAAGAGGAGCACTTGTTCAGCTGAGCACACGCCCAAGCACAAACAGACCACAGCTGTAGTTTAGCCATATTGTTGCCCTCCCCCTCCCTCCCCCACATTTTCATAGAAAGAAAGAAAAACTCTAAACCTGGCATGATGAACATCGGGAGCTGACCCACAAATAATAATGTAGCCACATGTGCTTATAAAGAAACTTTTTTTTTTTTAAAGATTATATTTGGTTTGATGTGGTGTTTGTAACAAGTAGACATCTTTTTTGACACTACGGCAAGCATGAAGGGACATACCAATGACTGGATTCCTCATCCTTACTTGGATTTCAAAAAAAAAAAAAAAGATTTTCATTATTTCTCCTCAGCTTTTTCTTCTGGAATGTTTTTCTACATTATGCTGTCGTGTCCACCTGATACGTATGCCCCCATTTTCAATTTGGAACTTTTGGGTTGTAAAATTCTAGGAATTTTCAAAGTTGCTAGCTTTCCTTGCGAATTCATGGTAATGATCTTTGAGAATCATTTGTTGAGTATCCCATGAATTCTCACCAATGTAACTTTGAACATTTCTTCAAGTTTGCAATTTAAGAAACAGCTAGCTGTTCCGAAAAATTCTGCCGCCATTTTGCGGCATTGTGCACTTAACTTGTGGCCACCATTAAAATTTTCTATTTAAAGTCTTTAGAAAGATGAGAGTGCAGCGTTTATTTAAATCAAACAGCTCTATATATATATCTATACAAATAAATAAATATAAAAAGAAGTATAAATCTATATATTTAAAAAGTACTACATTGCAGGGTTTTGTTTTTCTTTTGACACAGGACACTCTGTCTAACGTTTGGAAGCCATCTTGCGTGCCAGTATTTCCCCCCGCCACCCTCATCCTTCACTCGGTGACAGTATTCTCGATGTTACTTGAATTTGTAATTTTTTTTAAAATTAATTCTTGGCATGCACCCCATAAATGTTATGAGCTTGCTTAGTAGCAAGGGGGTGTTCCGGTCTGGTTTGGTTGTGCTGTATTGGCTTAAGAAAAGTTCAACAAAAATTCTATTCCCCTCAAGTAAAGAAGATGATTGATTTGTTTTATGTAGATGGAGCTTCCTTTTTGAGTTAAGATGGTGCTGATTTGGTGCTAATATTTAGTCCTGAAGAAAGGGGTGGCAGAGAAGTGGGTTTTGCGTTTTTTTGTGGTGCATGGTGGGATATCTGCCTAGGATGTTCTGATTGTATCGTTTAAAAAAGAAAAAGAAGAAAAAAAGATTCTGGTGTTTTGTCCAAATTTATTATTCCGTAAATAAAATTGTGAACAGCGAATGGGTGTCATGTTATTTTTTCTTCCTCAGCAGGTATTTCATATGAACATAAAATTGGAATGCATAGTTAAGGCTGAGTCAATGTATTTTCATAAAACTGAAGTACATGTGTGTGTATACATATACATACATCATCCATGTATATGTACCTATGTGTATATGTATACGTGTGCATATTTATTCATGTAATTAGGCTCACAGTAATTGACTAATAGTATATACATCTTTATTTTTGTTTTAAATCATTTTTTTATTTTTAAATCACAACTGCACAACAAACAAATTTCTCATAATAGTCATAAAACTAAAATTATTTAAAAAAAAAAGTGACTGTAGGTACTGTGCACGTTTTTTCTAGTCAACAGCCACTAATAATAAAATACTCTAACGCCATCGTGTGGACAAAGAGTGAACTGTTCAATTTTACCTTAGAAATTCACAATAAGTACGCCTAAATGAATTATTGTATTAAAAGTAATTCAGTCTTAACATTGTGTGATCTGAAATATTTATTTGTTCAGTTTGGACACATTGTCAAATTTTATGTAGTCAAAAGTCAAATAATAAAATCATCTCCGCATACATCCTAAATAAACCAGAGCTGCAACATTAGACGTATAGAGGAGCTCAGACAAGGCAAGGAGTCCTTCTTCGTGGAACATTCAGTTCATCTGAGCAAATATAAACGCACGGGAACTCTTGGTCTGAGAAATGCAACAGATGGCCACTGTTGTTTCTGTCGTAGCTCTATAATGGACCTCCGCCAAGCATTACGCTGAATAAGCACTTATTCTGCACGCACCATATTGCCTAATTGGGGGATCTAGAAAGAGTATTATGTAATGTATTCAGTATGACATTATGTAAATCAGGGATAGAAAACTGGCGGCCCTCGCCCACACTCACACGCTCGAGTAATTTCAGAAAATAAAAGCGTACTTGAGCTGACCAATTGAAAGATGTAATACCCGTGTTAACCACAGGACGGCAGGCGTAACTTAGAAGTGCCTTTAAACCCAAAGAAGAAGAATGTGCCGTTGCCGCCACAACATCGATCGTTAAAATACACAAACGGCAGTAACAAGTAATTCTTTATTTCTTCTTTTTTTTTCTTTTAACACAGCGTTAACAGTTCGTTTAAAAGGCATGAGTATTTAGTGAATTTTTTAAATCCGAAAACATGGTTATAGTCACGCTTAATAGTGTTTCAAACGCGTATTGTGGTTTAACAGGTAGCCATTGCTATGCACTATGAATCGTTAACATAAGTGGGTGCCCCCTGCCAGGTAAGTGGGTCAGCCTATTTAATTGGAATTTGAATGTCATTTGGGAAATTATATTGTCGTATAATATTAACATTTTTGAGTAAGTTAAGTTTTAGGAAGAAGTATCTTTGATGGGGTGGCAGATATTCATATTGTCCATGTGAATTGAAATTTAAAATGTGAAGACACACTTATGTACATAAGCTTAATAAAAACAGGCACATATTTTGTCTATAATTTGAATTTTCTTTTCATACATTTGGTTAAAAAGTGTGTGGTCCTTATCTTCCCCCCTGTAGCGCTGAGGAAAAATTGTGGCTCCCTTCATCAACACCCATCATCACCCTTGCGCCATGGTGGCTTGGAGAGAACATACTTTGCAAGTCTTCAGCAGAGGTCCAAGAGAAATGTCATCGCAAACAATATATTCCCTCAAATGCATTGCATCTGTTACACATACTGCCGTCATCGTTCTAGCAAATTTTTAATCAGGTGATTGTCTCCTTCAGGTATCCGTAGCAGCAAGATGGAGGCGACATGTGCCAGCGTCCTGTGCGGTGAGGCGCGACCCAATTTGCAATTTTTAGACCTACGGTTATCTAAAAAAAATTTATGTTGATGTGATTGATCATATTTTATGCACAATATTGAATTAATAGTGTATTTTTAAAATCAATGATCATTATCAAAACTGTCCCTTTAACGAGGTTTACCAAATAATCACCCAAAAACATGTCATCTAAAAATCTCCCCGGTACATGTTACTCAAAGAAAAATGTGACCAAATAAATAAAACCAAAATCGATATTTAAAAAGCAGCTTTTTAAGCAAGCTGCTCTTCAAAGTCTGCTCTAAACTGATCGCACTTTTCTTATCGGAGAGCTTTATTGTACAGCAGATTTTGTGCTGCTCCACGAGCGCCTTCTTTTATGCTGCTCATTTGTCAAGGACTTAACGTGGCCATAAAGTGTTTCATTGGCGTTGTCCTGATACCGGCCGCTCTTGTGTGGACATCAACCTTTTATGTTCTACAGTATATGTTTATGTGACCGCAGGCGACACGTGACATTGTTCTATGGGATTACCGCATGCCTAATTGCGTAATGCAAACTCCCCAGGGCCTTATACATGCGCATGTGTGTCAACTCATGTGTGTCACGTTAGGTTATGTTGAATTATGTTATCTTATGTAATGGGCATTCTGTAACACGCCCATCGGTCACAATGTGTAAAAAAAAAAAGAAAAGAAAATTATTATTACTGCATAACTCCTGAAAAAATGACAGCGCCCCAAAATAAATCAGCAAAAAATAATAATAAAAAAAAAAAAATCGCCAGAAGAATTCTGCACAATTAAAGAGGATTCTATCATTTTTTGGATACGTGTAACTAAATAAACTTAAATCTCAGTGCAATATCCTAAAAATGTGCCAATTTTACAAGGGCAACCACCTTAAATCCAAGTCTGTGTGAATCAAAAGCTGAGCAACGGCTACTTTGATAGCGGCATGAATGTGATTACGATTTAAAATAGGCCAAGACTCAGACTCTCTTAAAAACGTGGATGCGTCTCAACTGTGACATTTCATTATTTCACTGGAAGTCCACAGCCGTGTTGTTATGCAGGAATAGTCTTACTTTCCTCAGAGGAAGAATCTAAGCATTATGGCAAGCAATTAACCTTCAAAAAAAGAAGAAAGAAAAGCTCAGTGGCGGTGGGTTCAGAGTGAATCAATGCCGTTTCATTCCCAGACAGAGATAATGGATCAACACAGACATACTGTCTGACAGCATAAATGTTTTTTTAGTGTAATTCCGCTTCCAAGACCTCCCACTTACTTGATCTTACTTAGTACTAGATAAGAAGTCATAAGCAGGAAGTACTTTGAGTGAAAGTAGACCTTCGTCAGCTGTCTTCGGGATAAAATTTCATCAAAGTTTGAAGGGCTCCAAAATTTTATGATGACTGCTTTAGCAATGGGAGAATAAATAACAAGTTCACCCCTAAAAGTTCATTCTGCACACTCCTGTGCAATATGAGAGACAATACTCTTTGCTAATACTAATTGCTAAGGGGAATAATGGTGTCCTCGGCCAGTCAATTAAGCACATGGCTGCAGAGAATTGAGAAGAAAATAGAACGTTGATAAAAAGGCCGACTATCTGCCGGACTGTAACGTTTTCCTCCAGGATGAGACGTGTGGAGCGTTTTAGTGAAGTAACCTTTTTGGAGTGTCTCTGCCTTCATTTGCATGCAGTCAAGCGTGATATTTATAGTCTCTCGCAGATAGGACCGAGCCTTTTTAAACACTGTCTGTCCCGTCTGGGTTCCAGCGCCACCTGAATTCTAAACACCGGCACCCATCCGAATCTGAGTCGGAATGAAAGCAAGGACAAGCAATAATTCGTTTGGGAAGATAATGTTTTCTCAGAAAGTCAATGCTACTGGAAGAGAAGCTGTGCTGCAAACAATTGTCAGTTGAGATCCACGGGGCTTTTGTCAGAATAATAAATAAAAAAAATCTCAATAAAATTGTTAAAAAAAAAAGTACTTGGATGTAATTGGATCTAAAACGAAGCCTCGTTGGCCAACATCACTCCTGCACTTCTACCAAGTGTACTGCGGGAGGCGCTGTTGTGCCAATGTTTGGCCCGAGCACGCTTGCACGTAAAGGGGAGGGGCATGAACCGGAGTAAAGTGTCTTTTACACGCTGCCTTCCTCCAGTCTTCATCAGCGCACCTGCGACAAGCTGTCGGCCGCCTTCGGTGACCCGCAACGCGGACGAACGCGCTCACCTTTTCGCGACCCTCCGCTGCACCGACTTGGACAACAATGCACCAGCGGCCCGTCTTCTTTGCCGGATAAACAACCGCGTCGCAAGGGACGACGGACTGACGGAAAAACTGAGGAACGAACCCAAGCCGCAGCTACTGGTGCTTGTCGGCCGGGGCGAGGAAGCGAGGACCAGCGGAGCAGCGAGCGGCTCCGCGAGGTAAGACACCCTGCGGCCGCCTTTGGGTGCTCGTATATCGGCATCAATCGATGGATTTAAACGTTGTGCGCAGGCGCTGATGCTAATCAACTTGTATATTATTATTGTTATCAATATTATGATTTTTTACATGCATGCATTTGGTACTTATTATGGAAGTTGGAATCAATCCATGTTTTATTGCATTTTGCATAAATCTGCATGAAGTAACGACTAGTCATAATAGTGATTTATTGTTATTTCCTAAGCACAGTGTTCATTTTGCATTGTTTTAGCAATGGTGATGTAAACAATGACCGACACTTTATCTTGCACGCATTGTACCACCTTTAGCCGGCTTTGCATAATATTAACACTATGGGTTCACAATATTAGGAATTCGACCTCTCATCCCTCGAATAAGCACACATCGATAGTATGCGTGTTTTGTTTTTGGAGCAACTTCCTGACAGCGTCTATATTTAGTCACCGCTCGACTTGGCCAAGTCCGCGCCAGGCGTCATGTTGATTCCAGTGATGGTATTATCATAATCTGGCCCCCATATTTAGCATGATTTATCAACCCCCACCACCCCTCTTACTTGGTGCTGATGCTTTTACGAGCTGGGTGAAGCATCATCACCAACGTGCACTGTACGTCACTGTACTGAAGTCAATTTTTCTTTATGTATTTAACTCCCCGTATTTTTTTGAAAATGAGGTGTTTCTTTGTTTTATCTCCTCTTGTGACAAGTTATAATTTTTCTAATCCATATCGAAATTTAGTTTTCCTTTTGTCCTCAAGTATCAGTAGTACTACTCAGCATGTGAGTAGTTTTGCTGTATGTACAGTATTACAGTACTTTCCTCTGTCACTGAGAGTAATCTGTCCTCGTCTTATGTGACTCGCGCCGGCCGAAGGACTCGCCTTGGCCGGAGGAATTCATTTCGAGGTCTAACCGGAGACATTTATCCTATTCGGTGATGGCCCCCGGTGTCACTTTGCTCAGCAAATTACAATACCATTGCCCCAGGGCATTTGTGTCGTCGTTATTACCTCCACCAAGCACGAAAGTACGACGAGGTTGGATTTACGTGAAACTTAAGAAGTAGATGTTTGTGCTGTTGGATGAAACAATGAAATTGTCCCCCTGCCTCAAGACAAAATGGTAGCATCCATTGATGTGCTTGCGGTTTGTGTTGGTTTTGATTCCCGAGACAGAGATTTGTCTTAACAAGGTAATGACAATTTATTGACATTTTGCATCCTCGTTATAATCAGAGTGCACTCTGTTGATTGGATGAAGGGTTGTTTTGAGTGCCATGTTTGCATCGTGAAGTGGTTAAGGAAAAAATGATCAGGACTAATACGTCATGCGTGTTCTTGTATTGTTGCCGCTGGTTTGGCCTCAGGTTATGTGCTGTTTGAAAAAAATAAAAAAAGTCAAGCGGTGCCAGCGTACCTCGTAAAACATGGAGGCGACGCAAGATGGTTTTATGTGTGTTCACCGTGCTCATGTTTGCTTCAGTGACATAATAGCAAATATTAACCCGTTGCCATGTGGACTGATCTATAAATGTTTTTCCAAGTCAAACCATTTGATGAAATAAATGTTTCTGCATATGATTTGAAACAAATGAAAGGAAAAAAAAAACTATTGTTGCGTTCTTCTGCCTAATGAAGCCAAATTATGCGTGTGATTTCCGTCACTGGGCGCCTCTTGAGTCGTGAAGGGCATCTTATCTTACTGCACTTCAGCACGTGCAAAACGTTAAGTGCGATACTTCAATATTAGTCCTTTTGTGATTGGATCATGATTGAAACAATTGATTTTGCATAATCAAGAGTCTAAGAAAGCAATTCAACAAAGTAAAAGAAAGATTAAGTACTTCATTAGCATTAGCAATTTTATTTTCCTCCAACCCTGTTTTTAGAGAATGCTGCTGAAGTGGCGATGGCTTGAGTGAAACGTCTGGGCGGGAAAAAAAACGACGGGAGCGCCTTTTTAGTCACCAACTTAGCGCTCGCCTGCACTTAGCCTAATTGCTCCATGCAGTGATCGCTTTAGCGGCAATCATTGATCACAACGCATTGCCCCGATGCTGACCCGTGTTGATTAGTGTCCGATAGAAGTGGCTCGGGTTGGTGTGACGTGACACGCCTGCTAATAACTTGATGAAAGCCTTTTAGAAGTGGCACAACGTTGATGGCATCAGTCGGACTGAGGCGACTTTGTCTCTGTTGCTATCTTTTGTGCAGCATAACCGCGAGATGCCTCTTCACCATGTTTGCATTGAAACCTGGCCTTGATTAATCGCCTAAAGTCTGCAGTCTTCACATTCCTACCGGGTTTTAGTTCAATTCTCATTTATTTCATGTATTCAGCAGCCAACAATTCACTTCTTTAAACAATCACAGCATTGAATCAATTGATTTTGGAAGTGATACAATAAGCTACTGTAAAGTGTCCTTGGAATACACTCGTATCAATTGAATATTAACATTTGACTTATTTTTAAATGCCGCACTTTGCATCATTTCTCCTCCAGTGCCTGTTTAAAGCCGTAATCGTTTCCTCAATGCCCACTCAAGCTTTGCACGCTTTGCTTCGGAAACACTCAGGGGCGAGCGCCTGCTTTGAGGCCCGAGCTCGTCAGGCGCCATCAGAGAGGGCGGATGGTGAGGGGCCGGCCGGGTCTTGAGAGTCTCGACGGGGGGGCCACTTAAGCCTGTTAGCCTCATATGATGACACAGCGGGATGGCCGCGCATGCAGGCGGGCGGCTTGGGAAAAGACGTCTATCCGCTCAGCGCTTCGCCGCCAATGTCGGGATGCAAACCGATATTCCACGCGCAATTATTTCAACTTTGCGCCGTATGTCATGTACTATTTAAGCCCTACTGGATGTTTTTAAAAAATGCAGCGTGCCGGCGGAACGGCGCGGATGTCTCATTGTAATAATTCATCACAAATTTCAATAATTGAGGGAAAACCCTAAATAGAAGTCCACTGTAATGGAATGTCGCGTAAGCTTCTTGTGCTAGCCGCCGACTGCTTTGCCGCCAAATGCTCGTCACTCGTGATGAAAAGCTAGCGCTTAAGCTAGCACTGTTTCACTTGTCCTAATGAAGGCGATGGTTCAGGAAGAGCATGTTTGGATTTGTCATTAGCAGCTACTTGAAGTAATCACTAAGGACAATTAATGACCCCCAATACTTTTGTGCCGCAGGTATTTACGCAGGCAAAAATCCACCGCCAGCATTAATTCATCAACAGCCGAGCGCGCGCGCGCGCGCGCGCGCGCGCGCGCCGGCCAGGCTGGGCCTTGGCCAATATTTCATGACGAAGGCAAACGGGTTGTAAATAAGACTCGATTAGAAATGCGCACGCACACCTTGGCGCAAATATGATTTATGTATCCTCTTAAGTCGAGAGCCACAAATGCAAATGAGACGTGTTGCTTGTAGAAGCTTTTACGTGTTTATTCCTTCGCCGCAGACAAATGATTAACGACCGCCAAATGGGATGATAACCCGAAATGAAAACCTCGCTCGTAACTTGTTTATAACGGTGATTTAATCTTATTTTTACCTTATGGGATTAATAACATTTATCTATGCAAACGCATATCGAGGCTGGGGTGCTTTTGATGTTTCATTAGTCAGCTACAATGAACACCAGGGGGAGCTAGATTGATAGACCAAGTAATAATAAAAAATAGCAAAACAATTATAGAGCACCAAAGAATTGCGTTAAAAGGTGCAACTTGAGTGTACCTTTTAAAGTTAAAATTAATGCAAATGTAGAAGGAAGTAAATTGAAAATAAGTGAAATTATAAAATGGTAAAATAGTAAAATGGCTGCCGTTTTTGTAACGTAAAATGAGTTCTTTGGGAAACTCTTTCCGAGATAGCTGGATGACGCTAAATTACAAA